>NC_053119.1:18533049-19733049 GCF_010015445.1 Perca fluviatilis | reverse complement strand
ACAGATGTTCATTTTTTCTCTGTAAAGATTATTGGGGCTCTGGCTACTTAGAGTTAAAATCACTATAATATATCCAAGAGTAGACAGAAATATTACAATGGGATTTTATTTATCTGTTCCACTATAAAAGATGATTAACAATACATCAAAATGTGGTAGAAAATCTTAGTAATGGCACACGCTTAAATATGGATGGTGTTTAATCGCCCATACTTTATGCAAACTGTTGTACCCTGATTATTGTGTAACCAAAAAAGTGCCAGTAAAATGCAGCATAGCATCTTAAAATGCAATAACAAGATAGGAACATAACAACTAAGAAGTTGAGGTGACCTGAACTGCTTAAACATTTTATTATTTTCAGAACTGTTTTCTAAAGAATTGTGTTGCAATAACGAGGGGGGGTACAGGTCTTCTGATGGGGGCTAACGTCAGGATGGTGGAAGATGAGGGTGTGATTTGATAATCTTCATTTTATAATGTCACGTAGCCTATTTGCACTTTTTGGGCCATGGCGCTGCAGAAATAACTTAGGTCTTTATTCATGAAATAAAGATCTTTGTATCTTTGCACAATCTCTGCCTCTTCGTATATTTGGTCAAATTGGAAAGTCTTCAACAAAATAAAAACAACATGGCCTTGATTTGGGCAGTTATATCAAGGTAACTTACTTGTTTAAATGGCTCGTCGTAGCCCCAGTCAGCGAAGCCATTGGGTGATGTGAAGGCGTGTTGGCCTGCAGGAGACAGCAGCTCCTTCTCCTCCTGCTCCTGTTTTATTGCCAGAAGTGGAGATTTGGACATTGGCTTTGCAGCAGACGATCGAGGTGTGGAATAAGGAGTGAAGGGAAAGCCTGCAACCTGCTGGAGTCGAGGCTTCGTCTGTTGATGAGGCCCGTCGTCCCCCTCCTCACCATCATCATCGTTGTCTTCCTCCACCTCATCATTCTCTTCAGGCTCTACCATTTCCTGTTCCTCCTCATCCGTGTCCTCATCTTCCTCATTTGGATCTATTCTGCTGATATGGCTGTTCAAAGCTTGTTGAGCTGCTTGATAAGTCGGTCCATCTGCTTTGCCAAATAACGCAGTGTCTAATCTGGAGCCAGAGGATCTCGCTGCAGCAGCGTGTTGAGCAAACAGGAGCTGTGCGTGAAAAAGATGTTTCTCTTGCAGATTCATCTCCAGTTTGGCCTCTTGTTGTCTCTGCAGATGCTCCATCACTGCCTCCAGCTTCACCCCAGCATTACCGGATGGTGGACACCCAGCTGAACCGCCCTCCTCGGATAAGCTCGACTATGGACAAAAAAAAAAAAAGAAGAAAATCCCCAACTTCATTGAGAAAATGTTTGATTAGGTGTTTTTGCTTTTATATGCTGCATAAAATTATCCAAAGTTATAAATAATGAAAACTGCATTCAACAAGTATAAAAAGATTGAAAGAGGCACATTCAACTTTTGATAAATTGTTGAAATAGGCCTAATAAATAAAATGTATATTATTATTATTACTACTAGGAATGTAGAGTGAATAAAGTTATACATATTTGTTGTTTGGTTCATTAAAATCGGCATGTTAAAGTGAAACTTTTTTTTAAGAGAGGCTGCACTGGCCTCAGAAAGCACAGTAATGGTGGATTTAAGTGAACCGAAGCTTGATGGCTTGAGACAATAATTCACAGAAAATACATTAGGCTACTTCAGTTGAGAATAAACTAGTAGCAGGATATAACATGTTTCTGTCTACGATTTTCTGTGTCCTCATTTGTTGAAAAGTTACTTAAATATGAAGGTGATGGGTTAAGTTATTTCACAAATAGATTATTTGGTTTTATAAACCAACTTTATTTCAAAGTATAAATGCGAATGCAAGACATAAACTAATAATCATGAAAAACAACTAAACACGAAAACTAAATCCTTAAAGCGCAAATTATGTAGTGCAAACGTCTACATAAATCGCCATTTGCTTTGTTACTGTAACAAACACGAGTGGGAGCGCTACCAAACAGTCGTCGACACTCACCATTTGCGCCTTTGAGTAATCCATCATCGCCAACAGATCTTATCTAGTTTTTCCTTCTTCCCTCCGGCAGAAGTAAATCGCATCGCATGACCAGTTTCTTTTTAAACAGAATAAAAGATTATTCTCATTAAATGTGATTTAAAAGCCCGTGAAGTTTGGAGGCCGGAGTGATCGGAGCTGGAGGAGGAGGGGTAAAACTGCTCTGCGCTTTACATCCCTGGTCACCGAGGGCGCATGGAAACTCAAACATATTTGATTGTCTTTGACTGAGTGGCCTACACCCCCAACTCGCATGAATGAAAGTCCCGCCCCGTGCGTAAAGCTCGTAAAGAGGGTTTTTTCTTTTCTGCATGTGTGTGGAACTACCCACCCACTTCACAAGGAAACCACACCTTCTGCTATACAATTGTATGGTTATTGAGGTAACACGATCTCTACTAAAAACATGATATTATTTTAGTCTTCATTCACATTGCAACTGGGTCTGACCTCTACACCCACAGGACACTTTGTTTTCTCTCCAGTGCTAAATGGGTTGCCTTTCATAGCAGAAACCTGCATGGAAATTCAGTCTGGCTAAAAAGTCATGGCTCATTAGTCATTGTCCTTTTTTCTTTGGAGCAGGATTAAGTCAATTTAACAGAACATGTGTAAAAGAGGCTGGCAGAGGTCATATGTTGGAGGTATTGCAGTTTAATTATCTAATATGTTTTAATTCCCTCCTAATTGTCCATATTTAATTCCTATATACATGGTGGCATTAACAAATAAATGTATGTGTTGCAGTCAGATCAACTCCATCAATTGGGTTCTTTGGAGCTCCAACAATAGAAAAAGGGCTCTTTTGCCATTGAACAGCCCAATGCCATATGTGACAATACTGGAAATATTGGTTATAGAGACTCAAATCCATCTATGGAAAGCCCAAGTCAGATTCCGTTGACATGTTGATTGATTAGAGGATAAGTCTGTCTAGAATTAGCTTTCAATTAGCTCAATATGTCTTTCTCATGGGAGTTAGGCAGACATGACTTAAATTAAGAAATAAATCACAATTTATTCACACACTCTAGCAGTCAAATGGTGTATTAACAAACCTGAAATTTGTTCCTCTTATAGTGATTCAGTCAGTGACCTTGTAGCAGGAGCGGAAACATAACAGTGACTAATTTAACAAGTATAAGCAGTTACCCATATTTTGACTGGTAAATCATGGTTTACTTGTACTCCACCGATTTATAAATCATTATACAATTATCACAATAATTTGAATCCTCCCACTCCAGCAAGATGTATTTGCACACCATGTGTTATCTACCTTTATAATTGTGACACTAGAGCCACCACTCATTTAACACATTATAGTACCTTTGACTTGTTAATACCAGTGTTGGGCAAGTTACTTTTAAAAAGTAATTAGTTACTGCTTCCAAAAAGTAACTAAATTAGTAACTCAGTTATGAAAGTAACTAGTTACTTCAGAAAGCGTTACTTTCAAGTACATTTTAAATGCTCAAATGTGACCCCACCTCCACCCCTCTTTAACAGAACTAAATACATGTGCATGTTAAATTATTTGTGATAAATCTGAATATTATAATGAAATGGACACTTAATAACTTAACAGAAACAATGTACACAATTCTTAACTATTTTAATGTTGCTGTTGGACAAAGTGAGACTAGCCTCCAATCAAATACCATGTATGTAGATATTATGATATAATGGATTGATACAAATAACACCTCAACTGGGCAAAATTAAATTAGGCTTGTTAAGCAATATACCAAAAATAAAGAACAAATAAATACACTCTTTGTAGTGCAAATAACGTAACTGATGTTTATACTTATGCGCTGGTGTGTGCGTCAAGCCGGCATATATGTGTGTGTGTAGTGAGTGATAGAGCGAGGGAGAAGTGAGAGAGTGACGGCGATTAGCTTTGGAGTGAGTAGGCTACCGACTCTAGAGTCATAGTGAGAGAAACAAGGCGGAAAATCCGTAGCAGGAAAAGTTAACCCTCTCTTTGATTTCATAACGCCATACCTGTCTCTCTCTCGTTGACTGACTCGCTTGTGTTGTTCGCATAGACTGTTCGTTGTGTGACTGACTATGTAATACGTGCTTTCGAACACCCGCCCAACTCTACCTCCGATTGGTTTACCATGACATTTTACTCAACCTCAGCCAATCGTCTGCATTTATGCGCTTGTGCTGTGCACTGCCCACTAACCAAGGAAGAACAGTAAACAATTTTGCTTGATAGCGGAAGATAATTGCCAAAATTGCAGTGAAAAAAAAGAGCTCCGACACTTAAATCAACTCAGGTTACTTTAAGTAAAATAATCTTACCATTGAGTAAATCTTTTATTTACGAATAACCTTTTTCTTTTAAATAATTGTGCACATTTCAAAATGGTACAACTACAATTGAGTTTGAGACAAGCCCATTGAACATTTCTATTGATACACTTTAGAGGTATTTTTTGCTCAACCCAATAAATGCAGCATTCATGGTATTATAAGCATAACGTGCCAATAATCAAAGAATCTAACATTATTCATAATACAACCTATTGTCTTTTAAATCCTGCAAAGTCCATTGGACTGTAAGAATTGCCTGTTTGAACAACAAACAAAATTGAGGTTGTCGTATTTAGTATAGCTTTGGGAAATATTCCAGTTATGTGTTGATAACATTACACCATTTGCCATTAGAACATGTTTATTTTACAAGCATGTACATTTTCCCTGAAATGAAAACAAATGTATAGATTGAATACAGTAAAATGATTTTTACATTCATGTGAAAACGCTGCTCCCTGGTGGCAAAATGTGACTCTCACAAGAATGTCCAGACACACTAACAAAATTCACTGTAAAAGCAATGTTCTGCTTTCCATTAAAGCAACTTATGATTTGAGTGTATTGCTTCAATAAGTACTGAAACTGATTAATATATCCCAAAATGTGTGGCACTTAATAAAGATACACTTTCCTTTATTAGGTTCATCAATATTTTACAAGCAAAAGAACTTAATAAAGGCCAAATTAAAATATCACACAATTTATATGAGGCAAACATTTAAGTACAAGGATTCTGTGTCCTGGGATATCCACTGTCATTAGATCTAAAACAAAACAAACAACATTTCTGTTAGATTGCCCTCTTATGACAAACCTTGAAAATACAGACATTAATGATGAGAGAATTTAAATACCTACTCATCTACACTTTGTCAATGCCAAGCTCTTCAGGTGTAGGGATGCTAAGCTCGTGTAATGTTGGCTGCAGCTCTTGGATCAGATACGGGTAGATATCTTTATGAGGGCCAGCTTTATCCTGAGGAAATAAAAATGTATAACCCATTATTCATTAACGTATGACTACCAACTGCAAAGATGCTGGTTGGCAACATTCCCAAGCTCAGAAGGTGCCCCTTTTCCCTCACCTTCACAGCTTCCAAAATCCGGATAGCGCTGGCCAAGTCGTTTAACCTCCGACAGGCTCTCAATGCTGCCTCGAGAATCTTGGGCTCAGGTACAAGATCGTAACCAATCAATGTGTTCATCCCTGAAAGAAGGAATCACATCTTTTAAATCAGAGAACAGAGACAGAAATAAAACACTTTTAATATAAGCTGCATTTATTTTATCGGTTGCTTAAAAGGATTAGACTGGCGATATTCTATTTTCCTCTGTGAATAAATTCAATAAAAAAGGCCAAAACCAACAATGAATCCACTAAAAAGTATTTTCTTTGTGGTAATAGTCTGATTGACTATCATATCCCATTTTTACCATAGCAGGACTCAACGCTAACTTTTTAAAGTGGTTGCTGGCTTGGCAACCAGGCATCAGCTTTTGATTGCCGAAATTGACAATACGGTTGCCATGTTTTAAACTGCCTGTATTTGGAGCAATTCATTTCTTATGTAACTATGCCACATCTTTTAATAAGGAAACAATGAGATAATGGCTTGCAATATAATTTCCCATCCCTCTTAAATAGGGGTGCAACGGATCACAAAACTCATGGCTCGGATCACTGTTTTGAGTCACGGATCGGATACATTTTTGGATCAGTACAAAAAAGGGCGCGTGTGTGTGTGTGTGTGTGTGTGTGTGTGTGTGTGTGTGTGTGTGTGTATATATGTATATATATATATATATATATATATATATATGCACAAATATTGAACAGGTGGTTGCCAAAGGGGGCAACCAGAGACCACAAAACGGTTGCAAATTGACTCAATCTGGTTGCCAAAGGAAACTATTACTGTCGAGCCCTGCATAGACCTCTATAAATTAGCCACACAGTTACTGGGTGACATGCTCCTTCATTACGATGAACATGAGTTAAGTTGATCCCACACATACTATCCTGGAGCTAAAATTACTCCCTGAGTCATGTGTGTAAATGTGTATTAAACCACTACTGAAAATAGTCCCCAATAAACCCACTATTTACTTACAATACATTGTCCAACTGTTTCAGGTAATTACTGAACCTGTTTTAACAATGAAACTACATTTGCTACCCATATTTAAAAAAGGTTAGGAGCTAATTGGCTTGCGGCTGTGAGCCAGTCTAAGTATGAGAGACAGACAACATTTAGCTGGTTTTGGTCTTTTCGTGGATATTGTTGACAACAAATACATGGAATAGTCCCTACCTTATCCTTAAATGTTGTCGTAATGTACAAGTTTAGGGTGAAATTGCAAACCGACCACATTTACAAGACTACTTCCTGCACATTTTAGTGTGACGTTCAACCACTAGGACTGCCTACTGAACAATTTCCTTAAGTTTCTGATCTTATCATTTCTCACCTGATAATGAGCCTTTCCCTATTTCGCTTTCTTTCCTGCAACTGAAACATCTCTTCTGTTGTGCTTTTTTCTCTTCATACCAAAAATAGCCCTGCATTGAAAGAACGCATGATGCTTCAGGGACCACTGAGATGATGAAATACGATTCAGGAAGTCCAGTGTCAGAAACAGATTAATGTGTCTGAAGGGTTTACAGGACGCCAAAACACTGTACAGTTGTTTATTTTACTCTTTGACAGGATTTTATTGACCATGGCCAGGTATCAAATCTTAACAGCTTTTGTACTGACCAAAAGGTGCCAGTAGCATGAAGTGTTGAAAACTGTCAAGTACCCAAAGCTGGCACTGAATACCTGCTCAGATTGGTACTGTTCTTTACTTATTCTTTTATCACAGTTTCTGATTTGAATCATCATTTTGTCAATTTTAGAGTGTATTTTAGTTACACAAAGTGAAAAAGAAGGGTTTTGTAGAAAAACGTGTACATTCCTCATAATGAGTTAACTCCCTTTCAATTATACAGAGACAAAAGTTATGACAATACTGGTCGCATTAACAGACAGATCAGTTAAGTTACTCATTCAAAATGAAGTGCACATTTTATGGAAATAAATACCTGGTAAATCCAAAATATTCGTTTACCCTGTTTGCATATTAGTGATCTTACTACAACACCGTATCCTGTGTACTTTCTTAAAGCAATATCCCTTAAAATGAACAAAATATCAAACAATTTCATCACATTAATGCATTCATCCTGTAATCTAACACGGTCAAAGCAGTCATCCTCACAGATTTGCTCCAAATCTCATATCAGACCAAATCTTTATTGGTTGACAACTCTGTTGACTCATGGTAGATATTGTCCAAATCTTAGCTTCGACCTACCAAACTTGCAAGAACAACTTCCTTGAGCTATCCCCTGCAATAACTGTTGGACACTATGTATTATGTCTCAGTTTTTAATGCTAATAACTTTAGTTATTTAGCTTCACAGTCATCGGTAAACATACCTTTTCTCAGCTCCCATGCGTCAATGTCTGGCTTGTTGAAATAGGTCACCCAGCGGGCATCAAACTCCTCATCAGTCTCTTGCTTCCCATGTGAGTAACACCTTGAGGCTAAAAGAGCTGCAGGAGGAAAACTGTTTTTAGTTGGACAACCTATCACTAATAGAACACAGCACTTACAGTGGCACCTTGTGTCAGGTAATATAGAAGGGCAACTATAGTCAAGGGTAGCCTAGCTATCTACACTGAATGAAGTGGATAAGGACTAAATGCTTTATAATAATGTAGCTAATGCAGCTAGATCATTGCCAACGTCCTACAACTGCACCTACAAGCCTGAATACACTGACAAACAAACAGGACGTTTCTATTCATATTATGTTTCTCAGGATATATTTAAAAGCATGTGGAAATCAATGTACATTTAACGTGAATTAGCAATGTTTTTGCTAAAACACTGCGACAACATCCGAATAATCCTGATGATTATTGCTTGCACCAACCCATACACTGATGTAAAGAACACACTGGCGACCATAGACTGAACACAGCTAGCTAACGTTATCAACTA
This sequence comes from Perca fluviatilis, assembly GCF_010015445.1. Classification (NCBI taxonomy): domain Eukaryota; kingdom Metazoa; phylum Chordata; class Actinopteri; order Perciformes; family Percidae; genus Perca; species Perca fluviatilis. Next base: position 19,724,610 of record NC_053119.1, on the reverse strand, counting down.
GGTAGCTAACATAGTTAGCAACAAGCATCAGCAGCAGAACCATAGGCCCCAGATTGAGTTTACCAACTGGGTCATGGCAAGGACACAGTCACCACTGAGCTGAACACCGGGACATTTTCAGAATAGCACACATTCAGGTTCTGTGGGTTATGAAAATATTGGACGAAAGTCTACATCATTTGACTGACATATTAACACGCTTAACAGTGCGGCGTGTATAAGGGATATATACACTGGCTAAGCTAATATCAGCCAAGTTTAGCGGTTAGCCGTGCGGGCACCGCAGTGTGCCGACATCACATATGATTCCCGTAACAACTTCGCCCTGACAGTTTCATGAGCTAGCTAGCTAACAATACGAAACTACAAAATAACATTCAGAGGTGAACAAATACCTTGACACCCTGGTTGCGTACGGGTTAAACTCCGGACACCGGAGAACGAGAGTTGGACGGCGGCTCTGAACATGATGCGGGACAGCCAGCTACACGAACTCGAACCGGTGATATTTTGAAGGAGCAGCGAGCAGGAGGAAGCTAGCGCTACTTGCTTGCTTAGCCCGTCACGTACGCGATCCCGTGCTGCGCATGTGCAAACTGCAGCTCATCGGTATTCATAGATAGGTATTTAGCTTTTTTCTGTATTGTTGACCTACCTCTTCAACAGCGCTGTGAAGGTAGTTCTGGCAATGCGAGACTATTGACCTACTGGCTCTGACTTTGACCTAGGAATAATACAGGGCCGAGCCTTTTCATGATTTTTCTGTTTTTATTTTAAGGACAGTTGCCCCCGATGGAAAATGGATCGACATGTTTATACATATATTATTTATCTCACAGAAAAGTTCAGTAAATATTAGGATATAAGGATGCTATAAAAAAAAATCCAAACAGTTTAAAAATACATTGCAGCTGCTATAAGATGCAACACCCAATTTATATCATTATGGCATTACTTTGAATTGACCTGTGTAAATGTGCTGTAGGCTACTTTCCTCACCTATGACCACTACTAATAAGTAGGCTACCACACATAGTCCAAAACGCTATAGGGCTATTAGATTATTTTGATAAGGTTGCCTATACAGTAGGCTATATTCTGTCAGGATGATAATAAGAGAATGGGATTTAAGTAGGCTACTCCTAAAGCTTGGGGTGTTGGATACTATTATTTTTCCATTTCACTGTGCATTTCACTACAACACAGAAAAAAAGGTCTGCCAGATGACATGTTTTAAACAAGCACTAACTACATGAATCAAAATGAACTGACTGCTGACAGTATACAAGTGGTAATATGAATAAAAAAGGTCTGTCTCTCTGTAAAATTCCAGGTTTAGAAGTTGTAAACTGCTGATTTTATTGAAATTAAAGATGTGTATACACTCTCCATCACAGCCCAAAACACCAAAGATGAAATGCATAGTTAATTTATTTTAGTGTTGTTAACATCTTTAAAAAGGGACAGCATTATGATGAAAACAAATCCTTAATAAAAAACAATCTATGAAAACGTACATGCTTTCACTCCAAAAGTAGAAAACAGAATAATGACTATTGATCAACCTTAGCGTTTATATTTATAATGACTGTGACCAACTTTGTGTACTTTTGCATCAGAATAAGCTCTGATGTGCCCTGTATCACTTGCCAGACAGCAGCAGGGTGAACATGCTGTTGTTGAGGGGGGTATTGTCTTTTAGTATCCTTTGGGCTCTGTGCAGGCACCTGCATCTCATCGATATCACTGATGCTCTGGAGCTGTTTTATTCACCCGCTGCAGAGCCCTCCTGTCCTGCCCTGCCCATCTCATGCCAGCTTGTAATGTTTCAGGATGCTTTCTATTGCTCCTCTGTAAAAGTTAACAAGACTTCTCAGACTTTCATGGAGACGGTAATACACTCCAGTCATCCAGACAGACTCGCTTGGCTGCGTGCTGTGAGAAGGGACAGTGAGCTGGCCTGATCAGAGCTCTACCTCTCTCTGCGTCCTCTGTGGGAACACTTAGGGTTTGGGGGGGTTGGTATCCAGTCTCCTGGGGATCCAGAGGGTCTTTAGAGAGCAGGATACAGATGGCAGGGACTGTCTTCTGCATGGTTATACCTGGTGCTCCTGGTTGTTGACTCTCCCAGACCTCTTTCACTGTCTTGTAGTAGAGCTTGGACACCTGGTGGAGCCCTCCCACTATACGTTTTAGAATCTCCACACAGGTGATGGTCTTGGTGACTCCTCTACCTGAGCCAGTGAAGACCACCTGTCTCAGTAATGTCCCATTGCTGTCTTTCCCCTCTCCTTGCATGCGAGCTGTTGCAAACCGCAGCAAATTGCGGATCTTGCTTCCTTCTTTCACTCGCATGTGCAGGATGTCTGCCGCCAGCCCGGGGATCGGATAGGGACTGCTGTCCTCTGTGCGGCTGACTCTTCTGAAGTTGCTCTGGCCAGAAGATGGGACATCAGGGTTGAATGAAGCAGACTGCAGTTCCATTACAGCACTGCTTGTAGCATTTGAACTCTTCATCTGGCCCCTTGGTTCAGTCATTGTTTAGAAAGCAGTGGAATATCAGTGCAGGATGCTGTTTCTGAGCCTGCAGCTTTTAATTCTTTGCATACCTCCCTTGAGATCGACATGTTTCTTGTTCATTTATTATAAGAAAATAAAAACTCATCAGCTTTGTAATCCAAAGTTGTGACTTATCCTGGTCTTCTTTCTGTCCTCTGTCCAAACTGCATTTCTATGTTGTCTTCTGAGCACCAAGATGATAGCTAGCAGTATGGAGAGGGTATTTCTTCCTCTAATCCCATTGACGTGAAGGAAGAGATGTCCTTGCTCCATTCAGCACTGAGGACAGCTGATGCCAACAAACACATATGAGGCTCAGAGAGAGACATGTAGAGTGGGACATAGGGCTCTTAAAGGCACATGCAACATTTCATAATGTCTGTCACATTCTAGTTTGTTGGTTTTGGAGGGAAGCTTTTGTTAAACCCTAAAGGGCTCAGAGATTTCATTTGTCCATGTGGATGCTTGAAATATATGGATGAATTAACATGAGTTAATTAGATTTAACAAGGCATGCAGTTGACGATCCTTTGTTTTAACTGAATTGGTTTCGATGGTTAAAATTCTTAATGTGCATTTTTGCAGATATTGCACCAAACGGAAATATCACTGGGGTAGATATTTAGAAATAATATAATAGTTATGGAAACATACAGTATATCATGTTTTCAAGACAACTTTCCCTCTGCACTATCATCAGAGAGCCATATGGTCCTTGAGAAATGTCTTCCTTTGGGCTATACAGCAACTTCACAGTTCTCCTCCCTTCAGTCCAACGCCTGCTGAGCTGACCCAGAAAATGCTTGATAACTAATTTGTGCCTCTTTTGAGTCACTAATATTCAGGACAATCACACCTTGGAGCTGCTGCTTTTTTGTGCCAAACTTGTAAGGAAACATCTTTATCCAGATGCAAACAAACAGAGACGTTTTCCTAGAGGCTTTCCTTAGAGGAGCTGTGCCATCAGAGGGTGTCAGGAGGAGGCAGCTGTGGGGCTCATTTGGAACCAGTATACTGTTATAATGGTGCATTTCTGCCTCACAGGATGGCATGCACCCCATGATATTCACTGACTCGAACAATGAGCACACAGATGTGTCTCAGTGGTGTCAATATGGTTCAGAATGTCAATGATGTTATGAATGTTAACTGTCCATCAGTGAGTATATTCCCATCATGAAAATAATAGGCTAATAATCGGAGTAACTGCATGTGCCACAAATCCCCCCTATTTCTTCATTACGTCTTATTTTTTATCGACAAGCACCCGATTATTTTTGCGTGTGACTCCTGTGACATCTCTGGTGGGTAATTCAGTTGTCTAGTTGTTTTTCCTGAATTGAAAATATAACACAGGCTCATGTCAAAAACCCAAGTTTTGATTTAAACATCTGTGGCAGTCTGTACTTACAGACATTTAGAATCATAACTCTCATAACAGGACAATTATGGGTTTTTAATGGCTCTGTGTTAGCAATGAAAAAGCCCACAGTAGTTGTGATTAGTGCCCTATAAAGGGAACTAGTTGTGATTGGTTCACACTACCACCTTGTGGTACAAAACAGGTATTACACAAAAAAACAAAGTGGCCCTTTAATCTGCTAAAGGAAAACATTTGATATGTTGGACACAATAAGCGAATATTGAAGTCTTTACTTTGAAAATGTGTGGTTATATAAACGTACAACATATGTGTTTACAGTACAGAGTCATGACACCAGACTATATCTTAAAATATAAGGCAAAAGCTTTTACAGGTGCATGACACAACAAACAATTTAATATTATTGCAGTTGATAGCCCTCTTCCTTTCGTGGTGATATTTTTCTTTCTTTGTTTTAGCATTTTTCATTCAAACAAAAGCTGATAAATGTGATATAAAGCATTGTTTTATGTCCACGTTATACCGTATGTTTAGCCACAAAGAAACTAAGATCTATTCTCAGTATTAAATACTACACTCTAATCATAAATCATTTGTTTTCTTAGCACTGCTTTAAAGCAATTACTTGTGAAATTTCCCTGTGGATCCTGGCTTCCTGAGTGTTGATGTGGACATCTCCCACCTGGCCATTCTCATACCTGAGAAAGACAAAAGCAGAATGTGTTGGAAATCTGCAATTTAGTCTGGGAATGTATCAATACACTGAGAGGCATAAAGGTTTCTCTGGCAATTCTGTCTCTTCATGTTATACTCACACAAAAAGGAAACGTGTGCACACATGGTCGGATATCGGACACACCCAAATGTTCCCATGTTTTTGAAGGTCCTTTGAAGTTATGACTGTCAAGACATGCAGACAACATTTATAAAACACTGTCACAAAATCATTCATTATCAAATCAAGGCTCTTTGTAACTTTTTTGTATTATCTCAAATGTACCTTCACAGAGAGCGATGCAGTTTAGATTCCTGTTTTGCAAAAACCTGGCTTGCCCCAGCTGTTCCTAAGACATGGAGAGAATACAGGATGAGATACAAAAAATACAAAAGAGAAGACGTCCTTGTACAGAGAGCAACTAGACACATTTTGGACAAAATGTGAATAGAATAGAATAGAATAGAATAGAATACACTTTATTGTCCCCGAGGGGAAATTTGTCTTGGGCACAGTGCCACATCCGTTGCTTCACAACACAGACAATATGTAACATAAAAACATTCTCAAGTTAAATACAGTCAAATAAAGTGAAATAAAATAAAATCAACATAAAAGTGAGATCAGCACAGCGTCCTGAGACACAAGGACACAAAAGCACAAAAGACAAAGAGGACACACATGACAGCACAGAAAGCACAACATCCTGAGAATTAACTGTAATAATTAAAGTGCGAAATGCTAAAATAGCTGGGGTATTTACTACACCCCTGCTCTGCTGGACTAAAATGTACTATTGGAGTTCAGCAGCTTAACAGAAGTTGGAATAAATGATAACTTTAGTCTGTTTGTTTTACATCTTGGCACACGGAATCTTCTGCCTGATGGCAGAAGTTCATATTCAGGGAAGAGAGGATGTAGAGAGTCTGCGGTGATTCTTTCAGCTTGTTTTCTGACTACTTGCTCATACAAGCTCTGTATGGGCTTGTACTCTTTCCTCCCTATTATCCTCATAGCTGCCTTGTGTGTGCTGACCAGCCTGCTTTTTAGCTGCACTGTTAGGTTGCCAAACCATGCTGTAATTCCATATCTAATAATGCTCTCCAGAATCGCCCGGTAGAACATAAGCATGATCTGGCTACTTACTCCATACAGTCTCAGTCGCCTTAAAAAGTATAATCTCTGCTGCAATTTATTACACAGATGGTCAATGTGTGTTTTCCATGGTGAATGGTAATCTACCTGTTTGTTTTTGTTTATTTGGTTGTATTTCTGTATGAGTTCTTCTTTGGTGGGCATTTGGTGTCGCCCTTTGCCCATCTCTGCACAAAGAGGAGGGATCAGTTTAAAAAACATGCTAGAATCAATAAGAAATGGTAATCCTTGTATAAGTAGGTCATGTATGTATGCAGAGTATTATGAAAATAATTACAGTATACATTCGTACCAGAATATCCAAATGATATGCTTGAGATAGGACTCAGATAGATGCCTTTACCATATGCAGCTCCATGAAGCTTGAATAAAAAACAATGTGACCACTTCAGTGAATTTCAAATCCTAAAGATTTCACACTTAATCTAAGTCTGACAAAAGATAAACTTTAAAGTCTGTTGAAATCGTCACTGTGACATGACATTATGTTTAAAGGCTTATATTATAGCTCAGTGAATACAAGACCCTTTGGTATTTTCATACTCTACCTGTAATTTTGTATAAGAGGCATTAATCAGCCCATTTCTCAAAATAGAGTGCCAGTTTTCGATGTGTGAACCACTGTAGGAAGAGAAGATGAAGCAGGTATTACGATCTGTATATAGGGTTGATATGAAGGTTTTACATTAGTGGCACAGCCTTGTTTTTACTTACTGGAAGGCAAAGGTGCTGCCATGAAGTTTCCTGGCAGTTTGAAAACGAGCCTCTTTGGATGGAGGGCTGCTGATCAACAGGAACTGATGGGGTGTGTGCATGAACTTAAGTTGCTATTGTGTACCAAGTGATAAAAAAAATAGAGGAGAGAGCACAAACAGAATACAATTTGAATAAAGTATAAAACCCAGTAGCCTATAACATTAAAAATGTAGTTACTTATTTGAACTATTACTGCTTGTAACACTTGCAACTACTGTGTTAAGACATCATATTCAAACTGTGAACTGCTCTATCATACCCTGTTGAGCGGAAGCTTGACAATGTGTGATCTGTTGCTTGCTAAAATCCTGTTGTCAAATACACAAACACACACCAGGATACATATCTAAGAAACATTCATATTTGATGACATATCAAGTTTTTTAAAAACAGAATAAAAAAAATCTTTAGATTGTGTCACTCACCATTGTAGTAAGGGATGAGCGAGAGGGTCTTTCTTGTCCATCTGCTTCTTTATTTCAGAATATGGACCCTGGATATGATAAAATACAGTTGCATTAATCTACTGTCAAGGAAACATTCACCAGCTTTCAGATTATTCTCAGGCGAGGAGATTTAGATAAGAATTTTGAAAACAGTGTCATGAGTGTAGGATTTATTTTAAGATCAGTCACCTGCGACATCCTCCTGATTAACAAGACACTGTCCAGGGCTTTTTGCAGCCGATCATAGCTCTTTTTCTGCAACAACAAAACAATACTTTATTCCTTCAGAATGAAAAAATACGTACTGAATAGTTAATTAGAAATCAAGTCAGTAATAAGTTAAATTAGTTCATCTGATACCTTAGGATTAAAGGCAAGGGTTTTGGGGTTGCACGGATCAACAACAGAAGGGTATGGTTCAAATATGATGCTCTTGCGTGAAGACTGAAGGGCAGCTTTGCACATGGCAACCAGCAGGTCAACTACCTGTAGAACAGCCAATAGTGCAATACATCAATCTTATATTATGACAACCCACACTTTATATGTATGTGTGTAACCATTTATAAAAGTAATTGTGTGCACATCCCACCTTCTGTCAGGTGCAGGACAAATGAAAAATACGTTTCGACCCTGCTGGGCAGAGGTGTATAGTCCAGGTGCCAGAAAGTAGAAATCCTGTCCAGCAGCTGTCCCAACCATCACTAAACCAGCTCCTCTACCAGGTAGATGAGCTCGTTAGTGAAAACACCTGTTCTAGATGTAGAGGCAGATCCAAAAACATGGCAGGATTTTTACTTTCTGGCACCTGGACTATACACGTCTGTTCAGCAGCCAATACATCTTAGACGGTATACAGTAGTTTCCAAACGAGACATGGATGCACTACACAGACTTTTCAAATTAAAATATCAGCAACTGTACTTTAGAATACAATTCTAATCTACTTTACAAAACTACCATCACAAATACTGAAATTCAGACGTGTATAGTCCAGGTGCCAGAAAGTAAAAATCCTGCCATGTTTTTGGATCTGCCTCTACATCTAGAACAGGTGTTTTCACTAACGAGCTCATCTACCTGGTAGAGGAGCTGGTTTAGTGATGGTTGGGACAGCTGCTGGACAGGATATCTACTTTCTGGCACCTGGACACCTCTGCTGCTGGGTCTTCTTCAGGCAAAATGAAGAAGACCCAGCAGGGTTGAAACGTTGCTTTTGTATTAAATATGGGAGTTTAAAGCAGTGTTGCGAACATTAAATTTTTTCCACTTATGTGTGTGACCAACCTCGGCACCAGTGGCAACCTCCTCTGTAGCTCCAGACATAACCCCCAACGTATAAAAGGAAAACACACATAGCTCCCTGGTGCAAACTGCTGGCTACAAACACACACACAAACAAACAAAACAGTGACTGCAATGCAAAAACTGCATTTTTAGTTTTCATTCAGTAGATTAGCCAGTAACTCACCGGCAGATTATTTTCTAGGAGTGTACCTTTAACATAGGGCCATTTTGAAACACATGTCGCTCATCACAGACAACACAGTATTCATTCAGCGTGGGGAGTCTCTGCTCAGCATACCTCATTATCTGTGAACACAATGGAAAACATCATTATAGATTTTACTTAAATTCCATCATAGTATCTATGGGCGGATTATGAGACAATTGGCCCCAGGTCGCAGATATGCAAAAGGCCCCACCACCACTCCTACATAGGAGCAAGACAAACAGACTTTGTGGTGGTTTTGCATCTTAGTCTGTGGTTTTGCATATCTTAGTAGTCTTTATGTATCTTTGTGTAGCTTTATGCCTCTTTGTAGTAATTTTGTGTCTCTTTGAGATCATTTTGTCTCTTTGTAGTAATGTTGTGTCTCCTTGTGTTGTTTTGTCCCTTTTGTAGTTTTGTTGTGTCTCTTTGCAGTTCCTTTGTATCTCTTTGTGATCATTTTGAGTCTCTTCCTGGTCAGTATGTGTTCATTTGAGCGACATTTTGCATTCAAAGGCTAAGGTGCAGTTAATCTTTAATTTCCCTCTCTGACAGTTGCTAGCCTATTTAAATCAAGGCCATTTTCCACTGCACCCCATGCAGTTTGGATTCAGGAAACATCATGCCACAGAAACAGCTACTTGTTATTTTATTGAGCAAATAAAATCCAGCCTTGAGAATGGAGGGGTTGTTGGGGCTGTTTTCCTCGGTTTTAAGAAGGTGTTTGATACAGTGAATCATAATGTTTTGTTATCTTAACTGTCAAAGATTAATTTCTCTCCCAGTGCTCTGACATGGATGGAGTCTTATTTAGATTCTAGAAAGCAGTGCACCAGGATTAATGATAGATGCTTCTCCTTTGCTAACTGCACTACTGGAGTCCCTCAGGGATCTATTTTAGGACCAATTTTATTTAGCTTATATATTAATGACCTACCATTGATTTGCCCAGAAGTCCACATCCAAATGTACGCAGACGATACAGTTATCTATACCCATGCAAAACCTAGAGAACAAGCTGCAGCAAAACGTACTGCAGTTCTAACCAAAATATCAGACTGGTTAACTCTCAGTTGTCTTACTCTCAATGTAAGCAAAACAGTGGGCATGTATTTCTCTATCAAGAGGAATGTTACACAACATCAGCCCGATATCTGTATTATGGGAGAGGTGATACATATTGTTGATCATTTCAAGTATCTGGGCATAATTATTGATAAAAAAGATCTCCAATTGTGTCAGAGCTAGTTTAGCTAATTTTAGACATATAATACACCAGTTACCAGTAGCTGCAGCTAAACTGTTTTTGCATTCAATGATCTTCTCACATTTATCTTACTGTTCTACAAGCTGGTTCCAGGCAGGTAGGACTACGCTAAAACCTTTATGTACCCTTTACAAACAAGCTGTGAAAGTTCTTGACAAAAAACCAAGAAACTACCACCACTATACCATCATAAAAAAATACAACTTATTAACCTTTGACAGTTTTCTCTGTTTTGCAGACATGTGCCTGATGTATAAATTGACCCACGATCTTGCACCACCCCCACTCAAGCAATGTGTGTCATTTTGCAGAGATAATGTAAGGGTCACCAGGGCTTCTGTAAGAGGTGACTGTTACACTCAATTTAGGAAGACTACATTTGGTCAATCAGCTTTTTCATTTACTGTAGTAGAAAAGTGGAACTTAATTCCACTTCACATTAGAGATTGTGTAAGTCTCAGCAGTTTTAAAATGTCCTTAAAAACATGGCTGAAGGCGAATCAACTATGTGATCATTGATCTTTTTATAACATGGAATGTATATTTGTATTTTGATCTATGTGTGAGTACTGCTTGTTACTTGTTGTTTGTTGTTAGTTTTGATAGTATTGTCTGTATTGTCTATATTGTCTATATTGTCCTTTTATCTCCCTTGCCCAGGGACCACAGATGTAAATTAGCTGTGTATAGCTAACTCTGGTACAGGGCCTGAGCATGGTCCCTGACAAATAAACTAATAAAATACAAAAAAAAAAAATACAAATACAGAATATAATAGTACTTGATTTCTTATGCTTTACCTGCACCAAGAAACCGTGCTGTAGAGTTGGGGTGGTCTTACAGTGCCTGATGGCCTGGGAGGAGAAAAGCAGCTCTATCAGCTGTTTGGTACTAAGCTGTGCTGATGACTTGACTGCTGACACCATCACTCTCTGTGGAAGAAGGGACACAAACACTTTTATAAAACACTTACAGAACCTATTGAGTAATGGGAGAGACAAAAACTGTAATTCACCTTTCCACTGGGTGTGTAGGCGAAGAGCTCTCCTGTGGGATTCCTGATAGTGTAGGAAGTCGTATGATTCGTGAAACGGTTCAGTTTTATCGTTGGAAGAATGATCCTTCCTTTCACAGTAGGTTCATGGAGCTCACTGGACCTGCTCACAGTGAGTGAGGAAGCAATAAATAGATACTTCAGAACAGATTAAATAACGATACAACTGCTGGATTCATTAGATTGTAACATACTGTACTTTGATGGTGGGAGCCAGATCTTAAGTCTTGCACGAAATTTCTTAATGGTTCCACTTGGCCTGAACCAGCTGTGTCTTCTCTTCTGTCGGACTACGATGTTCTCATTGGTCAGATGTTTCCACTCCCCAGATAAGAAGACATTGAGAATACTGAGGAACAGAAATGAAGATTAAGTCTGTGCAATCAGTAGGCTATGGATACCACAGAACTAAAAAGTTTATCATCTAAAAATGTGGCATATGTAATAATGTGGAGGGAGTCTATTGCAATGACAATTTACTGCTATAAAATTAATGCTGAACACTCACTTCTGTAGTTGTTTCCTAAGGCTGAAATTATCTGTGTTGGATGGTTGAAAGACTTCGACTGAAGGTGCTGTGGTGAAAAACATTACTTACAGTAATCAGGTGTCATATTGATTTGTAGTTATAGTTTAAATGTATAGAAAATCTGGTTTGCAGCACTGTTGTTGATGCTCACCCGGTCCATCCAGATACTGAGATGGAGAAAAGTGCAGACGGATAACGATGGGCTCTGATGGGTTAATCGTCCAGGCCTTGGCCACTTCCTCCTGTGGACACCACACAGCACAATAATAATAAACATGCTAAGATGCCATCATTGACAGCAAACATGTCAATATATTGAGTGTATAGTAAATTTAACTTACATCCAAAACGTTGGCATTTATTTTTAAGTCAACATCCACATCATCAATTGACAAATACTCCCTAGAATAAGAAAAGGAAGTAAACATTTGACAATATAGAAAAGCAGCAGCAATCCTTTTAAGACCATAAATAAGAAAAGATGTTCTGACCTGATGGAGACTGCAGAGTCTGAATAAAAATTCCTGACTGCTTCAATGTCAGTATCCAGCTGAGGGTGTCGGGTCAGGTCAGTGGCACAGCTCTCCTGCTGAGACAAACACTAACACACTTACCTTATGATCCAAACAGCTCAGCACCACAGGGGGCTGAGGGATTAAACCAGTCACATATTTTTACAACGATGGCTAAGAAGTAGGCTTTCACTCCTTCTTAAGACATAATATGTGGGTGACACTTTTATTGACCTCCATTTGCAGCATACAATAAAAAATGGTTTATTACTTACTGTAACAAATTATACCATAGCTGTCAGCAGATATAAGGAACATTTGAAGTTTTATCAATGTGTTTGTCAACTATATTTGCACAACTTCTGTGTAGCATAATGATTCAAATAACATGTTTTAAATGATTATGACTAAGTGTTTATATATAAATTAATGACATTTATCAATTTATAAATACTTCTTTACTGTCATAAACTCCTGAAGAAATCTAGTAAGTGGATCTTGAGTTATGAAGTTTTGATGATAACTGTGATTGTGCCAAAATAACATTCAAACCAGCACAAAGTAATGCTTACATGGATTCCACACAGGATCTCCTCTGAGTCACTGTCCTCATCAATTTGGCTCTCTGTCCACTGCTGGCACTCAATCTCCTGTCAGGTTAATGGGAGAAGCTGTCAATCAAAAGATCCTCTTATTTAGGCTACTCCGCTAATTACTTCCTTCTGTCCACCCAAACAAAGTCAAATATCCATGCAGCGCAGACTGACACTGATTTCAACATATATGCAGTTCAAGAGAGAGGTTCATTGCCTGTCAATGCAAACAACTGACTACCCTCTAACATATCCAGACTGTGTGAAATTAAGAATAGAATATGAATATATTATGGATAGGAGAGGGATATTTTGGGCTTATAGACTCACCATGTGTGCAGTTCTTTGGCACTTTTTCAGCAACAATCAACAGTCTCTGCTCCCTCCACTGTGAGTGACACAATTAAACACCATGCTAGAAAAATACATGTGCCTTAATTAGTTCAGCTACCTCTACAATATATGAACATATTACTGTCAGTATTTTCTTCACAATTTAAGCTATATTTTCTGAATTGAAAATATTCTGAATTACTTTATCTCAGCATCATTACTGCATATGCAAATGAAATCATTCAAAATACAGGAAAATGTTTGGTAATAATGTGTAAATGATGTCAGTGGCACAAAGCAAAAAAATGTAAAATACTTACCTTTACTTCCTGAGAAAACTTTGAGTTTTCACACATTCCAATCGAACAAACAACATAATGAACATTGAATGTTCCTGTGTGATGGCTCGACTGGCTGTCTGTGTTTGGCAGTCATCCTCTCCCCATCAGATTTTGAACAGCAGGAAGTCCCACATGTTCACTCTCAGACTTGATTGGCTCAGATATTGATGGCCTGATCAGCTGAACCTGGTCCAGAGAGAGGAGAGGCTGAGAACCAGACCTGCAGCTCCAGGTCTAGTCAAGTCTACGCTTTCATACACACTTACATATCTGTCCTATTTGTGTGATATAAGCGCTATCCTTTCCATCGTGTTGGTAAAAGAGGAGAAGAAAAAAAATCCATACATATCTATGTATATTCATGAAACAGTTTTAAGACTGTGATGAGAACAAATATCCCTTGTGGCCATTTGCAGGATGGTGATATGGTTGATGTTTGGCATTTACTAGTCTTCCTGTCTGTCTGCTGTGCTGCAGTCTGACCTTAATCGGCAGTTACCCTTGTTAGCAGACGCCTGCTGCTCTGCAGTCTGGTCAGATTAGACACTTCTAGGACTGCATACATTTGTGCAAGTCTTCTCTCAACTCAAGTACTTTTCTCAGAGTAATCCACTTAAGACATGAGTGGGTGTTTGTTAGGTGGCGGTGTTTATTTATAGAGGGTGGGCACAATAGCATGAACCCCTGTACTTTACACTGTATACTGCCATTTTCAAGGCAGTACATGAACAGTAAGAACATAAAGCATCTGAAATTTCTGCTGAGGTAAGTCAACACGTCTCAGACACGGCAGAACATTAGATGTTAGATTGAGATTTATTGTCCCAAAGGTATTTTTGTTTTCACAGCCAGTACACAAAATCTTACATTCTTTCAATTATCCCAGCTTACAACCTGGTGTTCTTACAACCTATTGTTCAGGGCTGCTATTGTAGAAGGAACAAAACTCCTTATGAGCTCCACAAATGTATTTGTTGCAGGTTATATTGATTTCTGTTCTATTATATTGTGCAGTTTTTGTGTTGCTTCCACCCCCTTCTCTTTTGACACACCTACTGTTATAGCATAACTTTCAGGCCTTATCTGTCCGGCCCACAAGATAAACGACAAACGGGTTCACAGTGAACGATACAGGGATCAGATTTCCACAGCAACCAGCTCTATATAATATCTACTGCATGTGTTGTAGACATGGATGTACAGTATAATAAGAAGGTTGTAGACACCAAACAGTCAACATCAAGTATGATCAGGATCAGTTTTATGGTATGGGTCTTGAACCACCAGGTGCCCCAGCAAGCTAGACCTCTTATCATTGACAGCATAAAATCATATAGACCAGTGGTTCCCAACCTTTTTTCCTTGGTGCCCCCCCTACTCATGTTTAAGAAAAGCTGAGACCCCCCGCAAAACCGAAGTTGAGGTATCTCTCGAGATAGAGCCTTACTTTCTTTTTTGATACAGAGGAGTTATCAGCACTGTTACGTTTCTCCACCATGTTTCATTCATAAAATAGTGATGCCGTGGCGGCAGGAAAGACGAGGATACAACAAAATATATTGTTTTCATACAGCCGCCCCCCCCCTGGGGGTGCCCGGACCCCAGGTTGGGAACCACTGATATAGACAAACAAACACACGCACACAACATCCAAATTTGTTTCACATCACAGTAAAGACAATGATTATAGCATTTAGAACATCCGAGTATAATGTTTTAAAATCATTCAACAGAAGGAGTGATTTAATTGAAATTTGTCATGCCATTTGTAAAAAAAAAAAAAAAGTGTGGTGCAGCTAAAGTTAAAGTAACATTATAATTATTGTAATTACTGTAGTTAGACAGTTTTTTTCAAGTTGAACCTTATTGATGTACAATAACTTAATAATAATTCCACAATTCAGCACATTTTAGTTATTCACTCATCCAGAAGACACTTCAACCACTCATCCACAAGAGAGCGCTGTTGTTGAGAAAAAGCGAGAGAGAGAAAGAGAGAGAGAGAGAGAGAGAGAGAGAGAGAGAGAGAGAGAGAGAGAGAGAGAAAGAGAAAGAGAGAGGGAGAGACCTATGTCCTAACTCATACTATGAACAGTATACTGTGTTCTAAAACCCAACAGTGATTGTGGAATGTTACTGACAATTAAACTTCACAAATATTTCCCACAGATTTGATACTTATTTTTAGTTTAGCTAGGTTAGTATTGTGTGTTCACAGAGCTGTTTTCCGAACATCTACAAGTATTTTAAATGTTTTGCAGAGTAATGCAGCCTTTTCCTTTGAACAATGCTTTTTGGTATTGTCCCTCAATAGCACACTCAAAAATGAAGCAGATTTAATATGCATGCTGACTGGAGTACATTTTGTCACTTATGCACTACAGACTTATTAGAATGACTATGTATTGTGTGTAGTTACCATACAGATACTTTTTGGGGGGCATTTTTAGGCCTTTATTGACAGGACAGCTGAAGAAATTAATAGTGACCATAGTGATAATTTAACTGAAAATGTAGAAACTTAGATAAATATAGGTAATTTTGTTAAAATAATATGAAATAGGAAGGGGACTTCTTACTTATTGTATCGTAAAACTAGTTTTGACCTGTGTGATTATATCCAAACCTACTACACTGTTTTACAGTGTACTTTGTAAGCTCAGACAATTCATTTACGTTGATGCCAAGTCAATACAATTACCCATGTGTTTCTGCTGTGATGCTGTAAAAGTGTCAAAACTGAACACATACAGTTGAAGCACAAATGAGCTGAAAACTGTGGCATTTTTCTGCAGCCAGTGGCTTTACTGGCCTCAGTCCATCTTTGGGTTGTACATGTATCCGCACATGGACGGATGGAGGGTGAAAGTCAGTTTGGTGTCAGATTTAGACCTCTTGAAGGCTCATAGCATCCACACGTTCCAAGAATATTTAAGAATCATAAATTACACATAGGTCCAGATTAAATACTGTGCAACATTGATACCTTGTTAAACAGTTTTAGGGCATAAATATTTATAGACATTGTTTTTCCATTATTTATTTTAAATACATTTATTTAACAACTCCAGTAGATAAGCAAACCTGAGCCTTCCCGTCCAATGACTACATAGTAACAAACATTATAGACAAAGATTCTTTCATTTGTTCAATTATTACAATAAATATGACTTTTACAACTTGAGGAATGTAAAAAATAATGTGCAACTGACAAAGGATTTCAAACATACACACAGAGTAAGTATCCCTAGCAGTAAAAAATATTACTGGATTACTGAGCAGGGCTGAGACAGCACGTTTTGTTTTATTACATTACTATGAGGCGAGTGCACATATATGATAAACATGGCACAGGGTGGATCTGGTTTTATGTTGTGGTACAGTATGTTCCTAATATGTTCCTCAGGCTTGGCTCAACTATATATACACTTTTACCATAACAAACATTGACAGCGACAACCAGATGGTGGGGTTGCACTATATTTAGTAAAGGTGTGTCATGTGTTGCTATATCTGAGTGTAATGCATGCATTTGTGCATCTGTATAATATATAAGCTGGTTGATAATAAGTTTGCATCTCTGCAAGCATTTACTTTTACGTTTGACTCATCAGCTGTCATACCCTCATTGCACCTTTCTTCTAATTTTGAAGCAACATGACTGTATATCAAGGTCTCAGTGAATGCATTTGGAATGTATGTATACATATCATGATGAAGGAATGCAGACAAGTTCAACCATAAAAGGAGGGGGATAATGTTGTTACATTTAATTAAATAATAAAGAAAATGCATCTATGAAATAAAGAAAAAAAACATTGAAAAAAAATCAAGTCCTGACATACTTGTGCATCTGAAGCAATGTGGAATCTTAACAAATATTTTTTTTTATTATATGTTGCATGATGTTATTGATAATGTAATCTATCCCGAAAAAGGAATCAAATAAAAAGAAGGCTATGTGTGTTTCTGTATTTCTGCACTCAGCAAATGTCCTCACAAGAACAGAAAAGTAATGTTAAGACCTGCCGTGAAAAGGCCATATTCCTGACGGCGCGCGATACCAATGGAGGACCCAGGCTCATGTTCAGCTATATCAGCGGAGAGCTTTGTGATTGGCCAGGCGAACAACCTGCGCTGTATCCTTCCTCAATATTTGTCCAACGTCTGTGATTTTATTTGGAAATTCATCATTGGATGTGGTATTTACGTAGCCCTATAGAAAACAACTTTCATGTGAAAAACATACGTTCAACTGTTCAGTTGTCAAAACACAAAACGGTGCCTGAACTCTCGCGCCCTATATCCTGTGTCACCGGGCGTTGTTCACACAGGAAAGTAGTCCCGGTTAGTGAGGGGAATAAAAACTGTCGCTCCAGCAGAACCAGTGGCGTCTTGGTCCATGCAAAGTTCACCCAGTAGGTGAGTAGCACTCAACTATATGACAGAGAGAGAAAAAAAAAAAAAAAAAAAAAAAAAAAAAAAAAAGAGAGAGAGAGAGAGAGAGAGAGATCAGAGTTTGTTTTAAGTTCAACAGTTTTACCTGATTTGTTTAAATCAAATTATAATTTAAATCAAATTATAATTTCCTATCATCTTTTTAAAAATGTAAAAAAACTTATTTCAATCACTGATGAAACTTTTACTGCAAAGAACTCTACATCACTTATGAATATAGTTAAAGTTGTTATGCATGATCATAATAAGTAGACTATGCATACATTGTATTTATAATATATATTTCAAATATACAAATAAACTGTAAAATGTTACTTTGATCTGGAATAGAGTGCAGTGGTTTGCACATACAGTTCCTTTATACACACTGCACAAGGGTGCTACAAGTCCCATACAGCTTTCTAACTTTGATTTATTTGTTAATTGTATATATTTTATGTATATATCTGTATCATGCTCTGGTACTACATCTCTGCTCTGCTTCTTGTGCAGATACAGAAATTAGTTTCTACTCAAACTGCATGTTTCGAGAAAGTTTTCTTTCTTAATGAAATAAATATACTTAAAGTATGACCTGTTACTCTGTCATTTATTACACAACTATTCATTTTTAGGAATTATCTGTTTAAAGACTGTATTTCAAAAAAAATAGCCTACTAAGGTGGCTTTGATCTTGTCATATATGGTATATATAAAAAACACAGTCCTTTTATCATGAAATTATGATGAAGTTCCCTGATGTTTTTTTCTGATATAAATTAGCTTTAGCCTCTGTCAAGTGACCAGCTCCTCTTCTTTAGCTGCACATAAACGCCTGCTGGAATGTGGGAGAGTGCAGTCAGGCAGGCACATACTGTTGTTGTTACTCTTTGCACAGCCTGTTGGGTCAGCTTGCACAGTCACTCTGGAGAGGTCACACCATCCTTTCTCCCCTAAGTGTGTACCTTTCCATTTAGATAATTGTTAGAATCTTACTGTAGTTTCTGATTTACTTTACCCCTCCTCCTCCTCCTCTCTCTTGAATATATGTGCTCACGTTTATGTGATTATTTATGACCTTAATATAGCTTCTATTACACACTCTTGGTTTCAGGAGCCTTTGTGTCACCATTTAGATCACAGCTGACCTGAACTGTCTGATGAAAAAAAAAACTCCTACATCAATCAATCAATTTATTATTTGTCAAGTGAAATTATATAATAATACAATAATAACAATACCTAACATATAAAACAGGTCAGGGGTCGAGTTGTCAGGTTCTAATCGATCATCACACTCCTCCTCTGTCTTCACAGGACGTTTCCTGCGAACACAGATCCAGTCATGTCGAAGTCAAAGGATATGAGCTCTTCCATCATCCACACCCAGCAGATGCATGCTGCCATGGCAGACACTTTCATTGAGCACATGTGCCTGCTGGACATTGACTCTGAACCTGCTGTGTCTCGCAACACCGGCATTATCTGCACAATCGGTCAGACTCATTAACAAACCCTATTGATTCATCTCTTGTTACACACTTGTAACAATAAATAATATCTTGTTGTATCTTAGAAATATCATATTTAGCTTTGTATTCATTCACCTGTCTTGATGCAGGACCTGCCTCCCGATCTGTGGACATGTCCAAGGAAATGATCAAGGCTGGGATGAACATTGCAAGAATGAACTTCTCTCATGGCACACATGAAGTGAGTCACAGAGAGAAATATTTAGCAAATGCCCTGCTTTCTTTAAGTATTTGCATCTCCGAAACTTTCTAGCCTGATGCACTACACAATCCCAAATGGTGATGTCGCAGTAGGTTTTTCCCAGTGGCTGTCAAAGCCAAAAACACCTGCTGTTACTTTACCAATTCAAGTGTGTGCAGAGTTTGTGTGATTTAGAATGGATTTGCCCTTTACAGCTGCAGCCGTCAGTGTGACATTACTCTTGTTGCCTGGTCTGTCTGTGGCTGTAATGTGATCTATGAGCTTGTACTTGCCTTCTTCAGTACCACGTTTGTGTGATGGCTTGAGATTTGGCGAGCCAACTGCATCACAGCCAATTCTTTGGCTGATCTTATACTCTTGACCCTTCGCCTTTAAAAGTCATGCCTCTTTACCTTTTTCACTGTCACCTGAGCAGATTAGCCTTCAAATCTATCATCAGCTGTAGTATGAATGCCCTCAGTTGATATTTGTATCTTCAAAGGTTAAGCAGTGCTGTTTCCAAAATATCTCATCTCTCTGAGTTGTTTTTAAGTTGTCTGTCCAGTCTGTGTTTTAGCCAGGTTTTCAGCAACAACGAATTATTGTTGAATTGTGATCCAGGAAATCACAACTCTTAGTGGATATGTGATTTGTTACGAAAAGAGCAAAAGAGATCTGACCTCTGTCTCATTGGTCTGTCAGTTGTCAGTACAGCTATAAATAGGTCTTGTGAGAGACAGCCTCGCAGCAACAGTGCTAGTAGAAGGCATTTAGTGAAACCACAGTGAGGCGTTCATTATTGACTGAGGACAGTAGTCATGTGCAGATTAGACTTTGAATTTATTTTGGTTTTTTTGCCTGTAGTATACATTTACTAGATCCATAGCTGTGGACAGACAATGTAGCAGTTGTACACGTCCATCACATGAAGTAGGAAATTAAAAGTATTTGGTTTTTATTACATTTGTCAAACACCCTGCTTTAAAGGCAATAGCATCACATTTTTAGATAACTATTCATGTAATACCTAACAGCTATTTATGTACAGTGAAACTGTCATGAGCTAAAACTGTGTGGCAGTTGTCATTCAAGGTTTACTGCATATAGTTATGTAACCGTGCTGTCCTTGTGACTACATGACCAAGTTTGTCCACCTGTTGTACTATTTTCATTTCAAGAATTTGACACATTTAGAGATAATCTTTTCTCCACCTAAATGAAACAAGGTATTATGACTTTACTAATGTAAATTTGTATGCTTTGTATGCTATTCTAGATTTTTTTGAGGTTTTCAATGTGATAACATTTGTTGCACACCCCACGTCATACAGTACCATGCTGAGACCATCAAGAATGTCCGTGATGCAACTGAGAGCTTCGGTCCAGGATCTGTTGACTACAGACCAGTGGCCATCGCTCTGGACACCAAGGGACCAGAAATCAGGACCGGACTTATCAAGGGCGTAAGTTCTTGCCAAATTACCAAGGCTTCAATGAGGCCTTTTTTTGATTCATTGCGCAAATAATTGTATGAAGATTTCATGCAGCGATTTTTCATCCTGACAATGAACAAGCTCTCTCTCCTTGGTCTTGTTTAGAGCGGTACTGCTGAGGTTGAGCTCAAGAAGGGTGAGACCATTAAGGTCACATTGGACGACCAGTACAAGGAGAAATGTGACGAGAAAGTTCTCTGGCTCGACTACAAGAACATCACCAAGGTTGTGCAGACTGGAAGCCACGTCTACATTGATGATGGTCTGATTTCCCTCAAGGTTAAAGAAGTTGGTAAGCACACAATCATCTGTGCGGTTCATCTTGTCTATCTTTCATACAGATTTGGCTTTCAGCTTTCTGCCTGATGGTGGAAATTAAGTAACTCTTCATTCTGTGTGTCCTAAGGCAACGACTTCCTGATGTGTGAAATTGAGAATGGCGGTACACTGGGCAGCAAGAAGGGCGTCAACCTGCCTGGAGCTGCAGTTGACCTGCCTGCTCTGTCTGAGAAGGATATTCAGGACCTGCAGTTTGGCGTGGAGCAGGGTGTTGACATGGTCTTCGCCTCCTTCATCCGTAAGGCTGCTGACATTCAAGCTGTCAGGAAAGTGCTGGGCGAGAAGGGCAAAAACATCAAGATCATCAGCAAGCTGGAGAACCACGAGGGTGTGCGCAGGTGGGTGAATTACTAGTGGTCACACTTGAATCTGCACAGATCTAAATCTCTGGAGAATTGTTGAACTGATGTTTTTGTTTTTTGTCTGATAGATTTGATGAGATCCTGGAGGCTAGTGATGGCATCATGGTTGCCCGTGGAGACTTGGGCATTGAAATCCCAACAGAGAAGGTCTTCATCGCCCAGAAGATGATGACTGGCAGGTGCATCAGGATCGGCAAGCCCATCACCTGTGCCACACAGGTCTGTGACATCAGTAGGAAGACTGTTTTGTGGAAAACATTTTTAAAAGAAAAGTGTATCAGAAAGTCTTGTTGTTTCTCCTCAGATGCTGGAGAGCATGACCAAGAAACCCCGCCCTACTCGCGCTGAGGCCAGTGATGTCGCCAATGCCGTGCTGGACGGCAATGACTGCATCATGCTGAGTGGTGAGACCGCCAAGGGAGACTATCCTCTGGAGGCTGTCCGCACACAGCACAGGGTAAGAGCACCTCCGACTGGTCCCATTCCTTAATGTTTTTACGTGAAAATTGTACCAATGGTTTTGATCGAACTGCAGCACCTGTGTGTCTCATCTGTTTGTGTGTTTGAGGCTGGGAGAAAGCCTGCATTACCAATATTAACTAATACCTCTAACACTTGTTGTGGCATGTGGTGCATTCATGTGCTCTTGGGAAACTGACATTTAACTCTTTAGAGTTGGCTGCCAAGCAGCAAAGTTTTTCATGACAAAAGCTGACCAAATTCAAATGATGAAGCAACACATTGGCCATGGTAACTGAATGGCTTTGCACTTTTTGGCTTTATATACATAGGCACACTGTTTGGGCAAACCTGGAGCTGTTTGTTGCACTTAAAAGAGAAAAATAAATACCATAAATAAAGGTGCATGATCAACGTCAGGAATAATAAACAATTAACCAACACATTGATAGCTTTACCTACTCGCAACAGAACCGTCCATGAAAGCACATCACTCGTACCAGCTTGGGTTTTACTAACAGCTTGTTTAGTATTTGTTCAACTTGCTTTGTGTATCCCTGTTGCACCGCCCCCTCCCTCCATCCATCTGCTGTCTTCTTGCATTGTGCTTTAACTGTGTGTTCATATTACTCAATTAGCATGTGTCTGAGGATCTGCAGCGCACAGCAACATCCCTGGACATCATGGCCGTCGCTGTTGTTTAGCTTCTTGTCTCAGTGTGCTATCAGGTATGACGACTTCTGCACTGAGGTTAACTGCCCCTTTGTTTTGTCCTTTATAATACAAACTAACTCCTGCAGTTGAAGCTGGCTGTGTGACTGCAGCCTGACACTATTTTTATCAGGGTTTTTTTATGTTCACATGTTCAGATTGCCCGTGAAGCTGAGGCCGCCATGTTCCACAGGCAGATGTTCGAGGAGCTGCGTCGCACTTCTCATCTGACCCGTGACCCCACAGAGTCCGTCGCTATCGGTGCCGTCGAGGCTTCATTCAAATGCTGCGCCAGCGCCATCATCGTGCTCACCAAGTCTGGCAGGTGAGACTTATAAAAGAAGAAGTCCACCCTGTAAATCTCCTCTGTAAAGCTGTGACTCATAATATCCTACATGGCACCCACTGTGAGCAAAGAAACTGGTGCATTGTAACATCTCTCTATCCCTCTGCCTCCTCTCCCTCCCTAACACAAGCCCTCGGCTCATATGAAGTGTGCCAACTATCACGGCACTCACAATCTGTGCTCCCCTTGTGACCTTTTGAGATCTGAACCCTGACATTTTACAAGTTAATTTTAACTCCCTGTTCATTCCTCAACACATGATACAGAAGGTGTGTCAGCTGGATGGATTTCCTAATGATAATGGCATAATTAAAGCAACTATAATTAATATTTCCATATTAACAATGGATCAAACGACTACTTTCAGATCATTGTTTAGCAGAATGATATAATATTGCTACGTAGCTGCTGGTGGGAAGTTCACTATATCAACCTAAAAGGTTATCAAAGTGATCAACGTTGTGTTTTCCACTTCCCCTGCGGCCAAATAATCATTCATTGCAGTTTTAAGTTTTGGCACACATTTTTTGAATTGGCTTTGACATTGATATAGTTTCAGTTCTACATCTTATAATAACGATTTGTAATAATCTGCTACCTGCAGGTCTGCTCACATGCTGTCGAGGTACAGGCCCCGTGCCCCCATCATTGCTGTGACCCGCTGTGGCCAGACCGCCCGTCAGGCCCACCTGTACCGCGGTATCTACCCTGTGCTCTACACCAAGCCTGCCAATGATGTCTGGGCTGAGGATGTTGACCTGCGTGTGAACTTTGCCCTGGAAGTTGGTGAGTGGTGATGTTTTTTTTTTTAAATTAGTCTAAAAGATTTGGATTTTTTTTTTTACAGTTAGGTAAATTGTTATGGGACCAAGAGGCATGCAGTAATTTTGTTTATTGACAGGAGTCACAAGGCTTTAAATCTAATTATTGAATCCTTACTTTTCCACTAACGCCTCTCTTTTTCTCTATCCGTAGGCAAGCACCGCAAATTCTTCAAGTCTGGTGATGTCGCCATTGTTGTGACCGGCTGGCGCCCAGGTTCCGGTTACACCAACACTATGAGAGTTGTGCTGGTGCCTTGAACTTGAAGAACATTAGTAACTGCCCCCTTTCCCTCTCTTGTAACCTGCCTCTCCCCTTGTCGGACTTTTCTTTTCTGGTGGTTAAAACCAGACCACTCCTTCTAAGAGACTGAACTCAAACCCTTTTAGTGGAAACTCTTCTGTCGTGTGTGTGCTGACTCTGTTTGCATGGTGAAATCAACGTTCTTCTGCATTCACTGTACAGTACACGTTTTGTCATTTCCTTGATTTTTGGTTCTTTAATTATCCAGGGATAAACATAAATATGTACTGTCATTGTTTTCTCCAGTGTTGCATGCTGAACTGACAGTTGGTACAAAGTGTCATTGTGATCTGGCATGACCGGGTTTCTGTTCATTAAAAGGAATTCTTGGGTCAACTGTGTCTGTCTTCCTCTTGTAATCACTATCACACTAAACTGAGACATTTAGACATAAAGAGGCATTTCTTCATTCATTATTGTCAGTGCCAAGTATTCCAGCAAGATACATTTTTCTTTAAGGGCTGGGGAGGTATTTTATGCCTTATGCCATTAGACATCATTAGTAGGGAGATTACAGGAAACAAGAGACAGATACCTCAGTGGAAGAAATACATCAGTGTTGGAAGAAGTAATCAGATATTTTACTCAAGTAACAATACTCTGTTACAAGTAAAAGTCCTGCGTTAACCAAAAGTGCAAAACTATTAGGATCAAAACATACCTAAAGTAGAAAAAGTAATATGCAGAATGGCCCATTTCAGAATAATGTATATTATTGAATTATAATTATTGATGCATTCATATGAACATCACTTTAATGTTGCAGCTGGTAAAGATAATAATTGTTTATAATTTTTTACTATATACTTCCAGGTAGCTTGTGAATTTCACTAAGGGATTGATAAAGTTTTATCTTTATCCATAATAATACATTATTATTATTATTATTATTACATTATATTTATTTATTGATTATATTATGTATCATTAATCTGAATCTGCAAAGTAACTAAAGTTATCAAATAAATGCAGTGGAGTAAAAAGTACATTACCCTCTGAATTGTAGTGGAGTAGTATATAGTAGCAGAAAATGGAAATACTCAAGTAAAGTAAAATTATCTCAAAATTGCACAGTACTTGAGTAAATGTACTTAGTTACTTTCCAGCACTGTCACACTATTAAACAATAATGTAATCTTCAAAAAACAATCTCATCTAGTGGAGTTATTACAGGACAGGAAACATCAGTCTGTACACTGTTTGTCTAGAATGACATACGGTATTTGTCTGCTTTGGTTCAACCTTAAACTTTTATTTTAATAGCACTGAGTTAAACATCTATATTTACTCACTAATCCAGCAATAATTAACTCCATGAACATGGCAGATATTTTCTGGGCATTTTTAGGCCTTTATTATATATAGGTCTATATAGGTTTGCTATACATAGGTCGGAGTCGAGGAGTAAACCTCTATATATGGGCGCCCGCTCAACCAACTGAGATATCCGGGTGCCCCAGTCCTCAATTCTTAACCCGGCCTAATGTCTGAAACTTCCCCAGCGTTTCATCAGTTTCTTTATCACAATCTCTGCTCTTGAAATGAAATCAACAAATAGGACGAGCATCATTGACCATATGTTATTTTATTGCACTGAATTCAGTAGCTAAAATAAAAATATGCCTAACATACATAGGTGATGGAATCCTCAGATGTGTTGGTTAAAAGGCAGCAAAATGAGAAAACAAATATATATAAATATATGAATGACTGGCACCTCCTCTCCTACACACACCTTTTAATTGAATGCACTCAAACTAACCTTACACTCAACCCAAGCTGATGCCTCTGACAGGTGGTGTGGGGGTGAGGGGTTGGAAGAGAATAGTAATGAGGGATTGATCAGGCCCATTGGCAGTGACTGGCTAGTGACTGATAGTATCTCCCTTCCCCCTGGTTCAGTAACCAGGCAGCTAAAGCCACTGGACAGGATCCTCCAATGGTTTGACCTGCTGACCTGCAACCTGCTCACAGTTCCTCGTCGGCCACAGGTCCACAGAGAGGGAGAGGAATATCATTTAAACACATGAACTTATTAACAAGTACAAGGATTTAAGAGTCTGGTTTTAAAAAAGCAGTCAGTGATACACTTCTTGTTGATTCAGCATAGCATCACAAAGCAGCAATTGTTCAACAACAGATGTCAAATCTTACAATCAAATAATGTAAAATGAAAGAGGTAAATATGCAGCAATATGACCCATCAGGGGTTCTTATTAACCATGTGTCCAAGTAACTGCTTTAGCCCTTTGACTGGTGCAAGAACCATTCAGATCAGTCTTAGTGCATTGCTGGTTTCAGGAGGTTTGATTATCCACAATTGCATTTATTCCATTTAATTCCCTTGTTTTAATCTGTTCTAACTAAAAACAGAATCTCAGGTATCGACTCAAGTGCTTTGATTCACAGTACCTTTGTATACCCATAAAAAAACACAGATTATTGCATACTATGCTGATGGCACACAGACAAATGTTCTGTACCGAAAATAGTGCCCCTCGCCACACACTGGAGCAGTTGTGGAGGGACAGAAACGGAAATGTGTGTTGTACTATTACACTTTCCAGTACTCAGAAAACCATCATCGCCCTTTAGTTCAACACATTTTAAAATTAATCCTGCTTCTCTGCAGACAGACAAACATTACATTCATTACTTCAGTGTTTTTTGAGTGTGATTGGATTTGTTTGACCCATTTGGGTGTGCAATATTGCTGAAACGCTATCTTGGAAGACGTGCCATCATCAAACCATTACGTTAGGTGATCTCTGAAACAAGCAAAGTGCACAGTCTGTCTTTCCTACAGTCTCTTAGAAACCGCGCATACAAATGACACTCGGTGGAGGGAAAGGACATAAAAAGGGACAATCATTTTTGGTCTCAATCATAACTGGATA
The DNA here is from genome assembly GCF_010015445.1 of Perca fluviatilis. Taxonomy (NCBI): domain Eukaryota; kingdom Metazoa; phylum Chordata; class Actinopteri; order Perciformes; family Percidae; genus Perca; species Perca fluviatilis. The sequence continues at coordinate 19,697,592 of NC_053119.1, read as the reverse complement.
CAGTTGTTTCCAACTAAACGGGTGTAGCTAAAAGATTACACAAAATTGCCTGGACAATGGGGTTTAAACATAATACTTATAACAAATCACAGAGTGTGATTATAATACAATACATAGAACAATTGATATTTTTATGAGGTGCTATATATACCCATCAATAGGTTTTGGATTCATTACTATATTCAAAGATGCAATATCCTGTAGAAAAATATCCATCATTGTCCATAATTATCCCCGATCCATTCAGTCTGATTAAAAATGAAACCACCGATCTCCAATCTGTTTAGCATTTCACACCCTCCAACTTTTGAAATTGACAAATGATTGGTTAAAACAATGCCAAGAAAGAGGTGAGCTCCTGTTTGTTCAGGCATTAAAGGAGGGTGTGTCTGAACCTCACAAGTTGGATGGAAGTTTGGACTGTTTTTCTTCGGTCTCTAACGTCTTAGCAGGGGATCTAGCGAGGGAAGAGTGAAAACCAACGGACTGGTTCTGAGGTTCGGGCCCAGAATGTGTCCGACTGACAGGAGCAACTTGACCCGGGATCGGGATGTAGGGTTTACTGACAGCCATGGGGGAGGAGAAGGGAATCGATGACCCTGCTACCCCCTCTGAAGAGCCGCTCATGGCCAAAGGCCGTTCCTGGTGTAAAGAGCTGTGAGAGCCTGAGATAGTCTTTATTTCCTGGGTAAAGAGATCCACCGAGGACTCAGCTGTCTCTTTGGGTGTCCACACCACCCTGGCAGGGCATGAGGTCTGAGGGGTTAGAGGGCTGCGAGAGCCCATAGCACTGGGGAGCTCACTGTTGTAAACTGTCCTTCCCCTCACAGGGCTCTGTATGCTGGGACTGTGGAGTGGAGGCGTGTAGCAGGGCGAGGCTTCAGCGGAGCCATACTGGGCCAGTGAGGCAAGGGCCGAGTGCTCGGGGAGAACCTGGGGGAGGAAAACAGATTGGAGACCTGCAAGGCTTTGCTGAGCCAGGGATGCTGCGGCCCCAGCTCTGACTGCAGACCCTGGTTGAATAAATCCAGTGGAAGACTGAGTGCTGGTGATGAAGGGAAAATGTGGAAGGTTCATACCACTGGATATTCTGCCTGCTCTGTCATGATTGTACCCCATCTGCTGCGCGGCGTGAGATGTCTGCTGCAGCTGGCTTAATAAGGGGCCAACTGAGCTGGAGATGAGAGGGTTTATGGTGGAGGCAGAGGGGGCTGGGAATCTTCCTGCTAGCCTCCCTGGCGCCCCCTGCTGGAGTAAACCTATCGGTTGTGGTGGGGTGGTCATAGCACCGTGGAAGGGCTGAGGGTGGAGCTGAGCAGAGCAGGTGTAGGAGACAGTGGTCTGGTTGATGGGGAAGACTGAGGCGATGCCGGAGTGGGGAGGATGGTGCAGGAGCTGGTGTGAGGGCAGAGGGGGCAGCGGCTGCAGGCTGCTGGTGAAGATGGGCTGGGACGTCAGTGTGGCTGACACAGGCCCAGTGGCGAGATGCTGTGCCCTGAGGGATGCCAATGTGGGAGTCTCAATCCCAGATCTGAATTGGCTGGAGTTGGTAGGAGAACCGTGCCCTGAACCACAGCTACTGGATGCGTTTGCTCCAACATGGACTCTCTTTGGATGGCTGGTGGGGTCCTTCAGGGGGCCTGGTGCCAGAGGATGGTGGAAGAGGATGGAAGGCAGCTTGGAGTGATGGGCTAAGGCCAGAGCCAGCGGGGTGGTGGCAGCAGCAGCCTGGAGCGGGGCCTGAACCAGCGGGGCCCAGATGACCGGGGTGGGTGATGGGGGCGCAGGGGGAAGGTGTAGGCTCTTTGGGCTGGTCTGGATCAGCTGCGTGCATTGAGCCATGTCACGGTCATGTTGCACTATTCTTTGGATGATCTCGCTCTCTTGAAAGTTTAGTATGCCAGAACTTTGGTGATGCTGGACTTTATTTTGAAGAACAGAGTTCCTCTTCCCTGTTAAGAAAATACAAATAAGGTTACACTATTTTTCATTTTCTATTTTTTCATTAATGAATGCATACTAAACATTATGAGGACAATAATCAATAATCTTATATTCAATTTGGTTATTATATCATGGTTTTGTTTGAGGTTTCAATTGTTTGGTAAATGCATTCATACTTGATTCCTGTCTGAATATCAAAGATTATGTGAGAATAATGATGCCATAATTTACTTTATTAATTACATTTACTCCATTGTTTAATGTGAATGTTCTGATTAGTAAAATTATTTTGTAATATTACATTTTTGTGTATTGAAAAAGAAAATTGTTGGATCCTGCCTTTAAATGTGCACCCCACATTACATCAGAAGATGCCACCATCACTGTAGTTTTTTCAGTTTCTAAGTGTACAGCCAATAACACATATAGTTAAATATAATTGCTATAATTGAACCTAGACCAGCATTAAATGCAATATATAAAGATGAAAGTAGCAAAGTGAAATATCAACACTTAAATAATAAATAATATTTACTGTAAAACATCAAATTGGCTCCTATATACTATATACGTATATACTGTGTATATATTTATCTCTTGGTAAAGGACTCACCGATACGGTCCAGGCGGTCGAGAGCCACGGTCTCAAAGGCCCTCCTCATCATGGGATACTCCTCCAGCACCTCGTTGAAGTTGTCCACCGACAGAGAGTACAGCCGACAGTAGTTATCTGCTCGCACGCTGGCTGTCCTCCTGCCTCGGGTTAGCAGGCAGATCTCTGCAGGGAGGGAGGGGAAAAAAAGTGTTATTTTATATATAAAATATATAAATTATATTTTTTTGTACCATTTCTTTACCATTGAAAATGTTACCATTCCTCACGTCCTGCTGAGTGCAAGTCAGAGATTAACATCAAGGATTTTTTTAAAATTGGTAATTAATATAAAGTGGTATATTTCTGGTACTTTTCTCATAGTTGTGTGATACATTACAACCACATTTATATCTATTTATATTTTAGATGGAGAAAAATATCAGTTTGAGATGGTAAAACATGAAAAAACCAGTGCCTCTGAACCCCACAGATGGAGCACTTAATGCAATTTCTGCAGCTTACAGTTTGTCCTGACCTCATCTGTCGTGCCAGATCAAAAAAATAAAATAATGCGCCATTAAAAAAAAGTAGACATATTTTTCAGGACAGCCATATTGAGGACACACACTCACACACACTCTCTCTCTCTTGTAAATACATTTTCTGTCCTCATATACCATTTTCTACTTGCTGAGTAGCTTTAAGCCAGAATATATGTTTTGTGATTATCATTATCATTCTCTAAAATTTATGCTGGAGCAAACATTAAAGATTAAAATGTGGTTAGAAATAATTGCCTGGGTTGTCAGATCACACCGCTCCCATTTGCAAATGCAAGTAAAGTAAATCATACATTTACTGGTTGATATTTGATGATGACATTTCACTTTCCTGCCGTATACGACAACAAGACAGCGTAACAAGGGCGACAACAAATTGAAAGTTCTGGATTTCAGCTTTAAATATGGCGTTAACAAAAGAGGAAAACCCCACAGATGGAATCAAAGATCGCAAAGCTTTGCTCCTCTTAGTCCTGAGCCCTTTTAAGGAGATGATGTGGACAATTTTCCCCAACTATAATAGTGAGGGAAGTTAATCTGCCGAGTGCCAGAGCAAAAATAAATCAAAACAAATCATACCATCAGCACTCCTTTACATACATTCAAACTGGCTCAGTGCCAACTACAGAATGTATATTAGCATGCAGTGCACACAGCAGGTTGAATGCAGACATTACCTCCAAAATAAGAGCCATCAGACAGCTTGGTGTCTTGGCTGCTCTTGGTGATGACACTGACAACGCCGTGCTGGATGAAGTACATCTTCTTGCCGATGGTTCCCTCTCTGATAATATAGTCGCTCGGCTGGAAGACCTCAAAGTGCAGTTTGGTCAGCATGGAGGTGACAAAGTTCGGATCAGCGTTGGCAAACAGAGGCATGGAGGCCACCAGTTTGCGACAGTTAAAGTTGATGATCTCCTGCAGAACACACAAAATAAGTGTTTTAGGTTTTAAGGTGAGGCCTTCACAACACACGTCAGTGTTACATGTTTACATTTCAATCATAAAATCAGGGGAGTTAATGGCTTAGTGGTCCGTTAATGAGATTCTCTGTTCTCATGAAGTCTCCAACCATTACTAATCAGATTACATGACTATTAACATTATCGTGCAAAGTAAGGGAGGCATATTAGATAGTATAAATAGGTAAACCATTACGAACAAGCATGATCACTTCATTGATTCACATATTTGCAGCTGAGAAAACTTTTTTTTTTTAAATGGATACAAATTGTAAAACGTATCCCTCTATTTAGCATATATACACATTATATAAACATTGAATAAATGGTTTATAACACAATAATGTAGTTGTAAAAGATAAAAGAATATTTAAAAGTGTTTATTAATGCACAGTATTTTTTAACAATCCTTTATCCTTTATTACAACTGTGTGTTACCATATTGTCTGTTTGTACAGCAGCCTCCACCTATGGGTGCCCACAGGAGGAGTTAGTTGTTGAGAAATGCATAAATAAACACTTAGATCTGCTCTACATCTACATTATATCATGTTATATAACATTTATTTATGTTTATATAATGGTTATAAATTATAAATAGGAAGAGTTAAAGTGAAGTGATAGTGAATCTTTTCTTTTTTGTGATAGACGGTGAAGCCAACATTATGATGACTCAGCAGAATTATCATCAAGACAAAACAACAAGGTAGATGAGTTCTGACCTCTCTCAGTGGCTCATTCAGCTCCTCCAAAATGCTTTCCTCATCAAACATCTTGCCTTGATAGCGGTGTTCGTAGTATTCGTGGATCCTCTGGCGCATGTCGGCAGGAAGCTTGTGGAAGGACATGTACTGCTCCACCTGCTTATACTGTAACAACAACACAAGTCCAATTATTACAATTAAAAAAGTATTATTATAATGTTTTAAAATATTTAAGTGAAACACCGCCACAGAAATACCGGGAACTGTAATGTAACTCGAGAGAAAATGCAAAGTCATGTTAAAAAAAAATATTAAAGTGATTGATGTGTTGGCTCAGAGGTGGACTATAATGTGTCTCATTATGTTAACAGTCAACTGTCAGGCCATCTGTGAAACCTTCCCACAGAGCAATGTTGTGCCTCTGTCCCATCTGACAAATACAGTTGCGCTCTGCAGGCTGCAGCTAATAACATTAACTACTGTGTCCTTCAGCTGTGTACTCTACCAGCAAAGCACCATGAGCGGTCCGTGTACCCAATCTATGTCAGTTCGGTCATTAGTCGCTGTTTTGCTTTTATTAACTAGTTCCTTACTCTCTCTAGTGTCTCTTTGTTTCTGTGTTGAAAATCCACAACGACAGCTCAAAAATCTTTCAATGATTTCTCTTATACAGTATGTTGCTCTGTCCCTTCACATATATTTATAGTCTCCCTCTGTGGGGCATTTTCTCACTTAAATGCCCACAGATTTATGACAGGGGGGCAAAGTATTCACACAAATACTTTGTCACAACGTCACGCATCATCCTCACCATTCAAACTGCATTTCAATCAGCCGTGGAATAACTATACAGATCCTTTATGCAAGTAAAAGCAGCAAAACACAATGGAAAAATAATAACTAAAATTACTTACAAGTAAAATTCCTGCATTCAAAATCGTACTCAAGTAAAAGTACAAAAGTACTATCAGCTTATTATACTTAAATTATTAAAAGTAAAAGTACACATTATTCAGAAAAATGGCCCCAGTGACTGATATTAGTATTGATCATATTATTGGATTATTAATAATAATAATGCATTAATGTGTAATGAGCATTTTTCTGATGCAGTTTGTCAATGTGGAGCAAATGTGAACAAATTTATACAAATCTATAACAATAAACCGATCCTTTGTTTTGTAAATGTAGTGGAGTAGAAGTATAAAGTAGCATAAAATGAAAAAACTCCAGTGACGTACAAGTACATCAAAATACTTAATAAATAATAAAACTAGTTAATACATCTAGCACAGTATTTGTATAAATGTACTTCATCACTGATTTCAACTCTTAGAAAGAAGAGAAAGTAACAAATATCAGCCATGCAGAGAACAAACACCCACCTTCTCCTGGTACTGCCTCCTGGAGGAGTCCAGAGACTGAATGAGTGCAGTCGCATGCCCCACAAACATGGCGAAGCAGGTAGCGCCCACAATCATGCTGAGGATGGTGAGCCACACGTCAGCCATGCCGATAGGGGGGTACAGGCCGTACCCGATGCACAGCATGTGACTCATGGCCTTGAACAGGGCGTAGGAATATTGCTGACCCCAAGTGTCATTCTGGAAGAGAAGAAGAGGAGGAAAGAGAAAGTTTATCACAACATTAATGCTGTAGCACACCTTTGTGAGCCTATTCACAGTTTAATATCAAGACCACGGGTGATGACGCCTTTATTTTCCCTACTGAGGGGCTCAGACCGTCAGAAAACATCACCTTATAACATGCATGCTGACTAATCCACTGGCATTACTGTCGTAGTTTATTCTTTGGTATAAGTCTATTTCCGTTACCAGTATACCTATTATTATATTCTCTACTTAGAGCGATAATTAATAAAGCGTATATCTCTAAATACTTGTATGTGATTAGGACTGCAAACAATCATTTTCATTATCAATTAATTTGCCAATTATTTTCTCAATTAATCGATTGTTTGGTTTATAAAGTGTCAGGAAATTGGGCGGAAATGGCTGTTAGAATTTCCCACAGCACAAGGTAATGTATTCAAATATCTTGTTTTGTTTGACCAACAGTCAAAAACCAAAAACATTTGGTAGTCTATCATTTTTGACAAAGAAAAGATTCAAATCCTCACATTTGAGAGGCTGAACCCAGGGCATGTTTGATGTTGGATTAATTACTTATTATAAAAAATAGTTGCCATTCATTTTCTGTTGATCGACTAATCAATTAGTTTTGAAGCCCCTAAAAACTGAGTTTCAAAACTAAAGTTCTCTATAATATTAAATACCCATCACTAAATATGCAAGTTTTGAAAACACACCTTTAAATATTATTTATTGAGAGTTTCACAATCAAAAACTCAGCTATTCTGCTTCATCAGGACTGTGAGGGTGTGATGTGATTTGATCTGATCTTCTGATTGGTGCATTTAAGTATCTGACATCATCTTTTTTCCAGCTGAGACATGCCTACTTCATACCAGTGAAAAGAGCACATACAAAAATAGAAAGAATCTCTTATCTGAAACAATCAAAACTGTTCTAAATTTGGCAGAAAAGTTTGTGTTCATGGAGGACCACATCACTCATAGTAAGACTACTTAGACCACTTACCACCATCTTGTTTCTAGTGACCCAGCAGTCAGGTGGGAAGTCCTGCAGCATGGGAACCAGGAACTGCAGACAGCCATCCCAGTGACACAGCAGCAGCATCATACCAATCAGGTTCATGATGCGCACCATGGCGCTGGCCAGGTCATAGGTCATATGGAAAACCTGTGACAGATTATCAGCATTAATGAAACAGAAACAACGAAACACATCTCTCTGTACGTAAATCTATGAAATGTCAATTTTCTCTCATACAATCAGAGGATTTGAAATATACAATAGTTGCTTTGTGAGCTGATGGAAACAGGGGTCCTTTACCAGATCACACACTGTTCTTAATCTTCTATAGACCAACAAAGACTATTTCAGTATTGCATAACCATCTGCAAGTAACATTAATGGCTCATGGGTAGTGCAGCCTCAATTGGAATTATAAAAAAAGATAATGTGGGAAAATATGTGTTATTAGGTGGTTGTGTGTATATGTCTGAGCTTTAGAAGGGAACTAACAAAGGAACTCTACCCTTAACAATATGTACATTTGTTTTTACAATACGCAGTATCATGTTTTTTCCATGACAGAAAAAAACAGACATAGCTACAAGTTAGGAGAAATCTGCTGATGCAAGGGAAATACAAAATTATTTAATATAGCACTATAGTCAGGGGAACATTTCAGAGTAGGGCTGCAACTAACTATTACTTTCATAATTTCTTAATCTGTTTGTTTAGAGAACGTTCCGCACATTGACCAAAATTTATTTAGAAAAATATAACGTTTTGGTCTTAGATGTTGTATTTTTCTAAATAAATTATTGCTTGCGTAATGGTCAGTGTGCGGGACTTTCTCTAAGCTTCTGATCTGCTACTTTTGATCATATCCTATGCACCTGCCCGACAAAAGAGGTGTGCAAAAAAGCTTTCCTACGTTAATCTGTTTGTTGAAACGTAACAAAACTCTGAGAAATGCACATCACTTATTCTCAGAGCATGGTGGTGTCTTTGAGTTACTTGTTGTCTACAACCAGCAGTTAAATACTCAAAGAAATTAAATTTGCTATTGTAAAATAGTTGCATTTAAAATGATGGAGTCTGGCATTTTTTTCCAAAAAAAGGTACTAAAATGATTATCTAAATTGCTGCGGATTCATTTTCATTCATTCATTCAGAGTTGCATCTCTATTAGCTAATGTGAAGTCTTAAATAAAGATCCAAAGAGCCTGTCCCTCCTGGATCTACCTCTTCCCACTGGTGGATGTAGCGAATGAGTCTGGAAAGGCGCAGCAGCCGCAGCAGACTGAGGATCTTGGTGAACCGGACGATCCTCAGGGCTCGGGCCGTCTTGTAAAAGTCTGAGTCGATGCGTGTCTCCACGATGAGAAAGATGTAGTCCACAGGTATGGAGGAGATGAAATCCACCACGAACCAGCTCTTCAGGTACTTGATCTTAATCTGATGCGGGTCTAGGATGATCTCCGTGTTGTCCTCCTTGACGATGCCTGTGCGGAAATTGAGGACCAGGTCCATGAGGAAGAAGGTGTCTGAGACCACGTTGAAGACGATCCAGGGTGGCGTGTGCTCGTCCTTGAAGAAGGTGATGCCCACAGGGATGATGATGAGGTTTCCCACCATCAGCAGCAGCATGGTTAGATCCCAGTAGAACCTGAAACGCACGGCCACACACATAACTCTTGTTGTAGATAACAGCAGGCCAAAGTCATTAAGGTCTTTATATAAATCATCAGAAACGTCACTGTACCTTTGACAGAATAACTGAGTTGATTGTTAATGTGAGGATAAATAAGCGAGTTTTCTGTGTGTTTTTTTTAATTAGAGATTAGAGCAAAATGCTTTTGCATTTGGTGGTTCCAACTTCTCAAATATGAGGATTTAATGCTTTTCTTTGTCTTATATGATATTATGATAGAGTAAACTGAACATCTGTGGTCTAAAACATTGGCCTCTGGGAAATTATAATGGCCATTCTTCACAATTTGTGTACATTTTCCAGACAAAACGATCAATCGAGATAATAATAAGCAGATATTAGAAATAGAAATGAATCTCTATGCGAGTTGCAGTCTCACACTGTAACTCAAAATTCAGTAGATTTGTGTTAAAGTGGGCAGAAACAATGCAAAAAACAGCAAACACGAACAAATATAGAAATGAGTTGATTCAAGAAAACAATTTAATTCAGTTCAATACTGGGCTTCTGGCCACAAGGCAAAGAAGGAAATCTGTTATTGGAATTCATCTGAATTGCTCATGAGGAAATACTGATTTTCACACCTAACTAAATCTTCAAGTATCAGTAGCAGAGTGTTCAATTTCATCTAGAATTCCATGAAAAGGAAAGGCTGTGTGTAGTGGTTGTTTACAGTGTGTTTATAATAAAGTCACCAAATTGCATTTCAAAGTATTGTAAAATATTTTTATTAAAATGTATAGCTTAATTAACAAATCTAATCAAATTATAGCCAACAGTTAAATATAAAATAGTTAGTGGTTACCTGACACCACATGTTGCCGCTGTTTTATTCACTCTGTTTACTAACCTGACATTTAATATTGTCTTATGTCTTTATTCCCCTGATTTTGCAGACTGCTTTAAAATGACAGTAGCTGATGTATAACAGAGGACAATATCAGAGCACTTTATAATTCACAGGAAACATACAGCAATGTACAGCTCGGCCACACAACGGGCCAGCCAAGATATGGAGTGTGTTTGTTTACCAAATACCATCTTGAGTGTGGAGATGCAAAGCATGCACGCATGTGATTGCATGTCTGATCCATTTCAGAGACCTAATTAACCACTGATCGATCCAACAAGAGCCTGACATACCTGCAGGGCCAGCACAAACTGCTCGTAGGGGTGGGTGTTGGGGGGGGCAGACCTGTAAAGTCGCATGCATTATACCACTTAAGGGTACTTAAGTGGCATATTAGGCCGCATATCCACAGTGTATAAGCCAAGTGCTTGTTGTAATGAATGCAAAAGTCTCACCATCTTGTCAACAGGTATTATTCAAAACCTCCATGATTGACTGAGAGTAAAGAGTAGTGTAGTAATAAAGATTATTTGATTCAATGTAGTGACAGTGATGATGATGATGATGATGATGATGATGATGATGATGATGATGATGATGCAAACAAAATCCATAGAAAAACAGCACATGCAACTAAACTGTGTTCCTGTGACATTTTCTGGACTCAGGAATGAGGCGATCAACAGTAGAGATGTGACCAGGCTATATCACCACCTACAAACTCAGATTTCAGAAACTTAGTTTTACCTTTTTATTCTAGTTACACACACCAAACCAAAAGGGAAGCAGTGAGGGCAGGGTGGCCATTTGTTCTAATCAGCTTTCTGTTGTTCTCTGCCAAACAAAGCATTTGCATTCCTCTCTTCATCTGCCTGTTCATCTCTGCGGTGACACACTGGTCCTAATTGCACTTCCCCTCTCTAGCTAAATCCACTGTTATCTCCTGGGAATCCATGTCATCTCCAGAAGTCAGCTCCCACCAGCCAGATGTTGAGTAGTTAGCATTACTGCTTTGCACACGTCACTGTACTGCAGAACACTGGAACAGCTGGACCAACAACAAAAAAAAGTCTGCAGGGGACAGTGCATTACTGCCCCTGCAGAACATCCTGTTTGCTCATCAGCTGACTGTGTACGCAGCATTCTGGACACAAAGATCAGACAACTTGCTTGTGTAATCTGGTGTTACCATCAAAATAAAGCTGACAGTTGTGGGGTCTCTGGACCTCTACTGGTCCAGAAAGGAATCTTGCACTATTTGGGTCAGAGTGCAACTACGTTAAAGAGCATGAAAGCAAAAGAGAGTGGAGTTACAAGCAAAGTGAACACAAAAAGGCTTAAAATGGTGAAAGAAGCTTAGATCAATCAGGACAGCTGAAAAAGGGATCACATTTGTACTAGAGATACTTATCTCTTGCTGCCAGGGCACAGCTGAAGCACAACAGCCTGCATGCAGCTCAGTGGCTTAACACACACCTGTAATGTGGCTCAGGCCCACCAGCAATCATATTAACCATATTTACGTAGCGTGCCAGTTCAGTATGTCCACTGCTGTATCCACGCCGGACAGCTTTAATAAAAGACAGCAGTTACTTATGCTCTAAACAACACAGCGACCGTGTTTATAAAAAATACAAGGAGAGTGTACATTTGTTACACTGTGCCGAGTTAATGCACAGTGGTCAAGGAAACACACGGTATGTCAGCACACAACTGTTACAGATATCAGGAAGTGAAGTTGAGTGTTTGCAGTATTGGATTCAACAGTGTCATAGAAGACAAAAAGACAAAAATAATCTTTAAGGTTTACATCTGTAACTTAAAGTTGCATCTATAGGATAAAGTTACTACCTTAAGAGGCCAAAAACCCTGCTCCTGCTCAAAGTGTGACCTACATTTAGCAAGAAGTAATGACACCTCATACCTCATACACAGAGTTAACAGCTGGGCATCCTGATTCCTCATATCATCATTTTCATTTCAATCTCTCTGTCTCTCTCTGTGTGTGTGCAGTGTGTTGTGGTGTGTTCCCTCCCTGTCCACACCATCTCTGCTCCATTAGACTAATTGTACTGTAATAATCTCCACTGATGTGTGCTTCTAATATCTCGAATGGTCATGTTACCCTATTTTGATTACCCCATTTCCAAGCCCCTGCTGCACTCTCTGTAATCCATTGCCCTCGCTAAATGATAAAAAAAAGTGTAATTCAGATGAGTGGAGAAAAAAACTGCAGTGACACACATCAGCATACAACTGGCCGGTGCAAATATAATGACAGTGAGCCTCAAGGTTAAATGTCTTAAAAATCCCTTGATGGCAGTGATGAACAGAATGCTGGTTTGCATGCAGCATGCAATGAAATGTAGAGTGTGCATGTTTGCATGGCACAGCATGGCTGGTAAATTGGGAAATTACAGGTTGGCTTAGTTTGGTGAACAAACTATTTTATATCTTAATTTATAGATCGACAATTATGCAGAGAATTGGTTCGTTAGATTACCATATATTAACCCATTCTTGTGTGAATGTATCCATATACACACACACACACTCATCTTGGCCAAACAAAAGAGGGATTTATATCCTACATATGATATAATTGTCATTGTGCTTCTAAGAGGATTTTGCATTGCAACTCCTTTACAATACATCACATCTTTTCCCTGTAAGAATGGCCAGTATACAGTATGAGTGGTTAAGTCTTTAGAAAAGGATCATTTTCAGAAATGAAGACATTTATCTATGAAAGGTGTGTCTGGATTACTGAGGCACATTCAGTTTATGATACATTTATTCTGCACAGGCTCACACTCCTGATTATCATGTTGTTATCATATTATCTCCATGATCAAATAATAAACAGTCTTTGTGTGGGATTAGTTTGTGTCTATGACATTAGGTTTATAGCGACCTTATCGTGTTTAATGGCATGTGTATGTCTTATCAGAAGCAGGCTATTCTATGATCACAGATTTTCTACATGTGTAGACCAAACAAGCTTAAAATGTTTGACAGGATCACTGATGCACTTTTTTTTTTTGAAAAGAAAGGTTTTCTGCACACAAATTACCTAAAATCACTGTACGGGTGGATTATCCAGAAGCCAGCGGACTTTACTCGTTCCCTTTCATGCTCCACGGCCCTCTCACTCCCCAACATCCGCAGAGAGAACTTGTTGACTCCCGGTTGGAGCATCGCCCCAAACTGCCGATGCATGAAGCCGGCTTGGTACAGCCGGTCGTCCTCTGAAATTATTTGTTCGGTACCCTCCAACTTGATAAAACTTGACTGGTCAAACATAGATTCTTGCCCGGCTGCGCCAGTCAGATCACCCGTTGCCCACTGCTGGGCCCCGGGGCTGTGCTCACCGGGGTAACTCTCGCTGACATCAGCCTCGGGGATGAGGCGCCGCTGCTCCGCTGGATCTGACCCGGGAGGATGCCGCCCGGTGATGGAAGAGATGCTGCCCCTAAATAAGCGACAGTCCCCGTTCAAGTTGGTCTTCACAGTAATGTCCCTTCCCAAGTCTTCGCTCCTGGCCTCCTCAATGCTCCTTGCAGGAGACGAAGAGGACAAATGTTTTAGCCGAATACTTTTCCTCTTAGTGTCCTTGTCGCCGTTGTCTCCCTCGTCAATCACGAAGGGTTTTTGCCCAATGTTTTGCGGCAAGCTGTACAGCCGTTTGCGCATGGAAGACTGGAATTTTTCCATTTTGAAGAAGGAGAAGAGATGCGCTCTAAGGATAGCCTGTGAAAATAGAGGGATGAATCATGAATTACATACACTTGGGGTGCCACTGGAGGCAAAACAGTGACGGCGCATCCGCAGGACAGGTTGTATCTTATTTGACACTTGGGACGTGCCTCTCTCGCCCGGTTCAAACATTGAGATGCGTCAACAATACTTGGCCGCTTCCAACCGACGGTCATGTAAAAGCGGTAAACCGTAAATGCGTGTGAATCCAGGTAACCCCACAGCGTGCAGATGAGAGCGCATCAGGATGCAGCATGCTGAGCGTCGGACGTGCCGGAGTGGGAGAACGCTGCTGCTGAGCTCCTCAATGACAAAGCATGATCTCCACCTCCTCAAAATATCTGAGCTCTCTGTCAGTCCAAGATGATGACACGCAGCTAGCACCGGCATTCAAAGAGCGCTGACATCACTGATCCATCACTCTCCCCGCTTTCTAATAACGTGAATAATGATGGAGCTAATATCGGGTTGCCATAGGAGCCAGGATGGCACATGCGCTCACCCCGCCCAGTCAGGACAGCTGGGGAGGCTGATTCAAGGATGCGATCCAGCCTTGGAGTTGATAGTTCACTAGTTGAGAGAAAGCGACGGAATGTTATAAAGTCCGGTCTTTATGCATCATAAATGTTTTTCGACGGGCCTGCATACTAAAGAAACAATATAGGCTCCTCTGTCAGCCAATACTCCTGTCTAGTCTATAGTAGGCTATCTGTTTAGACTGTATAATTTAGGCATGCATAATGGCTTAGCCAATGAGTTGTTTTCCGCTTAAGACTGATAACAGCAACTGTCAGAGGACAAGTGCGGGGATGATGCTCTAGTCTCAGAATAATGTCAATTTTGCATTAAAGTTATTGAAGTCTTATGTCCACCATCGTGTTTTCGGTTAGGCTACACAAAATTAACATTCTTAAGGCCTTATGAAAGCTCAGTAAAATAAAAGACATGAAATTGTATAGCACGGCGGTCCATTCATGTGGCTCGTTGGTCTAGGGGTATGATTCTCGCTTAGGGTGCGAGAGGTCCCGGGTTCAAATCCCGGACGAGCCCAAAAGTTATTTAATTTGAATAATGTGCAAATTATTAAATGTTGCGCAAAGAGCTGTATTGAAAAATATACACACGTGTGGTCTGGTGTAATATCTTGTAAAACAAGGTATTTACATTGCAGCTGAAATGATTTGATTAAAAATGATATCTTTATTTATAGGTTTTTCATGGGGGAGTTTCTCCTTATCTGAATTGAGGGTCTAAGGATAGAGGGTGTTGTACAGATTATAAAGCCCCTTGAGGCAAATTTTTAATTTGTGATATTGGGGTATATATAGACTTGACCTGTAATCTATGAGCCCTCCAGTCACCAATAGAGAATGTGTTGTTGGTACAGGGGCTGAAACATCTCACATGAACAAAAACAATTTTACATCCCCGCATCTTCTGATGTGAACCTACATGAGGAGAGAAGTCAATGCGAATAATGTTTAATACTTTCCTTGTTAATGGTGGATTTGTTTCAACCTGCATCACTACTGTGCTAAAAACACATTGAGATACAATCTGTATCATGGCAGATGCAACAATGCTCTGTGTCTGCAGTGTTTCATTTTTATTCCCCGAAGAAGACATTTTCAGTCATATAAAAAAGTGATGAAATACTTCCCAGCAAAGACCAACACGGCAAATTAATTTGGTGAAAGGTTGTTGACAGGTAGTTGCATTACTATTGTATAATTCAATGCAAACTTCACTGAATTGATTTAAACCCAACAGGTAAAAATGAACATTTTGTTTCCGCCAAAATATTTCCTTAATCATACAGTGATAAACTAATATAAATGTTGATAACATAGGCCAAGATTTCAACAGAAACTATTTATCTTACCTAATTTCGTTTTCTTAATTTTCCAATCGGTGGTTAAACGATTGGCGTGGCATAAATTGAATACAATAGGAGTTTAAAACGGCAATTTTTCTTTATAAAAATATATGTAACAGTTTGCAGGTTATCCTGTTTTCTTTCCTCAATTCTTCAATACTCATACAGAGCCCAAAACAATCTGTGTCTTGGCCTCAGCATTTCAAGCTCGCAGTGTCTTGATCACGAACAGCCGAGATTAGGAGTTCACACTCTATGACCTTATTTAGTACCCTGCAGTCATCACTCTCCATTATGTTTGCAGGCACGATTATCAGTGTGGGACGTCATCTCATATGACATGGCTGATTTGGAGGCAGTTGCCAGTTTATTAGGTAAACCTAAAACCAATGCAGCCAAACACAATTGCCATGTTTTTTTTGTTGAAACAAGTTGTAGAGAGGTGTTAATTTAAAGGTAATTTTGGAGGGTGTAGTTTGTGGTGGTGCTGATGAACTGTATTGCACCATACCAAGAGTCATTTCTAATATTCTGTCCACCCCTTTTCAGTCAATGAGGGTGGATTCAATATTAGGTTTAGCAAAATGTACCTACTAGATTGGCAACTGAGTGTACATGTTACATGTAATGTTATGTGTGCCATTTTCAGTTTATCATATGGGGCTTCATATGTGTAATTTATTTCATTAATTACATGTGTTAGTTTGACAGATTTTAACGCCCTCATGAGATAACTAGTCACATAATATCAAATGGTAAACACACACTGTACAGTAGCGAATCTAAACGCCCGGCTGACAAACCAGCACTCGTCCTCACAATGTTGTACGTTGTAATGTTGTGTTATGTTGTAAAACATGACTGAAAGTAGATTCCGTCTGGTCACAGAGGAGGCTAGTAGTAGAACAAAAGAAAGGCTGCTGTATGCAAATAAAACTATGAATCTTTCCAACAAAGTTTAAATCTACCCACTAAATTTGTTATGTTAAGACAATTCACTGTCCTGTTTAGTCCTGTCTGTCAGATTTATTTAAACTTCACCTGACATCTCATTACCTGAAAGAGAGATTAACTCACACAGACAGACTACAAATCATTTTTGTCAAAAGTTGTGTTCCAGTTTTTTGTTCAGGGTTCACAAAGTCACAGATGTCTCTTTGCTGTAGAAATGGACTGTTCTTATTACTGTTTGAATCCCACTGACATTAATCCAGGACACCACCACATCATCGGAATCAGGTCCAGACAATTAAAAGAAAACACATAACAATACTCTCCAGCTGGCAATAGTTATAGAAATGCTGCTGAAAGCCCAACAATGAGACCTAGTGGTGCTACCAGCCAGCAGCCAAATAGTGCCCCCCTTTGCTATACGGCTGCTCACTACTGTTTGAGAATCAGACAGAAGAAAAATACATTAAGTTGCCAGTTTATTAGGTACACCTGGCAAAAAGCCAGGTCTAGCTAATATTCTTTCCACCACTTTTATATTACATATGAGGGTACAACATTTTATGAACACTTTTCAGTATAACACAATAAGTATAATATAAATCACCAACGCCACAAACTACAGCCTCCAAACTAGCCATAAAGTTGAATTAGCACCTTCATAAAGGTAGCCTATGATTTACGCAGGAATGTTGCAAATGTACGCCATTAGTTGTAGCTTAGTCTGGCTTAACGGATGTACATTGCTGGGATAAAGCTGTCTCCGATGCACCAGATGTTCCTCCCCTCTTGCTATCGGGGCTTAGCACCGCCCAGAACGGTTTTGATTGGTTTAAAGAAATACAAACAACCCAGAGCGTTTTTTTCCCCTATCCCAGAACAGATTGTGGTGTAGCCCAGACCACACTGCAGCGCTGACACAGCGCTGTGGAGATGGGTCTGGCAGGCAAGATGATAGTTTTAGCTAGATATACCTAATTAAACTGAGTATATGCAGTGTTTCTTTGTCTGAACTATAAAATCGCAAAACTGCACATAATCGGTAAGTAGCAATATACTCTCAGTGCTTGGTACTAAAAGTTTAAACATATTCTAGATTGCAGATGGAAATGGATCAGTTGCCATCAATAAATTGATTGATTTGAACATTTCACATGTTCCTAGAAGAAGAGCTACATACCTTTGCATTGTATTTGTTTTCTTATCCAAAAGAGTAATTCAATTCAGTTCAATTTCATGTTGTGTTTTTGGCATAAAACTTAAAAAAAACATCTCAATCAGGCTTAAAAACTCACCATGTGTAATCATAGATATTGTTAAAAACCCCTATATTTCTTGAAAAGATACTGAGGACATGACCTCAGTGTCCTCAACGGTAGCCTTTAATGAAAACACAGAATTCATTTTTTCCTCCACCTATCAGTAATCGTAACCAGAATGACAGCATCTCTAGAATTTAACCCTGGGTGCTTGCAGCGTCACATTTTCCATCTTTTCACATCTAATTTATAGCTTATACATCAAAAACACTGGAAGGAATGTGGTATGCGTAAAATAAAATATAATATACTGGTAATTATAAATACACTCTTTAACTTAGGGGTCTGGTTTTAGAGGATTTTATTTTCTGATCAATGTTCATTGATCAAGAAAAAAAAAACTGAACTGTAAATGAGCCCAAGTTTGCTTCATAGGCCATTTTCATCATTACTGTTGGCCAATTGTTAAAAGGAACTCCAAAAATGTGTCAAGTAACTGATGTTATTGGTCTGACAGTGAGGATTTCTTCATCAAGATTTGTTGTTTCTTGTTCCTTTGATGTGAAGTCCATCATGTTCAACATGTCTGCTGTGAGCCACTCAAAATCTCACTAGATGGTGCTGTTCTCAACGTGCTCCTAATTCCCTGCGTCCTCATGGGACAGCCAGGTTTGCATCATGAATGGTACAACTGAATGTCTACTGTGTTTTACAAAGAAGGCTACTTAACAGACACACTTTATTTTTTGAGATATTTATTCTTAAAAATGAGTCGGAGATCTTGTCAGTCCTGACGTGGGCTTCTTTCACCGCCGCCCACGTCAGCTGTAGAGAATTCATGCAGCTGTGCAGTATGCCATCAACGCTCTATGGTGATCCTACTAGTTTAAAGCTTTGTCACAGAGAAATCAAAAGCTGCAATGATTTTCAATATATTGATATGGATAATAATTGCATAGGATAATAGCCATGCTGTACAATACACATACTTATAAAACAATATGTTAGAATGATTAGTACAGGTTTCCTAAAGTACTGTAGGTTTTGACAGTTTTTCGTTATCCTCAACATTTAAGTGCATCATATCATTTGAATAGTCTTTATATTAATGGAGATCTGATACATAGATATAATGATTTAATACATACAGTACATACAGTAAAATAAACATTTAATCAAATTTAGAGGGACATTGCGAAGCCCTTAAAATGCAATAGATAGTTTCTGATAAAATGGTATGCAGTGGAATGATAAAACTGTACATAACTGTCATACCAGATTATAGTGGCATTTTCTTTTACATTGCCAAGTTTTGTTTTTCCTCTAGAACACACAGTACTGATTATCTAAATGAAGCCACTCTCAGAGAAAAGAGCAAAAAAAAGCCATTTCTGTATCAAACAGAAGGTCAACATCTTGCATGCATTATTTTAAAAGTCGTAACAATATAAAATTTGTGAATAAGAGGGAAAAATAAATGTCAACAACTGCATGCAGCAACAATGGTTATAATGTTAATAATTCCATATTCCATTTCTGCACCTTCACACAATAAAATCATAAGGCATGCCTCATTGAACTCCTCCACAACCATACTTGTAATGACAGATACTGGATTCCCTTCTTGTTTACCTTCATATGGTCAATACATGTGAAATGATGAATGAACCTGCAAATAAAGACAACATTCAACTCATTAGCCCAGTCACACAGTTGTCTTATTATGGTTGACAAGAGCGTTCAGGGATAAAATCATATTATGGATCATCTTGTAATCTGTGGCCACAGACTGTTAATACATTATGTATCATCAGGCTCTCTTAATAATGTAATACTTACTCAGCAGACAGGCTGCTCAGTTTGTATTCCTCTGGCGAAGATTCTTGTCTTTGTGGTTATTGGTTGAATTAGTTTTCCTTTAAAAATGAAGCAAACGACACAATCAGTTAAATGAAACATGTTTAGAGCTGAAACAATCAGTCAAATTATTGATTAATTGATTGGCAGAAAATAATTTTATTCCAATTCTAATAACTGTTAAATAGATGTAGCATTTATTGAATAAAAACATAAGATTTGGTTTGTCTGTTTCAAGTCATTGGCTCTGCCAATTTGAGAATAATTTTTTGACATTTTGCATGTAAAGACTAAATACTAATTCAATTTTAGAAACAAAAAAACATAACAAAACAGTAGATTAAAGACAAACTCTAGCTTTCTAAAGTCTGTGAAAATTATCAGTGGAATGGCCCTTTAATCAACAATGAACCAATACTTAGCTGCAGCTCTAGTGTACACTAAACAGCTGATTACGTGAACACAATTTCTACTTTTCACTGTGTGGAGGAGTAAACCAGACCAGGCCAGGGTCCAGTAACATATTTACTTATTTATTTTGAACCTTTAATGGGAACACTTTATTTAAAGTCCCCCATTTATAAGCAGTATACACACATTTAATAAGTGGTTTATAACACATATAATGGAGTTGTAATAACATTAAAAATAATAACATTATTTATATAGCACCTTTAAAAACAGAGTTTACAAAGTGCTTTGACCGACAAAGCAAGGCAAAAAAAAAAAAAAAAGACAAAGCAGCTATAAGGACATGATAGTAGGGGGTGGTCTTTTTAAGTTATAGAGCATCATGGGCAGGACTTCCCTTATCAGGACAATATGCAGATGGTAACTGGTCATTGACAGAAAAAAATGTCCTTACTTGACTTATTATATTTCCCTGTGATTTACATAAATGCAGCAAAGCACCATGGGATGATACTCCCAGTTGTTTGTGACCCAGATTTAAGGTGTACTGTACACTGAGCTCTAAAGACAGCCAGGAGTAGATACATCATGATAAGCTACAACAAAACATGCTAAACATGCAAATCATGCTAAACAAAGATAAGTTATTGAAGGTATAAATGTCATACTTACACTGGACCTGCATGGTCATCATCTGAGGCAGCAAGGGAAAATATGGAAAAAATGAAGACCAAAAAATAAAATAATTGCAAGGAAGTTGCACACTGATGATGAAGTGACAAGTGTATATTTTTTGTTTTTCCAGAAAGCATCAACCATTAAGAACAGTAGCTGTGACTGACACATGGTGCACTTGAGGTTTGACGTGTTTTTATGTTTCAACTGTACTGCATGTGCAGACTGTGTTATGGGATAAAAACAAAGCTCAGATGAAGAAACAAAATAGTAAAGCGACGGACCGTCATGCAGCAGGAAAACCCACCGCATGAGGTCACTCACAAACACACAGAATGCAGTTAAATTTAGCACATCACCACAATAAAAAAAAATTAAAAAAACTCCAATTAAAAAAAATGTCATGCATAGGCAAGCAGCGCTCACAAAGAACAGCTGTTCACTCAAAAGAGATTAGAGAGGAGCAGCTCCATCAATATCAGCCCTCTTCTCATGGTAATGAAGTAATTGAAGCAGTGTCAAACAGTGACAGTAGAAATGACTGATAAACACAAAATATTTTCAATTATTCACAGTGACTTGCATGCCATCTCACTGCTGCAGTTTGATGCAGAAACATAAAGTTACCGTGTAAAATAAAATCTTAAAAACGGAAGATTTCGAACGGCACTCAACACTTCTGTTGATGCTAAACAGAACTGTGTTGTGAACTGGAAGGAGATGAGGCTGGATGCTTATTGAAATCCAGGAAGCATGCAAAGTCTCACACTTACCACAAAAATGGTTTAGGTTATGCAATTTGGGAAAAAGGGGAGGATATTACAATAATCTGTTAAAATATTTAACAGCCAAAGCTAACCTATGTAAAATTTTAGTATTAACATTTCATGCTTGAATTTGCTGTAGGACTCCATTTTGTAAGACTGTGAAGATTCTCAAGGTGACTAAACGACCATGTAATGAACCGCGATGACAATATATTCTTTCAGTGTCACTGACTGACTGATTGTCGCAGCTCTGAGCCGTCATTCATTCGCTACACGTTGCATCTAATCAGCATGTCACAACATCAAAATTCTGTTTGAGAAAAAGGTTACCCAAATACCAATAATGCATTATTTATCATATATAGCTAGACTCTTAAAAAAAAGGTAGTACTCAGTATAATTAGAAAATCCGAGGCTGACGCAGGTTGTATAGCTAAATAATGCGTCTCGTGGTTAAGCTGGCAGCAGCTTAGGGACAGTACAAGGTCCCTGAAAAGCTGTTAATAATTGAAACTGTCCACCTCCGCAACACCACAGTATCATATTTCTCATGAATATTAAATGCATGAAATTGTCCTGACAAGGTGCGACCTCCTGCAACAGTGTCTGCCTGTTGGGTCAACCTCGCCAGACTGAATTATTGAATGCAGACACAGCACAGTGTCAGGTGAAGGAATGACTTAAGCAGACACCAAAAAACTAATTGGGCCTCTTTCAGTCGTCTCATTGCCCAACACCACACAGAGGGGGGTTGGGAATTCACAGGAGAGATCCATGTCAAAGCTGAACAATAAAATCAATTTCTCCTCAGATATATTAAAACCAGTGGAATCATAAAACAGCCCTAAGCGCCACCGCTGGTGACTCACCGTCTTGTAAATCATCTGGCTTCTTACGCTTCTCATAAACGACGATGATGACGATCAGGATGATGATCTCAGCCAAAACCCCCAGAAGAGGCCATAAGGGGGCCAAGTGGCTGCGAACCCTCAGCACAATCATCTCGTCATCGCTGCCGAGCATGTTGGTGGCATTGCAGTGGTACTCGCCTGGATCTAAATTAATGTCCAGGTTGACAATGTTGAGCTCAGTGTAGTTGTCTCTGCTGCTGATAAAGAAGCGTCCAGTTGAGTTGTCAATTTCCTATCGAGGGAGAAGAAAGAAGTGTACTAAATAATGTTGAGGGTTGACAGTGGTTGTGTTTACATGGACACACTTGCTTTGGAGGGGGAGGGGGGGGGGGGAGGGGCCTTGACCAACTGCCACTTTGCTCGTTTGAAAGCCATGATGTCTCTCTCTCATGGGCGGGTCAAATTCTCTGGGCGGGCAAAGCAGAGAAAGGGGAGGTAACCTCGCTCCACATGAAGTCATAAGGAGCAAGATTCCAGATCGGCTCATCTGAGCTTTCATTTTCTCAAAGGCAGAGCAGGATACCCAGGGCTCGGTTTACACCTATCGCCATTTCTAGCCACTGGGGGACCATAGGCAGGCTGGGGGAACTCATATTAATGTGGACTTCTAATGCAGGTTTGTGCACATGTGACAAAACTAAGTTTACATACTACAGTAACCAGTTCCATTACAACTATGAACTGAACATGAATGTATATGCTTATTATTTGTTTCAATATAACGCAGTACAGTACAACACCACTACAACTACCTTAATAATAAACACATAGTTGAATGAATACCTCTCTGACAGTGTCAACAAAAACTAAACATTATGATCTTCCTAAATGTAGACTTTGTATTGGATTGCATACGATTGTATAGGTGTACCTAATGAACACACATACCCTAGGAATGCCGTTGTCCAACTTGCGCCATGTCCAGACAGGGTGAGGGTAGCCCACAGACTTACAGTAGAGAACAGCAAGCTGGCCCTCGTTCTTATTCTCACTACGTTTGTGGCTTGTAATACCAGGAGCAGCTAAAACAAAATAACAAAACAGATAACAAAGATCAATTGTTAAAATACATTTAAGAAAGTCACACAAATAAAGTGTTACATGTCTATTGTGGGTCCAGTCATTTATAAATGTAGGCAACAGTCATGTTGATAATAAACAATGTTCTTAATGTTCTTTTATGGCATCTATCCTTTAAATATTAGTTAAGTAAGCAATGCTTATGGAAAACTGCTGCTTCACTGTGTTCAGATCATAAAAATAATAATTTATTTATAAAGTACTTCTTAAGCACAAAGCACTTCCCAGAGTTAGGTAGATAACAAAAAATATAATTGGCATTAAAACAGCTGCAGGGGGTAAATAATGCAGCAAACAAGATTGCAACAAGTAGAGAAACATGAAAGAAGAGAACTCCCAATAAAAGAATAAAACAGATACAATCCACCAAATAAAGGTAATTCCATTGAGGTTTTCAAGCCATGATCAGGGAGCATAACATAGGAAAGACATTTTCAACATCTAACATTTTATTCACATTTCATTTTATCGATCAGGAGTGTTTGATCCAATGTAACATCAAGCTGCCTGTATTATTCTATGTATTATGTAAATTTGCCTGGGAATTGTTCCCCTCTTCCCAGATGAAAAGAAATGCCCCAAAAAATAAAAGCAAACACAATCCTATTTGCCTTCATAGCGATGCGTGTGACAGCAGAAAAGGCTGACCAGATTTTGTCGTTGAGACCTAATCCCTTGCCATCAGACAAACAAGACACCATCTGCTGCCACTGAGCCGGGCATTGGTTAGATGGAGGTGTCAAGGACGCCGGCTGCCCCATGAGCAGCCAACAAAGCTGTATGAAATTACAGGTCTTCACATGACAGGGCTGCTAGTGCTCAAGGCCATTTGGGCCATTTTTATTGGTGACATCTCTAATGTGGCCGTGAAACTGACAAAAATGCCTGCAGCTCACAAATCAACACCTACCTTTAACTTCGATGGTGGCATTTGCTGCAGGAGCCATCGCGAAGGTGAAGACACACATGTACACTCCGGCATGATCTCCTCTTGGTTTTTTCAGCCTGCAGAGCAAAAACACACCTCATGTGAACCCACGCTTACACACACGCACGCACGCAGATAATTGTCCAACCTCATCTTCCTTTGTAAGTGTTGTTGAACTCTCACTGTCATGTCTGTAGTGCATTAAATATGGCTCGTCACTTTCAGTTCAATTCTAATTATTCTTTTCTTGAACTGGCATCCATATGAAATCCATCTTTCCCCTAATCTGCCTGTTATTTTACACACCCCACACACACACACACACACACAAGTTGTATAAAAGTTTTGCTGTGACTCCTACAGGTACTCAGTGTTCTTATTTGGGCTGCGTGTTTCCGGGATCTCCTCCCCGTTCTTCATCCAGTAGCTCTCCTCGTGGACACTGTGGGAGCTGGTCAAGTTGCACTGCAGTGTGTATGAGTCGCCTTCCATAAGAAGTGTGATGGATTCAGAGGCGGCGATTGACGGCTCTGTAAGAAGGACACAGATCAGCTACGACAGAAGTGATGCTTGCTGGGACTCGTGGGTAAGGGTGTGTTGGAGGATGTAAACAACAAGGCACAAAGGGTTCAAACCCAGACACCACGCCAACCACACTTTATACACACTTATACAATATAGCACAGGAATAGAGTTGTGAAGTGGGAGGAATTATTTCTGGCATCCAGGGTTTCTGAAGTAGAAGTCATTTTCTGCGTTGTTAGGTGACTGGGAAGTCGGAGCACTTCCAAGGCTGGGATGAAACTCCCTCAGTTGAATCATCAAAAGATGATCAACTGCATTAAAAAATATCTGGTTCTTTAATAAAAAGTTACGGTACAAGCCTATGTATTTCAGTAAGAAGCATCCAATCACTGAGCTTAAATTTCTGTTACATGTGATGAGCAAAAGCTAAAGATTATGCTTTTTACACATATTACAGAACAATCTGCAGCTAAAATTAATATTATAGCTCAATTCCAGATGCATTGTGCAACTATGGCGCTGTGTTGCGGTCTCACACTTGATGAATCCGCCGTACCACAATGAACACTACTTCTCAGCAACAAATTTTAATGAATTTAAACTGATGGTCATGTCGTAAACCTACAGTATCATTACATTAAGGAATTTATTAAATACAAATTTTGGAACAGCAATTTAGAGTGGGCAAAAGTTCCTCTGGAACCAGTTTCTATACAGCATACGACTATATATTTCACACTACTGGAATACAGACAGGTCTAAACTTTCAGTGATTTTTCTCCAAATATCACATCATAAAACCTTTTATGAAAGTAATCATGTTGTAAGCCAGTGTGGATGACTCTAGGTCAAGGTCCATTCATCAACTCTCTTAGCTTTACTTAAGAGATGAGAGCTCTGAAGGAATGCCATAAAAAAACACAGAAGCTCATAATAACATACATTTGTATCTGTTTGAAATTCAACCTGTGGAAATTGGAGTGTTGTATTTTGCTTAATCTTGGTTATCTACATCTTCTTTTTACATTAAAACACAGTTGAAGCTCTAAATCTGAGTAGTCACAAGCTGAAACACTTATACATCTCAGCATCATTTTGAATAATTTATTTAAGCAACACCTCAGATTTGGTATACAGTAAATACTAAAATGTCTTTTTCCAATACCTTACTTTGAGGAATATAACATCAAACCTCACAACTGGTAAATCCTGTCTAAACCTAAACACCAGCTGAACTACTACTTTGCCCACAAAAGATAATCTAAAATTGGCATGATTATAAATCTGGAGCTATCTGATCAACAAATAAGAAACATTATGGCCGGTACCAAAAAAGTATTGAGATCCAAGACCCAAGTTCAGTACCCACAAGTTTTGGTTTCCATCTAGTTCTGTGCATTTCTGATTCTGGTACAGGATTGTTTGTGGGGAAAGAAAGAATTATACTTTATAGAAAAACATGGCACTGATTGCTTGCTGCTGGTGGGCAAACAACAAACAGATGTTATCATTCATAAGATTCAGAAATAACAAGGTCACTCCAAATGCTTTGTGTGTGTAAGTGGTCAGTCTGCAAAATCTGGCCTTTTAAAAAACACAAATGAAACAGATCACGACTAACAATAACCAAAAGAAAAATGAAAATGATTATAATGATATTCAGTTCAGGGAAATGAGAAGATGAGAGCTAAAGGAAGAGAAAAATGAAGTAGAGAGGAAATGGAGATGGGGAGGAGATCGGTCTCTACGAGGTGCAGGTTGAAGGATCTGCTGAACCGAGGGATGAGCACAATGTATAAATACTACTCAACTATGCTGGTAAAAGTATAAGGACTAGCTGGAGTTGTTATTCTTCATTTTCCAAGTCTGTAGGGGAGGATGGGACCTACGGAGGAAGCTAGAGGTCTGAGGCAGGCTAACGGAGGGGAGCTGGGGGGGGGGGTCCTCTACAGTGACCACTCACTCTGCAGCACCATTATAGTGGCCTGAGCGCGGATCCAGGTGGTGGCTGGATTTTGGTGCAGGTTGTTACGTCGCGGGTCATTGCTGGCTCTGCACTCATAGGTCCCGGCATCGTCCAGCGTGAGACGAGAGACACTCAACACGCTCACGCCGTTGGAGCCGTAGGCCGTGCTGATGGATACTCGCCGTTTACGGGCGCCGTCCCACAGCTGCCTGAAGGAATCAGCTTGGTTGATCTCAGCGTACCACCACTGGATTTCTGGGGTGGGGTTTCCCACCACTTCACAGTAAAGCTCAAAGGTGTCACCCGTGAGCTTAGTCTCAGAAAAAGGTGATTTCACAAAGCCCGCTGGTGGTGGCGGTGGAGGTTTATGGGGCAGCATGTCCAGAGATGAGCCCAAAAAAGGAAAACAGGTGGAGGATGGAAAGGCGAAACGAATAACAGGGTACATTAAATGGGAACCAGAAAAGGAAAGACAAACAGAAAAAAAGATAATGTGAAATAATCAAAAAGAAACTGACAGACAAATTATCTTAAAATGAAAAAAGGTTGATTTAAATAAAAATTTAAAATATACAGTAGAGCTTACTGAACTCAAATTAACATTAAACTCAAGATCAATGTTTTTGGTGAGAGAGAGAGAGAGAGAGAGAGAGAGAGAGAGAGAGAGAGAGAGAGAGAGAGAGAGAGAGAGAGAGAGAGAACCTCAGATCTGCCCAAGTCATTATTGCTGCTATTTCTAGGAAGCTCTCATTAAATTCTACTGGGACGTCTTTGCTGCTCTCACTTAATTTTGTCCACTCAATGACATCATTTAAATTTGTGCCGGGCTCGTGCAGCACTCACATCCAAAAGTCCTCCAAGTGACCTTGTCAGTACATCTTGTCTGTATAATGAAAACATCTTTAGTGCTTGTTTATATAATTATTCAGTAATGGGACACGGACGCTGGGCAAACTGTATACTGTTAATTATACGGGACTGAAATGTATTCCTCTCTGAACTGAAAGCAATAAAAGTGAAACAATTGATCACGGCTGCACAGATTGGAGGAGGAGGAGTTTGGGGGGGCTGAAGTCATAAGCATGGTCTATAGGCACTGTAGAGAGCACATGAGATTGAGAGAAGATTTATAGAAACTGCAGCTCTGGGTCTCTGGGGAGCGTGTGGGCGCATAGCGATAGACCTCTGTTTCCATAGAAGCACTCTACGGCAACAAAATGGGTAGAGGAAGAGGCGGCCAACCAGACCAGGCAGATCATCACAAGGCAGACAGACATGTCAAACTGACATCATAGCCCTGCTGTACACAACTGGTTATCAAGACCAACACATTTACTGCCGGCACGAATAGATTCCTATACACTCAGTTAGTAGGTACACTGCTGTTGTGTGTGTCACATGTGGGTGATCGTACTAGAACGTCTGCATTGTACTTCTTTCATTCTCACTTGAGATAATCCTGATTAATCTGAAGTTGTCCACATATTCCAAAAATCAGTTTTTTGTTGTTTTTTATAGTCTCTAAAAGTGTTAATGTCTTAAAGATCAAGGTGAGACGTAAAATTGCTTGTATTGACCCAAAATATATTTAATTTTAAGGCTACTATCCAACTAACAATTATTTTTATTATCGATTAATGTCAATTTATTTCCAATTATTTCTCCCAACTCTGTACGTCTTTAAAAGCCTAAAGCTTAAAAACCTGTTATTTTCTGCTACCTTCTAATGCTGTTTATCACTTTTAATTTTTTATTTATTCATCAGTATTGCCAAGTTTGTACACATTCACACTTTCATTTATTCAATATTTTGCTTCCAATTTGTTTCAAATTCCTTTTAAAGTTTAAATGTCTGTAAAGCACTTGTTTGTTTCATCTTATTCGTTTTGTTCCATGTTTACACTGGATTTTGTTTATTGTTTGTTTTCTTGGTGAATATGTAGAAAAGTGTGAATAAAACCAAACTACTTTGAAACTGCCCGGTGTATCACTTATGCTATCAATTAATTTGTCTTTGCCATTTTGCCTATAATGTATTAATGGTTTGGTCAGAAAATAAAAAAACAAATGTCTATATACAATTTCCCAGAACCCAAGGTGACATCTTCAAATGTCTTATTTTGTCCGACCAACAATAATAATCTTCAGTTTACGGTGATATAAAAACAGACAAAAGCAGTAAATCCCCACATTGGAGAAGCTGGGGACCAAAAAATAGTTGGAGTTTGAGCTTGATAACGAACTTTGATGATTAACCAAGTTTTTCTGCTGATCTACTAATCAATTATTCAGCTAATTGTTTCAGCTCTAAATGTGACTTCATGGTGTATTGTTATTTTCATACAAGCCTTTTATAATCACATACTGTATTTGGCAAGATAAAAAAAACTTGCTATGCTAATTTCTGGTTCATTATTCATCCCCTAAATCTGACAGCAACCTGACAACAGATGGCCATTCCTCACAGATATTTTCTCTGTATCTTCTGAATTCTGGCCACCGTCCCAGTTGTAATGTACCAACACCTATTGAGTAGCTAAATGGATGCTAAATGAATATTGTATTAGAACAGAAGTGAGACCTGATGGACAGACACAACTAGAGATTAGAAAAAAGCAACAAAAAGCAACAGAAGCATATATTGCATTTACATGCTGTTTTTAAAGTGAATGTTCTGAAATTTTCCTCCAGTGACTGATATTATTGTAATCTGATGTTTACAGAAAATAAAAGAGATTGTATAAAATTATTATGAACATGATTTTAAATTAAATACTAAGAGTAATAAACGTTTCTAGTTTTAATGTGGTTAAACAGCCAACTGCATCATTCAAATTTAAAATGTATTCTCTTACAAACCACGTCTCTAATTGTCCTGGGATTTTGAC
Source organism: Perca fluviatilis (assembly GCF_010015445.1). NCBI lineage: Eukaryota > Metazoa > Chordata > Actinopteri > Perciformes > Percidae > Perca > Perca fluviatilis. The sequence goes on along the minus strand of NC_053119.1, from coordinate 19,667,801 downwards.
ATTTTGCGTGCAGGGTATCAGGGAGCTGATCTTTATAGATATGATAGCCGAGCTATAAAGAAATTCACTTAAAGGGTGCCTTTGATGTTAAATATGACAGAAATGCAAATTAGAGCTGAAACAATTAGTCAATTAATCAATTAGTGAATTGACAGAAATATAATCTGCAGCCATTTTAAATATTGATTAAAGTTGTTTAAATGCCATACATTCCCTAGTTGTTGTTGTTTTTACTAGTTCCTGACATATTGTGTTGACCAAACAATTAATCAACAAATTGAGAAAATAATCATTGGATTAATCAAAAATTAGAATAATCAATAATTGTAGCCATACTGCTAATTACACAGATAGGACCTTATAATTTCAGGCTTATGATGTCTTATATAGGCTACTTCACTTGATGAGCTCTATGTTAATTAGTTATTTTGAAATTAAAATACAGTATAGTTAACACACACTGACAATACATCCTAAAACCTTCACCATTTGTATATTTCCAATTTGCTGAGAAAGCTACAATTTGGTAAACTATGCTAATAAGGGTCAAATGGGACTAAAATTTGAAAAATGGAAGGAACCACAACTCCAAGGGGAATAATTTGTCTGCCAGGTTATTTGTCAGAATAACTGCACTCTGGCCTGTGTACTGATGAACATCGCAACTCCACTTCTTATACAATAATATGAACCTGATAATTCCCAAATATTCATTGTATGCACTCTGCAATGGCAAAGCAAGAAAATCCTATGTTTGCATTGATCAGTTTATTAACGGAGACTTTGTTATTACGAATTTTTGTGGCTTCTGTATGGAAATGACCCCCAAAAATGGTTTGGCTTCACATATGAACAGCTATTAGCAGACACAAATGGCTTCTGTGACGTGGCTGGCTACTGTGTGCGTTAATATCTTACATTACCAGACTCAGCCAATGGTATACGTATACTAACAATAAGAAGATACGGAAATATCACACTTTGTAGCTGTCTGTCAGATAAAAAGCCATTATACATTTAAGCAGAGCTTTATTCGCTGGGGTGCTGATTGAAAAAGTGGGTGGGTGTGCTGTATAGGAGGAGATGTCTAATGCATTCCTACATATGGTCCACTGCAGGGAAGGCCAGAGCTGAATAAATTCTAACTTATTCTCACACATGCTTGCAAATCTGCACTGCACACTTAAAGTAGCCCCCAAATACTCAGCTGAGATGGATTTTGGTCAATTGGACAAGTAGAACCTCGCTGAGAAATTAATGCCATTCTGCAGTGCAGCACATCACAGCGAAGAGTTAACAGATTCACTGTTGCAAGAAGACATTAAAGCCATGGTTCCCAGTGCAGCATCTCTGCGCTAAAAATAGAAGCATGCAGCAAAATGGACTGGTGCTATTTACAGCACTTCTGAGGCCTACATCTAATTACATAGCCTACATGTTATGTTATGAACCTGGACGGATGCAGGGAATTATCTCACCCTGTGAGGAGAGGAGTTGGTGATCTGCTGCTGATACTGAGCCATATCCTGACATACCTGAGCTGTGTGTGTGTGTGTGTGTGTGTGTGTGTGTGTGTGTGTGTGTGTGTGTGTGTGTGTGTGTGTGTGTGTGTGTGTGTGTGTGTGTGTTTGAAGGAAAACATGACAGATTGTGAACTTCAGTGGGACACCATTTCCCTGTCCACCTTCTCCTATTTCCCAACCTAATGAGCAGGACTTGCTGATTGAATGGCTTATGTATGCAGCACTTCACACTCCACGCTCCACACTTCAAAGGACATTTTAGGGACATCGCACAGGCCTCCTTGTGGCCCACTTCGGCCCAACGAATACAGATTGTAGGACATTAATGATTTATTGACCCTTTATTTCGAAGGAATACCCAAAAACAGCGCTTCATTCGACTGATATCAGTTTATTTTAGTGTAACGTTAGGGATTATCTAATGAGACTTGGCGGCCGGTGAGATATTCGTGATGGACAGCGTTCTTAAGAACCAACACGTCTTGTAATGATTCATATAAAAAAATGCCCCACTGCACAACACGACATCCCTCCCTAAAAACCCACATTTTCGCCATGAAGTGAGATTACTGCCATGTAGAATTTCCTACCGTTCTGGGAAGAGACGGACTGCAGCATCAGGGCTCCAAAAATCGCCACCGAGAAGGACATGACTGCAGCCCTTCGTTTGCCAGGTATCATCTTCGGAGACGGGAGATGGAAAATGCCGGAAGTCGAGCGCTATGTGACCGCAGCGGAATATGATGATGATGCGGGATGGATTCTCCGAGGCTCGCACCTACACACACGCAATCGTATCACGCACAGAGTGAAGTGTCGCTATGTAGAGTTGCAGAGGAACCTACGGCACATCCTACTGCTAGCTAGCTGTGCAGCTCTCTGCTGTCAGCCCGGCGCAGCGAGAGAACCACCTTTTTTAACCACCCGTTTAATCTTAAAATCCTGCGAGATCTTGGAGGAGCGCAGAGATAAGTGGGTAGGCTACATCACAAACACACACACACACACACACACACACACACACACACACACACGCACACACACACACACACACACACACCGTCCTGTCATAAAGTGAAGCAAAAAATCAATTAGGCCTAGGTTATATGAAAAACAATAGCCTACACAAAATGAACGCTATTGTTTTCTCAGCCAGGTTTTACCATATGGTCGTTTAACAATGAAAACCACTTGTTAAAATGTCTTGAAACCAGATTAAGTAACTACCTGCAATTTACAGGCTTTTTGATCGCTTCTATTAGCCTATCGCAACTATGTGGTACAAATTCACAACTAGTACAAAAGTCCGAAATCATCACACTTAACACAGCCTTTCATTCAAAACTTGTCATTGTGCATTCATTTGGATTGTAAACATCTCTCACCACACAACCATTGATTCAAAATATAATTGTTCTGTGAAACGTCGAGAACATGTGGTTTAATCACCAAAACACACCGTAATAATATATTTTCAGTTTAGTATTTTTAACTACCAATGAATCCAGTAACAAACAATGCAAGATATGCCTACATGTTTCAAATCGCCGTTATAAGTGCTGAAAGTAATATGCTACAGTAGCCTAGTGTAAAAGATAGATTAGCCTACAGTTTTCACATTAGGTAATAGCCTACACTTACATTACCCAACATTTACAAAATCTATCATTTCCATATCTATCAAGTGTGTAAGTTGTGATCAAAGAAGACATCCTCTACAATCATTTGGCCAAATTTGTTACTTTTCAGATATACTTTGTAACATAGATATACTGTAAAATCAAATGTATACGGTTACAGTAAATACTGTAAAACAAATTACTGTAACTAAATGAAAAACAAGCATAATACTGTATTTAGCACACATTACATTACAATAATTTGGATCAAGCCTGTCTTGAGCTTTTGGCCATAGATTTTCATCCACAGTGAATGTCATCATTGTTCATTCACCTTAGGAAAAAAAACATTTGGCGTGGCGAATCCATGTTGACATTGGTCTACACTGCATTGGTCTACACTGATGTCATCACATGCCCACCTCTCTGAAGGATCCCTTGTTCCTGAGCTTTTCATTTTCCTTGCTGTCTGTCATTTTCCTTACCACTAGGTGAAATCAATTAGCATAGTATTCCTGGTGTGGTTACATGTAATTTAGATGTTCATACAAACACACATTTTATATAGCTGAAAAAACAATTTAAAATATATAGGTTTACCAAACGGTTCAGTGATTAACCATTAAGAGCAGTTGGATTAAATGTTGGTGAAATGTATTTCTGCAAATCAGAAGAGAAGCATATCAAAAGTATTGTGAGCATTACATTGTGAAAGACAATTACTTCATATGAAAGGTATTGTCTTGATGACAAACTGATTATATGTGGGGAAAAAGTTACTGTGTAATTCTGTGTGTCAGTCAATTGAACATGTGATAACATGTTTGAAAAAACAGCCATTTTGATGATCTGCTCTGAGTTTTGTAGAGTTGTGATGTTTTACCACCTAGGCTACTTGTGATAATAGTACCAAAGCGATAAAAAAAACTAACAGTGCCATGATTTGGAACGTTAGTTAAACTTTTGACTGGAACTACGGTTTTAACAAACGAACATCTGCCAACCAATCAAGAACGAGTATATCTCAGGTAGCCTATTGATACTGTAAATGGTATCATTAACAAACGGCTAGGCCTGAAACTGTGCCGTTGGTCAAGCATTCTCTCTGGCTGACTAAGCCCTGACCTTAATGGCACTTGGGGCTTAAAGTAGACTTGTAATCCTATTTCTCCTTGAACTAGCCTAATATAGGTTAATGGCAGCCTCACACTTACAACATAGTAACCATAGAAATAAAATGGATAGAAAGGCCATTGGACTGTTTCCTGTGGTCATTTGATTGGTACACAATAAAATGGTGATTGTTGTTAGTTGTCACGGTGACAATACGCGTCAGTGGGGCCGTAAACTGTGTCGCAGCCAATAGTCGCAGCTCGCTGGGAGGAGAGCTGCCGGATGCAGACCAACAGATCCCGTTGCTCTGGACGGCGACCAGTGAAGGATATTAGAAGCACTTTTCTGGTGAGCACTGAGCGTTACTGCGCAGCCTCCAACTGAGAGAGACAAAGTAAATGTGACGTGAGCAACCTGTCTTGTAAGTCTTCTGGTAACTGTGCCAAGAGAAATCTCAATCCTTCCCAATCTTGCAGAGACGGAGGGCATAGGTATATGTAAGGAGATAACATGGGCACAGGCTAATTATTGCTAACTAAAATGCTAGTTAATATTAGTAATTAAACCTAAATAGCTAATGTAAGTCAAAACTGCCTGCGAGCTTCTCCTGTACTATACGATAATTCCTCTACTATGCGACAGTAAGTCGCTTGGTTATGACACAATCATTAGCCTAGTTTTACAAAAACATCTGCTACAGAGCCATAACGTGAGATACAAGGTAATGGGACCTTTTATACATTGTCGTGTTTCTTTAGAAATAAACAATGGACAAATAGAGTCTTTAAACGCTTCAGATGTAAAGTTATTCGCTGTCAAAGTGACGTCAAAAAGAATGGCAGTCAATGGAATGCTCACGGGAAGTGATCGCTTTGTAGCATCAAAACGGCGCCATAGGAGGTTCGAGTTCTGAAGCGAAGCTTACCCCTTTGGGTGAAACCAGCCGGTGAACAATTTGTTAGTTGGCTAATGTTAGCCTGCTACCTCCGCCGTACCCCCTTACCACATCGTTTCCAGAAAACGAGCCGAATAAAGTTGTCACTCGTGGCAATTGGCTTTGTGTGGATGAAGCATTGAGTTAATTGACTCCTTTAGCGGCTTGCTCTCTGCCTCGTAACGTTACTACTCCACTGCCTGTTTGTTCGTTGCTGCAAAACTTCACCTACGCGACCAACTCGCCAGAAGTCGGTTTATACTAAAGTTTATGGTAGGGTACACATAAAAATGTCTGCCGCTCTGACCATTATGCTACTTTGATTTGAATGGCAATGGCCTTTCTATCCATTTTATTTCTATGATAGTACCTTGTTCCTTAACTAAATTGAGCTTGTAAAGTGGCTACGTTAAATGTGGCCAGTGGTTAATGACATTGGAATTAAAATCATATCATACATTTTGGTGTGGGTCTTACACACTCTGCTGCAAATGCTAAAAAGGAAGAGTGAGTCCAAAGAGAGCATTACTCACCTGCAGGGGCGGAGATAGACTCTCAGCAAAGAGGAGGAGCATTCTCGAGGGGCCCTTCTGATGAAGTCATTGTAAAATTCATAACTGTAAAATAGCTGATATATCCAACACAAATTGTCACTTATTGAGACAAGCAAGCAAATGTCTATAAAAAAGAAACAGTGAAGCCACTTTGTCAAGCAAGATTGTTCTGAAGAACAAAAAAAGAAAACAGGTTACCAATCACATTGAAATGTTTCAGCACTAAGAACAGCCCATAGTTCAGACAGGAGGCGGAAGCGCCGCAATATGTCAATTCTAGATGAGTCACTCACCTGTAATAATAACCCAGGACATACTCTAGTTGGTTCTGGGGATGTGGTCTCCCTTCCTATAATTGCAGTAATACCTAGTCAATTGTACTAAGGAGGAAAAAAATAAAAATAGACAGAAAAGCTGAAAAAAGATATTGTGTGATATTAGATATTCCTTGACATGATTATATATTGTAATAATTACTTTAGTAGTAAGCATTCATTCATAATGAATCTTAGATAAATCCTAAAATAGCATTTGATTGGCATTATCCCAGAGTACAACAGGGAGGTCTCTGATTCTTTCCTGTAGTCTCTCCTGGGAATTAGAACATTTACTGTAAAATAATATTAAAGGGTAACTGCCATTTTTTTCAAACCTATTTTCCTACGTTTTTGTGTCTAAGTGACTGATTGGAACAACAATCATTGTCATTGGTCCAGTATTAAGCAAGATGGCTACAGTCGGCAGCGGCGAAACAAGCTACAATGTAAGTTAATAGGGCAGTTGTCCAGCTTGTATTTACCTTCACAAAAGTGCTTGTTTTGCCACTGACAGGCTCAGATTAATAGTGTCTGACAACATTATGGAAAGGATTTCTAAGGAGGTCGACCTTTCTGTTAAAGAGTAAGATCCTTTTTTTAAACATAAAAAAATCAGCGAAATTGCGTTCTCTGACCCCACCAGACTCCATGTAAATAAACAGTCATTTTAGCATCGTAAAATACACTTCAGTCAAAAATAAAACTATGAAAAGCCATTTTGGGTCGTCTTTCTACCTTTCCAACAATCACAACCCTAGTTTTGATTGAAATAAACACATAGTTTACAGATTTACACGCTAAAAGTATTGCTTTTTGGGTGGGTTTAGCGCTAGCGACTTGTTTCGCTGCTGCCGACTGCAGCCATCTTGCTTAATACTGGACCAACATCAAAGATTGTTGTTCCCATCAGTCAGGAAAATAGAAAAAAACGACAGTTACCCTTTAAGTAAGTCATGTCTAACTTTAGAAACTTTTCCAGTCAGACTCAAGGTAATTTAAATAATTGATAAGTCATTCAGTTGTCAGTTAGATATCTATTAAAAAAATTATAATACGAAAATTAATTTGTGTACATGTTTGTGAAAAACAAAGTTAATGTTCAGCATATGCCTAAAAAACAACTTTTGACTTGAAGTTGTAAGGTACTTTTCAAAACAAAATTAGCCAGAATTACCTTTTAACCTAACACACTTTGTAAAAGCATGGTTATAGACACAGAGTCAACATAAAGCTTCCTATAGTTAGTCTCAGTAAATGTTTTGTGCTGCATTGTTTTATCATCCAGTTGCACATATTGGTCTTTTTGTCATTCTGTATGCATATTTCCTTATAGTTTATTATAAGATCTGGAATAAAGTTGAATCATGTCAAACTGCTTGTCTGTTATTTTCACTTGTAAAATGGTGATGTTGTTAGCTTTTACTTTTAAAGTTACCAAATGTGCTATAATGATGCCATGATGCCAAGCAAACAGAAAGGCTACAGGAAATGTCTTATAGCACACACATCCTGCAAGACGCAGACATGATGTTGTGGTTGGTGCCTTTGTTATGTTTTTCATAGGGTGCACTTAAATGGCAGGATCAGATAGGCATACCTTTTTGTATTTTATGAGAATGCTAAAGCTGATGAATTCAGTTTCCAAGTTCTCACTTTAGCAGCAGAACACATCATACACATGTTTTTACAGACTGAGTACTCTTTGTGACAAGGAAGCTGAACTTTATGTGTAAAATCATTGGAATGCCCCTTTAACCTTTTTCCTAACAAAAAGCTTACTCTATAATTTTGGACATTGGAAAGGCCTCCTACTGAGCACTATGTACAGTATCTTCCCCTAGTTGTTTCTATGTTTCAGCTCCCAAATAGCATATTTCATAACATTTGTCATATAACCTACTGTAGTTAAAGAAGTAGTTTTAGACTTTTTCAGTTTAAACCTACATATAGCCTCATTTTAGTACTCATATACTCATCTTTATTAAGTGTGCATGCCTTTCAATATCAAATTACTTTTCAGATTCTGGTCTAAAAGAAATGCTTTGTTTGACCTAGATACAGTGTTTTATTGGGATTGGGATGATATAAACAAGAAGTTATAACAAGTTTAAGAGGACAGCAAAAGTGTCAGAGTTAAAAGAAAGGAAACTCCCACGATAGAAACAGGTGAGCAAAGATCAAAACAAGAATGAAAGAGAGAAAAGATTTCACTTCCTGGAAGCAGGCTTCAAGAAGAGTATTTTTCTCAAGGCGTTCTCTGTAAAGCTTAAGGTAAGTAAAAGTGTAATCTTCCTGTACAAATAGGCCTATTCCTGAGAGACAGTTACAGTGAATTGGTTCCAGGTTTTATTATGTCTTTATAGGTTTTATATTACAATGTGTACATATTTCCCTATACGGATGTTTTAGTTACCGGATTACATCTATATCACTTTTGAAAATAAAACATTTGTAATGTGAATTTCTTCTTAAATTATACAAAGTCTAGATTTTTTCCTAAACTCTTATTTTTGTAAGAATGAATAGAAATGACAACATTTCTTTTAATTAATATCAAATTAAAACTAAAAATATGAAACTAAAATTAAAAATAAATATGAAATATAACTAATTCAATCACTGTTTTGGTGTATGCAAAATCTAATAATAATTAAAGATGCTTTATTTTCTAAGAAACACTGAAGGTGAGTTTCGGCTTATCATGATTTAAATATTCCAATACAAAGAAAATTCAACATATCTTGAAACGGTCAGTGTGAGTTAGGCTATTAAATAGGTGAACATATGAACAAAGAAATCAAACCAAGAAAAACCTTCCTCAAAAAGGCATTAAAGCATCTTTAAATTTTCTTCATAGATGTTTTTTCTCCCTTTACATCTGCACTTCTCTTTTTGTGCTTAGAATTGATTATGGAAGCAAACCAATGACTCATCTCAAGACTCAAGGATGACTTTGAACACAGCCCTGTGTCAAATGTGTTTTTTTCCTTCCTCCTGGCTCTTGTAGAGAGGGTAGTGGAGGTGGAATTTGCCTGTCCTTGTTATCCTCAATGGAATGTCGTGTTTGCAGCTGCATTTTTCGTAATTCCTGCCATCATAGTTTTTCTGCTAATGGTGATAATCTATAAATGCAAGTCTCCAAGTCATTATCCAAAATGTTTGTCCAGCTTTATCCCTCCTTTTATTTGGGTGGTTCTCCTTTTCTTTAATGGCCAATACTTTGTCTGTGCAACGACATACTGGCCAGGGACATTTGTTTCTGTTGACAAAACTTATATGAAGTGGTGTACGCCAACCAACATCAGAATAACTCATGATTTGTTTGTTCTCAGGTGAGAAAATTATCTTTTGTTTTATATATTTAGGCAAGATATCAGAAATGTATTTGTAGAGTAAGAGCATCAGTGTTGATGAACATCTTGGTTCTCTGTCTTACTAACTTCTCTGTCAACTGTCCACTCTTTAGGCAATCGGACTTGTTCTGCTTACATTTGTATCCGTGGTTCTTATATATATATATATATATATATATATATATATATATATATATATATATATATATATATATATATATATATATATAAGCCTTATAGCCATGTCAGTTTACAACTGGCATACATCACACATAGAGAATTGTTGGATAAATCTTGAATTTCCCTAACAAAACCAACATTTTATTTTTCATGTCATTCATGTTTAACCTTTGTCCCAACAAAAACAAATCTCCAGAGTAACCTTACAATTGAAATGCAGGTGAATGTTACAAGCAAAGCAACTGCCAACAAAGCAGCGAGCACATCAACGGAGTTGTAAACAAACCAGGACATTTTGTTGGACTGTGTCTGCAGATAACGGGCTCCTTTATGTCTGATGACATATTCTATCCAAAACACTGCCTGGTCCAGTGGTTTCAGGGGTTGATCTCTGTGCAACCTTGAGAGTTTCTGCATGTTTTCCCTGTAAGATGAATTGTAAAGAGCTGTCATCAGGGCATCTGCAAACATGTGTCTCTCAAGCTCGGCAATATCCACAATCACAGCTCCTCCCTTTGCTTTGATTCTGGAGAGGTTATCGGCCTGATCAAAGAATAAGGGAAGTCCAACTACAGGAACTCCGTGGTAAATTGTCTCCTGAACCCCGTTTGTGCCTCCGTGGGTGACAAACACTCTAGTTTTGGGATGTCCTAAGAGGTCGTTCTGTGGCAGCCAGTTGACCAATAATGTGTTGTTGCCCAGGTTGGCTGGCTTCTGTCCAATATACCTCCATACAACCTTCTGAGGCAGCTGGGCAAAGGCTGCAGCAATCTCCTCAGCGACATCTTGAGGAAGGTTCTCGACTAAAGTTCCTAAGGTCATCATAATGACCCCATGGTCTCCAGAGCTCTGGACAAACTCTTCCAGGTCTACAGGCAGTGGCTTTGGGGGCTTGCACTGAAATCCAGCAATGTAGACTATATTTGGCATTGTTGGACGTGGAAATTCAAAGACAAAATCATTCCTCATAAGCCATATATCTGCATCCAAAAAAAATGTTGAGTAATCCACACTGGGACCAAAGTACTTCTTAACTACTGGTTTGTAATGAGGTTCTGTGATGTATGACATTGTGTACATACCAAAAATATAACTCAAAACATTCTTTATTCTTTGAGGGAAGGTCATCTTATCTGTCAACTCTGTTGCAGTGAAAGGAATGTATGACAGAGGTGAGGGGGCAATAAGGAAATGAGCTTCACCTTGAATGGTCCATCGGACATTGAAAACAAGAGGAACTTTGAGCCGACGTGCCAGCATTGCCCCTCCGCCGATGCCGGGGTCGGTCAGAACCACATCATATTTGGCTTCATGGAAAGACTGCATCAGGTTTTCATCTTCAAACATCTGAATGATCATTTCACTCATTCCCTTATGAAGCTGAGACATCTGGTTCACAACCAGCTGCTCAATCTGAATATGAGTCCAGATTTTAGACCAAAACGATGTATGCTTACCCTGAAGCCGGATCTCCAGCTGTCGAGACAAAAATGCTTTAAAGTAGTTTTCCTCAAATCCACCAGGGCTGGGAACAGTGACAGAGGTGTAGAGAGGAGACTTTTCGCTGACGTACCAGCTATCGGATGCACGAACCACAGTGACCTCATGGCCTTGGGCATGCAGTTCCTGTATGAGTACTTTCATGTTTACCCAATGGCTTCCATCCAATGGGAACACCAGGATTTTGCCCCCAGATGAACTGGATAGTTGAATCAACAGTAGAGCAAAGGTGATCAGAGATGATTGAGGCACCTTCATACTGACTTCCCTCAGAGACCTTAAAAATACACAAAAATAAGTCAATAAGAGAGTACTGCTTGTCTGGTTTGCACGTTTTTGTGTTTACCGTCATAGTATAACATGAAACGCAGTGACGGAAAAAACCTGAGTACATTTACTCAAATACTGTACTTGAGTACAATTTTGAGGTACTTTGTAATTTGATGTTACTTTATACTTCTTATCCACTACTTTTCACTCCCTATATTATTTGACAGCAATAGTTACTTCTTACTTTGCAGATAAAAAAAATCGGTATAAAAAAACATATGATATGCTATGCTTGTAAAATAGAATACATTGTTGAAGATTAAACCAGTGGCTGGGACATATTGTCATGTTTCAGGTGTGCTGAGTTGTTGAGCAGTACCACCAGAGACATTTTCCCTCTAGACTTCTCAGATGGTCTCATTTAAATAACAGTTTGATGCCAAAAGCCCCAACAACTAATGAAATAACATTTGAAAACATAAGTTGATTGCAACAACTGTTTACACGATTGCCCTGTTAAACTTGACATACACAGTACACCTAACTACCAAGACTTGCACAGACCATGTTTCAACAAAACACACACTCCATGTCTGTTTTTACATTACGTTGGCATAACACAGCTTTTTATTAACACTTACCCAAATCCAGGTACAAGACAACCCAACTTCAAATGCCAGTTCAACAACAGTTTTAGTTATTTGAAAAGATGGTCGGTGCACAGAAAGAAAGAGTGACGAATTCACCTCATAGTTGGACCTTCAAATGACTGGCTGGCATGTCCTGACGTGATGTATTATGAACTGCTCTGTTGTAAAGAAGTTGTGTACTACTGCAGATAGGTGCCCTGTTGTATAAGGATTGTATTTTGTGTATGTACTTCCCATGGTACTGCAACAGCAGGATTTCATGTTTAGTTGTAAGCAGAACATACTTATATATTGTGCCATCTAGTGTCAAGTCAGTGTATTCAATGTTTAATTGCCCATTATTGTTTACCTGAACAGAGCAGTAATATAAACCAGTCCATTTTTTCACAGCTGCTGCATCCATATCCTAAAATTACAATTTTCCAAAAAGCACTGAGCCATAAGAACCATACTTCTTAGATAAAATCTTGGGTTTTAAAATTACACATATATACAGTACATAATATACTCATTATGCAAGGGTGGGAAAAAACAGCACTATAAAGGTTTTTGATTAATCAGTAGCTATCACCTTTTTTACAGTAAGCTCAATACATTTTACATATTGCTTTCACATGATCTAATCTGTGGTTTAACAACCTTTTGGGGCTTTAAACCCATTACAACTAAGTTCCTTTCTAACCCTTGTTACAGGTTGCATCCTCCCAGAATGTTTTATCTGAATACTTTTCAGGGACTTGAAGATGTAAAATTACACAGTAATTCAAATTCAAAGCAAGGATTAGAAGACATAAACATAATTTGTGCTTTAATGTCTGTTCTGTTAATCAACTACTGATCCCTTAGATTTATTTTGGGACTTTGTGGGGGGGTCCTGACCCCCAGGTTAAAAATGTATTGCTCCAATCTATTGCACATAAATGACGTTAACACACTTTACAGTACTGTATCAGTAAACACTGGGTTAGGCATTCATCAGCATAAAAAATGTAAATTGAGATGATAATGTTCTATATAGGATAAGGAGAAGAAGAATAGTCTTTGTTGTCACAGTACATTTACAACGAAATTGGATGCAGTCATATCAGTGCAAACACCAGCAAAGGTGCAAACCAGGTGAATAAATAAATATAAAAGAGCCTCTAAAAGTCTCTATAAAAACATAAAAAGAGACAGAAGATTGTAAAAAAAGAAAAAGAAAATAAAGTAAAGACACAAAAACACAAACATACCACACATACAAGACATTCACTGTACGATTCATCCTAATACTCAAGTAGTATTAAGTGCAGTTATGGCTTTGGATAAAAAACTGTTTCTGAGTCTGTTTGTCCATTTTTTTTATTGTCCTGAAACGCCTGCCCGAGGGCAGTAGTTTAAACAGTGAGTGTCCCAGGTGAGATGGATCTTTTAGTAGCCTATGCTCTGGGCTTTTTTGAGGCAGCAGGAACTGTAAAGATCTTCCAGGGAGGGGATGGGCCAGCCAATGATCTTCGACAGCTGTTAATATAACATGCACACATCATGCATTTATTTTTTAGTTTAGTTAGCTTTTTTGACATTGTCAAAAAGAGGACATATGAGGACACACACAACTACAAAAGAAACCAAGGATGACACTATTAATTCCAAAAAATGTGGTCCTTGATGTGAAGATAACAAAGATGCAGGGGTTCAGGCCATGGGGCAACGTTACCAACACAATAAATATCATTACCATTAAAATCCCTCCAAGTCAAACAACCAAACAACTATAAAGATTTCCATACATACTTACCAGCCAGAAGCCAATTTGTCATACTTCTAAGGGGAGAAAGGACAAGGACTATGAACTATGGAAAATTTACTTTTGGTTATATGCTCTGATCGATAATTTTTGGAGCTATATAGACATTTTTGAGGCCTTAGTTTGAATCATATTTATTACTCTAAGACATATTTAACACCTCTATAACACAGCCTAAAACATCTGAAATTGTTTGACTTCACAAAGGTAGTACAGGTTTGTGTTGGAATGCATTATACTGTGCGGATAGTTATCTGAAAGCAGCTTTAATCATACCAAAGGAACAACTTTTCTGGTAAACAATCAAACCCTTTTTTACATGGCTGATTAACCTGTGTGCTGCTGGGCCCTGTTGCCTGAAAGTTCCCATCAAGTACCCAGCACACTATACTTCAGCTTTATTATATTTTGCACATATATAGGCCCAGAAACCAACCAGTAGTCCTTTACTGAAAACCTATTTTTGAATGACAGTTTGATTATGCACACTTTTATTAAGCCATAAACAACCTGTGAGCACAGTATTTCCAAATAAATTTGCAATTAATCCAAAGCCAACCAACCAACACACAGTTAACCTGGGGCGTTTGGGGCCCCTAGAGGTGTAGGTCCCCAGGCCAGAGCTGCCCACTTTACTCTAATGGTAACCCAACCTTGCTTTTTTAAAAACATTCTAAAACTTTTGTTTGCTTGCATATTATATACTGCATATTTATTGTATGTAGGCCCTATGGGCTCCAGGTTGTAAGCACAAATGAGTGCTAAATAAAATAATGTCATGAAATAATAAGAAACTAACACAACAAACATTAAAACAAAAAATAATTAAGTTCATTTAAAATTTCATAACTGTCAAATACCACTGACAGTGTTCATCATAGACCTAACCCTCCAGCCCTTTGTTGTTGTTCTCACGCTAATGTGCGAGATCCGTAGACCCGACTTAACTGCGCGGTCACATTCCGCCCCGACTTCCCCTCTGCCAGCGGCCTGGTGGTTTGAGATGAGTAGAAGATGTCGGTTTCGGGGCTGAAGGCCGAATTGAAGTTTTTGGAGTCTATTTTTGACCCAAACCACGAACGATTCAGAATAATAGACTGGAAACCCGATGAACTTAGTTGCCAATTTAACGTAACAGGAGAGAAGCTGCTGATCATTCACTGCAACATCACGGTGAGTCCAGGCCAGCTCTGCGCACAAGCTAACCTAAGCCACTGACTATCGACTGAAACCAAATCATTCCGCGGAAGGTTCCGTGTTTACAAATGAACTACGATTAAAGTGTTCGCTTTTATTTTCATGTTGTGTTTAAAGCCATTAAGATTTAAGTAATCCCGTTAATAAACAAACCAACAAAGCGCCAGTGTTAAATTCACTTTGAAAAAGTGTTCAAGAAAACGTCGTTTAGTAACGTTGACGCTAGCCTGTCTTGTTAGCCACAATAACTGCGTTACTGTTTGCAGCACTACGGCTGCTAACTTTCATACTTGTGAACCGTATCTAGTTTAATTTTAACGGGTTTTAGCTAAGTCGTGTGGGGATTTTAACTACATCACAGCTGTTTTGAAAATATAAATATTTCAAAGAACACATCTATCTGAACAGGCATACCGTTGAATGTCCCCTTTAATATCTTTAACGTTTAACAGAGGCGGTTTAATGGGATGTTGGTTTTCTGCCTTTTCAGTAAATAGACCGATCCCTGTGGCGGACTTGTATTAAAGCTGTGACGTTAATGGTTCCTTTATCAGGACACCAAAATATGTGGAAAGCGATATAATGTAGAATAGATATGAAGGAGTCTGCAATCGTATTATACCAAAGATTCTCTATAGCCTAACTAAAGAGAACGTTAGCTAGAGCATTACAAGCTGCGCCAATGGTATGAAACGGTACACACTTCCTGTCTCCTAAGTGGGCGTGGCCTCGTTTGTAAGCGTAGTGAACGTCATGTGGATGGATGAAAAGTTAATTTGCATAAATAATTTATATTTTCTTTTGCTAACATTGGATATATATATACAGATAAAAGACATATTTAGCATGACGACAATGTCTATGGCATGGATGTACAATAAGAACTGGATACAGCGTTCAAAGCGTGGCCCCATTCATTTCTATGAAAGTTGCTCATTGCACATGAAGCCAAAAAAATGTTCAACTGCCCGTCTAAAATTAACCGGATGATCGGCACTGCTTCCGCATTGTGTGGCCTAAGAGAAAACGAACTAGACACTCCCACCGACCCAGCCGGCTACTTCCGGTTTAGCGCTCAGGCTAACTTGAATGGGGATTCAATTATTTAATCATGTCTCTTTTAGACTTTCCAAATATTATCTGATCGGATGGATCAAATTCTGATAATGAAATGAATCGTTTCGCAGAGGTTGTGACGCTGTAAAAAAGACATATATAGCCACTGATTTGTTTTCTTCACAAGTGGTAGAAAGTCATTTTGGGCCAGAGAATATCACGTGATGGACACAAAACTTGTAATGCCACCGTTTGGCCTCTATGTCAAATTGGCTTCAAAGCCTGGCACACTTCCTGTGAATACATTTTAAGTAATGGAAATAATCTTCAATCTTGTGCAAAACACTTGAAGTTAACCATCAGAAAGTGTAGATAATGTCACTTATTACTTAGACTCACTCTTGTCATAGCTCCTGTATTTGTGTATGGTTCAGGTGGTGCTGCAGATCACTCATCCTAACATCCTGACCACATCTTCCTCTTTAAGCATCCACACACGTAGTTACACTGCAGTTACACTGCAGTTACATAGTGGCTTAATCCACTTGAGATGGAAACTATGCTGGGATTTTAGTACCGGGGATAAGAATTGGGATCCGCTGCCTTGATACACTGATGTGTTGACCAGGTTGTATGGGACGTGATCCAATGTGAGTGTCTTCTTTGAATATGGGTTTTTGATGGTTAGTGCTAGATCCCAAAAAGATAAGGAACTGAAATGTTGAATAGCATTCACTTCAACAAGTCACTGAAATGCTTACAATTTTGCTGAAAGCTCCGATATATGTGACTTGGTGCTTGACAAGACCGAAAGCCTCAAAGCCTCATGTCAGCCACAGTCTGTCATTCAAGGTATATAAGATCCAATGTAATGGTTGTAGAGCTATATTGTCAATGCACAGTACTTTAAACCCTTACAATACTAACATAATTCTACAACTGTCTTGAGTTGTCCGATGACAACTATTCCGTGCGATTCGGTTTGATGAAACCAAGCAGTGGCACATACAGGTGTTTATTCTGCGATCCCTGCCACCCTGAGCATGAATGACCCCTTACACACACACATACACACACACATACACACACACACACACACACACACACACACACACACACACACACACACACACACACACACACAATA
The DNA here is from genome assembly GCF_010015445.1 of Perca fluviatilis. Classification (NCBI taxonomy): domain Eukaryota; kingdom Metazoa; phylum Chordata; class Actinopteri; order Perciformes; family Percidae; genus Perca; species Perca fluviatilis. The sequence goes on along the minus strand of NC_053119.1, from coordinate 19,650,602 downwards.
TGTTTGTGGCACTATCTTTGTGGGAACCCGTCATTGAGGTAATGCATTCCCTAGCCCCTTACCCATCACAACTAAATGCCTCACCCTAACCATAACCTAATTCTATCCCTAATCCTACAACCAAGTATTAACTCTCAAACAGCCCTTTTAAACATGTAGGGTCCAGCATTTTGGCCCCACAAAGATGTCGGGACCCCACAAGTATACTGGACTCCCGGAGTTTGGACCCCATGAATATAGTTAAACAAGCGCACGCACGCAGTCAGTGGCTTACAATCTGTAGACAATAAAGCCATTAACAAACAAGCATGACTGACTTCATTTCCATGTCCTACTGTTGACTCTGTTGCAGGAATCCTATCCCTCAACACCCCCAATATGGTTTGTTGACTCTGATGATCCTAGTCTGGCTGAAGTGTTGGAGCGCCTAGAAGATGTGAGAAAAGGCACCACATTGGTAAGTTGGTAGAATTGTTACAGTTGTTGCAGTTTGGTTTTCAATATTAATGTTTTAATTTTTTTTGCTGATTACACCCACAGCTCCTTCAGCAGTTGAAGCGCCTCATTTGTGATCTTTGTCGGCTTTACAACCTGCCGCAACATCCAGATGTAGAAATGCTTGACCAGCCTCTACCCGCTGGCCCAATTACCCAGGAGCGAAAGGTACTCACTTAAAGCCAGAGTAAAATTCAATGTGTTTTTGTTGCATTTGAAAACTCACTGTTTGTCAACTCACAATGTTTTACCACACTACAGAATGGGCCATCAGATGAGGTGACATCTGAAGAGGAAGAAGAGGAAGAAATGGCAGAGGTACCTATGTGTATTAATGACAGTTCAGTGAATTCATATTCTTCATAGCTTAATGGTGCAATTTGTTTTAAATCCTGTTTCTAAACCTAATTGATACACTGACAGCAGGACATTGATCTGGACCAAGACCTGGACCATTACGACATGAAAGAAGAGGAGCCAGTTGATGGAAAAAAGTCAGAAGATGACGGGATAGAAAAAGAGAATCTGGCCATCTTGGAGAAGATTCGTAAAAACCAGAGACAGGATCACTTGAATGTAAGTGCTCATTCAGGTCATGTTTTTCTTTATTAAGTTCTGTTGACTGTGACTGTAAGTGGAGGAGCTTCTTTCACTGTAAATTCTCTTTTTGATTGTTAACTTTTGGCAGCAACCTCGGTACCACTCATCACAAAAATGTTGGGGTCTCCTGGATAGCATTTTATTGAATCTGAATCCAATGTCGAATCCACTTATTGAATCCAAGTCCTTTTCAAATAGGTCTACGTTATCAAATGTAATTAGGATTCACATTTATAGGTAACTTAAGTTATAAAAAGCTAAAACTCAAAGAGTCAATTTACATCGGTAATGACCTTTTTGTCTACTTTCTAGTGGCTGCCCGAATAATGTTTACAACTTGCAACTACAACCTGAAAATGAGATGAGCAGGATTAGATATGAAATGTTGATCAAATTTCTGCTTCATGGATCAATTGTTTTCTACATTGCTCTGTATAGAGAGATAAAAGGTTTGATTTGAGATTCGTTGGCGTTGGAGTTTAGCAAATCTGGATATTTTGTTATCAACAAGGAACCATTTAGCAAAATGGAACCGTTTCTGGAACCCAACCCTTCTCCTGGACAGTTTCACAGTAGTACAGGATTATACTATAGCCACTGGACACATATATTCTTTTTTTATTCCTTCGGTCAGTTTCACCATGTTCAGATCAACAGTATAGCACTGTGTCCAAAACGCAGACTCATCGTTCCTTTCACTGCTGACAGTGTGGCTGCTGCCGCAGAGGGCTCCAGCAGAAAGAAAAGCTAGGCTGCCCAGCAAAACGTTTAGTGAGCTCTTAACTTTTTCAGCAGCACAGTCCAACATTCTCAGGCATTGCAGTATATAAAAGATGCATGCTGAAATCAGGGGCAAAAACACCAGAATGTAGTTGTGAAAATAATCCAAACGTAATTTAAAAAAAAAAAAAAAACTGAACTGATTCAAATTTATTTAGATTATTTAAAGGTCAGTATCTTAAAATAACTGGTATCATTACTGCATGGGCACGCTTTATGATCAAATGTGTCTCTTGTGGGCTTATGGTAGAAAAGTTGAGTAACTTAGTAACTTGTTTTTCACTGGAAAGTTGATTGACCTTTCAAGTGTTGAAAATGCTCAATTTCTGCCGCCATCGATTGCCAGACTTTCACGTCAGGGTTTCTGATTGCCCTGATGTAGCCCTGCCAACCTTTATAGTATACTGCTGCTTCTTCTTTGTCCAGGTGTCCTACCATCGGTGTGATTCTCCTTTGTGATTTATGTTGCAGGGTGCAGTGTCTGGCTCTGTGCAAGCCTCAGACCGCCTAATGAAGGAACTCAGGGAGATCTACAGATCACAGAGTTACAAGACAGGTGACGGCAATGACATATTACCCCAAAGTGGTGACGTTTATTGTTTTAACGTCTCATCAGCAGATTGAAGTGAAGCTCTGTGTTTGTGTTACATATTTCACAGGTATTTATTCAGTCGAACTAGTCGGTGACAGCCTTTATGAATGGCACGTCAAGTTAAGGACGTAAGTTCTCAGCATTCAGTGGCTTTTTCAATTTTCAAATATTGTGTTGTAGGCCTATAGTGCTTTCTGTTAGATTTGACTTGTTGTTCTTTATTACAGGGTAGACCCAGATAGTCCATTACATAGTGACTTGCAGGTCTTGAAAGAAAAGGAAGGAGTGGACTACATTCTGCTCAATTTCTCTTATAAAGTGAGTCCCGTAAAATTTAATATTTGAGTTTTACTTTTATTACCCCTGTAGTAATTTCTTGGTACACCCAAAAGTTGCATTCACAACAGTTGTTTAGATTCAAATGGTCTCTTTGCGAAAATCTCCCACAAGGCAAACCAAGATATATCGTGAATTCAGTTTGAAGCACAACAAATTAGCAAAAAGGGCCAAGTGACCACTTACTTGATCAAATGTACATACCTGCTTGAATATATACTATGTATTATGTCATTCTTTATACTGATTGTTGTTTTTTTCAGTTATGTTCTAGGAGGAGGGGCCTTGTGCATGGAGCTTCTCACTAAACAGGTTTGTGAATGAGTTATATAAATTCTATGACATAACTTTCCTCAACTTAAACCGCATTAATGGTGTTGTGTGTGTTTTTTAGGGCTGGAGCAGTGCCTATTCCATAGAATCTGTCATTATGCAGATAAATGCAACTCTGGTTAAAGGAAAAGCCAGGGTGCAGTTTGGAGCCAATAAGGTAACTAATGTTATTAGTCAGGTCTCGGTGTGCTTACTATTCATGAGGGGTTCACAACATTTAGAAAACACATTTTAAGGCAAATATGTTTATAGCGGGTGCCTGGGTGGCTCACCTGGTGGAGCAGGCGCACCTGTGTGTGGGGATTGGCTCCTCGGTGTGGCGGCCGCGGGTTCGACTCCGCCCTGTGGCTCTTTGCTGCATGTCATTTCTCCTCTCTCTCTCCCCCCTTTCATGTCTTCAGCTGTCCTGTATGGATGGAGGCCTGAAAAGCCTAAAGGATAATCTTAAAAAAAAAAAAAAAAAAAAGCCAGCTGTCAGAGAGGAGGTGAATCCTATACATGGGAATACCTAGCCACACTTTAGGACAGTTTCTCATCAAAGACTTTCATGATGTTATACACACGACAATTTGTTGTCTGAAAAAATTAAGGGGGAAAAAGTATGGTGGAGTGGGAGGCTGTTTGACGAACAAGCGGTACATTTGATGCATACTGAGGCCCTTAGATACCTAATTGTGTAGCAGTGGTGTTTCAGTGGAGCAATCAGGTGAAGGGAAAAGTGTCTAAATCATAGGTCCCATTTACACCCGTCATTTCAACTGTGTTGTACCTGGATACATTAGCCGTAGAGGCTGTTCCCACAGACCTGACGTAGTTAAATTTTGGAGGAGTAAAGGGTACATATGCGTTTTGCCATATTATGCCTTTATTGGAGCCAATATTAGAAAGCTGACAAGTAAATTATGGGAGAGAGAGATGGGGAATGACATGTAAAAAAGTTCAGACACAAACTAGGAACATTGGGCCTCATTCACCAATATCTTCCTAAGTTTTCTCTTAAATATGTTCTTAAGAAGGTTCCTAAGAAAAGTCTACGTCGGATTTAGTTCTTAAACAGCAGATTTGTTCGCACCGGTGTTCTTAGGATTGATGAATCCCACGTCTTCGTAACTGAAAGCGCGTGCCAGTTGTTAATTAGCATAAGAAAATGCCCCGCAAATTCCCAAGAAGGACATGACACTTCCTGTGCACCTCCTGGGAGACAGGTTTTCGGAGATTGTCGGAGCCGCGGTGGAGGAATTACTGAATCTCAGTACTTAAATAAAAGTACAAATAACCAGAGACATATGTACTTTAGTAAAAGTAGAAGGTGTCCACTACCACAAACAAGGCCTGGCTTTTAAAAAAAGTTCCTATCCTAACCAGCATAAAACGGAAATGTGTTGTTAGAATCGGAATGCGGTTGGTTTTATTCATGGAAGTATTTTATTTTCTTTAACCATGCAAGTAAGCAAATAAAGTGTGTGAAGCAGTGCAAATGGGGAGATGTGAAGAGGTCCAGCCAAATAAGATATGAACGCGTCTTACGCAGCCTGGCGGAGGAGTAAACGACGCTGTGGTGAGAAATAGATATAGCAACTTTGATTTAAAAACGGGAATAATCAAAACAAACATTTTCATTTTCACTTTTACCGGTGGCTGTATTACCGAGGGTCAGCGGCACTGCGCCCGGGCTCTGCAGCACCAGAGCCGGCTTGGATAAGCGGTGCCCCATATATACAGTATCTACGGCAACCAAACTTTACTGTTGAGACAAACGGGCAGGGGGGCAGGGGGGAAACTGATCAGAAAATGTAACGGAACATTGTAGAAATGTAGTGGAGTAGAAAGTATAGATAATTGCTGCAAAATGTAACAAAGTAAAAGTCAAAAGTAGGCTATGCACTATTGAGTCTACTTAAGTAAAGTACAGATATGTGAAAAATGTACTTAAGTACAGTTACGACGAATTTGTACTTTGTTACATTCTACCACTGCATTTTGGCCCTATAATAAGCGATCAATCACCAAATAACGCAGGATTTAATCAGTTTAATTGCTGATGTAAATTACAGTGTTAGTTTTTTTTGCATAATATGATTTTTTTTTGATGATGATCAGAAATACATTACAGTACAATACTATCATTGTAAACGACTGTAGAATTAAATAAAATGCAGTAAGCAATCATTTGGAGCAAATTGTCATCGCTCAAATGTGCGTAAGAGTGCTTTTCAGTGTTTGTAGATTTTGTTCTTAGCTAAGAACAAATCCAAGTTAAGAAAACATTAGTGAATGCCAGAATCTTCGTAAAAAGTGCGTAAGAAGGGTTTAAGAACACATTTCTTCGTAACAACGGTTGGTGAATGAGGCCCATTATGTTTTGTGTTTGTAGTTGTTTATTCCCACTGCTTAGCGAGCAATTTCTGTGTATCTAACAGAACATTATATGTTTTCCAGAACCAGTACAATCTTGCCAGAGCACAACAGTCGTACAAATCCCTTGTGCAAATTCATGAAAAGAATGGTGAGTAAATATTCTAAATGTTTGGGCCTCTGTTGACACACAGTGTTAGGATCCATTGGCAAAGGGGTTTCTCTTTCTGTTTTTACAGGCTGGTACACACCACCTAAAGAGGACGGATAAGGAGCTACTACCACTATGCACTGGGAACATGTCTTTGGGTCAAAGTATCTTGTTTCTTTGGAATATTCTCCCCCCCCCCTTCTGACTTAACTGGGGATATATCATCTTTCTCGCGGAAACCATCTCGTTGGCTCATCTGACAAGTATTCCTTCGCCCGCTCCAGGAAAAAGACTTTATTCTGGTATCACCTTGCTTCTCCCCTCAGTGTTTTAGTGAGGAGGATGATGAGAGGGTATCACTAGTTCTGTTTTCAAAATATGCTCATTTGTCTTTAAAAAAAAAACAAAAAAAACAAAAAAACTTTTCTCCCTTTTAAATGTGGGGAAATGCTTTTTCTTTAGCTGCTTTGACAAAGTGGGCTTCACAAACCGTCAGTTATCCCTCTTTAAATGGAAATTTTAACAGAAGATTGATACTGAAGCTCTTGATGTGGCACCTCCCTGCACCTGTTTTTATTGGCCACAATTTTCTCCCCTTTTTTTCTTTTGGAAATGAACTGGTACATAAATGCAAATATTGTAGAAATATTATCCAGCAATTGTTTTTATTATTTGAGCATCCTAGACAATAAATAAATAAATACATTTCATATTTTGGAAGCTTATCTTATAATTGAGATGACCTACCACTCGGTATCTTTTAGCTCTTTTTTAGAAATATGTGAAGAATATCGGGCCGGGTTGTAAAACTAAGATTGAACTGTTGTCTGTGAACAAATCCACCAGTGGTTCATAATAAAACAGCGGCAATGGACATGAAATATCACAGAATCTGCATGTTGCATAGATATATTTTCACCAGAAGATAAGAAGACTGTCATTTTGGAAGTTTTAACAGATCTAATGAAGCTAAAGAGCGCTTTTTGCCTCATTCCTGTTAACACAACAAGGCCCCACAAGCACTCGGTTTCACTAAAGCTGCAGTGGTTGATGCCTCTTTGATGCTGAAAATGAAGCCCTGTGTGTGCAAAGCTAACAGCATGCTGCACAGGAGCCTCGTCTCAACCGCTGTTATAAGAGATATTTGGATCTGATTACAGTCACTTTGTTAAGCAGTATCACACTGGGATTGGCTTTTTAGAGGGAATAAACGAAGGGTGTTTGGATGTGATTTTGTTTTTTCCACCATAATTTTGCCCAGTTTAGCAGCACATTTCTATGTCATATCTTCCTGGCATACATTGATTGTAGTGGTTTGCCCCTGCCCAGTTTAGATTCAAAACGGCTTCCCTGTTACATGGCGTCACATGCAGCTAGATTCTAGCTACAAAAACATCTACCATTTGCAGGGCATCCTTTGCCACAACAATGTACCATAAATATGTTTCGGTATTGCTTTTGGTGTGTAACGAGGATAATTTAGAACTGACCTGAAACTCTGTATGAAACTGTACTTTGACCATGCAATATACCGTAGTACATCATCACTACACTGTATCAGTCGGTCGGCTCTTTTGCAGTTTATTTGTTAACACTGTCTGCAAAAGTATGTTTGAATGGCAACTCAGGTAACAAATACTTAGGATGGGAATCTGTACACGTACATGTTGAGTTTTGGGTTCTTTTCTTGGATTTATTAATGCTCTGTACCTCTGCCTTTTAGGCTTACTCGCCCACTGATCTGATGTCAAAAACAGAAAATGTAATGAGCTTCATTATAATATGGGCCAAATTTCTTTTAATTCAAGTGATGTAAGTTGAAGGACGTTTACAGAAAGATGCCTTTTTTGACAGGATTGGTGTAGCATGATGACCATCCACATTTAATGGCTCATCAATACCCACTGTAGTATTTTATGCTTTTTGTTTCATCCCAAGTACTGAAGTAGATTTGATTTCAATGTGTGATCTTTAAATATTTCTGATAAATATTTGCACAACTGGCAACAATGTGCCTGGAAAGGTCAATTATAACAGCCAACGCATTCTGAGAGAAATATTTTAAAATCAGGAAAAATGCTTTTTTTTTTTCAAGCACACATCCTTTGTTACATGTCTGATATAGCTGAGGGGGGAGGAATCAACAGGTCTCATTATCAAGAAGTGTCCCCACCTGAAGGGCCAAGACTGGTCAGAGGGGACATTAAGAGACTGTTGGAGTTTGATAGTGATGCCGTGGTGAATAGACTTGCAACTTCTCTAACTGGACTGTGTTAAAAAGATTCATTTATCTCAACTGTCAATTTTCTGGCACCAACAAAACATGATCAAGTCTGGCACCGTTGGCTGGCTTTGGTTTTTCTCTTATTTCTCATTTACCATTTGAAGAAATGTTGACCATGTACAGTAATTTGTAAACTTGCATCAAGTTTATAAATAAAGAATTTTAAGATTATTGCTGTTTTACTGGGGTCCCCTGTGTATTATTTTTCAGTGTTACTTAATGGATTGCAGATGTATTGGGCTGATACTGATATTTTATTAAATGAATAAAATAATTTACTGCTGACACGACTTTCATACTGATTTGATTTTGTATAAGTGATGTTTCCTGTCACACAGCCCTGCAGATCTTTTGTATTTACGAGGTTGACAAAGCAAAAAACTCAATTGCCACTGAGGCACTTGAAATCAAAATGGTCTCAAATAATTTGAATATAGTCGCAGTTTGATAAACATCCACAATCCCAATAACAGAAAACCAACAGTTTTAGTTGCCACATTCAGATATTTTTCTTTCAAATCTACCTGATTTTAAATTGTTTTATTATAACAGGCAATGTCTCTTTCCAGGTGGTTGAATAAGTATTCAGATCCTTATTAGATCCTTTCCTAATATATATATATATATATATATATATATATATATATATATATATATATATATAAAAACTTTAAGGTTATATATTAAGTCCTGAAAATACGATTTTATAGTGCAGAAATATTTTATCAACCTGTTCTTTAATTTAAATCCACTCGTTAAAAAAAGTAAAAAGTATTGTCTGTATTGAGGCAAAAAAGAGTAAGGCAGGTTATGGCACTTATATGATTATGATTGTAGAACATTTTACTTTTAATAAGAAAATAAAACTCAGGACTTCAAAAGGGAGCTGTTTTTTTTTTTTTGCAATGTATCATGTTTTAGAAGCTGAAAATAATCTGCAAAATAAGTACCTCAGAGTACTTAAATCCAGTACTAGAGTAAATATAGCCTACTTAGTTACAATTCACCTGACAGTGGGAACATTGGCCCAAATCATTCCCAAATCTTTGAAAAGAAAAGTCATGTCTATCCCCAGCTTGTGTGAAATAAACAAAGTTATTAGATACTGTACATTACACCTCCTGCCTGAGTCTAACTACAACACTCATGTTTATTTTGAGGAAAAATGCTTTTTGAATTTAATTTTCAAAACAGGTTATTCTGTCCTTTAAAAGCAAACTATTCATAAGAGGCCTTTGGAGTTGTTGATGTGATTCAATACTTTAACAACACTTCAGTATTCATCAAGAGTCGGAGCCACTCTGTTCAGAGTAGCTCACACTAAATTAGATTTTCACTCAGGTTTAACCACGTGCACAATAAATAATTCACATTTTGTTTGAGGCCAGATGAAGCTTAGAATTATTATGTTTTGGATAGGAGGGTGTTATACTGTCCGTTAGCTGTGGTCTGCTTTCCGTTATTTTGTTAGATAAGAAAACAGTCTTGTTTAAAGTTTTGTGGCAGTTGGTTTTTAGTGTTTTAGTCTATATTTTATTTATTTTTTAAACATAAAAATAAAAAATCTAAAGATCCATGGTTCTTCTACAGCTACAGCAATGTAGGACCTGTGTGCAAACTCATCAAATAAAAAACAGGATGCAACAAGAACTGTTTAATATCTATTAGGGTAAGACCAAATTATACAAAAGTAATACACAAAAATGTATTCCTCATTTACTTCACTCAAGGAGACACAGCCTCCTCAAACATTTCATTTACCTAATTAGAGCATGTTTCTATTGAATGTGTTCATCCATGACAAATATTTTTCTCACCTCAAGTAATTATATATTTATATCCAGTTATGATATAATACATGATGATACATATCAAACATAGAGTACATGTGGGAGCTAATGGGAAATGGCTTTCAGAAGCATTGATACAGCAGCATTAGTTAGTAGTAGTTTCCAGTACACTGCAGTTCCTGCTGCACGATACCTATACAGCTGTAGTTTCCATAATCACATTAACCGTGCTGTATATACATATGGCAGAAAAGTTTGGACTGATTCACAATTCACCTTGATAGCTTGTTACACACAGACAAGTAGTTTGTTCATCTTTTGGCAGACTTCACACTTAATTTATAGAACTGATCAGCTAAACTTTTAGCATTTGCTAACAGACGAGCGTGTGGGTGGTACAGTTTACAGGGTTCATAACTACTGTGTGTGCATCTGCTGGTGAAAATGTTGTGCATTTGTAAAATTATACAAGTGGTGTCAACACAGGCCCATTTTATTAATTCATAACAGTTTAGGTTATGCTTGTCTTTATTTGAAGCCTGCACAACAGGACCCCACTTGATCCTTATAAGTCTACTGTTTAATATATTTATGTTTGTATTGCTCCACTGTGGATTTAGTTTGCACTGATGTCAACAGGTGCCAAACATTATCTAAGTTTTTATTAAATTAAAATAAAAAAAAAAAATAAAAACTCAAAGTCTGTTACCTACAGCTATTGAAAGCCAACAAACATGTGCTTCAAACTCATCCACACATCATCCAAAATACACATAAAATGTATAGGTTGGTACAAAAAACAACAACTAAAAAGTAAAACAGCCTATTGATACCACATCATCACAATCAGACAAGACGACTCACAGATTTTGAAATAACGATCATTCAGACACGATTCTTCACATCTGTTTCAGGTCTAATACTGTATTACTGTAATAACCATCTACTGAATCTTAAAGACGTTTTCAAAGAAGACTTGAGTGACACTAAAATCAATATGACAGTCTCTGACTGAACGGCGACACACAGATATTCCCTCTTTCAATTTCACCTCATGAAGAAATAACTGGCTTGAATTTTATATTTTCTTTTATATAAATATCATATTACACCTACTCATAGAATAACACCAACAGCCACGAAATGACACAATAAGGCCTGAAATCCAGAGCTTCATTTAAGCATTTACATGTAGGGGTAAGTGGGAGAATTTGCCAAAGGGGTGAAAACTTCACTTCATACAATGCTATGACCACCTACAACAATGATTATTAATATTTACTGTATGTCCAACCTACAATTGTTTTGGTTTTCATTCACTTTTAACCTGTACAACGTTGATTTGGAATGTTTTATCCAATGAACTGCAATCCTAAATACTGCATGTGCATCACCTTTACATGTAATAATCATTCATTTCACTGAAATCAACCTTCTAAACACATAACCAGTGTGTAATGACAAAACTAATGAACAATGGTGATTAAAAGGAGACAAGCCTGACATGTTGACACTCTTAGGGCTTTACCGATAAAATGTAAAACCCGCTATCACACCTTTCCTGAGAATGTTAAAAATGTTGAAAGGTTCACTGACTCAGAGCAACTTCACATCAGTGAAAAAAAACACAATCAGGTCACCAAAACATGAATTATTATTATTATTATTATTATTATTATTATTTTCTCTGGGATTTAAAAGCTTTTGAGTTGGAAAAACGACATGCTCAATACATTTTGTGGTAGATATCACTTCCAGCAAATGTCTTCTGATTTAAATTATGTCAGAGACAAAGTATTTGGTCCTTTTATTCATCTTCCTGTTAAATTTGCAATTTTTAAAAATTTGAAATGCTGATTCTATTGTTGTGATTTTGGCCAAGTTCAACTTCGTATTTTTCAACAAAAAAGTAACAAAGTTAAGATAGTAAGAAAAAGATTGGCCAGTATCTAAAAGGATAATATGTTCCAGAATAAATAACTCAAGGTTTAATTGTACCCTAAACTTTGTGGGAATCATTTGACATCATCTGCTTTCTTGCTGAGAATTAGATGAGAAGATAGATACCACTCTTATGTCTGTATAGTAAATATAAAGCTACCATCAGCAGCCGGTTAGCTTAGCTTAGCACAAGAGCAAGGTAAGCTGTTTCCCTGTTTCCAGTTTTTATGCTAAGCTAACCAGCTGCTAGCTGTAGCTTCATATTAACTGTACAGACATGATAGTGGTATATATCTTCTCATCCAACTCTCAGCAGAAAAGTAACTAATCGTATTTTCCAAAATGTCGAACCATCCCTCTACTGAGACTTGTCATCAGCAAATTTATTTAGCGTTTGGTGACCTAAAGCTAATGAAAGTAAAACTCGTAACAATATAGCTACTACTTTACATTTAAAAAACAACAACATTACAACGGTAATTAAAAGATGTTTTAAAGTGGGACACAGGCATAGGCAGAGAAGTCACTGTGCACAGGTGAACCTACCTGAATAAAAGTATGAAGCTCAGAGGATGGGCTTTAGCTATATTATGTGTCTCCGTTCGAAAGCTACACACACATTGACCAGCTAAAGTTGAGCAGTTTAAGAGAGAAAAAAAAACAGCTTTTTAAATAACTGGCTGTTATTTTAGATGTGAAGTGACTTAAATGATTAACTCCCATGTGTGTCAGAATTCAATAAAAGTACACTTCCACCAAAAACATGACTTTTCTCTACATTGTTCTGGTTGAATTCAGCTTGTACAGAGTTGTAATGAAGGGCACCTAATTCTGATTTGTGTTCTTAATTGATCCCTTTTTATCTCTCCCACTCAGCCGCCTGGCACCCTCATCTGCCCTACATCGGGTCGTCGTAGTTGTAGGTGGGAGCTGCTGAGTACTGGTTTTGCTGCATGGCTCCCTGTGCAGCTCCCATGGCCGCCTGCTGAGCTGCCTCCTGGACGTGGGGGTTCTTCCAGGCCCCACTGGCCCACTCCTCCTGGGCTTTACCCATGCTGCCACCACTGCCACGGTATAAGTTATGAACCTGCGAAAGAAGTTGTAATATAAAATGCATTTTACCATTATTACTCTCTTTCAGGAAAAAAAAATATCTACAGTATTAAAGTCAAACTGAATTAAAATAATTAAAATAAATAAACTTTTTATTTTTATGTTTTTATATGCAGTGATTGCGCCCCGTACATAAGTGTTCTCTAGATGGCATGAATTTTTTGTGCCACTGATGATGTCAGGTCTGTGTGGGCGGTCTGTCACGTTTTTTGCATTATATAAGAATTTTGACATGTTTAACTATCAGGAACATATATTGGCCATCAGGCACTCAAATAATAATCCTTATTGGTGGACTGGTTTATATTGGGAGGAGGGTGGAATATTTTGAACTAAGTTAGCCTTATAGCTCTGTGAGTGATTGAGATTTAGCTAGCTAACCTTCTACACATAAACAGAACTTGTATAACTATATAAAATATGTTTTTACAAATATGTTTCTTTTTATCTGACCAACTATCTTTGTAATTTAGCCTAACTGGAATTGAAATTGTCTTTTTTTTGGAAGGCGAGAAACTGTATATGACTGAATACTATGTCAATGACTTAAGTTCCCATCGTCAATAAGGTTATATGATTATAGAGTTGGTTGTGTGAGGATTAAAATACTGTGCACTGACTAAATAACATCATATGAATACGAATTAAATGTAGGTTTAATTACACTGAACAATGGTGTTTGGCTGATGTGAGGCGTCCATATTGGTTTGGTTTCCAGTCACTTCCACATTAGTGCCAACTCAGATAAATTGTTTGCTAGTCGACTTGGATACGAATCACTGGTTAACATAACAAGTGCTAGGGTTAGCCTACTTCTTGCTGTTATTTTAGACTGATTTGCCATCACTGCAGTTGGACTAATGAAAGAGAAATACAGCTAATACTAGCTCGACCCCCCCTTCTTTGTATAATGTGGCACAACACTGAATGTGTGGGAGGTGGCAGTGATTCAGTAGTTGCTGAAATAACAAAAACAAAAAGTAATTCCCACTTGAAGGGAATCAGTGCTAACATTAGAAAGCTAGGTTAATTAGCTTTTACTTTCTGAGTCGAAGCTACGTAGCCTAGTTTGCTAGCTTCCACTTTTCGGGTGGAATACAAACTTAACAGCTTGATGAGTCTATAACCAACGACATGTATCAGGGTGTGTAGGCTACAAGGTTATGCCGTACTACATAGCGTGTCTCCTAGCAACACTAGACCTAAAATGTCAGTCAACCAACCACTGCCAGGTGAAACGCCCACCCAGAGGCTTGAAACTGAGACTAAAGCTGGAGTTGTCTCCACAAATATCAAAAACACGGTCTTATACTCTTTTGAGAAATGGAAAATAATGCAAAATAGTAGTATAATAGTATAATAATAGTAGCAGTATGTTAATAGTTTATAATTTCTTACACAAAAATTTCAGTTCAACTTTAAAGAGCCTTTTTACCAAATGAAGCCCACAAAATGCTAATTTCTACTTCTGGAGAAGAAGCTAAAACAGTTCAGAGTTTCTTTTACTTAAAGAAGAGAAGAAATGTAAAGGTCACCTTTGCGAGGGCGGTGAAGGACAGTACAGCCACCGCAGTAAACATGATGGTGGGAATCAGCATGACCACAGCGGAGCCAATGTTGGTGCTGAAGAAACTGATGGTAGCTAGCCAGCCACTGATGGGAACAACAAAAGAGTTAGTAACATCTCACATATATGGCACTCATGACCAATGACAATACAAAATAGTTTGAAAATATGTGTAATTATTAGTTTAGGTGGAGGTTTTTTAAACTGTGCCTCCCCAGGGCGGCGTGGGAGAGTTCATTGGGGGGGAGCAGAGGGAGAGACATGATACAAAGATATTGCATGATGTGAAAGAGACAGGTTCATGCCAGTACAATTAAGTTACTTTCAAACCCTTAGCGCCAAAACTTGCATTCCTACTCAGTGTCATAACAGATATGATAGACATTTTGTTTTAGATTCAGTGTGAACTGTTTTTGAGGACAGCATTATCTCTCCATCAAAAAAAAAAAACTGCTGCAAAAACCTGCTTAGAAATCACAGAATAAAGACGCTCCATGAAATGTATCAAAGTTATGTGATAGTGGTCTGTACATCCATGGGCACATTGCAAACATGGATTGCTAGTAGCTAATTCAGCATACTTTTAAATGGTCCCAATTTGCCAAAAATGTAAACAAATGTAGGTATATTGTCTAAGGCGGGCCACTGTTTATTTTAGTATTAATTCCCTGTTTCCTTGTTGTTTATTGTCTCATGTGTCTCTGTAGTCCTTACCTGCTTGTCTCACCCTTGTCAGTTTGTCTTTGTGTTATCAGTCCTTGTAGTATTGTTCCCACTATCATGTCATTTAGTTTCCTGTTTGATGTTGTCTATTCATTCCCTGTGTGTTAATGTTTCCCTGTTGTTTGTTCATGGTTGTGTGTTACCGGTGTTCTTTCTGTGCTCTCTGTTTTTCCTTATTCTATCCATGTGTAGGTTTTCATGCTTCAGTTTCCTGTTTTATTTTGTAGTCTCTCTGTTTCACCTGTGTCATGTCTTGTTTTACTTCTTGCCTTGTGTTTTCTCACCTTTGTGGTTGTCTGCCCCGTCCTGATGTGGTTCACCTGTTCCTCATCCCTCATATCACCTGTCCCTCATTACTACCCTTATTACCTTGTGTATTTAGTTTTGCTTTCTGTGTCTGTTGTTGGTTCATCGTTGTTTCTCCTGTTGGCATTCCCTGCGTCTCTTTGGCCTTATGGTTTTGTTTGCTTAGTCTTAAGTTTTTTCAAGTGTTTTTTGGATTTTTGTTGGACTTCCCTTTTTGCCTGCCTGCCTGCCTCAGGACACCTTTCATTGTAAGCCTTTTCATTTAAATAAACCTTCTAAAACTGCTCACTGCTTCCGCGCCACTCTGCACTTTTGGGTCCAAGCCTGCTATTCCTCAGATGTGATAGAGATACTCAACGTGCTTTGCCTGAGAGACACTTTTGCAAAATGACAAGAGGCCAGGGACCAGTTAATAAACAAACATTAATATTTATAAGATAAAATGAATATACAAAAGGCCCATAACTGATCTTTCTTTGAAATTTGGATTTGAAGACATTTGGTACTTATCCCAAACCTCTGTCAAGGAGCACTTTTTTAAATTAACAATTTGTCACTCATCTGTATTTATGCTTCATTTCAAACATATTAGATATCTGTGTTTGTCAAAGCTCTTACCACACTCCCCAGCCTGGAATGCCAACACTCTGGATAATACTGATCACCACCTGGGCCATGAAGACGAAGAAGAAAGCCATAAAGTTGAAAGAGCTGTCGGTCCTGCATAGAGAGAATAATAAACGTCAGAAATCATGTGATCCAGCAGAACAGCAGGTACAAAATGTTGAGTAAGCTCAGAGTAGGACCAGCTCACTTGAAGGCCTTGTAGATGGGCCTGAACCAGCACACGTAGGAGCAGGGGGTGAAGAGGATGAGCCACAGGAAGGCCATGCCGAAGTTGGTCACCCCGCCACCTCCACACATCCACGCCAGACAGCCAATCAGATTAACAGCCAGTGTGGCACTATTCACTGTCAACATCAAAGAGAAGGAGCAAGGATGACCAAAATATGGCAGACTAAAAACAAAAGCCTCTATAGTGAATACCCGACAGGCTGCATTACTCATAATTCAGCAGTATTGAATCACTATGATTTTCAGCAACTACTCAACACCAGATTTTCAGTTCTATATTAAAGCTATAATGTATCACACACAGCACACAGTTTCTACTCTACAAGTACCAAACATTTTGTGTAGACTATTCTACTTATTAACCAAACTTACATTCTTGTTTTCAAATGGCAGAACCTATGTGATAATGAAAAAGATACCATGATGCTCATGTGAATATTACAATTTGACACATTACTATTATGTACTGTTATCATTAAGGGCTACAACTAACTATTGTTTTCTAAATTGATTAATCTGCCAATTGTGTTCTTCATTAATAGATTAGTCCTTTGGTCTATGTAACCACAAAAAATTGTGACAAGTTGCCCATAGCCCGAGATGTCTTCAAATTGCTTACTTCTTTTTTTTCCGACCAAGATGCAAAGATATTCAATCTTCAGTGATTTGCAACAAAGAAAAGCAGCAAATCCTCACATTAGATTAGCTGGTGTTGTTGTTAAAAATCAACCTGATCTCCTGTTTTAAATTTGTAAGGATTTCGTTTCTCAAAACAAAGAGCAAATAGCAAATTTGTCAAACAAACATAGACACAATATGTCAATCCATGCATAAAATTGCCCACAAAACTGAAAATATATATTAACTGGCTCTATGCCAGTGACAGTGAGACCAGTCAATCTGGTCTCATGATGTTTTGGGTACAACAAAGTGACTAGTATGAAACTACAGAAGCGGTGGACAAGTTCACAGCTTATACCTTATAACTTGAACAAAAATGTTGAAATAGGCCTGGATGTAAAACTGTACTGCACGCCAACAGTCGATGAACAAACTTTTACTGCAGGTACACTCACAGATCCATAGGTAGTAGATCTTCTTGCACATTGTGCGATGCTGGTCTGGGATCTCATTGAAGTCTTGGTAAAAACATGGCTTGAGAGGGATGAATCGAGGCAGGGGAGGGAAGTTGTTTTCTAGGACACAAAGAAACAGTTCAACACAGCTGCCGTGCCCACACACCAAATACATGAAGAAATCAAGACAGCAGCATGAAGGATTACAATTTGTAAATAGGTTGATTTTGTGCTTGGACTCTAAAATCACATGCACACAATGTAGTTAAGAAAGCTTACCTGCCATGATGACCGTTCAGTATTTTCCTCCACTTGCAAAAAGCAGGCACACAGTCTTCAATCTCAGCTGCCTTCAAAACCAAACTGCAGAGAAAGAACAGAGCTGTTTTATTAAGGACATGATCACTCACTCACACTGCTCTCTTTAGGCAACAGGGCCATAGACCTCCATAGGCCTTCCTGTGCATGCACACACTTCATTGGAATAAACTACTTAAATTTAAATCCCAACATGATTTTATTAGAGGTGGTGCCTAGCCCTTTCAGGGCACCCAACCCTATTGCTACATCATTCATTAAATCGACAGAGACGAACATGATTTTTGGCCACATTCAGTATTACAGCTGTGTAATCCGCGCGATTGGAAACTGTGGCCTTGTCGCGATTCCTAATGTAGCATATTCATAACCCATGGGCGCAAAAGGCGTTACAGGCCTACAGAGTTAACAGATTGGACTTTATATGATACAGATATTTGTTTAGCTCTTAAACCTGCCAATAGGCTATATTTGACTGTGTTTCTAAGCCACGTTTCAATGCATTTGATGGTGGATGTGGAATAGCTTGATAGCTCTGAAGGGCATATTTCTGCCACAAAATAAAGCAATCTCTGCTATGAATAATAGACTGACCCCGGTTGGTTTTTATGCAATGATGCTAAAACTGTCTTCTATGTGTATTTGTTTTGGGCGGAGGGCAGTGATGATGCAGTAGGCTAAGGCACAGTGCATCGTGATCACAAACGATGGAGAAGCGTCCTTCAGCCTGTGCGACACAGTGCTTCCTCATCATTCGGACGCTGAGCAGGTCAAGCCCAAACTCCTCAAATAAACCACACAGGATACAGATTTTACAGGTTTTACTGAAGCTAGAATTCCATTTATTGTAATAGATTAATTTCCCTCCTCCTGTAGGCTAATACATGTAAGTGATTAAAACGCCTTACCTCCAGTTTAGTCCGAGAATGTCGCTAGAATCCCTCCGTTTGTTTAAATAGCATCCTGGATTAATCTGCATTCAAACACATTGGAGGAAACGGCCAGATCTGGCGCTGCTCAGACAGAAATATGTTACGTTATTCTCAAATGATGGGTTTGGGAGTAAAAGGTGGTCACGTGACGTAAGGTCTTTTCTTTACGCACATCGGAACGGAATATTTCAACAAGTCCCGCCCCTGCCTGATGCTGTCCACAGTGCTGAAAATCAGTCAAGGCATTACACGATCTGATCTGATCTGATTGGCTGCCTGTTAGCACATTATTAAATATACTACTATCACAGCGGAAAAGAAAAAGGTGTATCCTATGGCAGTCCTACTCTGAGGGATAATAATATCACAGGGGATACAACCTTTAGCTTATATCACAGTTACATTTTTCAGTCCAAATAACATGGCAATGAAGTAGCAGCTATTTGTGTCCCACATTTCTAGCCTACAGAAACAATTCAAAGAACTGTAAGTAAAGCATAAAATATAACATATAGAAAAGAAAGCATAAATCATTAAAATAGGCTACAAATAAACTGGATAACAATATTAAATAAAAAAAGGTAAAACAACTAAATAAATACTAAATTTGTAAAGATGTAAGTGCAAGGGGATAATGTTAAGTGCTCGTGGTTTAGTGAAAGGCAGTGAAGAACAAAAGTTTGTAGTACCACGTTCTAATAATTATTTCAATAGATTATTTTATTATCATATTATAACCCTTAAAGGGTTTATAAGTTGTAACTCATGCCTTTATTATTAGATGATGATACATTATTTACCAATACTTTATAGTTATAAACCATTATTAAGATCAACTTTGGGGTTGCCAGGTTGTGAAAAATCTCTCTCCTTTGAATTATAAGAAAGTGAGAAACTCACAACCTGGCAACCCAAAAGTTGCTCTTAATAATGCTAACATGATTTATAAAAATATTAGGAAATTATTTAGGAAAAATGTATAAACCATTTGTGCTTCACACAAAAAGGGGTACAATATTTCCTGAGGGTAGTCAAGGTCTTAAAGAAAGCCATAAAGTTGAAAGTTTGTTCATTTCCATGCATGTTTAGTTTGGAATGGTCAGCAGACTGCTAATGATATGAGAAGCAGAGAGGATTCATATGGCAAAAAATGTATAGACAAGCAGCAGTATATTTTATTTTACTTAATGTTTTAGATTAATTTACTTCTTTGTCTTTGTTAGGACTGTAACATAATAATTCAGAATGAGCTCAAGGTGCATGAGATCCAGATCCAGATGGCAAGAATGAGAAAACAGTTGTCTGTCCTGCTGGAAATTAAAGCATGCACATGTTTTTCTAACTCAAGCATAAGCAAGATTATTCTAATTCTAAAATCAAATTTTGTAATTAAGTCGCTGGAAGATCTCAGCTGATTTGTCTGTGCAAGGTTCATGACAAATAAGATTGGTTTATCTTGGTAGGACTAGGAGTCAGTGTCAAGGTAAGCTTTGGGATGATGGATTGTAGTAAAAGGTTAGATTTTACTCAACACACAAAAGATTTTTAAAATCAGACTTTATGTCAGCATCAAAATAGTCTTCAGGTAATGTACTGTACTGTAAAAGTAGAATGTAGGCTATAGCATGCCCTGTTTTAGTCACAAGTTGACCTCCTCTGCTCTTTTAGTCTTGGATGCAAAAAGTGGTAGGCCTATTTTTAAGCGGTAAAATTAAACAGACACACACTGCCTGTATCTACCCCATAACTACAAAACCTGTGCAAGTATGTGTCTAATGATACTGATTTTTCTTCAAAGACATAAGAAAGCAAGATAAGTTTATGCTCTGAGAAGCTGTTGGCGCAGGGGAAAAAATAATATATATATTTTTTTTCTGGTGTGAAACCATAGACTGTATATTATCAGTCTATGTGTGAAACTTAAAAGCTCTCTGGACATCCAGTAGCGAGTAGCCTATGTGGAATGCTGCATTCAAGTTTCTTCGTAAATTTGTAAGTTATTGGTGTTTCTGGCACATAATAGAACGAAGATGAAAAACGCAAACAAGACATGTATTGACGTTATTATTACCTAAGTTAGCTGTGTGCTTTTCCGCTATATTAATTTACCGACTACTCTATTCGCTATCTGCCACGTTTCGTCCATGCGCGACAATCGCATAATTCTACGCTTTTTCTACAGCACTGGCTTGAACGCAGCAGTTCGTTCAGCTAGCATTAGCTCTTGCTGCAGTGCTATGAGTTGAGCACGACTGAAGGTAAGGGCAAAAAATGATATCCAACTAGTGTCTGTCATGTAAAATAGGTCTGTGTGCCACAGGGATGTATTCGTAACGTGTGTGTTTTACATCATCAGTAACGTTACCCGGTGACAGATATATGATCAACTCTTCACTTGTTGTAGTTAACGTAAGCTAACGTAGCTTCCTACTTTCCTATGCTAGTAAAGGCACAACATTACTTGCTTAGCTAGCTACCTAACACAGCATTAACATAGTGCTTAATTTGACTGTCAAGTGTTGAATTGCTAAATTAGTAGATTAGCTAATTTTGACCTGTTGGGTCTCTTACGAACAGCTTCAGTAGTTTTGTATACAGTTTATGGTTCACTAGTACAAAACAAGCTAGGTGTAATGCCTAGCTAATGTTGTATCCGTGTCAGAAAATGCCTTCCCTTCAAAGAGAAGATGAGGAGGGAGAAGACTTCAAGTCCAAGATTCTTTTATTGGTCTGGTCATAAGCACAACAATAACAAAAGTAGTCGTTGGCAATGGAAATCTCAGGCCTCCGGCACCTCCCAACAAGGCTCATTAAATACAAAAGACAACAACACACAATTAAAAGCAACATAAAAAAATAGGGCTAAAATATAAATAAATAATACATTAATTAATATAGTTATATCATATAATTTATGTAGACAGTATTGCCAATGAATAAAACCAAATGTAAAAAGGAATGTAGTTATGTATGCACAATGAGAAGTACATATATATACAGAGGTGTAAACAATTCATAAGTGAAATAATATAAAGATAAAGTGACAATATAGGTCCCCCTCCTTACATTTTAAACTATGATGGTGTTAGAGCAGAATTAGCATTAGTCATTTTAATTCATTAATCATGTAAGTTATTTGGTGTCTGGGAATTGTGATGGAGACAATCAATCAGGAACAAACAGATTTGGATGGGAGTACACATTTTGGCACAACATAACAGTGTTTAATTTCTGTTAGCACTCCCATACGTTTGTCATGAGGTACTTGCTGTGCTTTTAACACATAACTTATTTTTTGACTTTGCTCCCTTGTGTGCTATCTTATCACCTCTGTTTGCAGTGCTGGGAATGCAGCCACCGCTCCCACCTGAGGCAGTCAGAGAGCTGGTGTGCTCCTGTCTGCACAGAGACCCAGTAGCAGCAGACCTCCGCTGCAGCCTGTTTGTTGCCGCTGCACAGAACTACAAGAGGGACTCTTTGCTCAGACCCTTTCCCCCTCGATACATAAGTGGTGACAATAAGGACTTTGAGGAGCTGGTAAGATATATATATATATATATATATATATAGATAGATAGATAGATAGATAGATAGATAGATAGATAGATAGATAGATCTGAGAGAGAGAGAGATAGATAGATCTGAGAGAGAGAGAGAGAGATAGATAGATCTGAGAGAGAGAGAGAGAGATAGATAGATAGATCTATCTCTCTCTCTCTCTCTCTCTCTCCTCACCAGCTCCTCAATATATACATACACAGTTGACAGTCAAACACTTTTTAAACACCCTATATTGTAGCAAATATCAAGCACAGACATAATTTGAAGTACCTTAATATTCAATATATTAAGTAAGCAATAAAGGCAGCAAGTAATTGAGAAAAACGTGACTTTTTACTTTTGTTAAGAAAGAATGCCCATGCACACCAAGAATAATGGTGGTGGCATTATACACTTACACTTGGTGGCAGTGATGTGCTGTTAGAGGCAGCAGTTTGTCAGTAAAAAAAAAGGTGAGAACAAAACTGCAAGATGATGCAGATAAAAAAATTAAAAGAAAAACATTTGGCTTTGCAAATGTTTAAAAGACATAAGAAATATATAATTGGCGAGAAACATAGGAACAATAAACTGTGTTAAAACAAAACTCAACACACACTTTAGTGAAGCACAGATTAGGACCAAAGATTTGAGATCTTTTCATCTTTGAAGGTGCTTAAAAACATAGATTTATGTAATTGGTGGGCCACCTTAAGTCACTAAAGTGTCAGACTCATCAAAAGTAAGTTAATATTACTCTGAGAAAGGAAAGGTTGAATCTTCTTATATCCACTTTACAGTATTTTTTATGATTTTAGGCAATTTGCAATGAGCAAATTCAAAAAATGCCAACACTAAAGGTGTTTAGAACATTGATTGGCAGTATACATATGCTGTATATTACAGATTTGTATCTTGGTTTCTGTGGGCATGGTCATAATATAGTAACACTTACATGAACATACATTTGTGATGACATTAATTCAGAGATGACAGTCAGCTTGAGAGAGACACATTCAAAGACAATACAGCTTCCCATACAGTGAAAGGGAAGATGAGACCTGCTATGGACAGGTGTGGCTACCGCTGTATGAGCAATAAAAGTTAGTTTTCTTCTCAAGTTGGCAGATGTGCACTCTTTGCCTGGTGTGAGAGAGCTGGTGAGACTACGACCCAGAGAGGGAGATCATCATCTGGCTCTCACACACTGGATTCTCTCTTCAAAGAGCTTTGCTGTGAAGACATTACAGAAAGATGAGGTACATCACTACAAGTATAAATACAGAAAAGTATTTTACTACTTGCTTTTGTTGTTTACAGCATGTTTCTTCGTTCTCTTCCAGTATGCCAAACTTTGTAACCTGACGGAAAATGAAGGGATTTCTGCACCTGTGCCAGACTTCCTGTTTGCGCTGGAGTACTGTGATCAGATGAACGCCAGGTTTGAGAAGATGAGGGAAGGTAGAGACGTCTTCTATGCATTCCACGGGAGCCGCCTGGAAAACTTCCACTCAATCATTCACAATGGGCTGCATTGTCACCTCAATAAGGTTAGTGCAGTCATCACTGCTTCATCTCTTCTATGGCACAAAATGGCGGTTTTATTATGTATGTCTGTCTGTCTGTCTGTCTGTCTGTCTGTCTGTCTGTCACGTCACAAAAGTGAGTACACTCCTCACATTTTAGTAAATATTTCATTATATCTTTTAATGGGATAACAATGAAGAAATTACACTTTGTAGCTAACCAATCTTATTTGTCATGAACCTTGCACAGACAAATGAGCTGAGATCTTCCAGCAACTTAATTACAAAATTTGATCTTAGAATTAGAATAAACTTGCTTATGCTTGAGTTAGAAAAACATGTGCATGCTTTAATTTCCAGCAGGACAGACAACTGTTTTCTCATTCTTGCCATCTGGATCTGGATCTCATGCACCTTGAGCTAATTCAGAATTATTATTGTTACAGTCCTAATAAAGACAAAGAAGTAAATTAATCTAAAACATTAAGTAAAATAAAATATACTGCTGCTTGTCTATACATTCTTTGGTGTGTGTGTGTATATATATATATATATATATATATATATATATATATATATATATATATATATAAAATCATCCTTATAGACCTGTTATTGTGCAATATAATACATAAAGGTTGATTTATGGTTCTGTGAAGGCTCCTTGCACAGCTTTCGCGGTAGCCTATGTAAGAGGCCTGAAGTTTATACTTGTGAGTTGGTGTGTGCATCTATCTCTTTTAAGAAAATAGCAGAGCCAGCGTGTGTGTGCGCTCGCGGCAGTGTGTGGTTGAGTGAGTGAGAGAGTGACGATGATCAGCTTCGGAGCGAGTCCTGACTAGAGGCATAGCGACAGAAACAAAGTGTGTCTCCTCTGTGCTTTTATGACCACAGTCGGAAATCTGTTGCAGGAAAAGTTATCCCTCTAGTCGATTTCATGTTGTTGATGGAGAAGAAGAACCAGGAAATGAGTAATGCTACCAAGTCACAGCTGAGCGACGTCCTTTGCCACGACATGTAGTTAAATGTTTTGAGAGATGTACGTCAGGCTACGGCGTTAGGGTCCGGCATAGGGTCGGTATCTCCACATACCTATGTACGTACCACGATGTCGATTTAACGCAAAAGCATAAATCGGTCTTAAGACTTCACAGAGCTGTTGAGATATCTGTTTGCTAACACAAAAGCTCAGTCGATCTGGTTTCTTTTCTGCATGTTTTGTGCAGAACTCAGTGTTTGGAGAGGGGACCTACCTCACCAGTGACCTCAGCATGGCTGTCCTCTACAGTCCCCACAGCAGCGGCTGGCGAGAGAGTCTCCTGGGTCCACTGCTCAGCTGTGTTGCCTTGTGCGAAGTCATTGATCACCCAGATGTGAAGTGCCAGGTGAAGAAAAAAGGTGTGTAAACCGTGTGACTCGCAGAATAAAACCCATTTTAAAATCCTGCAATGTGGATTTTTTGATCGCTTCATGTTAAAACTCGTTTCCCATTTCAGATTCTGAAACCATTGACCGTCAGCGCTCAAGAGCAAAGAACAGCGAAGGAGGGGACGTACCGGAGAAGTACTTTGTAGTCACCAACAATCAGCTTTTGCGAGTCAAGTACCTGCTTGTTTACTCTCAGAGGAGGCACCTGTCCAGGTAAGAGTCACTTGTGGGTAAAGGATGTAAATGCTGGTAAAGTATTTATAAGCCACATTACACAAAACATGTTTTTTGTGTTGTGCAAATTTCTAACACATTTCATTATGAGTTGAAAAACATGCTAGTGCTGCCAGGCAGTACTCAAAAAGGTACCCAGCGACCCGGTTATTTAAACCTTTGGCAGAAATAAAAATGTTTGAAATTTTTTGCTGCCTCTCTATAAATAAAAGGAAATGGGAATATAGAACAGAAATAGCGTCTCAGAAGCTAACAGAAATAAGTAAGTATAAAAACAACATATTTTATAATTACAATTCTGAATGTGTTTTTTTTTTTTTTTTTAAGAATATAGTACAACTACTAACTACAACCATAGTACAATATGGGCCTCTTATGTTTCTGGAAACAAAATAAAAAATAAGTACATGAGCCAGTTTCTGTTCGTGCTGGTATACAAAAGTAGTCTGGGAAAACCCTGACGAACTTCTGGCAAATTTGAGATGCGCTCTGCAATTCCATCTGGCCAAGAGCCCATTCTAGCCCATTTCCAATTTTTTCAAATCGAGGCACCAATCACAACCGTTGAGGCGGGCTTTACAAGGTGACGATAGCACAGTGACGTTGAAGCATCATCTCCTTCATCGCTCTGATTGGTTTTAGGTCTATCCAATTGCGCCCAGAGGCATTTGAGCGGCGTCCATTGGTGACGCCCCTTTGGAAATGGGCTGTGAATGAACCTTCCCCAGACCCACTCTCAGTTACAACTAAGAAGGGTCTGGTATCAACCAGGCTAAAACAAGAGGTCATTTTTGTGTTTTTCTTCTTCAGACGTTCCCGCAGCACATCCTGGCTCCTCAGGCACCATTTTGCCATCATGATGAGTCTCTACCTTCTGCTGCTCATATTCATCGGTGCCTTTAACTCCAACACCTTTGTATCCTTTTGGAACAGACTGTTCAGGTGACAAGACAACAGAAGAGACGGCCTGGATGTTTGTTATCCCCCGTGCCTTCCTGATCACAGACTGACTGGAGGCTTGAGCAAAGATAAAGTTTTATGCACCTTTTATACTGTTTTCTCTCTACAATTGTTCTGTGTTTGTACAAATGAAATGGGTAATAAGACAATGCTGCATTTTGAAATTGTTATGCAATTTTTCATCTGTAATTTGTTTGGTTTATTAAACACTGTTTTGTCCCTGATAATATCTAATGTGGGTTTAGTCCTGAGAAAACACAGTCCTACTAACCAAACGGTTAAAAGTAAAAAAACATCATGTTGTTGAAATAAGTGTACAGCGAAGGGTCAAGCATTAAGTTGTCTTTTTTTTGTTTGTTTGTTAGGTCTTAAGTTCGGAGACATATTAGCACATTAACTGATCGCATTGACTCGTTAGCACCAGTGACTCCTGATCTGTTGATCAGGCACTAATGACAATGTGTCCCAGTTTAAATTCTTACTTTGTAATGTTATGATTTTGTGCGACTCAGTTATGGGTAGGGACCTTTTATAACCCATTATTTAAGTGTAACTTTAAGGTATTGAATATAATGGTAAGGTTTAATAAAGGAAAAATATGAGGTTATAAATACATGCATTTGGATCACAAAAAGGCTAATGATAACCTCATTTATAATAATTTCAGATATGCTTTTAATAAACTGTATATTCGCTTAGGCAACACCTTCTGATTGAATGAATTTGTTAAAAATTTTGACACCAATAAAACAATACTTTTTAAGTTGTTTGAGTGAGGTTAGTTTCTTACAAAGTAAATTTAAAAAAAATCTTCAAAGTGGTAGTGGTTGACTTAAAATGAATATTACACAATATTCCGAGAGATTAATCATGTCTCAGAGAAAGCTCTGCGGCTGTTTCCTGTACATCAAAATCTATTGAAGGTCACTCCTTCATAATAGTCTGTTGTACTTTTCTATTGTTTTGTGTTGTATTCAAACTTGAACATGGGTTTCCTCTGACAGGGGCACATTTATTACCGCTGGCACACAGACGGCCCTTTGTTATCCGTTGTTTTTATCAGTAAAAAAAAAAAAAGTGACATCTATATGGGATTGATAACAGAGGCGGCCTGCTTTGGTGACAGATCCTGTCCTGGAAACAGGAAAGTTTGTGATGTTTTAGCGTTAAATATTATATCTATTTTTTCTGGTAGGTCTAAGCCAGATTTGTAAACAGTTAGAGTACCTTGTATTTAACAATTATTTCATTCATTTAAGCATAATTGTCTAATATTACAGACACAGGACAGTGAGCTGCACACTCCTGTCTGATTAAACACCAGATACAGTATTATTTAGATATCACAGTAATTTAGTGATGCAACTGACTGTTAAAAGTTAAAAGAGGATGAAAGAAAAGGCAGGCCTTTGTTTTGGTATAAAAGCAGATTCCTTATTGTGAAATGTTTCAGATAAACTGCTTCTCCTCTTCAGAAGCAACTCACATTTGAAGGACACAGAACAAACTGCCCATTGTTGGTCCACACTTTATTCCCTTTCCATACAAGCTTCATTATTGCTGCCTCATAAACCGTCTGTTATTCAATAACCATCAACTGTCAGGGGGGCAGCGACGCCAGAGGGGACTCAAGACGCTTCTCTTCTCCAAAATGGGAACAATTCGATCAGTGCTAGGCTGATATGATGGTTACATTTACTAAATTGCTGTACCTGAATGATTCCACTTCATTTCTCTGCCCGGTTAGCATTGTTTCTACTTATTCCAATGCAGGTGTCCAAACTGGTTCACTCATTCATGGTTCAATATTCACAATAATGTTGTGAATGGCTGTGATGATGTTAAGCAGGTATAATGGTTACCTTATTCATCAACTTAGTTTAGCATGATAGCATGCTAACATTTGCTGATTAGTAGTTAACATGAAGTACAGCTGAGGCTGATGGGAATGTTGTTAGTTTTGCAGGAATTTTTTGGACACAATGTTGTGACCTGATGGTGGTACTACTTGAAAACTCAGAAGATTTATTCTAAGGGGGGGCATGAATGTCTCAATTGAGTTTCATGGTAATCTATCCAAGTTGTTGAGATATTTCAGTGTATACCAAAGTGACAAACGGATAGGGCCATCTCTAGAGCCATGCTTCAAAACTGTGTGATACACTGTTGCATTGTGGGATTAATTGAGACCAAATACATGGAGTTTGATCATTTTCAATAGAGAACTTTTCAAAGCAGGTGGATTTGTGTACTGATGACTTGAAGCTTATTAAATGTAACTTTTTGTCCATGAGGGGAAATGTGTCTTGCAGGAAGGTAAAAATATAGAGCACACACAGGCTTAAACATAAGATACACAAAACATACAATAAACTATGTAAAAACAAATGCTAAAATGTACTACACAAGCTCCCTAATAACAAGTGGTATACTGTAAGCTGTCAATCCAGTCACCAAGGGTAAGACACGGCCAATGTTCCCACTAGATCAATAAAACCAAAGAAAGTACAGAATGACATGTCATTTTTATTCCTCATGCTTTAATAATACATTGTGTTTTACATGTTTATATTCATGTTTACATTGCATACAAAATAAGATTGTTGGGAAAAAAAATTCAAGTTATACACAAAGTTTATAGATAGCTGCCTTTTTGCACTTTGTTACATGAACTCGTGAAGATTTCCTCTCTTTACAAAAGGTAGTTACTTTGTTGCGTTTGAACAGGCTGGGACCAAACACAGAAAATGCCCCTCAGGATGACTCTACAGAGTTAAAAAAAGAAGAAAAGAAACACAGAGTGTTAGATTAACGGTTGAAGTGCTTTAAGGCAGTACAGCATAATGAAGAAATGCAGGTTATTAACATAGCTTTCTTGTGCTTTTCTCCCACCTACCTGTAGGTTGTTGTGGCATACAGTATTATGAGTGGCTGTCAGGTGATTGTGCACACACTTCCCAAAGTGGTGTAGACAGGAGGAATCGGACGGGGTGCAGGTCTGAGGGCATGATGGGAGTTTCAGCAGCAGACAGCTTGAACAGGAGGTGTGTTGGCAGGAGCCCTGACATGCTATCTGCTCCAGAGAGACAGACCTACAGAGCAGGACATTGAGATTTCTGTTAGAAATGCAGCACAAGAAGATATTAAAGGAAAAAAAGTCTTTCGTGCTTTTTTTAGTTACTTGGCAGCGCAGATTTCCGAGGGGTTGGCCTGACAGTATTCCCTGGTGCACTCTGGGTGACAGCTCTCTGGATCCAACGATTCAATCACTGCACAAAACATTTTAAACACGGAATAAGAAACAATTCACAAGGCATATTAGATGCATCAAATTTAATATTTACATCTTTTCCCGTGCATTAACATCTCTAATCTCGTACTACGTCTGATACAATATCGATAACGGTGACTCTATCCACCATGAGGAGATAAGAGGTGTAATTATGGCTTAACTGTTAGCAGAAACTTTTGAATCAAAGGCAGCTTTGACCACACTATCAGTCTTCACAGCTCTTAAACAATATTTACCACATTGGCACCGTTCCCACTACAATGATACTAAATGATACTGACTTTCATAGGAAAATCTTGTTCTTTTTATTTTTATTTATTTCATGGCTATTATATTAGTTTAAAATATTAGTTTAAAAAAAAACATATGATCAGTTTTTTGTGTGATAGAATAATGCATTGCTATAGGTTAAACAGTATATATAATACAGTAATACAGTATATAAAATAATCAAAACTAGCTCCCCCTCCAACAGCTACAATATTAAAATGCAGCTTATATTTGAATGAATCTGTAATAATTATATATTATTAGAAAAAAAAACAATTCTACTGCATGATTGGTACTTTATATGTTATACTTAAAGTGCATTTCACCAATAATACTTCTGTACTTTTACTTAATTAACATTTTGACTACAGGACTTGTTTGCTTGTAATGGAGTATTTATATCACAACATGTTTTATATTATTGCCTTTTTGTGATTGCTGCATCTTTTTTTACATATAAATGAAATGAAATGGGTGATTAATGTTATTAGTTAAATTTGGCTCACTGTGGCATATTATATTAATGAATGATTAAAAGGTCATCACATGACCTGCTGGTTACTAATTGAGGTTATAAACCATAATCTCACCTGCTTTACAGATGCCTATGCGCTCTGGGTCTGGTTTGTCAGCTGCCGAGTCCTGGTAAACACACACCAGTCCCTTATCACACTTGCCCAGGTAGTCCCATGTTCCTCCACAGGTCTCTCCCTCTGCTCTGGCACAGACGGGGCAGCAGCCACACACACCTGTTGTGACACCACCTTTACACTGGAGCTTCAGCGCCCGCCGGGAGGAGCAGTGTATCCGCTCGCAGGGCGGGCAATGAAGGGCCTGAAGCTGCTGAGATGCTCCAGAAGGCATTTCCTGTGACCCCAACGCCCCCAACAAGGCACTCACAAAGAAGAGCATCCACATCCTTGAACGACCAAATGTTCTACTGAGGTGAGCACACCTGGCAGCACTTTTTATATACATGTCGGCCCCTGGGATAACACACCAGTAAGGCTTCATAGTTTATGAGCCACAACCTCCACCCCCCACCAGCAGCCAATAGACGAGGACAGGGGGGGTTTCACTGGGTGGATTAACTCTAAATACACAGTAAATTATCCCCATGTCTTATCTTCACACTATCAACAGTGTGATTTTGTTTTGAAATAATTCTTCCTTTTGAACACCTGTTAGATAAGTCTGATGAAGACTGGCCCCCTTTGTATTTGGAGTCTAATGACCTCTGGAAGGGGCAATTCAGTGCACACCTACAATCAGGTAATGACCTATTTCTTGAAAGAACAAAAGCAGGTTATCTGATCAGAACATCTCGTAAGTTTCGTATCTCTAAATAAAAAGTCAGACAGGTTGTGTACATAATAAAATATACAAAGTTACACTGGAGGTTTCAATAGAAATGCCCTATTATTTTTATCTGGCTTTTTTACAGAGCGGAAAGCAGCTGAAGAGAATAAGTTAACTTAAAAATCACAGTTATGTATTTCAGGCAGGCACAATGGGATTGCAAGGTGATCAAATAATTACCAGTTTATTCAACATAAAAAGGTACATTTCATAATTGTTGTGATTTCAACAGCAACTAAATATAAACATGACTTGCTTTGCACTGTTTTTTTATTTTTTATTAAGCAGCCTTATAAGTAGTAACAACACTTATTTGGCAACACTACACTCAGATAAATAGAAGTGTATCTGGTTCATTACAGTCACTAATATCTGTAATGTATGTCGTCAATCTTGAAATTATAGATTTTATTCTTTAAAGTCGTAATCTGAGATGAGAAGTGTTACACTTGAAATAGGCAATCGAGCCACACATGCCTTTGTTTACATTGTGACTTCCTTTATGATACTTTTTCTATCCTACTTAAAATCTTTATTGTTTGCAAAATATGCAACTGTCTTTGGAGGTCACATGAGTAAAGAACATTTCAGAAAAGCTTTATTTTTTATTACACATTCTAAAATAGTTTAACAGATTCAATTTTGAAATAATTCCTTTGTGGTAATGATGAACCAAATGTCAAATGTGTTTAAAATGTCATTAGCTTTCAAAACGAAATGAAATAAAGAGGCAGTGTGTTAACCCCAAAACACCATATGTTGCCATATTAAAAAAAGTTTTTTTAAAACATACTTTAATGATTTGAGTGGCTCTAAAGTATTCCGTTTTTAAGGTTCTGTGGGATGGTTGTATATTAGATGTCTATCCACTAATATATCACTACAGCCATTCCAGTTCAACTTATGAATGAAGCTGTGCAAAGTCACTCTTCTGCTGTACAGTTAAAGGACTGTGGACTCTAATGTGCAGCAGAAAAAAATATTAGTAGTCTGTTCAAAAAAGCAATTAATTATTTTTTTTAAACAGTTTAACAATGCAAAGGGAAACCACTTTGGGGTTCAGTAGTTTGTCCCAATAGACCCTTTTCACCGCAGACGTAATTGGCTTTCAGTTCCTAGTACTTGGAACTCATACAAACATACATGTTGTATCTTCAACCCTTCAATCTTCAATCAGGTTTTTCCTCAAGACTCACAGGAGCTTTAGTTGTTCAGGTCTATCTTACCTTCTAAGATATTCTTTAAAATATAATTAACTTACATGTTTGTTGCTACATTGTTTGAGCTATCAACCAGGTATTATAAACTACCAGTGGCCAAACATACCAGGTATTTTCATTCATAAATATACCCAATGTTGTGTATTTTAATTAGGAGGCTCTGAGTCGTATAAAAAATCATTTATTTTCAAGGAAACCATTGAGTAACACTGAATACAACAGGAGTGATCGTTCAATAGCCAACAAAACCTGTGACTCCTACATCATAAAGATCCCACATACAAGACGTCTTGGAAAACAAGATTTCAAAGCAAACATGTTGGCAATTTGCTGGTGCTTTAATTTCATCCCCCACATAACAAATTAGAGGTGATACACACCTGTATAGAAAAGTGACAAGATTTTACATCAACTTACAAAGGGCTGGATGCCAAAGTGCAAGATGCCTGAACCCCCCCCCCCACCACCACCACCCCTCCTTATTGAAGAGGACGATAATCAGGAATGGACTGTCAAATACAAATCTCCAAAATTAAAATTCAGCCATTATGGCTTTGTATTCAGTTGACCCAAGTCTAGCTTACATTACATAGATTTAAAATATTGTTTCAGAAACATTTTTCTCCAAAAGATACTTTTCTTTTTTTAAACTGCACCTTATTACAGACAACTGCATGTAATGGAGTAAAGCATCACAGGAATAATGCAGGCATAAACAGAAAAGCAGTTTATCAACAACTTCAAACAAAACACACTAACATGTTGTTGGTTTATAAAAGCAACCGAATCAAAGAATACATACTAAAATCTGAAGTGAAAATAAAATGCCTTAAAAACCTTGAAGAAAAAAAATCTATGTACATATATTTACAAGTAAATAGAGTGAATATTATACAGGTTTGACTGGCCATTCAAGGACAGGCTGAAGCCACCAGGGTCCATATAATCCAACACTGCATGACATTCAGTTTTGTCAATCAAAAATTGTTCTTAAAAGACAAAATACCTTCCAGGAAGCCGCCTTCAAAGTCGCACTAAAAACAAGCGAGCAAAAAGTCTGCCGCAGTGTGCGGGTCTGTTTGTTCTGAACCTGGTGTGTGTGTGTGTGTGTGTGTGTGTGTGTGTGTGTGTGTGTGTGTGTGTGTGTGTGTGTGTATATAAAACATCCAGGGCTTTTTGACTCAAACATAAACTTTCAATTTTTCTTGCATGATTACATTTTTTTTCTTCTTTTTTTTTTTAATAATGGCAATGTTTGCCAAAGAGAAATCTGTTGAATATGTTCTTCTGGAAGTTTTTTTTCCAATGTTGTTACTATCTTGAACTAAGAGAGGAACACGAGGTCATCAGTCTGGAGGAAGGAGGTTGTGCAAACGAAACTGTTCTCGAATGTGCGGTCTGACATCTTCATTCTGTGATAGAGAGAGAGAGAAAAGATCAAAACAGACTTTTCAGTTCAGTGTTGATGACTGACGCTAAGTTTTTACAGGCAGCTTTTTTCAACTGCAAATTCGCTAAATCGGTCACATGCAGCAGATTCCAAATGAATTGTGTCACCACAACATGGTGCTGACGGTGTACACGTTTTGTTGTGGGTTTTGGTGGTGGTGATACGTTACTATCGGTTTCTATCTGGCCGATCACAAACTATTAATGGCTCTACTCCAATCCCACATTTTGTCACATTAGAGTTTCTGTCAGTCTAACCAGACGAGGTCTTCATACTTACCAACTCCACAAGCTTCTCGAGGAAAGGAACAAGCTTTAGAAGCTCGTTGTCATTTCTATCCACAAACCAGCTCTCAATAGGGATTCCATTGGAAAGCTGCAAAAGACACATCTATGTTTTAGTATCACAGCGACACAGAAACATTGGTAGACGTAGCTTTTTAATTAAAAAAAACTAAAAAGTTTTACCTGATAGGCAAAGGCTTGGGGAGAGTTGTCGATTATTATAGTCTTGGAAAGATCCCGTCCGAGAATGTTTAGGTCTTTAATATAATTTCCTTGAACACACACACAGTGCTCACGAAATAGCCTATGTCTAAAAAAAATATATATATATTAAAAAAACAGAGAACACACAGAGAGAGAATATTCCTTAGTTAAAACATGCAGTAACATCTTTTCAAAAAGTTCTTGAGCTCAAACAAAGACAAACAAACTGATAATCTCCCGAGTGGAGTATTTAAAAAGGTCATATTGACTAAAACGTGTGTGGTGATTATCCTCATTTATTTGACAGCACAGTTACATTTTGATTAACTTGAAAAACAGCAACAGAACTATGGAAACATCCATTACAAAACACACCAACGAGGAAGTCATTTTGGTGTCAAGCAGCAAATGTATTTATTCTCATTTATTTGTGAGAATGTTTAAAAGGTTGGAAAAGAAATAAGCGGAGAGCTCGAGCCTTCTTTGTCGGGCTGACAAACATTATACGTCTATCTTTTTTTACGAGTGTAGAATAAAGCTAGTCAACTCTTTAGGTTAGTTGCACATCCTGTAAAATCTATATAATTTATTATAAAAGCGGTTTCAGAGTCTTGTGTTGTCACTGACCTGACCAACTGTTTTTTTGGATCCAGGATGTTGAGCAACTTGTCTGCGTACACTTTCTTTGAAGCCGTGAAGAGAATAATCTGAAATTGTAATGGACAGCAGCAATAAATGAGTAATATCTCAATTTAGAGCAGGTCAGATCACACAGATACTGTCTAGAGTCTCATGGAAATTAGAGTTGCATCTCACCTCATACATTTGAGACATGCGCTCAAGAAACTCGCGGAAAAAGGGCCTCAGCCGAACGTACACCTTCAGATTACAAACACAACAGAAGAAATTGAATCGCAGCAGCAAGAAAATGGAGACCGTTCGATTAGAGAATGACATTTAACAGTTAGTACCTGGTATATTACATCTTGAAAAAGCACAGGGAATGTTAGGGCTGCGTCTTCTAGCTCATTCAAACTACAGTGGACCAGAGTTTCGTCCTGACAACAAAAAAACACAAAAGAAAATCAGAAAAAAAAATCCAGTACAGTCAATTTACTTTTAATATGCCATACAGCACAATAAACGGTTTACTGCTTACGAGATCCAAGACGAGAGAAAACTCTGGTGTGCTGCGGGTTTTCAAAGGTAACGCTGGCTTGCGTGTTAACTGCTCTTCTGTCAGCGGAGGCACATGCTTGATGAAGAAGTACCTTAAAGCAGAGAAAGAGAGGAGAAAAAAAAAAATAAATAAAAAGACCCTCATTTAACAAAACAAACAGGGAGTGTGCCAACAAAGAGCAACACTTTAAAAACAAGGAACATTTTAAATATGGTGTTCATCCCAGCTGAAATGTTAAGTAGGGTAGTAGTAAGGGCACTGAGTTGGTCTTTTCACCACTAAATTAACAAAAAATGTCAACTCCAATTTCCATACTACAGGGGTCTGAAAAGATAAGACTGTAAATTTAATTAAGTGAACTGCTAAAAAAAAAAAAAAAAAAATAAAAGCTTTAGTCCAATGAGGCCCAGTGGTGGCGTAAACATGGTGTCAAGTCATCACAGAGGCCCGTTTCTGCTGCCATCTAGTGGTTGTTTCACATTATAGCGAGCTCTGGCCACACACAAACGTGCAATGTCACCTTGGAAGTAGGGCTGCTCGATTATGGAAAAAAAAAGGCAAAAAAAAAAAGGCAGAGGGACCGCAGGGTTAGCTAACGTTAGCTGTTCCCAGACAACTGAGTTGGTTTTGCCTTTTTTTTGCTCACCAAACGCTGCTGCCATCTTTACTCACGCTGAGTTTTTAAATTCCAGCGGATGATATGCACACGACTTGCC
This sequence comes from Perca fluviatilis, assembly GCF_010015445.1. Taxonomy (NCBI): domain Eukaryota; kingdom Metazoa; phylum Chordata; class Actinopteri; order Perciformes; family Percidae; genus Perca; species Perca fluviatilis. Next base: position 19,614,392 of record NC_053119.1, on the reverse strand, counting down.
TCCCTGACTGGCTTCGGGAGGGGCGGATGTGTGCGTGCAGATGTGCGCATGCGCGTTTCATTCAGAACACAAGACAAAATAAGAGTGTTCTTGCAAAACAGATCATGGCAAAATAATTGTTTTTTTCTCCATTATACTATTTTTCGAAATTCAATTAATTGCACAGCCCTACTTGGAAGTGAGACTACACATCGATCACAGTCGGTGTTGTAAAAGGTGCAGAGTTGAAACTTTAACCCAAAAATCAATCTCAATTTACAGCTCCTTTTTTTTTTAAGAATAACTTGAAATAAATAGATAGCTATTGTTTTAAACCTTCTGAAAAATCAACTTACGGATCAAAAACTTCCCATTCCTCTTCATATGAGGTTTCTGGAGGAGCTGAAGGTAATGCATGTGGGTAACCACCATCTGGCATACAACCAGGAGCTGATGAAGGCAGAGAGATGGAAAAGGATTTCAAATATTATGTTCTTGAGTAATGAAGAGCAGACGTCATCGTCCGGGGTAACCTCTGTTCCACTAGATCCTGTAAATCAATCTCACATTCAACATCTGTCATGAAGCCTCACCCTGAGTTCTACTGTCCATATTCTAACACAAATCAGCATCCACTACAGGATCTGCTATAAGAAGTTGAAACCAAAGTTAAACAATTAACCAATCATACGTTTATCCACAATGGACCAGGGCTTATGAGAAATGATGTTTGTTAAAAGGCTGCTAAAGAACTGACACATAGAATATAAGATCATTCTTTTAAAAATGGCCACCCTTATCTAAACATAGGGAGTAAACCACACAACATACTGTTGACAAAGGCTCTGTTCCAAGGCTGGATGTTGTAGTTTTTCAAGTTATTACAAAGGTCAATGAGATTTTGAATGAAGTTTCCTTACTTCTGAAACAGAACCTGGACATTCCAGTTTCACTTTGGCTCTCTATTGTTAAATCATAAAGCAGAGGTTACAACTATGTTAACAGTTCAGCATATGTTTCCAAAGAGCAGTGTCATGTTTACAAATCTGTGTCCAAAAGACGATTCATTTGATTTAAACATCCTATTATTGTAAACCCCAGCCATCAAAGCAGGTTAAAATAAATAAGAACTGTCTGCACTTAGTATTTGCTTTCTGAAAGCATATCATGACGCTCTAATGTGAGAATGGACGTACCCGTTAATGGTGGCATGTCAGTTTCAGTGACTATTTCTCCTTCTTCTATGGTTGTATCAGAGGTGATCTGAAGCCTGTGCGGTAATATCGGGGCAGGGTGACACGGAGTGATGCCCTCTGTAGATGTGAGAGTGCTGCTTGGTATTTCTTCTGCCGGCTCGATGTCCAACTGCTTCATGATTTCCTCTGCCTCAATCGCTTGGCCAGGAGAGTCTGAACCAGGAGTGGCTGAATACGTTACAGTACAGTTTTGTCAAATATCACAAAAGGAACTTCTTTTTTTTTTTATCAATCCAAAATATTAGATATTTTTTAGACATGAATATCAAAGGACTCGTTTATATTACCAGTTTTAGTTGCTGGTGAGAAAAAGTTGAAGACTGGAGAGAAGATGGTTCCGAGCAGGGTGGTGCGTGTTGGGCTGCTTGCTGCCTCTACAGGGACCTCTAGTTTACCGTTGGGTTTCATGGGTTTACTGTTGCAGGTCATTGTGTCTATAAAAAACAACAACTCTTGAATAACAACCCAAAAACAAAATATCTGTATAGATTTCTGTATATGTTTCTTTTTTTGTAAACTTGGAAAAAGGTATTAGATGTCATCAGTTACGCTGTAGTCAAAATGAGACATTTCTTTTATAACACTTCTCACTGGGTCTTTAATACCTTTATTTGGACTTTTCCGGCAAACTCTTGAGACTGTTTTGTTGGAAAGGCCTCTAGTCTGTGGTGTTGATGTAATTAGATCGCTCTCAGAATTACAATCAATACGACTCCTCTTTGCAGGGATATCCTGCTCCACCTGACAGAAATAAAACCAATCAAGGTTACAAATCATTCATGTTTCAGCTTTGTGGTGGATTTTTAGTCTTTTAATCTGAAAATCTCAAATTTATTATAATGAGAAGTACAATTAGTAGCATTGTAAAAAGTTATGGCAGGATATTTTAATAACAATTAAATCATGGTACTATTGTGTCTCTATCCATGCCAAAAAAGTAAAATAAATGCAATCTGATTTAATTGTCTTTTAAGTAGTAGTAGTAGTGTGTGCTCCTACAGTGTATCATTATCTTACAACAGCAAAAACTAAATTATGAAAGAGCAGCTGTGAATTTTGATGTAAGCCCACCTTGACAGCATTTCCTCGGATGAATTTCTTTATAGTGGAGAACAGGCCTGTTTCATTCTTCTGCATTTTGCCGCGACCTCTCACCGGGGATGGCTCCACTTCACGGTGTTTCCGTTTAGCCTGGGTCAGGTGGGTTCGACGGCCTAAGTTCGGCTGCTGAGGAGCTTTACGCACTCTCAGCCTCATCATGCTCCAACGTCACATAGAAAATTCTGACAAGGTGGAAAGAAAACTTAAGACATCTTGCTTTAAAAATAAAAAAGGTTATCTCACTCTTGAGAAAACAAATATTTCAATAAGAAGCACTAAACTCCAGAGCAAAGAGGTCTGTGCCATATTTGTCCAGTGTAGTAATATTTATTGGTGTTGATTAAACAGAAGCTATTGAAAATTTACCATTATTTTCTATGAAAATATTTGTGTAAACTAAATGAATTAAGAGTGACGCCGAGATCTACATATGCCGCTCACCTGTGGCTGATGATAGGGGTAACCAAATTTCTGAAAACGTGACGGTACTTGTTTTTCTACAGTAGGTACTGGGGGATGCAATTCTTCCGGACCTGACAGAGGCTGTATATGCCTACGAGTGTTCTAGTCTGCTGCTAACTGCTTGGGAAAAACAACGCCCACCAGTACAGAAAAACAGAGCGCCTCATCTCCGTTGTGGTTGGCTACAGAGATGACTGCAGTCAAGCGATTTTTTACTTTACTGTAACATTACATCTACGGCAACAGCTTTCCCGACTTCACCTGGAGCTCACAAACCGAAAGTAAAGTCTGTTTCACTCTGCTGTTTTCTGTCACAGCCCAACATTAGCTCCGACAGCTGACATTAGCTAACTTTAGAGCTTGTTTTAGCAAACCTCTATAACGTCTATAAAGTTAACCTTAACCTAGACAAACATTCCTCCCAGGGGCAGGGCTAGAAGGGGGGCACGGGGTGGCACCCGCACCGCTGAAATATGATTGGCTCCCCCTGGACTGAGCCTATAGAAAATGTGTATTGTATTTGTGTTTTCTTTAGCAGAATTACATTGTGTTCTATCCTATCCAATATTTCTAAGCAGATTTTCAATCGGCCCCCCAGCCTAAAAAGAGGGACATCCGGCAGAATTTCCAGCAGCACTTGAACAATCCCGGATGGGAGAAAAACGTGTTCAATCCCAGAAATGAAACGTCGATATAGAATAAGTTATATCGATATAAGTTATATCCCGGAATGCTGTGTGGACTAGCCAGCCCCTTCTCTGCAGCGCTGTGGAGGAATGTTTGGCAATGTGAGACTAACCTTAAACAGACCGGTTCTGTGTGAAAAACAACAACAACAACAACAACGGCAGAGAGAAACAGACTAACTAAACATTCTTGCTGTCTGGGAGCTCTAGATGAACTCATGGAAGATGGTACAGCATGCTTTCTGTGTGGTGATGCCAGGCTTCAGAGCAGTGGGCTGTCCATAATACAGGAGTTTTCTCCTGATGTAAATTACGCTCTCCTTGCCCCCTCCACACCAAAACAGTGACAGAAAGTTGAAAAACAAAATAATAATAAATACATGAAATTACTTTATCGTTTGTCACCTGCCGTTAAATTGTGTGCCGGTAGCTACTGCGAATTAACGTTACATATTAGTAATCAAAATGAAGTGTGCAACATGAGACCAATTTAGTAAAACTGTTCAATCATTATTTCACTAATATGGCATGAGTGTGCATTCAGTGTGACGATCAGCAAATCAGTTATGATAAACTCATATTCCCCATTGGTTGTCACGGCCATTTAACAAGACTACAAAACAAAGTTTAGAACACAACTAGTTGTCAAAACCAAATGAATGTCAGGCAGCCCCGTCAGTGGAGTGGGCGGCGTGCAAGCGATAAACATTAATGGTAAACGGAAACGCGAGGCCTTCAATATGTTCAAATTGAGCTGGTGTTTAGTAAAAACGCGTGATGTATGCATGTTTGGTCAATTATGCTTTAGCTTTATTAGCTACGTGTTGCTAATTCAGCTCGGGCAGCTTTACAGCAGCGCTGACGGTTGTTATATAACGTTAACCGCGACGTCAGATAGAACTTAGCTAGCTACTAAACCAGATGCTGTAGATGGGTTTGTGGCTAGTTAACACAAGTGGCTACAGTTAGCTTCCAGGCTAACAAAACGCCAATGGCAGCAAAAGCAAGGCCGTGACATTATTCACGTCAGTTCCCACAGCACGTCTTAGCTACACGTGCGCCGTAATCAAATGCGTTTAACATTCAAACTATCCGTTAATTAATCGGTAAAATAAAACTATTCATCAGCTAGCTAGCTGCGCTCTGGCTATCGCGTCATTTTGTTCGCTTCCATAGTTATGTTCAGCCATTAGACTACGCCCCCTTCGTTGGCTAACGTTAGCCGCTAGCTAGCAGCAGTCAGGCTAACTATTTTTGTTTACATGTTAACATTGTTTGTTACTTACTGATGATCTGAAGCTTTTCAAAACTTGCCGCAGCTCTCGGCCGCGACCGTTGCGGCCACCGGCACAGGTCGGGCCGTGGTTGTTGCCAGCTGTGTCTGTAGCTCGGTAGCTACGCTAGTCACAGACCAAACATGTCTGCGGACGCCATTTCCCGCCTCATCACAAACATAACGTTGGTGTTGCGCAGGGGAATGCGACACACGTAGGGGAACCAACGTGGCGGAGTCAACAGAAAAAAAAATTGCTATGGTACGTGTGCGCAGCTGAGGCTCACTACCACACTTTATCCCTGCTGGTATTGTTGTGCGACTACAAAGAAGCTATAAATAAAGTGTAGACTGGTGCACATATTAGTTAAACACCATAGACTGCATCCTATAGATGTGTAAATTATCTGTAATTTCTTGTTACATTAAATAAGGACCAGAGCTGAAGTTTGGCATCTTATTGCTTAAAGAGTGCCAGAAGATTTGATCATTTTGAATACGTTTTTGCATACATTGTTTCATCACCATTACAGTGCTTTGTAAGTCTTTTTTTTTCCTGTAATGGCCTAGGAGTAGTTCTGTCTGTGCAAACTTTGTCGAGCTGTGGAAACAGACTGTGCACTCAGCTGCCTAAGAAAACTTTAATACATTAAAGCAAATTCTCAAGCAAGTTTCAGGCTCTACGGTCAACTTACAGTGAAATGAATTGCCTTCCTAGGGTAGTAATAACAGTAATACTAGTAATCAATCAACACGCTCAACTCTGTTATGTACTGGGTTCTAAATCCTGATAACCAAAACTCTGCTGATAATTTTTGATGCCTGGAAGGCAAGACAAAGAAAAAAAAAATCTTTAATCTAAACAATATTGTAAAATGATGGTAATTTTCTGTAGCTAATGAAAATTTAAATAATGTGCGGTTAATCGGCACGGACATGCAATTCACTTCCCAAGAACCCTTTCCACTACCAGCACCATGGCAGAGTAAACCTTGTCTGCAGTATGTACAGCCAATTTAGTAGAGTGTACACATTACATTTTTAAATGCAGACCATGTGGACTCTTGACAGTTGTGCAGAAAGATTGTGTCCTAAGCCCTAAAGTAATCATATTAATCAGGGACCACAGAAAAGTAAATGATACTGTACAGGAATCTCAGCAAAACTAAGTCAAATATAACATTAAATATTTCAGTAACACTGGTGGATGTATAATTATAAAGTGCAACAAAGTTGAAACTATACTGAGTAAATATTTATAATTTTTCATCAAACATTTCAGTTTTTACTTCAATAGCATAATTACAGTACATTGGGTTTTTATGTATACACTCATTTTAATGATCAAAGATTAATACAATAATGAAGTTTGCACTGACTGTATAACCACCAAGATGTTTAATATCTCAGTTAAGCACTTGTGGAAAAATAATCACCATGTACAAAACTATATTTCTGACATTGATGTTTAAGTGTAAGAAAAGCACTTGCATGTTAATGGTCAAGCACTCCCAAAGAAAATCACTCGTACAAATGATTAACATAGTACTGTGAAAAAAAAAAAGAAAAACTGGATGCTTTAGCATTTAAGTTAGAGACAAACCTGAAGACTATTAAGATCCTAAAATGGCAAGAAAATACACAATAACTGACTTCCGTCAATATACACAATTGTTAGTGCAGCAATCTGAAAAAGACTATATTTTGTATACTGTAATTAGGAAATACTATCAACACAACAATTGCAGCTATAGCGTTGAGCATCCCTGAAAAAAACAAATGATCATGTAATATACCAAAAACATCAACATTTTTAATTGTTTATTTATGCTATGGCCAATTAAAAAAATACTAATTGGGTAGTTTATTCAATGTAAAACGGACAACATAACCTATATTATATACTCTGCAGCAAGAAGGGAAGAAGAGCCTGGCTAACTTCAGTTAGGCAGTGGGACTGAGGGGAAACCAACTGACTTAATTGAGTGCAAGACCTCAATGTGCCGTCAAACGAACCAAAAGATTGACATATAAGCAGCTAAAAGCTACATAGAACTGCAGAGTGGAGTGTTAATTCTCAGTGTTTTCTACTCTCTCATTACAGAGAGTCATTTTATTCCATGGTAATATCAATGCACCACTTAATGCAGGTTTAACTAAATCTAGATATTTAAATATTCATGATAACTTCATCAAACTTGTTGTGATTAATCATGATGTCCAGGTCATACATATTACCACCACACTAGCCACCATACAGTATGTGTCCACCCTTTTTGAGCATGATGGATTTAATGTGCTACTTCTTTCCCTAATAGTTTAGGGAATATAGCTATTTACTTGCAAACTGATGGTGAGGTTTCATTTCATCCCAAGATGAAAGAGTTTCCTGTATGGTCCTGGTCCACCCCACAGGCCCCTAAGAAAATAGAAGAACATTAATAAAATGTTGTATGCTTCATTACTACTAACTATTAACATGTTATTAATTATGTTTATACATACCGTAGAAGCCCATGCCAATAGAGATGAGGCATCACATCAGCTTTCATGTGATACATGGTTCTTCTTTCTTTGGCTTGGTTGATGGGGAATGTTTCCAGTGGTTGTCCGTTGTAGTCAAACTCTGCTAGAATCACTGTGTTGTAGCTTGTAACCAACGGACATGAGGTGTAGCCATCATACTGTAAACAAGGTGGTTACGGATTATGTGTTTGCACATTTTTCAATAGGGGTACTTCCAACAGAGAAGTTCTAATATTTTTTAAATTCAAACAGAATGAATCATGGTTGAGGTGTTACTTACCTTCTTATCTGGCTTTTCATTTTTCAGTATTTTGCTGATGGTTCTATTTAAGATCGCAGTCTGTGCAGCTGAGAATTAGAAGAATTATTTTTTTTTTTATGTGTAAATTTTCTTTTTTAGGAATTAAGAAGACTAAAATTGTGTCCCAAATCCATCTTACATACTAATTCTGTACAATATGTACTACATAATATCTGTCATAGTAGAGTGTTTTAGCAGTTAGTATACAAAAAATAATACTAACTTAATTTTGTCACTTTTCCAGTGTGAACATACTAAATATCTGCTTGAATCAGTATGTAGTCTGGATCTTGAACAAGCCATAGAAATTAACAGACATGTTAGCCCAGTGGTGCTGTAGTAATACACAGCAGATAGGAAAATTGTTGGATGGATAAAAAATGAAGAGGCAACATAGCTATAGGTGCTCTACCACTAGTGTGGCAAATAATTTAAAAGTTTGACAGTTGATGGTGTAAAAGAAAATGGTAAAGGTTTTTCCCCCATCCCTACATGCATGTTCATTATCCACTTATCATGTGTGTGGTTGCAGGGGCTGGAGCGTATCCCAGCACATTCTAGGCAAGAGGCAAGGCACACACACATACAAACACTCACATCCGTGGACAATTTAGAGTCACCAATTTACCTAACAGGCACATTTAAGGACTGTGGATCGTGAGGAAAACAGGGGAAAAAAATGCAAAGTTAAAGCGTAACTCTCGCCAAAATGCAACCTAGGGTCTTTTTGTGAATGTACCCGAGTCAAACTTTCGTTTAAAAGCATAACTAGGACGGAAACGCCACTTTTAAGATTTACCATATTCTCGTTTTCGGTCAAATGGCCTTTTGAATGGGAGAGCTAGGGGCACTACTATTATAGCATCAAAATCACTATTTTCAAAACACTAAGAAGACTCGACACAACGTGAAACTTTGCTCGAAGTATCACCAGGGGCTCTACACATGAACTCAAGCATTTAGAACATAGTTTGTGTACACAGAGAGTACTGAAAAGAAAGGTTTTAACAACTCACTGTAGCTGTTGGTTTTTCCGGTCGCCGTCCATCTAGCCAGTCAAAAATAGTCGATCTCTGAATGCAACGTAATAGGGAGGAGAGTAAAGATGGAAAGCTCCTAAAGCTTAGTTCCATATAAATGCACGGATAATTTGTTGTTTTGTTGTTTGTGAAAAACAATATTGACCTTGTAGTTGAAAAAGGAGAATGACATTTCCTCCTATGGAGTCCGTTCATTCGCATTCGGAAATCTATGCTTTTTGACTGACAAGATGGTGGATAGCGTAAACAACAATTGCTAAAGTGAGTCGTTCAAAACCATTTTTAGTAAACTCTATGTACACAAACAATGTTCTCAATGCTTGAGTTCATGTGTAGAGCCCCCGGTGATACTTCGAGCAAAGTTTCATGTTGTGTCGCGCCTTCTTAGTGTTTTAAAAATAGTGATTTTGATGCCATCATAGTAGTGCCCCTAGCTCTCCCATTCAAAAGGCCATTTGGCGTTTCCATCCTAATTATGCTTTTAAACAAAAGTTTGACTCGGGTACATTCCCAAAAAGACCCTAGGTTGTATTTTGGCGAGAGCTACGCTTTAACATCAGCGGTGTAGCCCAAACATCTGGGCCCCATACATATTCCGCCTCAGTGGGCCTTCATCAATTGTCATGCCTATACAGGAAGTCCCCAGTAGATTTGAACCTAAGATTGTCTTACTGCGAGGCAACAGTGCTAACCACTGAATCATACTAATACAACATTTTTATTAGTTTTGGCATTCTTAGAAGTTTGAGGTTGTGAGACTGGCTGTGAGGGAGAACTGAGCTTTATTCCGTAATACCAGGTACAACAATTTAACGTCGCATTGGAGCCAAATAGTGAAAGCGTGCTTTATCATTTAACACAACGCAAGAGAAAGTACACAACCGCTAAACATTCATTCCATGTAATTCGTGTAAATTTTGTTGACCATGACTTCACTTGAATCGAGGGGCAAATGCCTGAGATGCCCTGACCAAAACAAACAAAGTAAATTTGGTCTACATTCTGGCTAAAGCTTTTTTGTTTTAAAAATTTAAAGAAGGAGAAGTTTATTATTGCAAAATGTGTTTTTAATTTGATGAGACAGGGGTTTGATTGGAACTTAAACTGATCTATACGAAATGACATCAATAGGGGGCTCCCTGAAGGAGGGCATCAAGGGAAGATGATGCTCAACTGTCATCAGCCTCAGCTGTACTTTGATCTTAAAGCTCCATTGTGTAATTTTTTGAGTTGATTCTTAGCAAAAACACCTTTGTTCTTTCACAAATATGTGCTCATTCAAGTGTAATTACTTCCACCAACTAATCAAAGTATTCTCTTACGCGTAGAATCTACCATGCAGAATACATATGAGCGACTCGCTCGAATGACGGCCGCCATGTTGCACCTCCATCTTTAAAATACATTACCCAAAGAGGGACATACCTCCGCCTTTCGCGCTTTTAAACACAGTGGCACCGTGACGAATGCCAGGGAAGGGGAGAAGATAACGGAGTCACCAAGGAAGTTAAAAAGAGAATTAAAACGACAACACGACAGGCAAAGCAACAAGACCAAAATTAATATTGGAGTGGCTTTTCCAAGATGGAAAGAGCTCATAAGGAGCAAGGATTTTAAAAAGGGACGCCGAAGTTGTCTGCTTTCTTCTCAAAAGGTAATTCTGCCTATTTGTATAAATTCAAAGTTTTATAGTTGCTTGGCTAACTATAGCATGGTTGTGCATAACGCTAGAACGACGTCTAGGATACTTTTCCTCGCGTCAATGATGAAAAAGGATCGTATACCTTGTAACATAAACGTAATCATATGTGTCGTGATTTCCCTGGCACACAACTCACGTAATGGAGTAAACGACGGAGCTACTAAGAGCTAGAAGGTAATATTCAGTTGGTTGTCATATACAATTTCACCGCTATGGGAGAAATTCTTACACAATGTAGCTTTAATGCATTGCATTATAAGTCAGCATGTTAGTTCAGTTGCTTTCATGTTAACGTGCATTCAGTTAGCATTTTAACATCCTTTGGTTAGAATGTTAAAACATAACATTAGCTTTAAGATTAACATTAAGTTGAGATTGATAGAAATTGAGTCATTAATTTCATGACAACATACCTCAGAAGCTAAGTTTTGGACTCACTCAATATTTGTTGGGATATTTACCTCTGCATCCAATGAAAGACAGATGGATTTAGAGCTGTAACAATTCTAAATTTTGCTGTACAATTAATTGTCTCAGAAATAATTGCAATTAACAAAATAACTGTCTCTTTCAGTCAAATTTCCAGGATACATCTTTTGGTTATATCACTGTTATGTGACCCAGATAATGTGATAACACAAACACACAGCCTGAAGTAAACAACTCCTCTTTATCATCATAAAACATTTTTTCTAACTGTATTCCCCCCCTGTCATTGTTGTTACTATGAACATGTATAGGGTCAAGTGCCAACAACTAACAATTTAAATAATAATAATAATAATAATAATAATAATAATAATAATAATAATATTATATAGTCTGACAAATAACTACTTCAATAATTACAATTTGGCCTATCTAAACAAAATCGACAATTACCAGCCAAACGCCTTAAAGACCTTAGCTAATGTTAGCAACTAATTGCGGTTAAACAAAGAAAATGCGTTTATGTAAAAGAATTGACTGCCTAGATGGATTGATTGATTGACATTGCCAACCCTACAGCCGCGTATGTAGCACTGGCGTAGACAGAGCTAGTCTAGAAGGGATAAGATGTACGGCTAAAAATACCATCCTCCACGATGAAAAAAGCATTTAGCATGAAATAACTTGCATGAATAAACTAAATGTATGATGAGCATGATTAGGCTAAATCCTTAACTGCAGTCTGATTGCAGTTGTGCAGACGGTGATAAGTGCTAAGTGCTAAGTACAGATTTAGAACCCTCCAAGTTGCCAGGAACTTCCCATCATTTAATCCACAGTTAACAAGACAGGAACTGGCATAAACAGGAAATTCAACTTAGCTCGGCACAGAGGGTTAAACTTTTTCACCATCTGTTTGTGTCACGTGCAAAACATTTCTTTGTCAAATCTAATGGTACACAAAGGTAAACTGAGATAATGATACAATCGTCAAACACTAATGTGAAGTGTCCCTACATTAAAGTTTCATAAGGCGTGGTGTATGCTTTTAGTCTTGTGCAATAGGTAATTGTGAAATACACTTACAGTTCTGAGGAAAGTACCTCTCAAATTACAAGAACCACAAGCAGTTAACAAGAGATATAAATGTATAAATCGTATGCAGCAATAAAGTGCATTCCAGTGTTGGGTTGATGCAATGTTCAAACTGACACAATAATCACTTACCGACAGCAGCACCCGTTTTGGCTGTGGGCAGGTTGGTACAGTCTCCTATCCCAAACACATTGGGATACCTCTTATGTTGTAGGTGGTCTTTGTTGATATCCAACCAGCCAGCCTCATCTGCCAGCGGACTGCCTTTAATCACCAAATTGGGTCCCATTGGTGGTGTGACATGAAGCATTTCATACTAATAAAGAAAAACAGCAAAGTGTAAGCATTTTTCACTGGAGTCTCTTTTTCTAATTTGGCATATATTTAGGTGCAAAGGTAGATACAATGTATAGTGTATTAGGTTGTTCATAACAGGACATATATATTAAAGCGGAAGGAGGTCACATGATGGAATAGGTTGTCCATTATACAAAGCCGTCAATACTATACTACTATGTAAAAGCCACTGTTGAGGTAAAGTACAGTAATACAGTTACCTCAAACACTTTGGTTTCGCCTGGTTTGTCAAGATTTTCAAATACAGCTTCTTTCTTGTCTGCCCGCACTTCAATCAGGTTTTGCCTAAGGTTCACTTGTAGGTCACGCTGTTTCACAATGTCCCACAATGAGTCAGCATATTTCTTGATCCCAAAAAGCACAGGTAGGGATGTGTTGTATATTATATTGGCCTTATCCCTTTTTCCTGTCTTGGATATAAACATAAAATATTCATTTACTTTAGAGAACCACACTTGATAGTTTCAAAATGGACTACATTATCATTACAATCTAAAAATTAAGTACTTTTCTGAGAAAGGCATCTGTTAGATACATGATCTTCTGTGGAGCTCCAGCACATTTCACAGGAGTATTTGGGAAAGTGAACACAGCATTGCCCTCTTTGAAGTCCTGCAGTGCTTTCCATGTTTTCTCCACAGTTTGGACTGAGTAGTTTGACCCAATCTTTGGATGTTCAAATCCTTCTGGCAGTCCTTTGATCTACATATAAGAATAGTGCACAATTTTTTAGAGGCAATTGAATTTATATACAATTGCGAAAGTTTACTATAAATGAAAAAAGCATTACTTTACCTTTTCAAAATGCAGTTGTAAACCAAGAGCCACAATCAAATACTCATAGGAGATCTGAAATGTGAAAGAAAGTCTAAGTAGGGCTAGATGCACTTAAAATCCTCATCATTTAAAAACGACTCACTGCCAAGCCAGTAGATGACACAATATACACATACTGTCAAACAACGGTTTCTTAAAGCGAACATACTTCAGACCCATCGTCTGTGCGTACAGTATTTGTGTCTGGGTTTATTTCCTGAACTTTAGATTTCACCCACTTCACTCCAGACGGCATAACACTTGCAGTGGAACGACTGGATGAGATTAAAGTTTTTGCACCAGCACCAACCAGGGTCCATATTGGCTGATAGTAGTGCATCTGAAAAAATAGGAAAGTTATAAGACACCAGCTTTACAAGACGGTGGAAAATAGTATTATGTTTCTGAGGGACTAAAACATAAAAATGCAAACATAAATTCACAGCTGAATGAAAGGCACCACATTTCATAATTTGTAGTTTCGTATTCTAGTGATACACAAAGAAAGGTATGACAAATTATAATCATAATCTACCAGATCCTTGCCTCACTGGGCTCCACAACAGCCACATTCTCAGCTCCCATCATCCTCTTCATTCGTGCACTCATTGAAATGCCCCCACTTCCTCCTCCCAGCACAAGCATTTTGTAGTGCTGTTTGGCAAAGGCACGGCTGCTCGTGTGAAAATGAGAGATAGCAATGCGCGTGAAGTGGCACTGCCCCAGACGATGCAATGCAGCCATTCTGTGTCTGAAAGTAACAAGTCATTTTGGTTAGCAACAATTCAGTTATTACTGTCTGGGACTCAAAAGTACAAAATCTGTCAACAACATGCACTTCCCATTTGGCTGCTCCACATTTACATTTTGACTATGAGTAGGTAGAAAGTAGAACTAGTTTTGTCTTTTAGATTAATGCGTACTATAAATAACCTGTAAATAATACTGTAAATTAGTGGGGTTTGATGGGGAGTAGATTTTAGGCATTACAAAAATGTAGTGTTCTGATATGCAGTATGACAACAATGAGATCATGAATTGATCTACGTAGCTTTAAGTTAGTTGCCACCATAGCTATTGTAAAAAGTGATGATCGAGCCCAGATAATTTCGACAAAACACACCATAATATCTGCTGGAGCAAATATGACTTGTCTTGACAAGTTGTAGAGTAACGAGGTCAGCATAATAAGGGCACCTACTTTATCTTATGTGAGAGATTCTCACTTTGACATATTTCAGACTATGCCAGTTTGACAGAAGCCAGAGACCCTATAGCCGTAGCACAAGTAACTAATTATATAATGATGTAGGTTACATTTATTTGGGGTGTTTACATCCTCTTCCGTGAAGCCTAGCTAATCTGATCTGAACCATTGCTGCTGCATGCTGCGTAATCAACTGACAGAGCCCTACTGTATCGTCGAAAAAGAAAAGACTTGTGTGATACTTGCCTTGATCAACACTGCTGCCCGTTTAACTGTTTGTCTGACCGTCAATTTAGACAAAATCCGGGAGGATTAAGTCCAACCTAATTCGACTGGGCGAAGAATGTAGGACTTCCACAACCTGTCTGAAGCTACCCCGTAGTGAACTTGCAGTTGCCACCCTTTGAGGGCGGACGTAGCGGAGTTGAAGTCATTACTCCGACCAATCAAAAGCGAGTGGCGGCTGGCTAGTCCAAGCAGCATTTCGGGATGGGAGATAAACGTGCTCTGGTTTATTGGAGAATGAGCCATTGTTGTACCATAAAGAATAAACAGCTAGGCATGTCCTTGGAACAGTTTAATTTCTTTATAATGAGAACAACAGGTTTTATATTCCCACAGGCTCAGCCTCACCCTCTGCTAACCTGTTTGTTTATTAAACAGAGACACGAGTTGAAAATGAGTGAGCAGAAAATAAGAGTTATGTTGTAAATTTATGCTGACAGTAGAGGCTTGACTTGATGATGATGATGTGCAGTATGTGTGTATGCCTATATTGTTTTTGTATGTAGCCTACATTTTGAAAATCAACGTGAGACTGCTCTATTTTCTGAGTGTTATTCTGAGCTGCTGTGAGTCTGAAGTGAAATGTGTCTGTGGAAACTGGAGGGTTATTTTCAAATCAGCCTGAATTAGTTAAAATATAACCGTAATTAAACATTTTTAAGGGCTTTTATTTTAAAATCCTACATCAGATTTTCTGATATTGACTGAGGAACCTATAAGGTCCTCTGCTGTCACTTGAAGTGAAATCAGTAGGCCTATTCGAGGTTTCCTTTTGAGATCAGTCTGTATCAGAGTTCAAATATAACCGTAATTAGACATTTTAGGGCTTTTATTTTGAAAACCTACATCATACATCAATTAACCATTTCATTTAATATTAGATATAACATAAAATAAAGCTTTTTAAATAGGAACCAAATGATATTAATATAGCAATGTATTGAATGTATATGAATAGAGTTCAATTCATACAATAATATAAATAAAAAAGAAGCAAAACAAAAAAATTGTATTTTAAACTAATACAGCTATAGGTTATGTAGTTCTCCCCATGATTTGTGCGAGACCGGAAGATGTCTGTGTGTCTTGAAAGTAATGTGGGATGGGCCAAATGTTTGGCATGACACAGAAATAAAATTGAACTAACTCATTTTAATCTAGCAGCGTAAATAAATGTAGTGGAGTAACACGTACAATATTTCCCTCTTATGTAGTTTTAGCCTACCTCAACATTCTACATAGGTAGCCTACAGTAGCCTAGCCTACTTTGGTAAATGTAGCCTACTTAGTTACTTTCCAACACTTCTAGGCTATAGCCTAACTCAGTGAGAGACAATATTTCCACAGCAAGTGTGTTTGTATAGAAATCAGTCAGGATATTTTTTTCACATGGAGAGAGAGAGAGAAAGAGAGAGAGAGAGAGAGAGAGAGACAGAGAGAGAGAGAGAGACAGAGAGAGAGAGAGAGAGAGAGAGAGAGAGAGAGAGAGAGACACACACACACACACACGCACACACACACACGCACATCCCGGTGAAGCCTCCATGTCGTAGCTCTCGGTGTGTGATCATCAGTTGGTGATTTCTCTTCAGTCTCTTTCTTTTTCTCGGAATATCGTGATTGCTTATTGTTTCCTGCCTGCTCCATTTCCACACACCGTCTGCTGTCTTCTTCTCACCACAGCTGAACAGGCTTTGTTTCGTTATTAAGACGAGTGTATCCCTCTCTGGTGATTTTTTTTTTAATTAAGGAGGAGGATAACAGCGTTTAAATCTGCGGAATGTATAAATGAAATAAATGACAGGATACATGGAGACAACACAAGACTGCGCTTGTCACAAACTTGTTCAAGGTAAGAAACCACAATTTATGTTTTACCCTAAACATATTTTGAAATGAAGTAACCACATATTGCTAATGTTACACTCCCAGCTTTGCGTTTCTCACCTGGGATCTTTTGCTAAGGAGACACAGTTCACTGGGGAGTCACCTGCTGCTGCTGACACCAATAGTTAAATTAATGTTGCTCCTCTGAACAGAAAAGAAACAAAACAAGACACCACTTTGCTTTGTGTCTTAACTCAGATGTTATAACACACACACACACACACACACACACACACACACACACACACACACACACACACACACACACACACACACACACACAATCCTCCACATTCACTCCCAGCACTAACTACTTTTTCATAGTAGAGATGGTTAATGATGGTTTCTTCCAGTGTTGGAGAACATATTCAGGTTCTTCACTTTAAGTAAACGTAGCAATGTAAAAAGACATTACAAGTAAAACCCCTGCATTTAACAAAATTATGAAGAAAAAAACATACAAAATGTACTTAAAAAACAAAATGTACTTAAAAATCAAATGTAAAAAGTACTAAATACGAACAGAAAGGGCTATTATATATGTTATATATACTATTATATATAATATTATTGGATTAAGTTTTTTTTACTGATGCATTCATGTGTAACTAGCATTTTATTGTTGTATTTAGTTGAGCTAATTTGATCACTTGTATATAGGCTACAGTTGGATCAATTACACTAACAATGGATCAAATTTCATAGGCTCAGTATATCTTGTATGTAAACTCTCCATCTGTAAAGTGACTAGTTATTAAAACTGTCAAATAAATGTAGTAGAATAGAAAGTAGCTTGACATATTTAAGTCAAGTACATTGTACAGTAGGTTATTAAATGCAGTGGTGGAGATCTTTTACTTCAGTAAAAGATGCAATACCACAGTGTAAAAATACTCTGTTAGAAGTTAAAGTCCTGCAATTAAAATATACTGAAAGTACAAGTAAAAGTGTCATTATGCAGCATGACCCATTTCAGAAAAACATGTATTATATTATTGGATTATAGTTATTGTTGCATTAATGTATCATCACTTTAATATTGCCCAGGATCAATTTTATCTTATCTTACAGTAACATATGATAATACATCAACATCATAATGTATTTGTTGATAATATTTTGTATTAATATTCTTAAGTTGTCAAATATATGGAGGAGATAAGTGGAGTAAAAAAGTACATATTTGCCTTTGACATGTAGTAAAAAATAAAGTAGAAGAAAAAGGAAATACTAGGTAAAGTACAAGTACCACAAAATTGTACTTACAGTACTTGAGTAAATGTATAAATTATATTCCACCTCTGATTTCTTCACATGACATTTAGGGAAACCAGGGGGTCTCTGGAAAAGATGGCATTCTGGAGAAAAAATACTCACATTGGTAAGATTTTTTTTCATAGATCCAAAACGATATAGATAAGAACAACAGAAACAAATTGAGTAGAGAAATTAAATGAAACATTAAATGAAACACTATACTCTAGTCTCTCTCTCTTTTTTTTTTTTTTTTTTTTTTTTTTTTTTTTTTTTTGTGTGCATGTGTATTATTTGTGTGTGTGTGTGTATGTGTGTGTTTGTGTGTGTGTGTGTGTGGGGTGTGCATTTGTTTGTGATTTGTAGATTCACTGCCTCACACACAGCCTCAGATATTTCCATGTGTTTGAATGGAATTCGAGTATATTTAAATATTTTATATTTCCTTAAAAGAACTGAGATGGAAGTACAGTTATTGTGTTGTCATCATTTTGAGAAAAAAAAGTTTTCTGTAGCTACAGAAACTGAGCATGTAAAAGCTTCCTGTATGGATGTTGCTCTCAGGAGGGTCTGAATTATTTCCTGAAGCATTTATGAATCATTTCACTGTAAGCTGCTCAAACTTGCAGTCTTACTCAAGAAAAGAAAAAACACCTCCAGAAATCAGTCTGTTAAAAAAAACGACATACAGCTTTGTGCTGTAATAGAAAAACAATATTACATTTACACGTCTTCTAATTAAATGTTTAAATAGACCAACGCCCTTCTTAATAATAAATTGTCATAGTAACTGATAGCAGGAGGTGGCCAGTCCGTTGTGTGAGAAGGTATATCCTGTTGCAGCTCTGTGCATGTGCATTATGCATAATTCAACATAATGATTTAACATTGTTTGGAAACAAAAGATCTAGCAGCTGCTTTGGGCATTGCTCCAAGTTTAGAGTGCTTTGATAAGTTTCGTCATCTAGATGACTGGCATTGTGTTGTTTGCGGGTGAATATATTGCCTAGTTAGACTGTTAAAAAAGCAATGACCGAGATTAGTAATGAGCCTTAATGCATCAACTTGAGGCATGAGCCATGAGTGGAATGCCAAAGCGTGTAAGGGCAAGGGCAAGGGCAAGGGCAAGCTCAGACAGAACAGACACTCTTACACATAGGCGTCGGGTGAGGTGTAGGTTTGGGTAGGCTAATGTGGGAGGGAGGTAGATTCGGATAGCCGGCCGCATACACATGATCCGCGGTAAAACCAGAGACAGTTTAGAAAGGATCCTTGGTAAAACTGCTCTGAGGACGTGCTCGTTGCCGCTAACTAGGATATGATCTGTAACGTTGTATGACGACCTTATATTTTGATCTGACAGCTGTTTAGAGATCCCTGGATTAATGGCCATCTTAAAAAGAAAACAAGGATTTCAACTTTCGAATTGAAACAGCACTGCACCTCTTCTCTTTTATAGCCTAATCGAATAACGTTACATTGGCAACACATGTCAGAATTCAATACTTCTGTGTTACTCTTCGAAGCTCTACGACCTATGAATATTTCACCGAGAGGTTACACAATAAAATACATTACAATATTATATTTTCCACACGTGGCATATCAATACATTACTGTCATTTAAAGTGCTCATATTATACACATTTTCAGATTCATAATTGTATTTAGAGGTTGTACCAGAATAGGTTTACATGGTTTAATTTTCAAAAAACATAATATTTTTGTTGTACTGCACATTGCTGCAGCTCCTCTTTTCACCCTGTGTGTTGAGCTCTCTGTTTTAGCTACAGAGTGAGGCATCTCACTTCTATTCCATCTTCGTTGGGAGTCGCACATGCACGGTAAGTACTGCTAGCTTGTCAGAAGCAGAGTATGAGGGCGTGCCACGCTAGCAGCTAGGCGAGCATTATAACCATAGACTGTATATTAATGGACAACGCATCTGGAAGTGCCTTAAACCTGCATTCTATCTGAATTCCAGCAGGCGGTGACACGTGCGGTTGCAAAAGGAGGTCTATGAGACAGTGACCCACTTCTCACTTGATTTATTACCTCAGTAAACATCTTCATAATGAGTTTATAGTCTCAATTGCTAGTTTTAAGTATTCTGTAACACAGAATGATGTTAATTTTTAGAATTATGGTCTCGTTGATTTTAAAATCGGTGATAAAGCGGGGGGTGTTTTAGGGCGTGGTTATGATGTGATTGCCAGTGAAAGTGTGTAACGTAACGTAGAGTGTAAGGGCTCCTCCCTCACTCCTCCCTCTCGTCTAAAATCGTCACATCTGCAACCAGGATGGCTGCGGATATGACGGCAAACTCGACGACAGCTAGCAGATCTCCATAAACCAATGGGTGACGTCACACATGCGCTGCCCATTAATATACAGTCTATGATTATAACGTGTGTTTCAAAGTGACGCACGTTCGTCACAGAAGAAAAGGCTGGACTACAATAGAGCTGTTTGGAGCAGTTTGTGAACAGTGTTTTCTGTTGGAGATGGTAAGTCCCTATTTGGGGTGGACTTTGGGCTTTTTCACTTTGTACACCCATAACATGCACAAAAAAGATATATAACACTATAAAGGAAAAGGAAAAAGCCAAACAGCATAATATGAGCACTTTAAAAACCAACTAAATGTTGGCTTAATCTATTGATATGCGCCGCTTCTTTTTGGCAAATCAATTATCTCTTCTGCTTTGACTTTTTCTGTGAGGTCACTCTCCACGTGTAGCAGGCTCAGTGTTGACAAATATATTTACGACATTGTCATCAATATATTTTATGTAGCCTGATAATTTTTTTAGTCCACTCCCGAAGCACCCATTCCCCTTTTCCGACACTGCCTTTGATTACCATGACAACCAAACCAAACAGATGAACCCAGAGGGCAGCCACAGCGCTTCAGAGGCGCATTCAAAAGACAATACTGTAACTTCCGACAGGACGCCTTTGTGCTCTGCACTGAAGCACTGCAAAGGCTCATGGGACTGTGTTCTGAACGGTTCCTGTCTCCGTCGCAGATTGTCACAAGATAGCCACCTGTCTGCATTGGCAGGATGTAATATTTGGGTATGCCTACTCAAGCCTACATTACGCTCCGCCCTGCTCTTACATCTAAATCATACAAAACCTTCCAGACCTTTCTCCAAAGCACTGCGGAGGAGGGTCTGGCTAGTCCAAAATTCCTGGATGGGAGAAAAACGTGCTTTGGTTTATTGGCATTTCTTTAAACCAATCACAGTCACCGGACAAAACAACGGTGCCTCTGCAAAATAGCCTTGAGAAGGAACTTGTTTTGGTGGAACGTGCTCATTCAAAAGTTGTTTTAGTCATGCAAGAGAAAACTTTGATTGGACAGATTGTCAAGCTCTGTGTCTCGATTTACTCTGCAGAGATCTGAGGAGCAGTTAACCATAGTCCTCATAAATCGACCAAGTTGCCAACACAAAGAAAGTGTGGATGGAGCTGAGGCTGGCTTTATGAAGCTTATAGTCTATTCTAGCCTCCCTTGACAGCAGCCACCTGTCACTCAAAGCAGCACACCCTTAATATAATTAAAACTGTGAATTATAAAAACAATGATCTCCCCCCACAGTTGTCATGAAGGTAAAAATTAGCTATAGAGACCAACATGATTGACTCCCTTTTTGAGCCAGCCTCAAGTGGACATTCGATGAACTGCAGTTTTTGGCACTTCTGCATTGGCTTTATCGTTCAGCACCCGAGGCTGCCGCTTGGTCTGTCCACTGAATGTGATGCTACAGCGAGGCGACATTAGCGTGGCATAAAGACTGGAAACAGGGAGAAACAGCCTGGCTTTATCCAAAGGTATAACAAAATCTTCCAACCATCACCAGCTCATGTTATAACACCTGGCAACCAATTTTGATCTGCTGAGTGAAATTTTAGATGTATGACAAAGAACAGTCAAAAAGTCCAAAAAGGCATACAAGGGTCATAACAAGACCGAATGGATAGGACAAAAGATGGCTTGGCAGGGAACAATGGCTAAAGAGAAGGTAGCCTACATATGACAGGAAGGGAATGGCAGGTGCTGACATGACAAGAGGTATAGGCCTACTTTAAAATGTATGATTAATTCCAAACACCATTTTCATTGTATGTAAAACCCACTTATTAAATAAAGATCCTCTGAGGGCTGTGACGTCAGCCCTCTATAGTAAAGCTGCTTCCTTTACCGACGGCGCTCTATACTTCAGTGGATTCAGAGAAAAACCTTCTACTGTATTGCAGTTGTAATTTTACAGTCTAAGGTTTACAGTTTAAGGTTTTCTCAATGGCAAGTCTCACTGCTACTTCATACATACTAGTCTAAAATATTATATTCTTTTTATGAATGTTTACTTTTATTAACTTGTCTCTGGATAATGACGGTGTGTTGTCTGTATGTAGAGAAGGAACGCCATGTTAAAGCCAACGCGCAGGACTACAATGACAAGTTCTCTTATGCAGTAAGTAGGCCTCAAAATGACACCAGGTTTGCTTAATCACAAGTGTAGGCTGTGGTGATTTCATCAGTGCTGTTTCTGAATATATGATTCTTCAGGACAATCACATCAAAACCTCAAAGTACAATGTCCTCACCTTCCTGCCCATGAACTTGTTTGAACAGTTCCAGAGGGTGGCAAACGCTTACTTCTTAGTGCTGTTGATACTGCAGGTAGGAGAAACTGCATTTGTGTGGATATATTTGCTTTTTGGGGAGTTAAAGTGAAACTGAGTGAGCTAACAACCTGCTTTTCTTTTCTTTAGTTAATTCCAGAAATTTCTTCTCTGTCCTGGTTCACAACCATCGTGCCTTTGGTGTTGGTGCTGGTAATCACGGCTGTCAAGGACGCCACAGATGATTATGTAAGTTTAACTGTTCTTCTAACCCATCTTCTAAATGCTCCTCTTTTATCTCCCATGGTAAAATGATTACTTCTTTTTTTAAATTTCAGTTCAGACATAAAAGCGACCAGCAAGTCAACAACCGCCAGTCTCAGGTTCTCATCAGGGGAAGGTAATTTATCCTCTGTCTTTATCATTTAGATGCTTTTTGTAACTGCTGAAAAGCCATAACACATATGACTATAGACTGTGTGTTCAAGGCCATTTATGTGGTTTAATTATGAATTTTTTTTGTTTTTTATTCCAAGTATGCAGAGTGAGAAGTGGATGAACATTCGAGTGGGAGATATCATCAAAATAGAGAATAATCAGTTTGTTGCTGTGAGTAAAAATTCTGTAATTCAGTTTTTCCATTTTGTTGCCTCTGTGTCTCTCACGTTCACGTATAAGGCAAGGCAAGGCAGCTTTATTTATATAGCACATTTCAGCAACAGGGCAATTCAAAGTGCTTTACATAAAATATGAAAGAGCAGTTAGAAAACAATTAAAAACAATTTAAAAACATTAAAAGACAAGAATAAAATTAAAATTTACAGTGCAGTAAAGAGCAGTTAACACAGTTAAACATATAAAAGCAGATAAAATAGGTTATTTAAAGAAAGGCAACATCAAAAAGATAGGTCTTCAGTTGACAGAAGCTATTTTACAATGTGATCGTCACAACAAGTTATTTCTTCGGCAAACCTTTGTAAAAACCCGGAAACAGTTTCTCATCCCGTTTCTTATAGTCCAGACGACTATTTAATAGTCCAGACGACTAAGTTTATTTTGTTAATAGTCCAGACGACTATTTAATAGTCCAGACAAGTATTTCTTAGTCCAGACGACGTGTTCTGTCAATCCATTGTCCTGCCAGCATCAGAGAAATCATCAGAAATATATATCTCTGGCTCATCTTACCCACTATGGGTCCAGATGCTTCACATGGCTTGGATGGTTCGTTTGACAGAAGCGTTATTTTCAATATACTATTTTAGAATGTGATCGTCACCACAAGGCTAAGTTATCAAGAGAGGTTGAGGTCAACAGTTAAAGGACTGACTTCTCTTGGAGGCTCAGTTGTGCAGAGATTGATTTATTGCCTTTTCTCACCACTGACTGTTTCATATTGGTTTTACACACAGGCAGACATCCTCCTCCTCTGTAGTAGTGAGCCCTATGGACTGTGCTATATTGAGACTGCAGAGCTAGATGGGTAAGTGCTGCACTGGTTATGTAAAGTAAAGCTGAAGAAATCTGAACCGTAATCGGACACCGTATCACACGTGTGAGGAAAGAAGTGTATGTGACTTTGTTTTTTGAAGTAAACTGGTTTACTGTTACTTTTATACATTTATACATTTATACATCATCATAGAAGACAAATTAGTTATTTCCATTTCTCCCCAAACAGAGAGACGAATCTGAAAGTTCGTCAGTCTTTGACCGTCACCTCAGATATGGGAGATATTGCAAAGCTGATGGACTTTGATGGTGAGATGGCGCTTGGAGAATTTGTTTATTCTTCCATTTGTGTAAATAAATCACTTGTGGACACTTCAGGCTTTCTATATGTGGACATGTTGACTTTTTGTGTGAATGCATATTTATGAATATTCTCCTGAAGTGATGACTCATGTTGGTAAGACTGTATTTGTTTTGTCCCTCAGGTGAAGTCATTTGTGAGCCACCAAACAACAAGCTGGATCGATTCACAGGCACTTTATACTGGAGAGACAATAAATACCCTCTGGATAATGAGAAAATGCTGCTGCGAGGCTGTGTACTCAGAAACACTGAGTGGTGCTTTGGGATGGTCATCTTTGCTGGTATGATTTTTATTTTTATTTTGATGCTTTCAATCTCCAGATCCATTAGCCATAAACCCTCTAATTGTTAATGTTCTTTTAACACTGATATTTTTTTCCTCATGCCAACAGGTTTGCAAACCAAACTCATGCAGAACTGTGGAGGGACTCAATTTAAAAGAACAAGTATCGATAAACTGATGAACACTTTGGTTTTGTGGGTAAGTTGTTATGCATGGACACTATTAAACCAAAAACTATTTTGACAGAACATAAAATTATGATCTGTATTTCAGATCTTTGCCTTCCTCATTTGTATGGGAGTTATTTTGGCCATTGGAAACACTATTTGGGAGAGCTGGATTGGCAGAAACTTCCAGGTGTTTTTGCCGTGGAATACGTTTCAGAGCAGTGCAGTTTTCTCTGGCTTCCTAACCTTCTGGTCCTACATCATCATACTCAACACTGTTGTGCCCATCTCACTCTATGTCAGGTAAGGACAAAGTTTATTTCCAAAATGCTATATAACTATTATGAAAACAGTTTATATTGTTGCTCTGCCAAGGTCTAATATTTCTTTAATGAAATCTAAAAGTACAACCATTTAATAGCAATAAAATGTCTGGTTAAACCTTCTTTTAGTGTGGAGGTTCTGCGGCTCGGCCACAGTTACTTCATTAACTGGGACCGGAGGATGTACTGCAGTCAGACGGACACTGCGGCGGAAGCTCGCACCACCACCCTGAATGAGGAGCTGGGTCAGGTGGAGTTCATCTTCTCTGACAAGACGGGCACCCTCACCCAGAACATCATGGTCTTCAGCAAGTGCTCCATTAATGGACAGACGTACGGTATGATGTTTTATGAAAAATTACAATACCTTTCAATTTAGAAATAATTAAAAATATTACTGAATATTTAAACAAATAAATGAAATAGACAGAGACAACTATATCAACTGACACCTCCATCATACCACTTCAAGACCACACTGACTGGTTGATATCCTACCAAAGAATAATGAATGACTTTTCCAAAACAATTTTGTCAGTTTAAGTGAACTGGTTTATGATAGTTGGATAATTCACTGATCATTATAAAAAAAACATTATTGTAGCAATTACTATAATGATGTTTGCCATGAAAATTGTCATAATTAATGTATTAGATTTCTGGGCAAAACTTATAGCAATCAGTGGTTTCTCTCTAAAGAAATAATGTTAGTTTGAACTTCAAAACACCCACTTTGTTCCCTATTATAGATTAATAACATATCACAGTGCTAAATGTCTGATATCCAAGTCATTACTTTACCTTTTCTTTCTCTTAGGTGATGTCTACGATGAATTTAAGCAGAGGGTTGAAATTACAGAAGTAAGTGAGGCGTAACAATTACAAATTCTTAACTCTTAATAATAAAATAATAACTATAATAACTAACACTTGGTGGTTTCATGTGCCCTCAGAAAACAGCCTGTGTGGACTTTTCCTTCAACGCTCTCTGTGACAGAAGGTTTAAGTTTTATGATGGCAGCCTGGTTGAAGCCATTAAACTGGAGGATCCTGCAGCTCAGGAGTTCTTTAGACTGCTGGCTTTGTGCCACACTGTCATGTCAGAGGAGAAGAGTGAAGGTAAACTGTGCACATGGTCCAGAAGTAGCAGTAATAACAGAAATAACTGAATATATTGAAGTGGTTCTGATTGATGGTTCTGTTAACATGAAGGAAATTTGGTGTACCAGGCCCAATCACCTGACGAGGGAGCCCTGGTCACTGCGGCGCGAAACTTTGGGTTTGTCTTCCGGTCCCGAACCCCCGAGACCATCACACTGTGTGAGATGGGACGAGCCGTCACATACCAGCTGCTGGCCATACTGGACTTCAACAACGTGCGCAAGAGAATGAGTGTCATTGGTTAGGTCTTCACTTATAACAGCACAACAACGCTCCCTTTGGTTAGGGTTAGGGTTAGGGTTAGTAGTCGTCATGACATATTTTTAAATAATACCTGTGGCAATTAGTAATAGATCTTTATTTTCTAAGAATATAATGAAGTTAAAAGTCTTGATGTACATGCTTTGATCAGAAAAGTTATGTTGTGTTCTCTTGCCCATGTTTTATAGTAAGAAACCCACAGGGCCAGATTAAACTATACTCCAAAGGAGCTGACTCTATTATCTTTGAGCGTCTGGATCCATCCAGTGAAGACCTCATGCACACTACCTCAGAACATCTCAGTGTAAGTGTTGTCCGATTGGATAACATCCCTCAGTGACTACATTTTTAAATAAGTGCACTATGCAGTATACTATGCACCTGTATTTAAAGTCTCATAAAAATCGATAAACCAGACAAAGTACTAAAAACATCAGCAAGCTTACATAGTACTGATGACTGCTGCAGCTTGTGGTGCAGGTAATGTTTGGACAAAATTTCAGAAGTAGCTGGTTTGAGATTATATTTGTGTCTTACTGAAAATATACTATTTAAGTTTTGAATTGTGTGTCCTTTGACACAGCAATGAATGGTCATAAAAAAACTCAGTTCTTTCTCTGTGCAGTAAATAATTCATCCCACTTTTGACAACATGCGCCGTGCACCGGTACAACTGTTACAGGTGTTTGTTTTTCAATCATGTTGTCTACAGGAATTTGCTGGAGAAGGGCTTCGAACATTAGCTCTGGCCTACAAAGATCTTGATGAAGATTATTTTGACGTTTGGAAGAAAAAGCTTCTGTTCGCCAGCACTGTAATTGAGAACCGTGAGAGTCAGCTGGATGTTCTCTACGAGGAGATCGAGCAGGGCTTGAAGGTAACATTGACATATTTTTGTTGACATCCTTGAAGCGATCAAACTCATTTAGCCTCTGCATACTGACTGCTGTCATCGTTGAAGCTTCTAGGAGCCACAGCGATCGAGGACAAACTTCAGGAGGGAGTCCCAGAAACAATCACCTGTCTAAATCTAGCTGACATAAAGATCTGGGTCCTCACAGGAGACAAACTAGGTAGCATAATTCACCTAAATGACCTTTTTGAACAGGACAACTGATGCTGTGAAAAGCTATCGACATGTAAATTGTGTAAAACATTTCAGAGACAGCAATGAACATCGGCTACTCCTGCAACATGCTGCGAGACAACATGAATGAGGTTTTTGTTATCTCTGGCCACACACTGCTGGAGGTGCAGCAGCAGCTTAGGTGAGTTTATGGCCCCATGTGTGGAAAATCTTGAAAATTCAGTGCCTATAAGTAATATTTTATCCAGTTGACGAAAATGATTCTGTCTTCTCGATAGAGCTTTTATTAACATGCTAAAAATGTAAGTTTTTTCCTGGCTTTCCTCTCTCCTCAGGAGTGCTAAAGAGCACATTCTCGGCCTGAGTCGAGTTGGCAGTGCAGGAGATGTTGAGAAGGCAGATATGTTTTCAGACGACTCTGTGTTTGAAGAAAGCATCATTGCAGAGTATGCCTTAGTCATCAATGGACACAGTTTGGTGAGATACTCAAATGAGTTGCATTATATAACATGGTCAACCGTTGGAATCATAATTTTATCCTCTGCTTGTTATTATTTTGGTACTGATGCTTGCAGGTTTGTTAAACAGTGGCTGTGTTGCTATCTGCTGAGTCTGGCATCTCTATAACTGCTGTTGTGACTGTGCCGAGTCTTTAATGAGCTGCTGTGCTGCTGAGGGCCCTCGGCTCTATTACAGGTTTTCATTAACATCCATTTCCTCACACAGAAGCTGCTCCCTCGCTGCGCCTTGAGCAGCACGCATGATGCAGCAGCAGCTCGGTGGAAATGTTACATTGAGCTGTTGCACAGTGTTGCCTCTGCAGGGGGTTGACGTTGTAGGATGGTAATGATAGGTCTAACAGGTGTGATGTATGTCTTCTCCCTGCAGGTTCATGCTCTGGAACCACAGCTGGAGCACGTCTTCTTGGACTTGGCCTGTTTGTGTAAAACAGTCATCTGCTGCCGGGTTACTCCGATGCAGAAAGCCCAGGTGGTGGAGCTGGTGAAGAGGCACAAGAGGGCCATCACTCTTGCCATTGGAGATGGAGCTAATGATGTCAGCATGATCAAGAGTAAGTGTCAGTCATACTGTAGACCCAAAGCTACATAAACATTACCTATGATAAGAAACATTTTTACAGCATCATAAAATGTCAGTAGCTTGATTTTGTTTTATTTTAAAGTGACATTTGGAGCACAGTTTGCACTTTGAATACACTTTGTGTATGTTTAAACAGTGTTTTAATATTTATTTAATACTTCGTTTCAAAGGGCAGTACTGTGTGTTTCTTCCTCAGCTGCTCACATCGGTGTCGGCATCAGCGGTCAGGAGGGGATGCAGGCGGTTCTGGCATCAGATTACTCTTTTGCTCAGTTTCGGTACCTGCGGCGGCTCCTGCTGGTGCACGGACGCTGGTCCTACTTCCGCATGTGTAATTTCCTGTGCTATTTCTTCTACAAGAACTTTGCCTTCACGCTGGTACACTTCTGGTACGGCTTCTTCTGTGGTTTCTCAGCTCAGGTAAGAATACTGTGATATATCATTAAAGAAAGTTTTTCCTGTATGTGCTGAGTTAATTGTGTACATCAACAGCTTTTGCAGCTTACCTCTGTTCTCCTCATTGGTCATAGCGGTTAGTCTGTGAGCCGTCTCTAGAATTACATGTTCTGTAGGTTCTGCTGACAATAGTCCTTTGACCGAAACATTCACTTGATGTCACAATTTTCACATTGTGTTACCTTTTTCTTTTTGCCTTCTTAACAGCCTTGTCTACTTTTTGTCAGTGTGTGGGTAATTTTACTCTAAAATGGGACACTATCCCTTGAAAAGCCTGGATTTAAAGGCACAAACCCTTTCACATTTTTGTAAATTATGTATGTAACTGTCCTCTCTCCACAGACTGTGTATGACCAGTGGTTCATTACCCTCTTTAATATAGTCTATACATCTTTACCAGTCCTGGCGATGGGACTTTTTGATCAGGTAATAATTATATGCTCAATATCAAATTACCTGAATCTTTTTAAAGAAACTCTTTATTTGCTAAATTTATTTTTCCAGCAATCTCCAATGGCAACCTCCTGAGCCAACCCTTTACTTTCCTTTTTGTTTTTCTTTTCAAGATACTGTCAAGTCACACACTCTTACTGTAGACCTCTCTTTCACTGTGCCATGATATCTAACCCTACACTAGGTAAATTCTGTGTGTCCAGAACCCTGAACCTGATTAACCCATATCAATATACAATATTGTATATTGTTCATCCATCATACTTTATATACTATATACATAAGTTATACAACTCCCCCTAATACATCAACCTATCCCTACCCTTATACATATTAATATCACATAACACTCATTATATCTGTTTCCTACAGGATGTCAATGACCAGAACAGCCTTCGCTACCCAAGCCTTTACAAACCTGGCCAGCAAAACCTTCTCTTCAACAAACGCCAGTTTTTCCTGTGCACACTGCAGGGGATTGGCACATCATTCCTGCTTTTTTTTATTCCCTACGGAGCCTTCACTGTCATTGTGAAAGAGGATGGCTCCCACTTTTCTGACCAACAATCATTTGCTGTTACCATAGCAACATCCTTGGTCATCGTTGTAAGTGTTCAGGTAAGAGTTCAAACAGACAAAAATAGCCGTTGTTTAAAAAAATAAACACTATGTTTATGATGCATGTATCCGTTCCTAGATTGGACTTGACACGCACTACTGGACAGCTGTCAATCACTTGTTCATATGGGGGAGCCTGACAGTGTACTTTGCCACATTATTTGCAATGCAAAGTAATGGCATATTTGGAATCTTTCCAAGTAATTTCCCGTTCATAGGTAAGTTTAGTTCAGTTGGATACATGAAGAAATAATACTGATGCATGGAAATTAATTATAAATACATTTGTGTGTCCTCCTCAGGCACGGCACGTAACTGTCTATCAGAGAAGAGTGTGTGGTTGGTCATTCTGCTCACCGCTGTGGTGTGTGTTGTACCCGGCTTAGCAGTCAGCTTCCTGAGAGTAGACCTCTTTCCAACTCTAACAGATAAGGTACAATATCTTTGATGCATCTACAGCATTGGTGGAAGTGATGAACACTTAATTAAAATTTCTCCCATGGCTGTATTTCAGTGGTACACAATCACAGTGTTGAGGTAGTTGTACTTTACTTGAGTATTTCAATGTTATGCTACTTTATACTTCTACTCCGCTACTCCACTCCACAAACAATCTATATTGTTTTTTAATAAAAGAAAACATGTTGTGTTATCAGAGTTGATAACTGGAAATGATGTTTGGAGACTTCAACAGATGATGAGTCCGGTGATTTCAGATTAAATGCAGCTTTATTCAGACAGTGACCAAACTTGCATGACAATGAGACAACAATGAGAGCATACCATAGTGTCTGCCCAAGGGTGACTTACATGAATATCAGAATGGATCCTTTTATATGGACGATTCACACATTCCAGTCTATTTCTTTCTGTGAGATGTCACCTGAAACACTAATCCTTATATGGAAGATCCCTAGAATAGATTAAATACCTTTGAACACATACATGCTAAAATATACCAAACCTATCACAATGTTAAAGATTAAACCAGGGATTCCCAATCTTTTTGACTTGTGACCCCTTACAAAAAATGGCGTAGAGTCGGGATTCCTTCTCACCTTTCAGATATCTGAGAGTTGTTAGCAGTTTCACCTGAGACATTTCCCCTCTAAACTTCCCAGATGATTTCATTAAAATGACTTTTTGAGACCTAAAGAGGTCAAATTACCCAATAGTCCACAAAAGAAGCAAACATCTGTGAAATTCAAAAATAACATCTGTGTAGCAGAACTTTATTTTTCCTTATTTCCTGCCCCTTTAATCATCGTATGACCCATCAGATGTATCCTGTGACACTTTGGAGGGGCCTGACCCCTAGGTTGGGAGACACTAAATTGAACTACCTACCTGTGCTGTACATAAAGCAGTTAAAACTATCTCCACCTCGACGGCTACTTTGATGCATCAGTATTAACAATCTAATAATGTTATATATTTTATCAGTCACAGGGGCTACTTTATGCAGAATATGTACTTTTACTATGTCTACTTTAAGTACATTTTGCTGATAATACTTTTAAATGCAAAGTATTGACTTGTAATGGAGTATAAGTAAAGGATCTAAGTACTTCTTCCTCCACTGCTGTATTTTGACAGGTTCGTCATCTCCAACAGTCAAGGAAGAGACAAGGACCTCAGGAGCAGAGCCTGAGGCGAGTACGCAGGACGAGCTCCCGCCGCTCTGCGTATGCCTTCTCCCACCAACAAGGCTACGGCGAGCTGATTACCTCAGGCAAAAACATGAGGATGAGCACAGTTTCTTCTGCTC
Organism: Perca fluviatilis; assembly: GCF_010015445.1. NCBI lineage: Eukaryota > Metazoa > Chordata > Actinopteri > Perciformes > Percidae > Perca > Perca fluviatilis. The sequence continues at coordinate 19,582,611 of NC_053119.1, read as the reverse complement.
GCTCCCCTGAAAGAACACCACAAAGCTCCACCTGGATAGAAAATATTTTACAGAAAAAGAACGAAGTCTCTGATGAAATCACAGCTCAAACAGCAGCAGCACACTGACTGAACTCGACCTCTGACTAACAGATAGTGTATTCACTACAGGATCCCATATGCATGGTTCTCACAGACCAAGCACAAGTTTGGGTGTCCTTTGGGGGCAAAGTTATGTTCAAATCCAACTACACAGGCTTACCTCATTTTTCTTTATTAGTGTGGATCATGTGGTCTCTGTTTATGTTAAAGGTCAATCAAAACATGATTATCTAGAGGAACCATTTACAAAAAAAGGCCAGCTGGTTAGAAGATTATAATGGACAACTTTTTAATCTTCATCATGTAAGGTGTTATTTATATTTTAGAACATTATGCATTAGTTGCCAAAATTAAAGAAATATGTGTCCTCCTGTTTTAACTGATCCAATTTGATCTGGTTGGTGCATTTATTCGATATCATTTTAATGACATGTCCTATTTTGATTAATAAAGAAAGGTTGTGACATTTCAGCCTTTAGCTGTCACAAACATAATAAATGACAAAAATAAAGTTTGCCCCGAGCACCAGTACAAAAAGTTTATTAATAATAAACGTCCGTCTATTAGCCTATGCACTAAAAATCTCCTCTCAACCATCCAAAGTGCTAAACTACAAATGTTTCTGTAAATACTGATGTAAAGCTGCTGAATATGATAAGCACAACTTCATTATTGATTTAAAGGTCCCATGGCATGACAATTTCACTTCATGAGGTTTTTTAACATTAATATGAGTTCCCCCAGCCTGCCTATGGTCCCCCAGTGGCTAGAAATGGTGATAGGTGTAAACCGAGCCCTGGTTATCCTGCTCTGCCTTTGAGAAAATGAAAGCTCAGATGAGCCGATCTGGAATCTGGCTCCTTATGAGGTCATAAAGAGCAAGGTTACCCCCCCTTTCTCTGCTTTGCCCACCCAGAGAATTTGGCCCGCCCTTGAGAGAGAGACATTATGGCTTTCAAACGAGTAAAAGTGGCAGTTGGTCAAGGCCACACCCCCACCCTCCACCTTGCCCCCCCTCTCTCCTCCTCAATAGCTACAGACACAGAAATGGCACATACTAAGGAAAGCTCATTGTGGGACTGGCTCTAGTGGCTGTAATTCTGCACCAAGGCTGAATTATGGGAAAGAGACTTCAGATACAGTATTAGGGGACCACTAAGGTCTATATAAAAGCATCCAAAGAGCACCATGTCATGGGACCTTTAAATACATTTTATTGACTTCATGTTTTGCCAATATATATTTGTTTTCCCTGTGCTGTGCTTTGTATGGTTCCTGTTAAAGATAATCATTCTTTTTTTTTTATTTGATATTCAACGGTTCATTGGCTTTAGTTTGTTCAAAGCAATTGAATGCATGGCTTGAATGTGATATCCTCTTTATAATACCGATTTATCCCTAGTTTTAAACATTGTACAGTTGCTACACAACATTTGAATAATCATTATCAAACTCCAAACATGATGTCCATTTTAATTTGGTTCTGAGGCTGCTTCTTAACATCAATAGAATGAATAAAACATAAAAAACATTGTTTAGTTAAAAGAAACTTCCAAGTATTTAAACTGACAACAACTATATCCTCTCTTTTATCTATCAGGTTTGAAGGAGTGAAAAGGAAAACTGTGATAATAAAAACTCTGATCAGATTTTAATGCAGAATGCTGCAGTTGCATTAAGTACAATACAGTGTGCCTTAGACCGCCGAGCCTCCACCATCACTGCTCTCTAATGAAGTTAAAATTGCTCCTGTGCAGAAGCTAAAGGCCAGCGTGTGATCATATAATCAGGACTTCACTACCATGATTTCCCCATGGCTCTCTCAACACAAACCCAAAACATTTTACCAGCCAGAAGAAAGGTCTGAGTGATGCTGCTAGAATGATAAATACTTCAAATGCCCATGTAACGCCTTAAAATATTCGGTTTATTTTTATTTTGCCCTTGTTAAATTATATTCATGTATAAAATGTAAACAAAAAGGATGGATGGATTTTATACAGCAGCACAAATTAAACAAGATTGTTGTTATTTTCTCATCTTTTCTTTTCTGAGCTAAACAGTGAGGACAGTGAATTAGCAGTACAAAATCAATTTATTACAAAAACCTTCATGATTTAAAACACAAAAAAACATTCCCTTTGTAAGAAATAATTCACCACTGTCGTCAATTTTTGGCCCTTCTATTCCAGAATAATCTTAATAGAGTAAAGTAAGGTTTACATTTTGGATTGCCTTGTCATTTGTAAGTGCCTTCTGAATCAAGTGTAAGCAATTGTCATTTATTCCACTGCAGCAGTGTATTTGAATAAATGATTATATAAACAGATAATGGATGATGCATTTTACTCATCAAGGAAAATTGCAGCTCCCCCGGCCGGCTTTGACACAAACAAACTCTGTTTTTCCATCGCTGCTCTGCGTGGATCAGGGAGGTAATAGGCCTCGCTCACTGCTTGTAAGAAAGACTCCACCTTCTCATCAGGAACCATGGAGACAGCACAGCCGCCCCAACCTGCTCCTGTCAGCCGGGATCCCACTGCCCCCGACTTCCTGTAACCAAGAGAAACAAGACAATATTTCTGAATCCACTGTATACAGTACACAGGGCTATATTTATTACTGACCAACTAGCACTAAATATACACATGAGGATAAGAGGTCCACACACAACATTCACTGCCAAGTTTCTTCTTATTTTCATCCAACTTGATTTTCAATTAAAACAGCCATGCTGCTCCTGTGAGGTTGTGCTTTGGCACAGTGGTGTTTTGAGCTAAATGCTAACATCAACATGCTCCCATGCTGTTGTTAGGCAGGTATATTATTGCTGCGCGAATTAGCAATAAACACAAAGTAAAGATGAGACTGATGGGAATGTAAAAAACCACAACTTATTTTTGAGTGAGCTGTTTGTGTACGATTCTCCCATAATGCAATGCACAAAAGGAAATGGAGTAGCTGCTCATGGAAAATTAAACTGAAAAAAGGACATTTTTTACGCTGATTTCACAGTCTTTGTTCTTTTTAGAGTTGCAGTTTGATGTATGTCTGACAGTGCAAGTATTGTATCACTTTCTGTTAGTATACAATATTTCATATGTTGATTTCTTGTATACCAACAGCAAAAAACAGTATACTCTAAAGTTTAGTATATTATACTTGGTAAGATTAGAATGTAGGATGGATTTGGAAGCCAACATGCACAATACCTAAACCCTCAGTCTAAAGTAGCTAAATGGAATTCAGCCACACAACTTGCACAGTTTCCTAAAGTTGGCTGTTATATTTTTTATAATTAAAATCTCTAAAATGGCATTGGATAATATTTCATTTTATCCCATTCTGTCCTGAGTCTAAATCTGTGATAGCAGTGAGTGAAGGGAGACGCTGCTGTACTCACAGACAGATGTCCACCAGTTGATCCAGTTCAGGGCAGCTGCACTCATACAGGTCTCTGCAGCTGGCATGGCTCTGGTTCATCAGGTCTCCCAGTAGCTGTACGGATTCGGCAGGTTCAGAGTCACACACACTCTTAAACCGCAGCACCCGCGCAGCTTCACCGTACACGTGCTTGGCTCGCTGGTGCAGCTTGAAATGTTTTACTGAGAGAGAGGAGAAGACGCAGACGGTTGTCAAGCCATTCATCTGCTTGGTTGGGATGAGGTCCACATAGAGCTGGGTAACACTAACCAATTCAAACATGATGCTAGTTATGAACAAATGCTGCAATATCAATAGAATGTGATGATATTTGCATCCTCTTAAGAGGATGTTTATATGAAGAAATCATCACTAATGGCTGCTTACTGATCATTTTACTGAGCTAGAACAGATTAATAGGTTTGAAAAGTTGTGTTGCTTAAATATATAATAATAATATTCAAGTATAATTAAGTCCAGCAAAATACAGATATCACAATAAGTAAAATTCCAGATAATATTTACTCTCATATCACAATACCGTATTAATATTAAAAAATGTATTGCCCAGTTTTATGTCAAAGTAATAATGGCTGCAACTACCTATTATTTTCATTATTGATTCATTCGTTAATCATTTTTTCCATTTCATCTATGAAATGTCAAAAATGACAAAAAACCCAAACGATATTACATTTAGAATGATATTAAAAAGAGATTACATTTAGAATGATATTAAAAACAGAAAACAAACAAGTCTTCACATTGCAAAGTTCATATTTGAGATTTGAGTAATATTATGAGATAACTGACTATAAACAGCTTATCCATTATCAAAATTGTCATTGTTTAACCTTTCAATCCACTACTCGACTACTCAACTGTTGTTTCCATATTAGACATGAGATATAAAAATTCGCAGAGGTTTCTGTGTACTGTTGCTCACCATGCTGAGTGTTGGCGCTCAGCAGCTCTGTGGAAAACTGCTCCGAGGTGACGCCCAGCACCTTGCAGATCTCCTCTCGGCTGTACGGCTCAGGATGCAACACCTCGCCCACTAGAGCCAACATCTCCTCCAGGGAGGCCTTCAGCTCCATCTGAACCTGCACCAGCTTCATAAACCTGCTCGAGTCCAGACCTTGTGCCTGGGCCAGCATCTGAGTTCACACCCGACAAGACATTGAAATGTGAGATTATTTACCTTCTCTTGATTCGAACAGCTAAAAGTGTTGTGAAAGTCTATGAGAAATGTTTATTCATGCCAGATGATGCTAAAGTTCCCTGATAATCTGATTAATAATATTTCTGTATTCAGTTCTCATTGCTCTCTCCACTCGAGAAGATCTGCACCAAATCTTAATGCTTAGAAACCGCATTGAAATCGGAGAATTTTCATCATGTTTATGGACAAAATATTTATGGCGAAAGGTTCTTGTATGAAGACTCAAAGAGCACAAGGTCCTAAAGATTACTGTTTCTAAACCTTGTTAAAAGACTACTATGAACATACCATATCATGAAGTGTAATAAAAGGTACCATCAAGTAATTATTTTACCTTTTGAGTTTGTTTGATTTGATTAATTGAGTGTTTAAGATTTGTGTTTAAGAAGCAGCATTTCTAAACAGCAAACAAATCTGAATACAGAGACATCGTCATAAACTTTGTATCTTAAATTTATTTTGTGAAATTCTTTAATATTTTTCCTGTTCACTGGACTGTGCAGGATCACCGTACCTTTGTGGCGATTCGACACTCCACCACACGGATGTTGAAGTGAGAAGAAGCAGCTTTGTTCATCTCCATGCAGCAGTTGGAGATCACAAACACGGCTCCATCTGGAAGTTTGACATCAGTGGCCCGCAGAGGCTGGAACTCTATCAGCTTAGCCTGACCAACAATTGAGAAAATAAAAGTCATAAAACAAGTGGTAACTGATGACTACATGACATTTTTTTTTGATTATTCAAGTGAAGTCATTACTTATAAGGTACTTTACATCTATCAAACATCTTGCATTCTTTTAGACATCTGTTCAGTATATTCATCATATCATATTCTTTATTCAGGACACACACAAATGGTCCATAGCACAATTAAAGTTAAACAATGACACATATTAATAGTTTGGATGAATAAATGACCCTGATCATCTTGTTCCACTTGTTTGACAAAAGGAAAGCGACATACAGTTCCTCGCTCTGCCAGGAATGAGATGGACTGGTCCATGCCGCCTCCCTCTGTGCCAATGTAGCGCTCACTTTTGGCACATATCTCAGCCAGTGCCACCTGGAGGATTAAAGAATATAATAATGAGGATGAGAAAAACAATATAAAGAGAACATTTGAAAATGACAAATACAATCCTATATTGAGGAGTGGCATAAAAGACAAGCCCATTAAAGTATATTTGCTTGTAAGATTGTTTATATTCTGCTGATGTTTATATTTTTCAATTTCATTTTTTCTTTGTGAATATTACATAGTGCAAATGGTAACACTCATTAATCATTGATACATGGTAAATTGATAGTTAATTAAACTTAAGTTTTACAACAACAAAACAATTTTATTATTATCTAAATGTAACTATTTTTATTTTACACTAAACGAATGATAAAATAAAATAAATTATATTTTCCTTGTGTTAACAAAAAAATAACTAACTGAAGTTTAATTAACTATCAAGCTACCATTTATTAATGTTGGTTATTATAAAGTGTTACTGTGAACATTGATTTGTAAAGCATTTTACCTTGGAGAGGGACTTTTGATTTGCCTCCATTGTTACGAGCCCGGCACAACAAACTAAGGCACTAGAACTGGACAGGCCAGAGCTCGGAGGAATGGTTCCATCTACGACACACGACATCCCTGCTAAATGAGCAATCCCACATTTCTCCTATGAAGAAAACACAGCAGGAAGGTTAATTAAGTTGGGGAAAGTATCACTTTACTACGGTATTGAATACTAAATTGCCATGAATGAGGAAAATGTAGATCTTACCTGAATACCTTTTACTCCACAGAGAAAATAATAATGCCAATTTGGATTGTCTCTGTCGATGGCAATGTCCTCTGAACACGACACAGTGAAATCCCTGTAAACAGATGCTGTACATGCATTGCAAGCACAATGTAAATAGTCACCAATAATCAGAGTTTCAAGCCTTACTTGTACTGAGGATTTGTGTTGGCCAGTGTGATTGTCCCTGACTTGTTCACTGAGACGGCTGCGAGGATATTCGGTTCAATGGCCATTGGCAGAACAGAATAGCCACAGTAATCGATATGCTCTCCTGTAAAATATGAGAAATTAACAAAAGCAGAAGCCATTCATCTACCAATTAATACAACTTGTTTTAGCATTGAGCAAATAAAATGGCAATAAAAATTAGTGTGAAAAAAAAAAATCTTCGTAGATTTGAAGAATTTAACATTTGTTTTCAGAATATAACTTTGTTCTTGTACATAGACTGTAAAAATAATGGACATAGCAGCAGTGACATCACCCATTGGTTTGTGGACTGAGATTTTTTTTCTGTTTAATTATTTATTCACAATCAAAAAGACACATCATATTCTAGAGAATACAAGTTACAATGAAAGTAATGGTGAAAAAAAAATCAAATATCACAATATTCTTGACCAAATACCTCGATATCAACATTGCGACAATATTGTAGGGTTGACTATTGGTGCTTTCACAAAATATTCCCGCCATAAGATTTTTGATACATAATCATCAGTAATATGGATATAATGATTAAGTGGGTAAAGAACAGCTAGAACAAACATTTAAAACCAGGAAAAGCCAACACTTATGCCATATTACGATATTACAATATACAAAATCTAAGATATCTAATCTCAAATCACGATTTCAATAGATAAAATATTTATAAATTGCCCAGCTCTAGAAGCTTTGTCCATTATTTTTACGGTCTGTTCTTGTAGGTCCATTGTATAAAGCAACATCAGCCCAATATGCTAGAATTGACAATCAACTAAATCCTAGGCTATATAAAATTAAATTACCTATTAGATTGACCCTTCCAGGTGCACATGCATAGAAGTGAGGAGATTCTCCATACTTTGTTTCAAAAGTATTTTTCAAGTGTTGCAGCCTGTAAAGAATAATAAATTAAGAAATAAAGTGAGTATCACATTCTTTCCTCGTCCCTCTGTCTCCCTGACAATGGCTTCCTGTTACTCACCTTTCATTGGCAGTAATCGCAGTCTTTAACTTTGGTGGGTGTGTTGCCATTTCTACCTGTATAGAAAAACAATGAATGTACTACTTGTTGTCCGACAGGAGAGCTCAAAGCTTTTTGCAGACCCTGGCCGCGATCAGCTGACTGTCACAAGAGGATCCCGGATGCCAAAACGCTGACCTACGGTCAGTTCTAAAACGCGAATTCAACTCAGTTAATAGATGTTAAGTTCCTGTTTGTAACGGAGGAGCTGACTCTGAAACAGTTGTTTGAGGCTGCAGGAACAAAAAACACGGAAGTTGTCTGGAAAGGAGGCGTGGTTGTCGCGCCGGACGATGACGTAACAATATACCCTTTAATTTCAGGGTAAATTAAAAAACTCCCAAACCTGATTTTATCATTTTATTGTCAAACTCCCGCAGGCTGGTACCGTCATTAAATATTTAACGAACATAATTAAGCTTAAAAACATTTTTCATACTTTAGAATATGGTTTAATATGAATTAATGGACCTTACAGGTGGTAATGACGGACCATATGGACCCATAAATGTAACGAACCTTACTTGATATTAGCTGGCTTGCACAAAATTCACAGATATAACCTATTTTGGTATTATGTTGTTAATACAGACGTTAAAATAAATATTTTTGTTTCTGTTTTAGATTAACTTCTTCATGTTTAATATCGTATTCAAAATGATGCTATTTATGTGTTGATTTCCTCTATGAAGCGCTGTATTTGTTTTACCACCACAAGATGGGAACATAATATTAGATTTGTATTATACATTGACCCAGTGTTGTTTCCAAGACAAGATTTGTGTACAACATCTACACTACTTTGAGAAGAGAACCAATGTAATATATGTCCCTCTATTAGAACATGTTTATGCAAATAGCTTCTAGTTCTCTGATTATGGATGAACATGAACACACAAAATGTCATATTTGTATAATAATCACATTTTGTGATTTCTGTATCTGCAATTTGTATGGTCAAAAATACGGATTGTAGTGGCCAGGTTGGTTCAGTGGGTAGAGCAGGCGCACATAAAGATTTATACCTCAACGCAGAGGTCCAGGGTTCGAATCCGACCTGTGACGATTTCCTGCATGTCTTCCCCCTTTCTCACCTAGCTGTCCTATCCATTAAAGGCGGAAAAGCCCAAAAATAACAATTAGCCTATGTGTACAGTTTATAACCATGAGAGACGGTTTCTCCGTTTTCTTATTAATCAATTTTTGAAGAAAGAGGCTAGTTATTTGAGTTTTGTCAGGTAAAAGTATGATTCATAGCACTCGAAATGTTCTTTCGTCTTCGCTTCGTTTACAAGCAAACACGGCGACTACATTTCCCACAGTTCTAGAGACGCTGTTACCATGGAGGCGTGGATAGCTTAGATAGTTCTGAGGTTGGGTTGGCTGTAGCAACAATATACAGTAATACTGTCTATGGTAGCAACAACAATAATGTTTAGGAAATTACTTTCTACCATGCTTGTTTTGTTATAGCAATTGGTAGCTATATAAACTTGTATATGCGTCTGTTAGTGAAATAATGTGTGCTAAGTTATATATTGTGTATATGTATGTGTTGCGTTCTGCCCGCAGTGGTTTGGCGCTGCTAATGCGCGCGAGTTTTCAAAGTGGGCGAGTCTGCGGCACTTAAAAAGAGGACGTCCAACCGGCTAACCGGAGTTAGCCTCACATTCTGCTAGGCCAGATTACACGCAAACTGGCACTAAACGTTGAATCGGCTAAGGAATCTAATGTTACACCGTTGATCAAACGTATTCGGTGGAGGTTTTTCAAAGCATGACCAGGTCGTTTTTATTTTATTGCCTGGGTCGTTGTTGCTAAGGCAAGCTAAAATGGACAAATTAACGCTACTTGCTAAGCTAGCATCTCTGCTTTGTAATGTAAACAGTCGTGTGGTTAGCAGTTAATAACGTCTCTTAAATAAAGGAATACGCATCTCATCAAAAGACACGTCTGTCCGTCTGTCCCATTTCTGCCAACAGGTAAGCCAACGCTATGTGTCTGTTTTGGCTGGTTCGTATCAGTGCTTTTTACGCTAGCTAACTTGTAACGTTAATGTTAGCTAGCTAAGTTAACAATGGCCATCCAATGCCAACTTCGCACGTAACAAATACCTTCCCTGGTTGTTTGTGATGTCCTCTCAAGTTTGTTTTGCACCTCTTTTCGCAGAGCACCCTACAGGCTCTGCATCATGTCTATTGATTTTGACAGTGCTGCTCTTCAAACCCAGCATGATGAAGAAGAATACGACCAGGAGGACTATGCAAGAGAGCAAGAGGTATAACGCATAGCTGCAGCATCGTAAAGTTGTTGGAATAACGTTTGTGTTACAGTTACGTTTGTGTCTAGTTGTTGAACCTTCTTGCGTCACTTGCCAGTGGGATTTTGTCAAACCGTAACGCGCTGTGATTGCTTGAGCTCCTTCTGGTTTCTTGATTGTACATATTTTAAAACCTCAGTTATCTAACCTATCAGACGACAGGATATATCCAAGGCATGTTTAAATTATAAAACAAAAACCTGTTGTATGTGCAGTGATGTAGACATTACCTGTCACTACTTCAGTTATTACGCAATTACTATCACCATTGCAGATTGTCATGATGACATATTTACAAAAATATATGCTCCTTTTTTTAGAATTACATTTGCCGTCTGTATTTGTAGTTTTTCTTAGGTAATGTTTATTTGCTAAAGCATTTGAGGTGTGGATTTCACAAGCACCATCAGCTTCACAGCAAGACAGTCATGCTGTGTCATTACTCACGCCTACAATCTGTTGCACCATTAACCTGAGCTGTTATTGGCTCAAGGAAAAAGCCTCCTTCCAGGTGTGTCACACAGAAACTAGCTCTGCCCTAGGTTTCCCTACTTTCTCTCTATAGCTACCTTGTTTCTGTGCTTGGCCCCAATTGTACTTGCAAGCAAACTGTCACTGAATGTCTTACCAGTGTGTTTCAGTACTCGGAAGAATGGGACTTTGAATATTAATTGTCAAATGGATTTTTTTTCCTTTGATATAGTCTATTTAGTTTACACAAGTTTGTCAAGTGGAAAATTTTGCCATCAGTAATTGGAATGTTTCTGCTCCAGTTAACCTTGCTATATGTTTTGTCTAAACGGAGAATGGAGTTCTTTGGGAGCAAACCACAGCAATACCGCAGAGAGCCTACAACATGCCAGGCACTTTTTGGATGTTTCACACAGAACGTCTTCTCTGCAGAAAGATTAGGCTAGGAGGTTATCATGTGGCTTCACAGATGAAGCAGAAGTGCCTCTTCAATCTTTGTTAAAGGTGTAAGCGGGATAATATGGGTCCTTTGGTTGTGGACACAGTGGAGGATTTGAGGAATATTCAGCTGTCCTTGTGGGAAGTAAGTCCAGCTGGCTCTGCTTGTTCCAGCACACATGGCAGGTTGTAAAGCAAGTCTGGTCAGTCTCTTTCTAACACAGAGGTGGATGTGACTTGTTTTTGTGTCATTACGAGCTAAGATGTTTTGACAGAAAATACATTGTTATTTGTCAGTGTTGTGTTTCTAAGTTTGATTGTATGGACCAAAAGAGTAATCTGTAGATTTTATACAAGCAGTACAAATATTAGGGCTGCAATGAACAATTACCTTCGTTACTGATTAATCTAATCCTAAATGCAGCAAATCCTCGCGGTTAAACTACAGAACAGAAAATGTTGCTTGTTAAATGATTTATTGATATGATTACTAGCAAAACTCTAAAAATGTACCCCTGGCCATGACACTTTCCCTCAGACTGTCAGCAATTGCTTATCTGTGCTGTTTTTTTTCTTCTGTCTGCATTACTTTATAACTCGGTTGCGAAGCAACCTTGGTGACTCATTTCCATGTGCTATTTTTCCGCAGCTGCACAAATTGCTCACCGATCTGCCCGATGACATGCTGGAGGACAGCAGAGACTCCTCCTCCCCAGAGCTAGAGTACTCTCCTTGCAGCAATAAAAACACTGGCAACAGGTAACACACATATTACTGTTGACACTAGTAATCTCAGAATTGGAGAACTCTGGATGTAGTTCAGAACAATCAAACATCCCTGATTGCATTTTGATATAATTGTGCTTTTTTTTTTTACCCTCTCCACTCAGCCCACAGTCCACATGGACTCAGCAATGGTCAGATCATCCAAGGCCAACTACTCATGAACAGGTAGGTTGTTAGTTTTTTTTTCACTGATAGATTTTTGTCTTCTGAACTTCCAAAGAAAAAATACGGTATCACTCAATGTCTCTCTAAAGAACTGTGAAGTTGACTATGCTCAACGCTCCCATGATGAGTACGCTTATGAGGATGGAGCTGTTCAGATCAATGGATATCACCCTCAAAGTCAACCTCTGCCTCACACCTGGAGCCAGGATCATCCTTTCACCCAGGGAGATTATATATACACCAGCATAGGCACAGAAAAATCTACAGAGACTTCTCTCACAGACGAGTATGAGTCCAAACCCTACCCTCAAGTCACTAATACCGCTGTTGTGTATAATGGAGAAGGAGAACACGGAGATAACCAAAACCATGATAGATCACAGTACAGAAGAATTATTTCAAGTAAGTAACAGTGTTGTTTGTTTGTCACCAGTTTTTTTTTTTTTTTTTTTGTGTTTTTTGTGTGTGTGTGTGTGTGTGTGTGTGTGTGTGTGTGTGTGTGTGTGTGTGTGTGTGTGTGTGTGTGTGTGTGTGTGTGTGTGTGTGTGTGTGTGTGTGTGTGTGTGTGTGTGTGTGTGTGTGTGTGTGTGTGTAAGAAAAAGTTTCTTTGTGTAACTTTGACTTGGTTTATTCTTGAGTTATTGAACACAATGCTATTTTTATTTCTAACATACTGTGTTACTTTTGTTTTGATTTTCATAATTTAAAGTCTGGAGCATTGGACAGAGTGGATCAGCACAAGGCCAGCTACAATCCTCACCATCCTGCCCATCAGCCAAAGATGTTTAACTCACAGGCCGTCCACCAAGAAGGTCAATTTGAACATCTACAAAGAGAATTCCTTGACTCGACACAACGTGAGTCTTACAGTCTTGATTTAGTTGCTGAATTAATAGCACAGTACACAGTATAGTGACATGTAAACCACAGTTATAGTTTAAAAGTGATATTGTTACCATAAATGTCAATTTAGGAATTTATCAAATGTAAACAAATTTATCCCAAGTGAATAATCAGAAGTATTGTTTTGTTGTCACACTGCCATTGAGCAGTCGATGAACTCTGAGCTGCTCCACTGTGGACAATAGTACATAACATCGGGTTGTTTTGACTGAGACGGACTGAGAAAGGGGAATTAATTAATGTATGACCATGTACCAGCCAGCCATAATAACTATCACACTTTGACAGTGCTATTTCTGATCAGTTTACCATTGAGATTCATCAGCCTCCAGACAACTAATTTACCTGAGCACAGTAATCTGACGGGAATGCTGGCTTCAGTATATTGTTTCTAAAGTGACTTATTTAAAAACAAAAGCAAGTATCTTACATTATGTCTGTTCTATTTCTGTGTCATAAAATTATGTATTCAGCCAGACTGCATGTCATTTTAATTGCCATTAGTAAGTAGCTTTAAAGGAACACGCCGCCTTATTGGGACTTTAGCTTATTCACCGTATCCCCCAGAGTTGGATAAGTCCATACATACCCTTCTCGTCTCCGTGCGTGTCGTAACTCTGTCTGATGCCCCCACCACTAGCCATCTTCTAACCGTATACAAACTGGGAACTATATTCTCAGAAGGCAAAGCACTGCTACTTCTGCTACTTGGGCGGAGTGATTTGCTCGCAACACCTGAGAAGCGCCGTGGTGAGGAGCAGAGAGTTTGCCTGGAGTTCGCGAGTAACAACGGTGCTTTTCAGGTGTTGTGCTAATCACTCCGCCAAAGTAGCAGAAGTAGCAGTGCTTTGCCTTCTGAGAATATAGTTCCATCACAATAATTTGACACGATTATTTGTTAACTTCTGGAAAGATGTTGCAATTATTGAACTTAAAAAGTTAAATAAATCAACAGTAAAAAAAAAAAAAAACACATCTGTGAAATTTGCCTTAATACTTTCCTATTTAAACTTTATTTTTTCATTCAGAACACAAGATAAATAAGAGTTTACTTGCAAAACGTAATGAGCTAAATAATTGTTTTTATCGATTATTCTGTTTTTGTGATCGTTGGGAGCCGAAATCATAATCATGATTAAATTTCGATTAATTGCACAGCCCTATCACAACCTGTAAATAGGAAAATGTTGGCGTTATTTTGTCACTTATTGGGAGAAGTAGGCTAGATGGAGTCTGTTACCTCCAGGATCTGTCAACTAGCTAGCGGTGGACGCAACAGTTCACATGCACGAGGAAGGTATGTATGGCTTCTATCTGGGGATGGTAATAAGCTATGCGGCGTTGTTCTTTTTAATAGCCTTAACTAGATGCCTAAAGTGTTACTATATAAAATAACTCCTCTAAAATGACATTGCTGAGAAATTAAAATGTCTTCACACAGTTTAAAGGGATAAGTGATTGATGTGTTGAATATACATTTTGTGCTGTGTTACAGAAACTGCTGATCGAGAGCAGCTTGCCCAGCTGCAGATTTTACACAAAGCTCAGCAGAGGCAAATCGAAGACTTGGAGCAAAAACTGGAGGATTCAAGGCGTAATATGAGATATATTGAGCATCAGTTTGCAATTGCCAAAGGTATGTTTCACAAACTGGGGGGTGGGAATTGTTGTTTACTTTATTGCAGTACATAGTCCATGTAAAGTAATTTGATTATACTTAGATATTTTAAGGTTTTGTTGCATGTTATGATCTTTTCAAACATGTATTTTAAGCTAAAATGTAAGCTGTTGTAGAAATTAAACAAACCGCTTGAACTTGGAATGAATAAATAACTCCAGGCTGCCTTGAAGACTTATGAGGAAGAAATAGTTTTCCTCTATGTCTGACAATTGTGTTTGACACTTATACTTTCCAAATGTTTTGTTTTTGTTGATGCACTATTAAAAGCTAAAGAGCTGGCTATCTGTCAATCTATAGCATTAATTGAGATTGATAGAAGGAAATAAAATAGGATATGTCTTCACTTACTTGTATATATGCCCCCTTGTGGCTGTTCAGAGGGCTTACACTATCTATAATAACACTGGGTCCTGAACTGGTCTCATGTGTCCTTAATCTGTTGCTGGATGTGCTTGTGGGAATAATATAATCTTATTTTCTATCATCAATAGATGAAAAGGAGGGCCTAGCAGTAAGCCTAAAGGAATCAAGTCAATTGGTTGAAGAGTCCAAGGAGAGAGAGTTTCAAATGTTAAACAAAGTGAAGGCAATGGAGCAGCAAGTACAGGCCCTTACTGCAAGAGACCATGAGGTAAGTTCTGCACTGACACACACACCACTGTTTTCCTCCTTCTCATCTTCTTAATTGTTAAAATATCAATACAAGACAGTCTGCAATACATCAGGTTATCTGTAATTAAGGAAGAGACTTGCAGAGTAGTTTTATTGTGTTTGCAGAACATGAAGAAGCAGAGGTTGGCAGAGGCTGCAGTGGACAGCATGAAGCAGCAGATGTTGGAGCTTTGTCGCTCTGACACTCTGTCCAAAACGCGGCAGCAGCATGACCGAGACCTTACCGTCATGAAGGAGCAGCATGAGGCTGCACTGTTGACACTAGAGCAGAAGCTAGACTCTACCTCTGAGGCTCTGAACGAACAGGTCTGTAGTCTTACTGTCACAGGAGATATAGTCGACTCCAAGTCACCTGCAAACATAGTAAACTCCCGTGTTGTTGTTTCGTTGCTTCCAGGTTGATGTTGGTCAGAGGTTACGGGAGCAGGTGAAGCAGCTGGAGCGCCAGAGAGAAGAAGAGCAACTGGAGAGAGCCCAAGTCGTCAACACCCTCAGTCAGCGTCTGGAGGAGAGTCAACAACAATGTGCCAAGCTGCTGCAGACAAGTGAGTTAATGTGTGGACGGCAACCACTTTTTTGTCTTTAACATACTTGCTAAAAACTCTGTCGAGAAGAAATCACAGAACATTAATGAGCAACTTCTATGCACGTGTTTTATTTGAGCTATTCCAAATGATTGTTTCTTCTCTGTTGCGGTTCAATTTTCTTCAGGTTCAGTGCAGGAAATGAGTCAGATACAAATCAAACTACAACAGGCTCAATCAGCCAAGGCACTAAGCGAAAACATGAACAAAGTCTTACAGGTTTGCTCTCTGATTTTCCTGCCACAGAATGGAACCACTCTCAAAACCAATATTGTTTAAAAAAAGATGTGCTTAAACTTAGTTGATTTAACTTTTCACCTTTCTTTTATTTGTATCCTAAAGGAGGATCTGGCTGAGTTGAAGGAACAGATCACTCTGTATGAATCTGCTGTGAAACACAGTGTTATTGCATTAGATCTGGACAGTGACTGGGAGAACCATCTGTCTGAATCCTGTGTGGATTTAGGATTAAAGAAAACAAACAGGAAAAATGGCTTGCTTCACAGGTACACCATGATTATATATTATTATTATTATATATATTATATCTTTACACTGTGTCCTTTTTCTGCATGCCATGGGTGCTAGTATATACTGTGGAACTTTGTTAACTCACAATGTTTCTACTTCATTATCACCACTCCCCCGTCAATCAAAATCTAACTTTCCCTACTGTTTGGTCAGTGCTGCCCTGGCTCACCTGTCGGACTCCAAGCTGCCCAAAGATGAAGCTTTGCGGGTGCTGCGAGTGGAGATGCAGCGCTGCCTGGGTAGTCTGAAGGGGAAACGTCAGAAGATCAGTCAGCTGCAAGAGGAGCTCCAGCTCTGTCAGGGTCGAGTGGCCGAGCTGCAGACCCAGTTAGATGAAGCCAAGCTCTGTTCTTCGGTGAGGACTGCCTTCTACTGTCTATTACCAGACAAACTTTGATGTTGCATTGCTGAGCAAAGCATTTAAAACTATACTGTCTGATAGCTGAGGTAGATTGGCCAATTTGATTTCTTGCTGGTAAAAAAAAGAGGGAAAAAATGCAATTGGTTAAGGTAAGGTGACACAACTAACAAAACATATGGACCTGAAATAATTAAAATATAATATCAATTCATGTTTCCTACCAAAACTATCTAGTTGTGTTGGCATAAAAAGGAAACGGATGATCAAAGTTCTCATAAACGAAATGGCACAAGCATAAGACTGAGATATTAAATGGCTCTAATGCAACGGTGATCATAAAAAAATTGCATCTGTGTTCACAGGTCAGAGAGACCAATCGGATGAAACATCCAGACGTAACTGGAGCGTCTCAGAAAGAGTTCACGAGACTACAGGAAGACCAACGACACTTGCAGGAACAAGTGGAGGTTGGTTGAAGTTTCGTCAAGTCAGTTAATTTTTTCCGTTTTTAGACCATATCTTGAAAGACTGGTGATGCTCTATCCACACTCTAGCTGTTAGAAAAGAAGAATAAGGAGCTGAAACAGAGTGAGGAGAAGGTGAGGTCTGCCAACTTGGAGCTTTGCACCAAGATGAGGCAGATGATCCAGGAACTGGACCAAGAGAAGCAGGAGGCTACTGAGAGGTAAGGCACAGATGAGGGAAATAAGATTATATTAAATTTTTTCTCTACCAAAAATTATCATAAAGAGTGTATTGTATGTATGTATGCATATAATGTTTTTTCTTCATGGAGAGCTGAGCGGATTCATCAGCAGTATAGGGACGACGTGGTGGACCGGGTCAGAACCGAGATCATGCTGGAATACGATGCTCAGGTTGAACAGCTGACTGCACAGCACCAGCAGCAGGTCCAACAGTTACAGTGAGTCCTCTGCACCGGTCACTGGAAATTGCCATTATCTGGAAACCATTGGAGCTCATTCACAGTACTTAACTACTTCTTCACAGGACCCAGTTGTCTGAGGCTAATGATAAGATGTTGGCCGTGCAAGAGTGTTACCTATCTGTCTGCAAGGAGAAGGACATGCTTGAGAAGGAGGAGACTTTGATCAGAGTAAATGAGGTATACAAGATCCTAAAATATGTTTACAATATCAGAGTTGGATATGGTTTTTGTGCTATCGAAAGGGAGAAATTAAAAGATCAAAATACACTATTGTGGGGTAAATGATTATTTGGAATTGTTCTTTTTTGGTTAATATTAGTAAGTTGGGACAAGGAGCTTTACTATTCATAGTTGACAATTTGTTGACTGTATGGCTACACACTGTATTTGACAAATCCTTTTTTTTTAGTGATGAAGTTTCCTGTATCCAACATAGATTTCCTGTGGACTGAGAAAGATTTATGATTTTTATTTATTTATTTCTTCTTCTCATTCCCAGCAAAAGATGAAAGAAGAGAGTGGTACAGCTGTGGAGAAGCTGAGAGCTGAGCTTGAGGCTCAGCATCAGGCTGCAATAAACAAGCTCAAAGCTCTCTGGTCCAAAGAAAAGGAGACTGAGATCCAGCAACAGGTGAACTCTCACGTAGCCTTGGCCAAGGCTGCTTGGAAGGAGGAACTACAAAAGGTATAATTTCCCATAATAACTGTCCAGCTCCTACAACTCCCTAAGGTGAATTTACGTCAGATGGTGACCTGAAAGTTTTTACTGCTTCTGTGCAGATGGAGAAGACCTGGGTCCAGAGGCTGGAGGAGGCCAGGAGAGAGAAACACAGAGAGACTGCTGAGGCAACCTGTCAGGCAGATGAGATTGAGGCCAGCAGCATGACAATTACTGTTGAAGAATTGGACTGCAGGCTGAGTACCCAGAAACTGCAGCTGCAACTGGAGGCTGACAAAGTCAAACGCAAAGCTGTGGAGGAAGCCAGGAAGCAAGCCCAGAGAGAGCTGCACAAGAAACATCTGGAGGACATGGCCAAACAGGTTAGTGTTTAAAAAAAAAAAAGAATACTTCTGCTAGTTGGCCAAAGTGATTTACTGTACATTTTGTATGAGTGGCACCAATCAATTCAATGCCACTAGAATTGCCATCGCTGTATTATTCACACACAGTTTAGATTTTTTTTTTCTCCTTTTACAGTATATACTTTTAGATTTCCCAGCTACATGATGATTTCCCTGGTTCATCCCTCCATATTTTGAAATGAGAAAATCAAATAGTGGTCGATCAAAAATGTTGCACAACTTTTCTCCAACTTACCTTGCTTAATTCCCCAAACATGTATTATGTTATCTTGCCTTCATCATCGGTTGCCAAATTTAGTGTTGTTGTTTCAGGTTGAAGGTGCAGTTACCAGGGCCTACAATCGCTGGATTGAGGATTTGACTTCATTACCAGAATACCAAGCCTGTCTCCAAACCGAGAGGGAGAAATGGGAAGAACTACAAGAAAAATGCACAGAACGACAGGTATGACAGGGCTTTATCTTTGTGAGTTAATAAGTGTCACTGCTGTCAACTGGCTTTTCTTTTTCTGATAATGTATATTCCTCAATTTAAATGTGCCAGGTATCCCAGGCCCTGAGGGAGGCAGAGGAGCAGTGGCATAGGACGCACAGGAATCAGCTGGAGGAACAGAGCTCTGGAACGCAGAGGGTGGAGGAGCTCCAAGAGGAGGTGGCAGCTCTCCAGAGTCAGCTGGAGCAAGGCAGGAGAGAGCACGCTGCCCTCCTGAAGGCTGAGCTGGCTGGAGCTAGAGCAGCCTGGAATCGAGACAAACAACAGGAGATCTCTGTCATCCAGGTCCGCAGCGAGCAGGCGTACCAAAGCAAGCTGCAAGAGCAGCGCAAAAATCTGGAGCAGGCTTTGCAGCAGGTCAGAGAGGATGCTGGTCTCCATAAGAAGGAGCTGCTCCTGCAGATGGAGGCCAAGCTACAGCAGACTCTGACGGCCCGAGAGGAGGAATGGAGATGTCAGCGTGCAGAGACGGAGCAGTCCCAGAAAAAGCAGATGAGAGATGAATTCCTAGCAGAGCTTCAGACTCATCTGGCAGAGGTCCAGGCACAACTTCTCAGGGATCCCAAAACAAATCAGCAGGGCACTGAAGACACCAGGAGGACCAGCGGGGCCACATCAGAGGGACCAATAGCACACATCATTCAAACATCCTGCAAAGACGTAGTCAACAGAGCAGTATCTCAAGCCAAGAAGGAATGGGAGAGGGTGAGTTTTTATTTAATTTTCTACTATCTAAAAATAAAATAAGTGATTTTATCTGTTAATCATTTTTGAGTACTTACTCTGCTCAATGATTAAAGGTTGTTGTAACGCATTAAGTACTTAAAGCAAAAACAAAATTGGGTACGGACACATCAAACCCCAGATGGGTACAATTGCAGGACAAACCAATAAAGGAAAAGGAGAACACACTGGAATGTGCAAGTTCCCAAGTATTTATTAATAAAATGTTTCAACCTTACAAGGTCTTCGTCAAGTTTAAGGTCGAAACATTGCATTGCTAAAAACTCGGGAGCTTGCATATATTAGTGCGCAAACAGCCTTATCTTTTCCTTTTTATGTGGTGGCTTGTGGCTCGGAGGTAGAGTGGTCGCCTCATAACCACAAGGTGGTTGAATCTCAGGCTCCTCCGGCCACATGTCAAAGTGTCGCTGAGCAAGACACTGAACCCTAAGTTGCTCTTCGGCTGCTCTATGTATAGCTGCCCTCTGCTCCTAATACTTAGGATGCAGTATAGATAAATGCAGTATTAGAATTTCACTACAGTGTGTATGTGACAATAAAGAAATAGTATTTTATTTTTTATTTTTTTACCACAAGTCCTGCTATATTTAAATGCTGTAGCATTCAATTAATGTACTGTTTTTATTATGTTTTGTCTTTCATGTGGTACAATGTTTAAGTTGTTGCTTCATTTATGCCCCCACAGATAAGTGAGGAGAGACTGAGCCGTGTGTTAAAAGAAACACAGGAGCAGCATGAGAGAGAAATCGACAAAATGCAAAGTATGTAATGCACTCTTATCGTCAATAAGCAGGACATAAGACAGGGCGTCATTTGATTAGACTATAGTGTTTACATGACAATATCGTCCACCGTTTCCAGGCTCTTTGTCCCAGAAGAAGGAGCAGGCTCGCTGCAGGAAGGAGTGTGCTGAGACTTTAGGTAAGCTGCAGAAGAAGAACAAGGAGCTCCACAGACACTTAGAGAAAGCCTGTCGTCAACTCCAGCACAGTGTTCGTGAGCACAAAACTGCCTTGCAGCATCTGAAAGGTATTAAATGCATTTAAAATATTTCTTTTAAAGGGCATTTAAATAGATTTACTCAACATACAATGCATCTGTGTATTATAGATGAGCATGAAAGCAGCTTACAAAAGGCAAAGGAGGGACATCTGCAGCAGCTGGAGGAGGCGAAGAGAGCCAAAGAATCCTCAGGGTTTGTGTTTTTTTTTTTTTTTTGTATTTATCTTTAGTTTAAAGTCCAACGATATGAAATATTGTTTCCCTGGCTCTTTATTGTTGTTTGATTTTATTTGACCACTTAAATATAAAATATGAAACAGTACTCTGTGTGATACATTAAAATACAGAAATAGTCAGGGATGACACAATAAAGACCAAAGACTTTCCATTTCCATGGTGGTCCCTGCTCTGTTTATTGTTACATCCCGCGTAAGTCAAAAGTGAATCGAAGGTATACTTTTCTTTGTCAGATGCCCTCCCTTCTCTCTCAAGTGTCAAAAGATTTTGCTTAAGCATCTTGCATTTGGGAAGATGTTTAGATATTCCGTCCAATAAAATGTTATAGATTTTTGGGACAACAAACTCCTCCCATTACAGTAAATATGCCAGTCTACTGTCATCATTATGGGGACTATCTCGAGCAGGACCTTTACTTTCAGTAATATTCAAATCAAGTCCTTTTAGTCATTATGTCCAGCCCCAAAATCATGATCCATTCAGAAACAATATCAAAAATGCATTTGATGGTTACCACTTTATACTTTTACTTACAACATATAGTAATTGTTAAATGTATAAATATTCTGTGTCTTAAGGGTCCATACGGTTTTATTTGTGTATAAACCTTAACTGTAAGATTCTGACTTATGAGTGAACAAGGCTGAAAAAGCCGAAAGAATAAAGGACTCTTCACTATACAAAAGATTTATATGGTTAATTTCTAAACTATTTCTAGAAAGGGAAAATCTCATTGGGAAGATTTAATGTTTAAAAATGTAATAATAAATTCCCTAAGCTACACTCTTTGTTTTGGGTGCAAAACTAAATGGGTACTTTAAAATAGCTGATAATACACCAGGGTTCAGTTTGCACACACTATTATGATGGATAAAGTGCTCTGAAAAACAACGTAAAGATCTACTGTAAATTATTTTTAGACATTACGTTTTTTTTTTTAAACCTGACTTCACTAGATAATAAAGTTCTGCTAGATTATAAAGTTCTCCTAAGCATGAAACTGGGTATGGTGGTAGTAGCACTCATAGTGATAACAGTAGTTCATGAATTTTAATGATGGCAAGTTTGGCAACAAATGAATGGTTCTTGCTTACAGGAGTTCTAATCACCAACAAAATGCTCATCAAGGCCTCGAGGAGATGAAGCAGCAATACTTGATGACTGTAGAAAAGATCAGAGGTTGGTAACGGTGCAGATTTTTTTTATATACAGGTGTGGATTTAAAATATTCTGTCTTCTAGGACACCATAATTCAATGTTACACGGTGGAGACGGTGCAGACAAAGCTAGACACTATGGTCCTGTATGATACTATGTGTTATGTCATCACTTGTGAATCCGATGCAGGTTTTCATGATTATATTACATGTGGATTAAACCTCACCATTTTCTCGTATATGTACCTAGTGAAAAGCACAGGTCATAATTGTGTTTTTTTTATGGCAGGAGACATGCTGCGTTACCTCAAGGAAAGTCGGGAGCGAGCAGCAGAGATGATCAGCATGGAGGTGCAGAGGGAGAGGCAGGACACTGCCAGAAAGATGCGGCACTATTATCTGACCTGTCTGCAGGAGTTACTGGAGGACGGAGGAAAGACTTCAGGGCAAGAGGCCATAATTGTCCTAATCTTGTTTGCTTGCTTCATCATGGCTCTTCAGGCTAATTGTATTGATCGTCCTTGTCTTTTGCAGGGCTGAAAAGAAAATAATGAATGCTGCAAGCAAGCTGGCAGCCATGGCTAAAGTTCTGGAGACGCCTTTCAAAAGTAAATCAGGAAAGAACAACGGTTTACAAAGTGAGTCCTGTTGTGCAGAACTGTTTTACTGTAGAGGTTTCTTTTTTGTTTGTTTCAAAATATCAATGTGGCGTGAAATGAATCTGTGTTTTGTATTGACAGGCTGTTTGACGGCTGTGTCCACAGGTAGAAACGCAGGTTTCAGTAAGAACCCACCAACACTAACTGAGCTTCCTGACATGAGGCCAGGGGAGAGATCCCACAGGGAAAAGACTTCTGCTGATTCAGAGCAGAAACAAGCTGCTGCAGCGAGGACTAAACCTTTGAGTCACCAGGACATTTCTGCTTCTGGGAAGGAGGAGGCCTCCGTACATGCAGTGCTGAAACCCCAAACTAATGCTCACACTCCCCTCCTCTTTTACAAATCTTCTCAACAGATGGCTTCTCCATCCCAGGTGGATTTAGTTAACGTGTCTGTGAGAAGTAAAAGCAGGGAGCTGTACCTGCAGGGGGTTGACTCCAGCAACGCAGACAACCGCCTCGACTCAGAGCGACAAAGTAAACCGTTCCTCATCCAGGAGGCTCCTGTCAGAGACGAGAGAAGGACCGACTGGAGCATGAGCAGTAGTGACTCGGACACAGGCTTCCAGGTTTCAGGACTCTCGTACTCGGGGAGGAAACTGGAGCCAGTGAAGCCCTTTTCTGTCTCTGCTGCATCAGCCAGTGACTCGGGAGAGTTTGGCGGCCTCACCCCAGATGTTTCTGACCTGACTGTCTATAATGAAATTGCCAAAAAGACACCTCACACCCAGACCTTGAACTTTCAGCATGCAAAAAGAAGTACACACAGAGAGCCCACCCCAGGCTCTGAGGCTGAGAAGCAGCATGGAGTTTGTTCCAGGCCTCTGTTCTCTGAGTTGAGACAGCGCCAGCAGGACAGCGGCTTTGACAGTCCATTCTACCAACATAAATGAGAAAGGGAAGGGCAGGTATGACGTGAAGTAGGGAGACGAGCTTGAAGATGTCAGTTATCTTACCAAATGGTGCCTTTTTTCATACAGTGTATACAGTTTACATGATGGAGAACCTTTGCCTTTGTGGCTGCTTTCAGTGATTGTATGTTGCATTAACATTGTTAAAAGAATACTTGACATATTGGGAAATTCATTTGCTTTATTGCCGAGTTAGATAAGATTGATACCGCTGTCACGTCTGTACGCTAAGTATGAAGCTAGCTTAGCTTAGCATAATAACTGAATACAGGGAACCAACTAGCCTGGCTCTGTCCAACGGTAACAAAATCCACCTCCCAGCAGCTCTAAAACTCAATATTGAACTAATTGTATCTCAAAATTTAGACAAATGAGATTCAACTTGTTAATGAGTGAACTATAGAGGTGATGGGAGGTGGATTTTGTTACCTTTGGACAGCACCAGGCTAGCTGTTTCCAGCCTTTATGTTAAGCTAAGCTAACCGGCGGCTGGTGGTAGCTGTATTTCCCAAAACTGACCAACTATTGCTTTAATTCGTAGTGTTTTCCAGTATAAAAGGTTCCATTTCGTGCCTTCCTGTTGTGGTCTAGATGTCTTCTGAGGCCATTTATTTTGGCCTTTTATTGATAACTTTTGAACATTTCAGTCTATAGCTTTAAAAATGCAGCTGCATGTCTTAGTTCTAAATCTCCAACAAATGGTTTACTTCAGTAATAAATAAGTAAACAGCTGTACTTCTTGTCAGCAAGGTGCATTGACTTTGAGGTGTTAATGGTGAGTTCATAGAGAGATTTCACTTCAAACTAAAATCTTTCTTTTATGCATGAATATCTCGGTGTCAGCTCATGAAAACTAATGTCCAAGAATGTTCAGGTTTTTATTCTGCAGCTGTGCGCTTGCTTGGAAGTGATTCTTACATCCCAAATAAGTGCACCCGTTAAAAAATGTTTATAGGTCAAAGGTCGTAGCTCTGCCCACACTGTTGAACTTGTGAGTTCATTGGCCGATACTGCAGCTTGCTGTGCCCTGGCCTGTACCTACCTACCACAGAACACTGGGTCAGGGACAGCTTTATAAGCTCATGTCACTCTGTTTTGTTTTCTCCCTCTGTCAGATTTAGATTCTAGTGTCTGTGTTTTGTTTTTTTTATATTTTAAAATATTTTATATCACATTAATGAGATATGCTGTGCATAGATTGTGTTGTTTTTTTATATATTGATTAAAATCATTTTTAATAAATCTTATTTATCTCATTTGAATGTATTTGTTGCCAGAGCAGAACTTCAACACCTGATGTGTTGAAGTTTTTGTTCCAGGTCTGCCTGGCAAAAAAAAGTTTATATCAGATTACTTTTGGTGATATCTAATGATATAAAGTCAATACAATACTTTTAAATACAATTTCGTATAAACCAAACGTAGCTTCATTTTTAGGCTAATCAATTAATGGACAAAATAATGAAATGTTGCAACAGTATAAAGTACACCAGCTGCAGGTAATCAATTACTGGTCTGATTAGTTAATATGTTACTTTATAACTAGTGTTTTAAAAACTGAGTTTAACATTTTCCAACCCTTGATATTTCGGAGATGTATGGATCCTCCCATACACACTTCAGTAGTGTCTGAGGATCTCGACGCGCTGCTGATTTAAGTTTCACACAGATAAACATGATAGTCTGGATGGTGATTGTAGCTGTGGTTTTTCTCGCCCTTTTATTCCGCCATCCGCACTTTTTCCAGGATGTCCAATACGTGCGGGATAAAATACAAGCGAGGCGTCGTGTCTTAAAATACAAGCAGACTAATTACTCCATCCTGGACCGGTTTTTAGAAGTGGTGAAGGCGCAGCCACACAAGCCGTTCATCCTTTTTAACGGTGAAACTTTCACCTACCAGGATGCGGATGAGCTCAGTAACAAAGCTGCACGAGTTTTTCTGCACAATGGACTTGTTAAAGAAGGAGACACGGTTGCGCTGTTCCTCAGAAATGAGCCGATGTTCCTGTGGTTGTGGTTAGGTTTGGTAAAGATCGGATGTAACGCTGCTTTTCTCAACTACAACATCCGATCCAAGTCCCTGTTCCACTGCTTCAGCAGAAGCGGAGCCAAGACTCTGGTGGCAGCTGAAGGTAAATAGGCATACACTATGTCTGCTTTCTCCAGTGGTGGAAGAACTATTCACATATTATTCATGTTAAAAACAGGTTTTATCAGCAAATTGAACTTGAAGTGTTAAAACTCAAAGTATAGCTAAACATGATCCGTTTATTAAGTTAATGCATCAGTAACAATAATCTAGTAATTCATGATTAATGTATTCCCCTCAATGGGGCCATTTTGCATAATGTGTGCTTTTACTTTGGAAGCTTCCTGAACATGTTACTAATCATTTTTTTTAATGTAGGAACTTGTAATTCAGTTTTTTTAAATTTAGTAAAATAATGTCTTCCACCACTGCATATGCATAAAATGCAAATTATTGGAACATTTAAGCAGAATTTTTGTATTAAAGCAGGTTGAGCTGGAACTAATTTAAGATACTTTATGTACTGTTGGTTGTTTAATCAATAACAATACTTTAAAATAAAACAGATGAAACAGCATATTGTTGAAGCTCTAAATATCTCAGGAAAAGGAAAAACCATAAACAGCTTTCAATATGTCATGACTTAACTACTGAACAGTATACAAAGTAGTTCCAACTAGCGCCACCTCGACCAGCTGCAACATTGAAATGCAACTTGCACATTGATACGTCAGTATCAACAGTCTATCTTGAGTAAAAGTATTATTGGGGAAATGTACTAAACAAAAATTTTTAATGTAACTTTTTATGTGGGTAATATTTTTTACATTGTTATATTGGTATATGGTTTTATTTCCAGAGTTACACAATGCTGTAGAGGAGCTTCTGCCCAGTCTGCTGGAGCAGCAGGTCACGGTTTTCATCCTGGCTGACCGATGCAGAACTGCAAATATGGAGAGCTTCAAAGACAAAATGAGCCAGGCCTCCTCTAAGCCTCTGTCCAATGATTTAAGGTCCCATTTAACCTTACAGAGTCCTGCAGCCTACATATATACATCAGGGACAACAGGTAAACCACTTTAGGTATTACATGTTCAGGATTCAACAGTAAAAGAAACAGTACCTACTCTACATGTGCATACCTCTGGCTTCTCTTTAACAGGTCTCCCTAAAGCAGCAATAATCTCTCATGCCAAACTGTGGACCCTAGCTTGCAGTATGTCTATGGCAGGAGTGACCTCCCAAGATGTGCTTTTTATTAGTCTCCCTCTCTATCACACCACGGGTTTCCTCGGATTCATTTCGGTCATTGAGAGGGGTATGCATATATCATATTATTTATTTGATAAATTGTGATGGAACATTTTTTAACAGCATCAGTATTTTTGATAAGGAGTAAGGCTGGTGTTATTTCTTATTGTCAGCATCTCCAATGAAAAGACCAAAACCCAAAATGCATTAGTCAGTCTCAATACATTCCAACTTCCCTGCATTGTGTGTGTCACTCTGGCCCGAGGCCATTCATTTCTACAGAAGACCTAAATCTGTTTAAAAAATAAAAATAAAAAAAAGGCTACGTAATTTCCTTTTTGGCAAAAAACACTGAAATGGTAGTAAATTATGTATTTGTTGGGGACTATTTTCAGCTGCAGATCAATACACATTTAGTGCACTGATTTCCAACCGGGGATAGCTCGGCTAAAAAAAAAAAAATGGAGGCTTTTCACCAGAACAAATAAACCACCTGATTGCAACAGGACTCACCTACCTGAGTCTGTCATGGATAAATGATTGAAACATGCAGCTTCAATTGCAAACTTACCAAAAGACAGAAAACAGTCTATGCTTAAAGTCCATGCTTAACATTGACATATCCAGGAACAGTGTGTCACTTTTGTACAATTGATAGTGTTGAATAACATCCAGTTTCAAATCTGTTCAAAATTGTGTCTTGAGTGGTGTGAATGAAGGGGATATTTGAGCTCAGACTGTGGGGGTATATCAGACAAAAAGGTCAGGAGCTCTAGTGATTATTCATAGCAGAAATGTAATTCATTTAAATGGAATAGTTATAGAGTAAAAAAATAACTAGTGTCCATGACTTTTCATTGTAATGAAGTGCAACAGTGTTGCTGATTATTGTGTTTTTCATATTTTGCAGAAAACAATGGAGGTCTATAGCAAAGAGGAATAAGACATATCAGACTTTGGCTACACAGATGATATTCATTAGTTGGAGCAATGAATTGCTTAATTTGGTCTGTTCATGGATATGTTGACAAAAAGAAAAATATTTAATATTGACTTATGTTTTAAGATTGTTATTTGTCATCTTGTTGCTGTGTGTAGGTAACACATTGGCTTTGAGGAGTAAATTTTCTGCATCTCAGTTCTGGGACGACTGCAGAAAATATAACGTCACGGTCATAATGTTTATAGGTGAAATGATGCGTTACCTCTGCAACACACCAAAAGTATGCATGTCACACCTCAACATTGATGACACTATCACATTTAAAGGTCACCATGAATAAAAAAAACAATGAAAGGTCTTGATTCTTTCACAACAGAAACCTAATGATCAAAGCCACAAAGTGAGACTTGCGATAGGCAGCGGGTTAAGAGCCGATGTTTGGAGGTACTTCATAAGCAGGTTTGGGAACGTTCAAATCAAAGAGTTTTATGGAGCAACTGAAGGGAATTTTTCTCTGCTGAATTACACCGGCAAGATTGGAGCTGTTGGCCGAGACACCTTCCTCAACAAAGTAAAAGTCCATATTTAATTCCACATGATGAAGTAAAAGCTATTAATCATCAGTAAGCAATGTTTTGGCATTTTTATTTTTATTTTTTTTTAATCTTGCAGTGGGTTTTTCCATATGCTGTGATCAAATTCGACGCAGAAAAAGGAACACCTCTGAGGGATTCTTCTGGTCTCTGCATAGAGGCTGCCAAAGGTTAGTACCAGGACTGTAGCTAACATGTCCTCAGTTTTCTCTTTTTTAAACGTGTTTATTGGTATTTTAGAGGACAAAGTATTGGACAAAATTAAGTGTTCACCTCTCCTGTATTCCCTTTCCACAGGTGAACCTGGACTTCTGGTATCTGAAATATCAACAAGGGCTCCTTTCGCTGGATACGTGAGAGACCTGCAGCAAAATGAGAAGAAGAGGCTGCATGACGTCTTCAAGAAAGGAGACTTGTACTTCAACACTGGTGACCTGCTGTGCATTGATGAAGATAATTTCATTTACTTTAAGGATCGAGTCGGAGACACTTTCAGGTGAGTTAATCTTTCAGTTTCAGCCACCTAATTCAAAGTGACACTTAAAAAAACATTTATTGTTATAGATGGAAAGGCGAGAACGTGGCTACAACTGAAGTGGCTGACATCATCACACTGCTTGACTGCATCAAAGAAGCCAACGTTTATGGAGTCGAAGTGCCAGGTAATGTTAACTGTTCTTCTTTGTTCTTTCTTGTCACAATTGCAGTAGTCTATATTCTTGACCTTCCACTTTTGGGATTACTTCGTTGCCACCGGAAAATCCGCCAGATTTCACTCATTTAGGCCTGATATCCGTTGCCTTTGGCTTCTTTTGTGTTGACATTTTAAACTCTGGTCGATTTATGAGGACTATGGTTAACCTTTTCACAGATCTCTGCGGGGTAATCCAGACAGCTAGTTAGACTATCTGTCCAATCTGTTTTCTGTTGCATGATTAAACAACTTTTAAGCGTACACGTTCCACTTAAACAAGTTCCTTCCGAGCCTATTTTGCAGCGGCACCGCGGCTTTTCTCCGGTGCCCAAGGCGATTGTTATTGGTTTAAAGAAATGCCAAAAAAACAGAGCATGTTTTCCTCCCATCCCCGAATGCTATGTGGAGTAGCCAGACTCTCCTCCGGTGTGCTTGGGAGGAGGGTCTGACAAAGCGAGACTACAATTGCAGCAGCAAAGTGTGTGGGCAGAAATAGTTATTTTTATTACTGATTAATCTTGGAGTTATTTTCTCAATTAATCATTTGGTCTATAAGATGTCAGAATGTAGGGGAAATGCTTTTCATAATGTACTAATAAAGCCCACTATATATTTGTCCAAATATATTAACTTTACATAAAACAAAGAAAAGAAGCATATTGTTGTTGCCAGGTTAACTTACCTGCGGCCGTGGGTTCGGTTCCGACCTGCAGCCCTTTGCTGCATGTCATCCCCCTCTGTCTCCCACTTTCCTTACTTAATCTGTCCTATCAAAGGTATTAAAAGCCTCCAAAAAAATCTTAAAAAAAAAAAACTGCATTGAGATCCGATCACTCTGACCACATTCGTAGTGGTTTAGGCCAGATATGGGCACATTCTTATAGCAGTGTGCATCCTGGGCCTCATTAGGATCGCTTACTCAACTTTGAACGGAACTACGTACTCAAGTATTTCTCCTTTCATAAAAACCACTGATAGAGAATTGTGTGTTTTGGATGTTATTATCATACTGTCATGATGTGTTGAAGTTTTTGTTCCAGGTCTGCCTGCTATGAAGATCTCTGCGGTTGACTATAAAAGGCAGCTGCCGGTTGACAATAACCTCATTTTTAGTTTCATAAAACGTCCGAGATTTCACGAATATGTGGGATATTACACTCTTATGTCGCAACTTCTCATTTTGTTATTTAGTGGTCTTTGCATTGCCAGACTTATCTCAACAGCGCTGTGGCAGCGCTGGAGAAAGCCGGCTAGCCTGAGTGGTCAAAGCAGCGGCTGTAAAATTATGGAACATTTCAATTCCTATAAATTCTTTGCAATATAAGTCCCCCATGATTTTGTTATTTAAAAGCTTTTATTATGAAGCAGCAAAATCAGGAAATGTTGGGTCTTCATCAGCAGTAACTTAACACAGCTCCTATAAGTGAACATGAAACGTAAAATAAAGTATATATGCAGTTCGAAGGTAACAAACATACTGAGACAGGTCCTGCACAGGTCCTGGCTCTCGTCTGTAGACATCCCTATTTCGGCACACAGACAAAGACTGTATAGCAGTGCTTTTCAATTGCACATTTTTAATAAATGATTTATGTGAGATTAACAACTGTGTTGTATACACACAACCCTTACACATAGCCTACACACACACAACCAGCCTACCGGTATGTGCCAACGGAAATGATGTACATGTTTATTTGCATATAGAGCGGGGAAGTGAGATCCGATCACAAGTGGTCACTCAAGACACTTTTGTATAGCCATTCTACTGCCAGGTGAAAACAAGCATACTTGGAGCTGTCCACTTGTGATTGGATCACTCAGATCGGATTTTAATACCAGGTAGAAATACGGCCTTAGAGAAAGCACATGCAGCCTTCTTATGCAAAGATTTGAAGCACAGAACTAGTCTATCCTTTGAACCCTCAGTATCGTATATTATATTGTGTCAGTTGTTAAATAGAGTGTTCGGGTGGTTCAATATCAGTAAATATCTTATAAACACATCATATTTAGCAGGATTTTGCACACAGATGGCTGTGATTCTGTGGAACAATACAATGCGAGTCAGGCACTGTTTGCTAATGTTTGGTCTGTATATGTTGCAAATCAAAGGGCATTACAGGGAAATACAAGTTTGGATACATTTACCATTTACCAGACACACGTTTGCCAGGAGTCGATTCTCCAAAGGGACAACTTGTACCATAAACTCAGGGGACATGTCTCTTGCCCCAGTTTCACAGCGGTATTTACACTTCGCCGGTCAGTTAAAATCAGTGTCCTAGTCATAAACTTTGGCCAAAATATTCAACTTTATTAGTAGAGAGGGACCGCCTAAATGCATCATTAGTCTCTGTGAGACGGGATGGGGCAGGAGGAGCAGGTTCATCCCGACTGAAGACATTACATCTGTAGGTACATTGCAAACAAGAACTACTCATAGCTAATTCTCTGCAATGCAAACAATAAATTAATTATATAAAATAATAAACAGGGCACAAGATGTAGCCCACAGTGTAACTCACTGAATCCATGGCAACATTATACTTCCTGTTTACATCCCCCAAAGCACCCAAATTATGGGAACTGTAGTTCCAGAAGAGTAATAGTAGTAGGAGTGATAAAATTTACAAAATACATTAACGTTAATGTTTTTTGTATTGCACTATCAAACGCTTCTCTGTGACGGCAAGCTTTTCGCCCTTCTAGATGTAGATGTTCAGAGCAGTGTTGAGACTTTAACTTTTGGTTGAAGATGTTCATGTTGTATGAACTAGTCTGATGCCCAGGCTGAAATAAATTCTGCACTACATGTTCATTTAATCAATAATGTCTTACATCGGTAAACTAGTGTCATCTGATTTAACTACTGTTTAACTTTTTCCAGGTCAGGAGGGGAGAGCTGGAATGGCTACCGTCACTTTAAGTGAAACGCAGAGATTTGACCCTGCAGATGTTTTTAAACATGTTGTAAGCTTCCTGCCGGCCTACGCAAGGCCATGTTTTCTTAGGATTCAGGTGTTTTTACTCCAGTCATTTTATATTTTTATAAAGCATCTTGACAGTTTCAGCCTTATTTCAATGTCCTCACACTGACAATTCATTTCACTGTGATTTCAGAGCTCCTTGGACGTTACAAGCACGTTCAAGCATATGAAGGTGAAGCTGGCGGAGGAGGGTTTCAACCCAAATCAAATAACCGACCCGCTCTACTTTCTGGATGAAAAAAACAAAAATTACGTCCAGCTTACGGTGGACATATTCAACTCAGTTACATCAGGAAAGATCAGAATTTAAAGTGGCTTTTGTTGCCTATCCTGCTTGCACTGTAAAACATCAGCCACCTGTGATGTTCAGTACATTTAAGGAGTTGTTTTGTGATGAAGTCTTGTAATTTTATCTTCATCTGTTTACTTTTTTGTACTTCTACTTCAGCAGTAATTTAATGTGCACTGAGATTTTAGAGAAAATCCTGCACACTGACTATTACGCAAGCAATAATTTATTTAGAAGAAAAATACAATGTTTCGGTCTCAGACCTTCATCAGGTAAATGTGCACTGAGATGTAATAGCTTCACTTAGAGCAAGAAAGCAAGTTTTTTTCTAGTAGAGAAAACTGACAGCTGTACGCTCCTTATTCAAACAGTGAGGTGTCACTTCTTACCATTCTGATCTATTGAGGCTATTGTGATTATGGTTGTTGAATGTTTGTTGGCAAGTCCCTTCCCTTTCTTTGGAGCTTAAGGATTTTAGGATAATAATTTAGATTTAGAATGATTATTTTAGATTTCTTTTTTTTTTCTGGTCCTTGTTATATATAATTTCAACTCCTGGCCTTTATTTGTGCTCTACATAGTTTTAAACAATGATTTGAAAATTGATTTTATTTTTAACTGGTTATGAAACTCAATTTAATTCGGATGCCTCTTTATGACTTACATAAGCAAATGAGACCATCAGTGAGAAGATTGCCTATTTTTTATATGTTATTCTTAATGCCTGTCTTAAAATAATCACATGACTGGTTTGTCACATAATGGGTGACGTGTAACAACCTGTTTCCTCCTTCCTACCTTTTAAATAAATCTTCATCTGGGTTCTTTTAAAGCACAGCAAAGTCTTTCTGATCAATATGAGCTACCAGTTCCTGGGACAGAATCTCTTCATTCACCCTGTGTTTGGGTGAAGGGGGACCCAGGCCGGGGATCAGCAGCATGGGGACACCTTGACAGGTGGAAGGGCAGCTCAGGCAGGTAGAACCTTATTAACCAAAAGGTCCCTGATTTTAACAAGAGGATCAAAAAGGCTATACAATCTCAAAATGTGTGAAATAATGGTAAATGGACAATCTACAATTATCATGTTTTTTACTTTAACTTCATAGTCCTTTTGAGGCAGTAGTCTGACATTGTCTCATATCTTTCGGAGTTGAGTGACCACTTGTGGTTCTCCTCTTGGCTTTTGCAATTTCCTCGTGTTTGATTTAGTCTTGCTAGTGGTGAAGCTTTAGGGATGTAAAGGCAGTCAGTCCTTCACTTCAGTCGACTTCATAGCACCGCTTACAGGTTGAAACTTAGACTCCTGTCCTTGATAAGATGGGTCGAAAAAAACTTTTCCTCCTGCTACAACATACAAATCAAATTCTAATTCAGTGATTCACCAGCAATTTATGTAGGCATTAAATATCATTAAACCACAATTACAAACAAAGCTTCAAAGCAGTGGCATACGAGTGTAAGTTAAATTCCACTCAGCCATATGTGTCATTTTTACAAGTGAATTGTCAGAGCAACACAAAGCAGCAGGCACATGTACAGACACTTGTTGCATCACAGTCACAAACACTTAAGTCTTAAAAAACTAATTTTATCACAATTGAATTACAATTTTAATTATTTATTATTCACTGATCAATAAAAATGCCAACATTGCCTTTTATGTTCTCTTTGAATTCTCAAGTTAGTCAAATCTTTGCAGTTAAGTCTCAACGAGTCTCTATTCTAAATCTAAAGTCTAAATTCAAAGCCTGAGGTTGTATGATTTCTGTCTCTGTGGTCCTGTATGTCCGTCAACCTACATTTTAGGATTTGCCGCTTTTCTCTGTTATATATATAGTTTTGAATTTAATATTTTTGGGAAATTAGGACTGTTGGTCAGACAAAACGAGCAATTTGAAGACATCACCCTGATTTATGGTAATTGCTGATATCTGATAAACATGGTAATTTTCTGCAGTATTCTGACATTCTGTAGACTTAATATAAGAACATTAGAGCCTCAACACTGAACACTGGAGTGGTTTGATTGATTAGGCATCATTTGAAAAAAAGGACTGGACAAGGACAAGATTGTGTTATCCTCGATGTCTTTCACTCTGTGTGTGTGTGTGTGTGTGTGTGTGTGTGTGTGTGTGTGTGTGTGTGTGTGTGTGTGTGTGTGTGTGTGTGTGTGTGTGTGTGTGTGTGTGTGTGTGTGTGTGTGTGTGTGTGTGTGTGTGTTTGTTTTAGCAGCTCAGTTTAAGGAGTGCACGCCCACCACTTGCTGCGATTGCGGATTGACGCGGGTTGCCATTTGCAGAGCTTCTGTAGTGGATCATGACTTTAATTTGGTATTAGTATAAATCATATATTTAAGTCACTGGATTTCAGTCTACATTCTGCTGCTGGCACTTTATATCCGTTTTAAAATAAAAAATGGCAAAAAATAAAATAAAATGCACTTACCGGTCATAACCTGGAGGTGTCGCAGGTGTAAATCAGTGAAAAACAGATTTTCCCTTCTTAATGTTTGGCAGCTTATTTAATAACTTTTCTCACTTTTTAACAGAATCAGGTTGTGCAGCATAACAGAAAAGTAATACAACATGAGGATAACATAAACATTGATACAAATTAGTTAAAAATCAGTTGTGGATGTTGGGGAAAGAAAACGATCTGGCAACTAGAAAACATTCCGGAATGAAGGAGGGGTCAACGGGCAAGAGAGTTGAGCACCGCCCCGGGCTGAGTGGGTGAACTTTGTCACAAATTGTGTTTAACTGACTTGCATAACAACATCCACCACTGCCTCTCAGTGACAGATGCGTCCTGCTGCCTAGTGCGCTCTGCAAAATGTACATCTGCTTCACCGTTATAGCCGGACTGGCTATTCTGTCCTTCTTCTTTCTCAGGACACGTTTCCCTTACTTAGGCGAGGACTGCGCCTACATCCTGAGGAGCATTAAACTCGGCTTCAGGCTCATCAAGTACAAGAAAGTCAAACCTTTTTACAGCGTCTTGGACTGCTTCTTGGATGCAGCGAAGAGGCATCCCAGTAAGATCTTTCTGCACTTTGAAGGACGAGAATATACTTATGGAGAAGTGGATAAACTGAGCAACAAGGTAGCCAGAGCTCTGCAGGCTGAAGCCCGGCTGAAGGAGGGGGACGTGGTCGCCTTGTTTCTG
Organism: Perca fluviatilis; assembly: GCF_010015445.1. Classification (NCBI taxonomy): domain Eukaryota; kingdom Metazoa; phylum Chordata; class Actinopteri; order Perciformes; family Percidae; genus Perca; species Perca fluviatilis. The sequence continues at coordinate 19,546,747 of NC_053119.1, read as the reverse complement.
GCCAACGAGCCCAGTTTCGTGTGGACTTGGCTCGGTTTGGCCAAGCTGGGCTGCCCGGCTGCTCTACTCAACTTTAACATCAGATCCAAGTCTCTGTTGCACTGTTTCTCCTGCTGCGGGGCCAAAGTGATCATCGCCTCTTCAGGTGAGATACAGAGAGATGTAAAACATGTGTCAGGGGCGCAGAAGAAGTAGGGGGTCTTCAGATCTCTGTGCTTCTGGCTTCTTCCACCATTCATCTGTAAGCATAAGAAGAGCAAAATACATTATGAGGTACTGGTACTTTCAGTTTTTCCATTTTTGTACAACTTCCAGCAGTGCATTTGCTAAAAAAAAAAACAACAACCTGTAGGCCTACTTATGTACAATTTAGAAGTAAATACATTTAGTGCTGTTTTGTTCCACTACATTTCAGAGGGAAATGTTACACTTTGTTCTCCACTAGATGTATTTGACCGATATCTACTTCACAATTCAAATGTTTACATAAACATAAACTTCTCAAATGCAACACATACTTAAAGGTTAAAACTAGTGGTTCACAAACATGTTGGTTTTTGAGCTCTTACTAAGGAGCAGTGCCTAGTTGGGGCTCCTTGTCACATTTCAGAAGTGTGTGTGAGTTGTTAACACATCATCCCAAGAGACATTTCCCCTGTAAACTGCTCACATAGTTTAATTGTTTAACAATATTTCACAAAAAAGATTAGGGAATATTCAGAAAAAAACCAATACAGATACTAAACTACAATTTTATATATTTATATTTAAACTAGCTCCGCATGAACAGCTACAAAAGTAAAATGTTGCTGACACATTGATGCATCAGTATTAGCGATCTAATAATGTCATATATATATAATACTGTATCAGTCACAGTACATTTTGCTGATAATACTTCTGTTTTTATTCAAAATAGGATTTTAGATAAAGAACTTGTACTTGAAATGGGGTATTTTGACATTGTTCGATTGGGACTTAAGAAAAGGATCTGAATACTTCTTCCACTGCAAAGTTAGACTTGCATATAATAACTCAAAATTCCAGATGGATTTGGACATTGCTCTGGCAGCTGTATACAGCTGTTACTTTGCAGCTAATGATTGTATAGGCATTACGTTTACATACAAAGCATCTGATAGGCTGTTAGGGCTGGAGTGACCTGCCATGTGGCCCTTCAGATGCAAACAACAGACTGCACATGGTAGGTTCTTTATTTTGGCTTGAGCCCCAGAAACCAACCAGTCCCGTAATTTATTCATTTCTAGCATACACACCATGTTAACACAGTATTAACTGAAAATAATAAAGTGTTTCAAACTTGATTTTGCAGTACACAAACAATCTGGACTCCCATGATAAAGAACAGTCCAATGTCCGTGTAGGATACTGTGCTGCTGCTACTTGAAATTAATTAACAGATGTGAGTTAATCTTCCACCTCTAGATTACAACACAAAGAGATCTTCATTTTCACATCAGGTATCAGGCGGCCACATATTGCCAGTAATTGTAGGTTTGTGGAGGTAACAACTCAGACAGTACTAATCAGCCTTTATTAACAACTTTTACCATCGACAAAAGGCTGTTAATGATTAGTTTGTTTAAGTCAGCATTAGATAAGAGAGATGTACAGGCAAAATTTAACAGGATTAAAACTGAAATACATGTATACTGCGTTGATTGAAAATTGCTATTTTGTGTTTTAGGACATTTAAATCCTAATGTATTGATATGAAGGTTTCGTCACAGTAAGATTAAATGGAAAGACAAAAACTGATCAAATTGAGTCCTCACCCAGTCCTCATCTCTACAGGATAAACCAAGCTTTTTCTTGTCTAGGATTTCATCCTAGCTAACACAACAGTTACCACATCATATTAGTTCAAATGTTTTATTTCTCATATTTCTGTTGAATTCACCCAAACTCTGTTTTAGAAACCGAACAGTGTGATTTTAACCCTCCTACTGTCCTCGGGCCAAAGTTTCCATATCAGAAAATGTGGATTTCTTTCAACCACATTGTCAAAAAAATAAAAAATAATGTGGATGGTTCCGTAAAATAAATGATCAGTTCACTACTTTCATTGAATTTGGGTGTTTTATTCAGTTAAAGCATTTTGGAGGAAAAAAATTATACAAGAACTTAAGAAAAAATTGACAAAATGTCTAAAAAAAAAAAGCGCAAAACAAAATGAGCAGAAAAAATGTTGGGAAAAGTGTCAACCAATTTTAGTTTAAAATTTTGACCCATTAAAAACAACGTTGCAGGTCGACGGGAAGACAACACAAGGGTTAAAATAGTGAGTATTTATAAGAATATAGACAAGAAAATACATTTTGACAGGACAATTCTTCCTCCAGCTTCCTCAGCAAAAGTAAAAAGTTGAATCACTCGTTTTCCCCCTCATAGTATTAGTCTGTGTGCTGTACATTCAGTCCTGATGACTGAGTTCACATGAGGCACTCTGCAAACTTCTTTCTCTGCTCTCCTATTTTGGCGCTAGAGTTTCACCCCAGAAATATGCATACCTTTAGGCTGAAGTGACTGCACCATGTGCTCGTGTCCAAGTGGGATGTGAGGTAACCTGATACAAGCCTACATGTGCTGCATTGTGCAACACAGCGCTCGGACATATTGTGTAGAACTTGAATGCCTCTCTGTGTTTGCAGAGCTGCAGGATGCTGTGGAGGAGGTTTTACCCACACTGATAGAGCAAGGCATCAGTGTGTACCTCCTGTCAGAGGCCTGCAGCATTCAGGACATCAACACTTTGTCTGACAAGATCTCCCAGGCCTCAGATCAGCCGCTGTCCCGGGACCTCAGAGCCAACGTCAACATCAGGAGCACTGCTCTGTACATCTACACGTCGGGCACTACAGGTACACCAGGAAACTCCTCTGAAACACAACTAATGCACTCTTTTTATTCCCTATACTGGTTTTAAAGCTTTTGCAGATGTAATTCACTCTTCTAACTTTGTTCTCTATTGACGTTGGTTTTACCTTGCAAGTTGTGTTTATGTACTTTTTTTTAGAATTTATGTAGCCTGCTGTTGTTTATCTATGTATCGAGGCATACTTCACCCCATCTGTCCTGGTTTTAAAGCACTTTGGGTCAGCTTATGCTGTTTTTAAATGTGCTATATAAATAAAGGTGACTTAACTAATACAACAGTCCTGCAACAAATCATAATGTTCAGTTTTTGTCGAAGTTGTTTATTCAACTGCTGTTAAATTGTATTGCATTCTACTAAGAGGTGTTTCTAATATTTAATCCACTGCAATTATACCAATGTGGGTAGACGTCCGATTACCAGTTGTATTCAAGAACCTGTTGTATTCTTTGACCCTGGAAGGTTTGCCTAAAGCAGCTGTTGTCACCCAGGAGAGGGTTTGGGCCGCCTCCTTCATCCAAGCGGCATGTGGAATCACATCAGAGGACATCTTCTACGTCAATCTGCCTCTCTATCACAGTGCAGGCTTTCTCATCGGGATGGTCGGATCCATCGAGAGAGGTAGGCTAATAATCCTCTTAACCCTCAAAAGCATTCACACACCTGTTTGGGCACTTAAGACGGTTCTGTTTAAGTGTACACTAAGCTAAAAGCTGTTATGTGATGTTAATTGCAGGTAATACCATTGTTCTGAAGAGAAAGTTCTCTGCCTCTCAGTTCTGGAGCGACTGCAGGAAGTACAATGTGACCGTGATGCAGTACATCGGTGAAACAATGCGCTACCTCTGCAACACGCCCAAGGTAAGAGGAACCAACTTCCGGTTAAATGATTGAAGTGTTGTTCTGATGGGAGATATGAAGCTTTGCATCTCTGCCTTGACCCTGAGCCAATGTCACTTTTTGCAGAAAGACAACGAGAAGAACCACAGAGTAAAGATCGCCATCGGGAATGGAGTCCGGACGGATATTTGGTCGGAGTTTCTGAATCGCTTCGGGGACATTAAAGTTAGAGAGTTGTACGCGGCCACAGAGGGAAACATTGGCTTTATCAATTACACGTCCAAGATCGGTGCAGTGGGGCGGGTCAATTTTGTCCACAGGGTAAGTCAAGAAACATGCCCGCTGCTTTTAGCAGCACTGCTTCAGTCCAGACTGAAATATCTCAATAGCTATGGGATGATTTGGTACAGATATTTCTAGAGGATGAATCTTAATAACACTGGTGATCTCTGACTCTTCCTCTAGCGCCACCATGAGGTTGACATTTTTGGTTTTAAGTAAAACAACTATTAGACGGATTGCCATGAGTTTTATTACAGACATTCATGTTCCCTTCACGATGAATTGTATTTATGTTGGCGATTCTTTAACTTTCCCTATAGCGCCACCATCGGGTCATGATAACGCCACTTTCTGAGTCCAGCCTCACAGAGCTGCTAGAGTGGCTGAGGACTCTCTGTCTTGTTAAAGGTGCCGTAGGTAGGATTGTGAAGATCCAGGACTTAGCCAAAAAATTTGAACATCAATAACTTCTCAGTCCCTCCCCCCTTTCCGCTAAAGTCCTTCCCCCCACAAGGGAGAATGAATGCGTGAGCATGAGCAGTGATTGACACGCAGTTAGACCCTCCCCCCCCCCGGCCATGATTGGTGCATCTGAACAGGGAGCGGTGGATTTTTGCAAATCACACTACAGGCTGTAGGTGGTGCCAGAGGAATTTTTTTATTTTTATTTCCTGCGTCATGTAGTTCTACCCGAACATAGGGCCAGTTTCAGCAAATAAAAGTCTTACCTACTGCACCTTTTAAACCAGCAAAGCTGAACTGCATCACCTGGAGGCTGTTCCATTATTCACAAACAATACACCTTTTAACAAATTCACTTTTTATTTCTTCTGTCTAGTTTTTCTTCCCATTTACTTTGATCAAGTTTGACATTGAGAAGGAGGAGCCGGTCAGGAACTCTGAGGGTTTGTGCATCGAGGCAGCCAGAGGTGAGTCTATATTACAGGTGTTTTCTTATTTCTCTTTTTTTGACACAAGAGCAGCAGTACGTCATTTGTTGTCTTCAGTGCTGAAACTATTAATCGATTAATCAAAATGAAATAAAACTAACTGATAACAATGTTGATAATCGATTCATTTTTTTTTTTTTTTAATCAAGCAAAAATGCTTCCAGCTTCTCAAATGTGCCAATATGCTGCTTTTATCTGTTTTATTTATTGTAAATCTGATATGATTTGGTTTTGGATTGTTGCTCAGACCAAACATGCAACCTTAAAGCATCACCTCGGCTCTAAGGGAAACTGTGATGGACATTTTTGATGCGTCTTTTTGACAGGTGAGACGGGACTTTTGGTGGGGAAGGTTACTCAGAGGTCTCCCTTTGTTGGGTACGCTGGCAACCAGCAACAGACAGAGAAGAAGAGGCTTCGTGACGTGTTGAAAAAAGGCGACCTCTACTTCAACACTGGAGATTTGCTTCGGTTTGATCACATGAACTTTGTGTACTTTCAGGATCGAGTCGGTGACACTTTCAGGCAAGTAGTGACTCATTTTGTGCTGATCTGTTAGTTATTTGATTTCTCTTAAAGGAGAAAGCCATCGATCCAGTTAGTGAGTTGCGCTTTATTTTTGCTAAACGAGAAACTAAGAAGAGAAGATGTTAACTGTTTGATCGGTGGATCAGATTTAAATGACTTAGTGTGAACATTTTTAGGGATCATGCATTCTAGCTGTGTGAAATTTTAAAGCTTCAATTTATTTTATTGTTTTTACATTATAAAAGACTTGCAGAATTGGGAAGTTACAGTTAAACGTCATAATTTCTGACTTTGCACAGCCCCAATTTATACATCATAAGCTCAGTTCTTTCCAAAACACATGAAGATATCTGTGAAATGTGGTGCCAGTCAGGAAGTCATTTGGTATGAAATTAAGTTTTTTCGATGCAATGTTTTTCTTTCTGTTGCTTATTTGTTGTTACAGATGGAAAGGAGAAAACGTTGCCACATCGGAGGTTGCAGACATTCTCACAATGGCTCCTTGCATTTTGGAGGCAAATGTCTACGGTGTTAAAGTTGAAGGTAAAAACACTGATCGAGATGTTAAAGCACATTTTAAAACTGCTGTATTCTGTGCTTTTCAGTATTTTCTATATGTGTTTAATTCAATTGTCTGATAAGGTCATGAGGGGCGGATCGGCATGGCAGCTGTCCTTTTGAAAGAAGGAGAAGATTTTGACTGTTTGCAGACCTACAAGCAGGTCGTCAACTACCTCCCAGCGTACGCAAGACCTCGATTTATCAGGATTCAGGTAAGAAAAACAAATTAATTTGTTTTGCGCTTATATCTTACTTCATGCCCCTGCAGCCTCATGCCACTTGTGGCAGGTAGAACATGATCTATTTACCAGGGCTTGTACCTCATTTTATACGACGTCGAACCTCTTTGCTCAGTTCAGGTCACCTCAACTCTTCTGCATTTCTGGGTAAAAACAAAATCATTCAGCTGTTTTTTATTTACAGATAATTCTCCTATAGGGAAGCTGGTGATCAATCAAAGATAATGCAGAATATATGAGTATCGGGGTCTATCAAGGAAGATTGTAGGTTATTATTGGGTTAGTGCATTAATGCAGCAATTTATGTGGCTTTTTTGTATACTTACATCATGGCAAGCATGATAACCAATTTAAACATGGCTAGATTATACACTGCTCAAACAAATAAAGGGAACACTTAAACAACACAATGTAACTCCAAGTCCATCACACTTCTGTGAAATCAAACTGTCCATTTAGGAAGCAACACTCATTGACAATAAATTTCACATGCTGTTGTGCAAATGGAATAGACAACAGGTGGAAATTATAGGCAATTAGCAAGACACCCCCAATAAAGGAGTGGTTCTGCAGGTGGTGACCACAGACCACTTCTCAGTTCCTTTGCTTCCTGGCTGATGTTTTGGTCACTTTTGAATGCTGGCGGTGCTTTCACTCTAGTGGTAGCATGAGACGGAGTCTACAACCCACACAAGTGGCTCAGGTAGTGCAGCTCATCCAGGATGGCACATCAATGCGAGCTGTGGCAAGAAGGTTAGCTGTGTCTGTCAGCGTAGTGTCCAGAGCATGGAGGCGCTACCAGGAGACAGGCCAGTACATCAGGAGACGTGGAGGAGGCCGTAGGAGGGCAACAACCCGGCAGCAGGACCGCTACCTCCGCCTCTGTGCAAGGAGGAGCAGCAGAAGGAGCAGGAGGAGCACTGCCAGAGCCCTGCAAAATGACCTCCAACAGGCCACAAATGTGCGTGTGTCTGCTCAAACGGTCAGAAACAGACTCCATGAGGGTGGTATGAGGGCCCGACGTCCACAGGTGGGGGTTGTGCTTACAGCCCAACACCGTGCAGGACGTTTGGCATTTGCCAGAGAACACCAAGATTGGCAAATTCGCCGCTGGCGCCCTGTGCTCTTCACAGATGAAAGCAGTTTCACACTGAGCACAGAGAAGCGCCGTGGAGAACGTTCTGCTGCCTGCAACATCCTCCAGCATGACCGGTTTGGCGGTGGGTCAGTAATGGTGTGGGGTGGCATTTCTTTAGGGGGCCGCACAGCCCTCCATGTGCTCGCCAGAGGTAGCCTGACTGCCATTAAATACCGAGATAAGATCCTCAGACCCCTTGTGAGACCATATGCTGGTGCAGTTGGCCCTGGGTTCCTCCTAATGCAAGACAATGCTAGACCTCATGTGGCTGGAGTGTGTCAGCAGTTCCTGCAAGAGGAAGGCATTGATGCTATGGACTGGCCCGCCCGTTCCCCAGACCTGAATCCAATTGAGCACATCTGGGACATCATGTCTCGCTCCATCCACCAAAGCCACGTTGCACCACAGACTGTCCAGGAGTTGGTGGATGCTTTAGTCCAGGTCTGGGAGGAGATCCCTCAGGAGACCATCCGCCACCTCATCAGGAGCATGCCCAGGCATTGTAGGGAGGTCATACAGGCACGTGGAGGCCACACACACTACTGAGCCTCATTTTGACTTGTTTTAAGGACATTACATCAAAGTTGGATCAGCCTGTAGTGTGGTTTTCCACTTTAATTTTGAGTGTGACTCCAAATCCAGACCTCCATGGGTTGATAAATTTGATTTCCATTGATACTTTTTGTGTGATTTTGTTGTCAGCACATTCAACTATGTAAAAAAAAAAGTATTTAATAAGATTATTTCATTCATTCAGATCTAGGAGGTGTTGTTTAAGTGTTCCCTTTATTTTTTTGAGCAGTGTATAAATATAGAAAATAACATTTATCATGCATATACCTTTTTTTTTAAATTTTATTTAAGATCCTCTTCATTTTGTCGCCCCATTTTTTTAAACCAAATCTACACCCTTGTTGATACCTTAACTTAGATATCAGTTCTCTTCTTTTCCCAAATTTAAAATCTGTACACCTCACTGCGTGGAACTGACTGGGATCATTTAATGTGTAAAGCTTAACATGAGGCCAGGGATTTGGCAATACAAATTGAGTCAGCTGCCTGCAAGTGTGAATGTAGCGGAAACACTGAATTTATAAGGACATTGATGAAGAGACAAATGAGGATCTGAGACAAATGAGGATCTGAGACAAATGAGGATCTGAGACAAATGAGGATCTGAGACAAATGAGTATGTGAGACATCTGGCGGTTACCCGATCCACTTATTAAGATCAGTATCTGTGGTGCATCCCTAGAGCTTTGTTCCTCTATTTGTTGCTGTTTTTCAAACGTTAAGTTGGAGATATGGAATATAAATTTTTAAATTCCCAATACGTGTCTTGTAGCCCTGCCTGGAGATGACGGGGACATTCAAGATGAAGAAAGTGAAGTTGGTGGAGGAGGGATTCAACCCAGCTCACATGGAAGATCCTTTATACTTTTTAGATACTGAGAAAAAGACGTACATTCCCCTGACTGAGGACATCTACAGAGCGATCGCTTGCAGGGAAATAAAACTCTAACACAGAAACGTTAGTACTCAGAAATGAACTAGACGACCCGTTTGTTTACACAGATGTAACATGTCATTCATGTGGACCTTTTGTAATAGTCAACTAATCTCAGGGACAGACTGACTTTGAAACGTTACGTCATGTTTTAAGAGCCTTTTTTAATTAACACAACTACCTTTGCTTTTACAGTTTTTGTAAATGTATTCCATAATGCTGACAATATATGCTATACAGGCATGTCTTACTGCCTCTGTTGTCCTTTTAATAATTAAACTCTGGTTGTCTTTTTTCCCCCCTGACTATTAATTTATCATTTGCCAGATACATTTCAATAAAATTTTTAGTTTTAGGCAACAACAACAACAACAAAAAGATTGCGTTAGACTGAAAGAACTCATTCAGTCCAGATATTACACAGATGTACATAAACCTTTAAGACCTATATGTGTTACATATTGGTACAATCTGTGGTGGATTTATCAGTTAACCTTTGCACTGTTATGTCTTTGCTTTATCAGCTTGTGTGCACTAACATCACATACTGTCTGACTACAGCTTTATTGTGTAACATAAGTGAGGGAGCGTTTGGGTCTTTAGGTTATTCTGCGCCTAAATTCTCTCTAAACCTAGACGCCTCCATAATGTGCTCCTGCATCCACGTTTATGGACAGGGCAACTTTCTGACTCTGGTGGGGTAGTTCACTCATACAGCCTGTGACATACATTAATACTCAAGACTTTGTCACAAGCTTAGTCACATGGCAAAAACCACTGAAATCAGCTGCTTTCAGAAAACTGAAAGTAAAGACATTTTTTTTATGTGAAGTTGAACTTTAGTTCCCGCCCCCCCCCCACACTGTCAATAACATTGACTTGTCTCATTGTTACTTCCCTTTACTCCAATTGGTCCAGTACACTCGCGTGATGTGGAAACTTATACAAATAACAAAAAATACAAAACAAATATACTGAGAATGGACTTTTCACTAAAGAAGGAGACATGTTTTAACTGGTTAAACTTAAATATATTTAGATTTGGAGGTAGGAGGCATAGATGTGATTTTAAGATTTTTTATTTGTAACTCAAATGATTTTTTTTGTCGTCAGACAAGTTATTTTAAGCTGAGTGGCTTTATACATTCAGTTGGAAGTTCATCAGCTACACCTTGCTAAAGTTAATGCATTCTAATACAACAGTATGAAATAAATGCTACATCACATCATGAAGGTTATAATGTACAGAGGTGTTTTGGCTTTTTCCTTTTCCTTTATAGTGTTATATATCTTTTTTGTGCATGTTATAGGTTTACAAAGTGAAAAAGCCCAAAGTCCACCCAAAATAGGGACTTACCATCTCCAACAGAAAACACTGTTCTCAAACTGCTCCAAACAGCTCTATTGTAGTCCAGCCTTTTCTTCCGTGACGACCGTGCGTCACTTTGTAACACACGTTATAATGCTTGCTTAGCTGCTAGCGTGGCATGCCCTCATACTCTGCTTCCGACTAGCTAGCAGTACTTACCTAGTTACTGCGCATGTGCGACTCCCAACAGACTGAACAGAAGTGTGAGATCTCACTGTAGCTAAAATGGAGAGCTCAACACACAGGGTGAAAAGAGGAGCTGCAGCAATGTGCAGTACAACAAAAGTATATATATATATTTTTTTAATTAAACCATGTAAACCTTTAAATACAATTATGAAACTGAAAATGAGCATAATATGAGCACTTTAAAAGACTAAATTAACTGGTCTTAAAAATGAATTTTCTGTTTCCGGTTTGCTGTTTAAGGAACATGAAATGATGTTGTGGTTGACATGCCACTAACTTGACTGTCAGCACTGGATTTACATTAATGTAAGAAGAATCATCCACCTGACAACTCGGTTCACTGAGTTTACATGTGGAACAAATTGGGAAGCCGCTGTGAATGGCAGAAGCGTTGCATACTGACAATACAGTCAGCAACTTCCTCTGAGTTCTTGGAGCGGCTTTGGTAGAAAAACAGTCTGGGTGTGTCGATATGTAAAACATCTGGAAGTTTAGATCAACACAACACACTAATCGAAGCAGCAGTTACTTTGAAAATGAATTTATTTATTAATACAGTGGTATACTTAGAAATGTATCGCAAAGGAGAAAAAAAAAGTTCAACTGAAGAAAAATCAAAATAAATAAAACAAATGTCAGCCACACGGGAAAATAAACTAGTGTTGGGTTGAAGCAGTGTTATCATATCAAAAGAAAATAGTACCGATGTGCCATAATAAATTGTCTATTAGTACAAAAATACATTTCAGGGCACACAATACAGCATCCAGTATTACAAATAAAGGAAGGGACCACTCTTCACAGCAGACCCCCTCAAGTACATCTTTTAAAATCATTTAAACCAAGCACTTCTCTATTTTGTAAATAAGAATAAAAAGTTTTCTGACTGTTAAAAATGCCTTAAGTAGTGTGTGTAGATGTTGGTAGAAAAGTCAGACTTATTACTGCTTATGTCAGTTCCAAGGCTCAGGGGTATAACCAGAATACAAACATAACCAATGTAACTGCTTTCTCTTTTTAAACAAACGTTTTCTCTTTTATACAAAATAACAAAGATGTACAAAAGTTCATTTACAGAGAACCAAGGCCATATACTAGCAATATGTACAGCCACAATTTAAACATCTTCTAGCTTTTTGTATTTCCTCAGACTTCATATGCATAGCAGTAAAAGAAAGCATACCTTTTCATCAGCCTCAATTATTCTCGTGTGCTAAATCCAAGTTCAGTGTTCATGAGAAAATGCAGAGACAACGTTTTCTTTCGTAGTGATCGCTATAACTGAAGGATCCAATGTTTTAAAGTTTCACTGAAAAGTTAATATGCAGATAAGGCATCACTGCTTGCAGTGTATGATGGGATTTTCATGTGTTGAACTTAGTAGTAGCAGGCTTCTGGACCTGAGTCATAGCACATGCATAGATCTCTAGACAGCAGGAGTTTGTAAAATCAAGTCAGTATATTTATCTACGGTAAAACATTGCTACAAAACATCAGTTTTAAACAGAGAGAGCCCCGGTAGAACAAACGGGCGTCTGATACTAATCCTTCATTCTTCTTTATTATTTTTTTCATCTTTGTGATGCCTACTGTACGTCTTCCTTCATGAGTTGGGCTCAGCATTTCTCATGTCCTCAGCGATCCTTCATGAGTGAAACGCATGACCACAGAACTCACAAACAAAAGTTTTGCATATACCAACTTTGCTGTTTGTGAGTGTTATTTTTTTTTACAGTACGCAAAAATCCCATTGCAATATTAAACGAGTTTCCAAAATTCTCCTTTTTCTTGCACCGCTCTGACCTTTTACAAAATTAGCTAAAAATGTCAAAACGGATTATTCAGTCTGTGGCACTGGTCATGCATTCCAACTTCAGTTCCTTTGTTTAAATAACTTGTTTTAATCTTTATTTTTTGCAAGCCTTGAAAGCACCGGAAAAAAGAAAGAAAGAAAAGAACAAGAGTACAGCGTTGGGGATGCTGGACTCCTCCGACTCTCCTTGTGTGTGTGTGTAGTTTTTTTTTTTTCTTTTTTAATTTGTGGGCACAGTAAACAACGTGAGAGTATCAGGTTCGTACTTCATCGAGCATCGTGCACCCCGCCACGGTGGAGGGACTACGGCAGGGGCAACTGAGGTCCCCTGTTTATCACATTCAGTAACAGGCCAGCTGTTGCCCTCTTCAGAAGTGGTCAATGAGCACAGACACACAGTTTGCACCCACCAGGTAGTTTGGGTCTCCAGGGAGAGATTTGTTCTGCCAGGTTTTGGGATCACCTGCAGGAAATAAGAGACATGATATCAGCTGCTGGAGCACCTCCCTTTCTATTTAAAATAAAGGAAAAAACACAGTAGATGCTCAAAACGAGATTTTTTTCTGATAGATGTATCATAAATAAAATAAGTCTCAATAAGAACATGTGCGACTGATGATGATTTAATGCATACATTAAAGCAGGAAAGGAATTCCCGCTGCTTACTATGAGGTTATGGGATTAGTTAATGCTTAATGGATCATTTAAGTGATATGACACCAAATTAGCTAGAATCCAGTTCCAAAGAAAAAGGGCATCTGATCAGCCTCTCTGAAAGCACAGCAGCACTGGTTCTCATAAAAATACGTAGCTGCTTTTGGTGGTCAGATGCAAAAATCTACATGTTGGTACACGACACAACGGCCTTTGTTTATCTTAATGAGGCTGGTGGCTCGAGGCTACCTTAGCTGCTACTAGCACACAGTAACTTGAGTTGCATTGTGGGTAACAAGCACCAGGTTTTGACAGGGAAGAAGAACGTGTGGAATAGAAAAACGACATTATCTCTGCAGCATCATAGGTCATCATAATGTAGGTGTACCCAATAAAGTGATCACTGAGCTTAAATAAGACACAGTTTCACACAAGATCACCATTACAGTACAAGTTACCTGGTTCAATTCTGTCCCCTCAAATAAAGTCATGATACTAATTTACAAACAATTACCTAATGTATATCCACTTTAAGTATAAATAGGCATTCATTAATGATTGACTATTCATATAAACAAATAGTGAAATGATAAATTCATAAGATATATAAATCTATAACATGCTGCTCTTCAAAATACTTAATTGTCATGTTAAACAATAGTATACATGTAAAAGGCATTCAAGGCTGGAAGTAATGATTATTTTAATTACCGATAAATCTGCTGATTATTGTCAATTAATTGTTTGGTCTATAAAAAGGACAGAACATAGTGAAAAATGGCCATCACAAGTCACTTGGTATAGCTTGTTTTTTTGGCCGATCAACAGTCAAAAACCCACCGGCATTCAGTTAACTGCCATATAAGACAAAGAAAAGTAGCAACAATTAAGGAGCTGGAAGTTATGTAATGTCTGACATTTTCTGTTGACTGGCTCAAATCTATTATTCAACTAAATGTTTCTGCTCTAGTGGTATTGTACTGTTTTTTCATTACAACTGTGTGGAAGCCCACATTTAGAGAAAAACAAGGCTCTTCAGTTTACATTGTGCATTAAAATAAGAAAACAACTCAAATCTTCAAACAGCACATGCATGAAGAAGAAGGGAGGGGAATACAGAAAACAGATGAGATGATTAAAATGAGACCGAAAGAAACTCTCCTCTCTAATCACAAAAGCCAGCCCAAAGACCCCAAAAGGACAGAGGACAGCGTACCCGACGAGGAGTCGGAGGATTTTAGAGCAAAAGACCAACCATCAGGGGTCATAGACGCACAGTGAGGTAAGCGCAGCTCCACCGGCTTCAGGAACTTGAGTCCATGGGGGCCACACATCACCAGCGGACTAAGCAGCGTTTCTCCTGCACGGATACACAACAAGATTTAAATTCCACGACTTAAACATGCAGGAATTAATCAGCACAAAGGGATTATTTATTACCCAATCAGGAGGCAAAATGGATTCTGTTCCCAGGCCTTCATGGTGAATGAGAATTAACTGTTAACCGACTTGCCAGGTTAATTAAATTACCATACTCCCCTGGTGCTTGATGTTAATTAAAAGAAATCCTCTAAATATAACTTTCTAACTGCAAAACCACTGTCTTGCCTGTAAATCAGCTATTTATTTAGTTCTATCTCTTTAGGGCTTTTATATCCCCCGTTCATACTTCTTCTCATAAAGATATGGTCATGCTTTTGTTTCCTTGTACAGCAGCATCAATGTGAAGTGTAAAGTCGTAGTTAGTCCAAGATATATAAAATATTAGATCATGTAGGCAAAATCAAATCTACAATTATCCAATAAAATGTACTGCTGAAACTTTATCCTGAATTCATTTAAAAAACATGTACATGTATTAGGGGTGGGCCTCCCGATACGATATCCTCCCGATACTTATGTCACGATACGATATTGCGATTTAAAACATATTATATAATATTACATACATTATAAAATATAATATTCTGCAATATCTTGTAATTAATTACCTATTTTTCAAAAATTTCAAATGATGTCCCCTATCTATTTCTCGGTTTGTTCATCTCACTTCAATTTTATTGCTGCAAAATGGGATTGTCAAGCAGACAAACTGACCAATACATATATAATAATAGATCAATACTTGGCGTCTGTGTATCGATACAGTATTGCCACGGAAAATATCCCGATACTGTGCTGTACCGACTTTTTCCCCCACCCCTAACATGTATGCAGTGAAATCCTGCATTAGATCTAAAACTAGAAAGTCACAAACTCCCTTTTTTACAGCAGTTATTATATAACTTTTTCTCTCAGATGTAGTTTGTTTCAGGATATAAAGAAAGGACTGACCTTTCTCCTTGTCGAGGGGGGGCAGGATGCTGTTGTCCCGGCACACCTTGAAGTAAATCTCCTGCTCTACGCTCTCGGGGATGGCACCCTGGGGGATGATGATGCTGACACCCGTCTCGATGGAGCTCAGGACCCCTCCGTTACAGTTGAAGATCCCCCGGGCGGTGGCCACCACTGTGTGTCCTTCATCCTCGTCGTCATCGTCCAGCGTGCTGGGGCTGAGGGACGGAGGCACAGAAGTCAGCATCATCAGTCAAAAGTGTAGGCAGAGAATAATGCACAGCAGAGGACACAAGAACAAACCCCCTGTGAACAAACAAGTCTCTTTCTGTCTTTCAGCAGCTCAGTAATTACCCTCAGAGAACTTCCTGCTGCTGTTGAATGGGAAAATATAGGAGTTTCTCACCTTACAGGGATGGCCCTAGGGATGGCATTGATGTTATTGTGCTGGTATTTGGGCCTGTTGTCCATAGTGCGCGTGAAGGTGTCCAGGCCACTGTCGTGATCCATGGGCTGTGGTGACAGCTGAGGCTTCCCACCGCTGTTGCTCACCACAGTGGGCTTACTGAGGAGGTCCGTCTTCACCTGTGTGTCGTTGGGCAGCAGGTTGTGGTTGAACTTGGGGCTCTCAAACTTGCGCTCAAAGGGCCGGGCTGAGCTGGTGTACGGCTTGGGGACGTAGCGGTTATAGCTAGTTGGAGCAGGAGCACCCAGCGTCTTAGGGGGTGCAGCATCGGTGCCGTTGACCGGGAATTTGTCGGGGAGGCCCCTCGGGGGCAGGTAGCCACCTGGTGCGGGTTCGTCCCTGCTGGCCGGCCAGAGAGCTGGGAGCTCGGGTTTAGGATTGGGTGAACTCAACGGCTCTGGTATGGAGTTCACTGAAAACGTATGAAGGAAGATACAGTCACAAAATACAGTCTTTGCCAAACTATTATATTCTTGCACTTTAGATTTTTTTTTGGATAAGGCTTTCGTTGCATTTACAGTAAGCACAATAAAACTGTATTGTTAACATTGACAACATTATATTTAATTATATATTATAATTTAAGAGGGGTGATAGAACGCAAAACCGATTTTACCTTGTCATAGTTGAAAAATGACAGTTTGGTGGGTAAATAGGACATACATAAAACCTCAATATCCCAATGACACATCTTTCCTCTGCAAATCTCACAATTTGAAACTGCCTCTGAAAACGGGCAAATCTCAACGAACCACCACGCTCCGAAACGGACGTACAAATATCACACTTTCTCTGTAGTGTGCCGCTAGCTATCGGAAATGTTACTGATCACCAAAACAGACGTAAAAGCATATTAACCATTCACTACACGTGATCGCTAGTAAACATATTACACTTGCTCTGCTAGTCTATCGTTCAGGACAAGACCCTGTAGCCTGGTGGTGGGGGAGTCTGCCCTTTCAAACTCCTACCTGTGTGTACAGGCCTCTTGGACACCATCTGAGAGAGTGTTCTCCTGTGCAGGACATGCCATAAGTCAGGAGAGGTGTAGTATCTTGCCAGAGAAGGCAAATATGCTGTTAAAGTTTGAAGCTGGTTGGCATACCAACTCAACAACATTTATTTTGTTGTTACTTGTTAAAAGTGTAACTGTTATTTGTTAAATTATTGTAGTTATGTGTTGTGACTTAGGTTTACTTATTATATATTTAAGTACTTTAAAACGTTAATATATTGTAAAATTTAAATAATTTTCAATAAAAAAAATAAATAAATAGTTTTCAGTTTTTCAAGAATCGGTTAGGAATCGGAATCGTTTTAAAAGTACCGGTTCGGCATCGGAATCATAAAAATCCAAACGGTACCCAACCCTAGTGCTGCCTGCTACATCGGACTACCAAACGCCGCTGCCCTGACAGAGCTCCAGGGCCTGCAGCTCGCTGCTCTCCCTCCCCTCTTCCTGCTAAATGGCCGGTGTGTGACCATACGCCCGCAATCTCTTACCGCAGGTTCCAGTTAATCTTATAATGGATATGTGTTGAGTTATTTAAACAAACGATTGGGGAAATAAACGCCTCTTGTCTCATTGATAGAGCCCGCGGTGAGCTGGAGTCCATCAACGGGAGCTAGCTAGCCTCCTCCTAACGAGACCTCTGAAATTCACAAAAATGCATTAAACTGAAATCGGACAAGTGTTAGCTAAGCTTTGTAAGACCTTTTGGTAGCTGTGATATACATGCCGTGACAAAATTCTAAGTGTAAATATACTATAGTTATGCCAAAAGTGTAGCTAGTTAGCCGCAATCTTTTCCCATTGTATTGAATAGGACACATAGCTAGCTAGTTGCTCCTCCTAACAAGACTCCTCACGTTCACAAAAATGCCTTGGGGTAGCTGTGATATAAGTGCTGTGACGAAATTCAAACTGTAAATACATTATAGTTATGCCGGCAGCTGCCCAGCTCCGCGGAGCCCCGGTAGTGCAATAATCCACAAACTGTGACTTTGACCTGGGTATGGAGCCCAGCAGGCTGCCGCTTTCTCGTCAGACTGTGTGGAGCTCCTAAAGTCTGACACGTCTTAACAAATTTGCAATTAGCCATAAATTTTTCATAAAACGGCCCATATTTGAGCTTTGTATGTTGATTTCTCGCATTAAAAAAGTCTCAGAAGTGAATTTGGTAATGAAACATTGCAGTGTCTGAAATATGAGACCTACTGTCTCGTCTCCAATGTGTGTGTATGGGGATTCGCTCAACCAATCAGCACGCAGTTCATCTAAATATTCATGAGCATACCATATTTGGAAGAAAAGCTCTTGTTAGAAATTGGGCCAAAACACAGGGATGCATAAGGGCCAATAAAATATCAACCAGGCCATTTTCAGCCCAACCAATGTTACATACCCTATTAAGAGACCATAAGGAATAGTGTGAAATACCCTATATAATCATTCTATCACCCCTTTAAGGCTTCACCTTGGGCTTAAAGGAAATTGTGAAGAACATTTTATAGACCAAAAGACGAACTGATCAATTGAAAAAGGAATTGGCAGATTAATCAATAATAAAAACAATACCTTAGTCGCAGCCTTGAACAGTAGAAGCGACACATCTTTGTATCTCTAAAATGTCAATAATGTACACTAGATAAGTACATGATGAAGAGAGTCAGGCAGGAAAAGTAGCAAAAGCTTACCGTCATTGGGGCTGAGCTTGGACAGTGTGTTGGGTGGGATGGCAGACACGGGGGGCCCATACTGTGATGATGGGCTGATTTGGGGCAGGGGTTCATATCTTTTTTCCACTGGACTAACCTTCTCTACAGACTCAACTCTGTAGTAGGTAGACACAAACAATACAGTTAACAAAAACAATCATGAGTCTGCAGCTGGTGTAACTAAAGAGCTCAGGGGTTTCATTTATAAATGTGGCATACGCACAAAATGGGGCTGAAAATGTGCATACGGCACTTCCCACGCAAAGGTTGTGATTTATAAAAATCAAACTTGGGAGAATGTGCGGTTCTCCACGCAAACTCCGAACATTAATACTGTTCGTGACAAAACCTGCGTGAAGAAAATTGCATTTGCCTATAATACATTCGTCTTCAAATTGTATCTCGGGGTGGGGGATACCACTAGTTGATGCTGTGATTTTGGCAAGGTGTCTACAATCACAAATTGTTGTAAACATATAAATACTGCGGTGACCCCCGCACGTAATGCTGCATGATGGCACTGCTGGCACTGCAGGAGGACTACGCCAATGGAAGAAACAGGAGAGAAAAGAGGTTTCAGGGACCATGACGATGACTGGCTAATATGCCGATTTAAATTCCCTAAAGCTGCGCTCTTGGATCTATGAACTGAATTGCCAGAGGGAAATGTCAGACAGCCAAGTGTTTTTTTATATATAAAGATTATATATAATCTTCAACTTTATCACTAAGGCATTATTAATATAGGTAGTCTATAGATCAGGGTTTCCCTACACTGCGAGAACAGGCCGAAATTATAATTCAATTTGCAGCAATTCCTGAACGTCTGAGAAGTTTTTTGTCTTTTCTCCGCCAGTCATGATTCGGCATAACGAAAGAACAAGTGCCAGGGTCATTAACCTACTGATCAGCAATCGTGAGGTGCTTTGCATTGACTATTTATGGTTAAAAATGGGTGTGTACACGGCGGATAAGAGGCTGATCCACGTATGCACACTTGTGGGTAATCTGTGATTTATAAAGGGAACATTGCTTACAGGTGTGCGTTCACACGGTTTTATAAAATCAGAATTGTTTTTTGCCGTACGCCATTTTGGGCTTTTGGACGTACGTACACTTTTAGTAAGGATCCTATGCACAGTTTTATAAATGAGACCCCAGGAGTTGTGTACATCAGCAACCAGTGCTGACATAAGGTGTGCAGTTATACCGGTTGTATGGGTAGGATAGTTGAGCTGGTTTGGGCAGATCGTGGAAGCGGTTCATGCCAGGACTGGGTTGGCCCATGGCCTTGCTGTCAAAGCTACGGCGATCAAAGTAGGACAACTGCTTCCTGTAGTACTCCTCATCCTCATCTGGGTCATAGTGGTTGGAACGCACGACATCATCCAGGGGTTTAGAATGGGGCTTCTGTGGCTCAGGGGCCCTGGAGAGGAAGCAAAAAAGAAACAACTAAAACAGCTGCAGAGATTTAAACAGTAGGGACAGACAGTAGGATTGGCCCGCTGCACAACGTTCTGATGAAAGAAACCTCATAAATCCTAAGTGCCATTTCAGTCTTGACGTTGCTAACAGTGCGCTCATTTGAAGACGAGTCAATGACAAGAAGTTATGTTTGAAAACAATCTGAATATCCCAGACAAGGTGAGGAGCTCACACGGACACTGAGACTAGTGCTGACCTTCTCACAATAGGGAGAAATGAGATTCCTAGTCTGGATCAAAGCAAAGGAAGTATATTGCCAAAATAAGCCTGACAAGCCGGACATCCAGCATCCGGCTTTGCCCATTCCCTGCTGGTATCTGTGTGTCAAAATCCCTTTCGCTACAGGAAACAACAAAGGCTACACGCCACAAATAGCAAGTTTGGAAAGAAAGTTGAGTCATGCAATAAGGCAGGTCTGCTTGGTTCTTTCGGGGAATGATTGTAAAGATTTACAAAGAATATGTTTACATCATTTACTCTCTAACTGGGACGTTTTATGACCGATTGTCAGGAATTGCTACGGACTAAGTTCACATTGCAATACACTGGTAAAAGGAAATTACGTTTTACCATGTATCCAGCTAATTTAAATAGCTCACATTACTGTATTGTGTGTACAGTTAACTGCATGTGGCATTTTCTTTTGCAGGGTGCAAATGTTCCACCAAAACAAGTTCCTTCCTGAGACAATTTTGCAGAGCCGCCGTCGTTGGATTATGATTGGTTTAAGTAAATGCAAACAACCCAGAGCGTTTTTTCCTCCTTTCCTAGAAAGTATCTGTGATGTAGCCAGACCTTACTCCACAGCGCTGTGGAGATAGGTCTGGCAATGGGAGACTATGATGTTCCTAATGACCATGGTTGGCCTTTGGATGCCTTTTGTGTCTTTGCACACCGAACCAGAGTCTGGCATGCTGCAAAGTGACTTGTGTCCACTAGGTGGAGCTCAAACAGCAATAAATAAATTCCAATGAATCCTTAGCAAGGATCTCAGAGTTGTCCTTCAATCACCTACTCTGCAGCCTGGGGTGCTGTAATGAGGACTACATACCTATAGGTGGATTTCTCTTGCTCCAGGTTGCTGAGGGAATTGGCTTTGAGGACTGGGCCAGGTGCACTTACAGGTTTAGGAACATCTGCAGGCTGAAAAGCAAAGGAAGGGCATCTCTTCAGTGCTTCTTGCATCTGATCCAGATTTTGTTCACATGAATGGATTGCATGCACATAGATATCTAGCCTGACATCTTACAGGCCACACAATTACAAAAAGTAATAGTAAGAGTATTTTACTAAAACAAGCTTGCAGTTTCAAGTCTCATTCTGCAGTTTTTTGACTGATGCATCTGTAGTTTGTGAAAATACCATTTGGCTTCTGTGGAGCTTTTTGGTTATCTCGTGCTGCTTTGAAATACTTAAATATCCAGGTAGAAATTGTTAAACATCTTTAATAGGTAAGAAAGGCCCAATCCCAAAGTCCGGACTCACAGACTCACGGACTTTAGTGCACGTTCTCGCGAAATTCGTAAGGGCTTAGGGTTGTCCCAATGTGGAATTTCAAAGGGCGTGAGGGTTTGAGTACACACTTACCGAGCCCTTTCCGTGAGTCTGCATCGCGGAGACTTCACCCCAAAGGAATTACCCACAGTTCAAAGTTGACGTTGGCGTTCACCGCGGGAGACCATAGGGAAACCGGAAATTACGGAAGTAAACAATAGCGGGAGAACACCCCCGACCCAAGCGAACAGAGCAACCTGTTGTCCAGCTTGTAAAACAAAAGTTTGGAATCAGGTAGCCGTCTCCTGGGCCTTGGCCGTGTGGAAAGCAACAAACTTAAAATGAAAATTCCCAAACCGGCAAGTGTCAGCAACATCTTTGTTATTAAACGTCGCCAAGGTAACATGTGATCTCGTGAAGTGCTGTCCCGATCCCATTCCTACCTATCTGAGCCCATGTGGCCTCACACACTCACTCACTTAGTACCTGAGATCAATTAAGTCTGTGAGTCCTTAGTCCTTAGTCCTCAGGGCTCACTTTGGGATTGGGCCAATGACTCCTTTCTGCCATTTAACCTAACATGACCCATTATGGTTCTAGTTCATTTTAGGTTAAGTTTCTTGTTAAGCTTTAGGTATTTATGTTTTTATTATTCTATTTTCTTATCTACCTCTTTGAGTGTTTGACATGCAATTTTCCATTTGGAAACTACTCTAACTACGTTAGCAATCTTTGTTAGCAATCCTTATAACTGTGATGAAGTTACTTTGGACTTTAGAGCATAAATAGCACAGGTTTGACCCAATGAGGTGACAGCTGTACACCTCTGTGAAGAACTTACCCTGAGTGCTGATTCTCCGCCTTCTTTAGCCCTGTCCATAGAAACCGACCGTTTATTCTCAAACATCTTGACTCTGTTCAGCACCGACTGTGGTTTCATGGCCGGGTCCTCGTCCAGGTCTTCCCGTGGCGGAGGAGGGAGGGGTTTGGAGCCCGGAGTGATCGCTGGCTCACCTGGAGATTGCAGGGTCTCTGGTTTAGGGAGTGGAATTGTGGGTTCAGAGTTCATCATAGGGTCATGCATCCCTGTCTTAAAACCCCGGTTTGGAGGCCCAGAAACGTAGGTGGGCCTCAGACCAGAGTCACTGTAATACTGCTTTGGGGGCTCCGGCGATCGAGGTGAATTAATGGGAAAGCCGTGAGGTTCTGCCTCATAAGGAGAGCGGGCATCATAGCCAGCAGGGGGCGGGGGTGGGGGTTCATCATAACGAATGGGCCCAGGTTTACTGTGGCGTCGTCTGCCATCATAGCCCACTGGTGGGGCCTCATCGTAACGCGGTTGAGGGGGGCTGTAGTCCCTCCCTGGTCCGTCGTCGTAGGGGGATCGTGGGTTGTAGCCCATGGGTTGCTGGTGGCCCGGCTGGTACCCTGCGGGCTGGGAGGATGAGGTCTGCTGGTCATAGGGGGGCCACTGTTCGTTGTAATGAGGCACACGGTTGTCGTAGTGCAGGTGTGAGTCAGTGTTGTGAGGCTTTGGTTCTGTGTACCCGCCTCCATCGTATCCGTAAGGCGGGTGGTCGTATTCACGGTATGGCTGTTTGTCCTGGTACGGCGGCTGGTGACTGTAGCTCAAAGACTGCTTCAGGCCATGGTTGATTCGCACAGGGTCCTCCATATTGTACAGATCTTTCTTGTACATCTGTGAAGAAACACAGAATGAATACATCCATTATATCGACATTATTTTGAGTTTTTAACAATCACCAGGTTGGAGGACAGAATGCAGTCAGGGAAAAATGCTTTCCCAACACCAGATTAAGAATAATTTAAAGATTAAATGCAATACTGGAATATAAACTGAAACCTTGAAGAACTGAACATGTATAACATTGACCAAATCATTACAAAATACATCCTTCTACCATACAATTAAATAAAAAGGTAAATTCAAGTGCAATTACACAAGCAAACCTTTGTCCGTTATTCAAAAAGTGTTTTGAATGCCTGTTTGACAAGATGCCTCTCAAGAATGATGATAATAATCCATATGGACACAGCTGGGTTTTACACAATAACACATTTTATAAATAGGGAACTAACAAGCATTTTGCACATTTCTGAAAGGCCTCATTTCAAACATATGATGTGTAGCCTGTAGACAGCAAATTTAGTTAAAGTACTTCCTATGGAGGAGGATTCATTTGTTGACATCTACTCAGGACAAAACTACTAAACAGAAGACACAATGCAGTGTGCTAATCTGCTGATGTAAGTTTTTTTTTTCCATAGGGTGAAATGCTTGATAGAAATCATTACCAAGAGTACTGTCTGCAGGTTAGCTTTCATCATGCAACCAACATTCAGTTTGCATCTAGTGCAACGTCAAACTACTGGCACTACAACAGACAACACATTACGATGCCACTGTAAGTGCTACTATCGTTCATCTACAGAAGAGAGTTAAAGCTGAAAGGAACCCAAAAACATTAGGAGCCATGCAAAGGAAGTAAAAGGCAACAGTTAGGGCTGGTTGTGGATGTCTTCACCCCGGTCAAAGACTCAGATGTGCCAGTCCTTCTGGTCTCCCAGCCCACTGTGGTGCATGTGGACTAGTCTGTCACACATTTTCTCTGGGAGCCAGAGGCACACAGTGGGCTCAGTGAGTCACACAGTGTGGGCATGTCATGCAGAGAGCGAGTGGAAAGCATGTGCGAGAAGACAGGCAGTTAAAACAGCAGGCTGGGGCCCAGGCCCGGTCCAAGAGGCTGGTGCAACAGCGGGTACCTTTGGTTCTGGACCAGGCGGTCCAGACGGGTGGGGTTCATGTGGTGGTGGTGGGGGCTGAATAAGCTCAGGGGCAGGGCTGGGGCTGCTAAGTGAATCAGCCTGAGGAGCTGCGGCTGCAGCAGGCGGCTCCTCAAGGTGCATACCCTCAAGCTGTACAGGCTGCTCAACAGCAGGAGGCGCTACCACCGTCGGAGGCAACGAGGGCATGGGCAGAGCAGCCTCATCTTGCTGTGAAGTATTGTTAAGAGACATTTATAACACAGCCTGCCTAGGGCACACAAAGTACAGCTCACCGCAACACCATGATCTTCTTCCTTACACTGAATCAGTTTTACACCAGCCAGAGAATGTGGTTAGTAGATAGCATACCAGTAGCTTCTAAATTACTTATTACCAGTTTATCACTTAGCAAAGGACATTTAATCTTAACAAAGGTCAGGACACAACACTGAACACAAAGGAGCTATTCCTCAGCTCTGCAGTACTTCTGGCCATTCATCCATCTCTGAAGGATGCAGCCTGCAGTGGCCTGCCTGCCAAGCTAGATATGAACTTTACCTGTTGCGGAGCGGCCATCTTGAACCCAGCAGGGTCAATGCGACTGGCTGGGTCAGGCTGCACAGGATGCTGGTATCCAGGGTAACCAGGGGTGTCCTGAATTACAGGTGGGTCTTCTCGCACAGGCTCGGAAGAGCGGGTGATGGCGGGCTCCGTGGGAAGACCCACCTCGTCGTTCAAAGTCTCATCCAGTTCCTGGTCTGTGTATGCTCCACCCTCTGTGTCGGTGTCCTCATAGTCAGAAGTGTGGCGGCTGTCCGTGCTATACATGGAGTATTCACTACCTGGCGCCGACAGGTAGGACAGACGGTCGTCGTGGATGTCCAAGTCATCCTCTGTAGTGCCATCCGCCTTAGCAGAGCAGAGAAATGATCATCTCAGTGTCGCTCAGTCAGACTAACAGGAATCAAAAAATATTGTTCAGTGAAATGGAATGAAAAAACCGTCTCTCACCTTGCCCTCTGACACCCACACCAACTGGTTCTGCTGTTGCTGGATTGTTTCTTTCAGAGCTCCATACCAGCCGTCATTCATATTGTTCAAGTTGATGGTGGCTAAAAGAGAATCATTTTTAGTCACAGTCACTTCATAAAGAATCAAACATGTAAAAAAGACAATTTACACTCTCTGCACACTCACTGGTGAACAGGTGGTGATTATTCTTCCTCAGTTTGATGGCTCTCTCATAGAGCTTCCTGGCACTCTTCCTGGACTCTGGACACAGTCTGGTCCTCATGTTCTTCACACCCTGCTTAGTATCAGGATTTAGGAAGACTACAATTGGATACCACTGAGCATAGTTCAGCCTGTCCACAGCGTTCGGCGTAATGTCCAGGACAGCATGTTTGTCCTTCATGAGATAAAGACAGGAAAGAGGAGGGATTAAAAATGTATCTCTGACAAAATAATCTAAAAACCTACAATGCTGTTTATAAGGAGGCATACTCACTCTGTCAATGATCTGCTTGATGGTGTGAAGACGGATGATTCCTGAACTACGCTGGTCTGTTCCAGCATCTCTCGGTTCACTCTCTGGAAACAAGGTTAGAGGGATTTATGAAGAAAACATTTTTAAGTACTAAAACGTTTAGTGTAAGTTGATGTTCACAATCAACTGATCTACAATGTACTGTATGTGCAGTATAATACATACAAACATACTTGCTAGCTCAAAAAGATCGGGCTCTTCTCTGGAGAGCTTTTCTCGAGCAACATCAGCGATCGGCCCAAATATCACCACAGGTCTCAGGAAACCAGCTGCACAAAAGAATACAAATATTAACAGACTCAGAATGCAGCTTCAGTCTCACACTGACATATTAGATGATTAGATTAGATGTTAGATTCCTCACCCTCTCTCAGTACAACTCTTTCATAAGCCGGGAACTTTGTTTGGACAGGCTGAGAAGAGAGGTCCTCTCTGCTTTTCCTCAGGTTCCTCTTTGAGCTGCGAAGACCACGAAACCTCCAGAAGTCAGCCCTGTCACCCCCTGCTGTTTTGGGGAGAGTGTATTGCACACTGGACAGCTGCTCCGCTCTGTTGATCAAGGGCAGAAAGAGACAGTTCTTAATGTAACACAAGCTAATGGATGTGTCATAATTTTGGCAAAGCTAACCTTAACTCTGCCAATACCTAAGGACAATATATGGCAATGATTATCATACCAAATTGAATATAAATAGGGGGACTGACATTTATCAAGCATGTCACTCTTTGAGATAACTGACAATTCAAGCCAAAGCAGACGTGTGTCTGTCAGGATGTCAGGATGTCCTCACCTGTTTTTGTTGGGGATGATGCCCCTCTCCACCTCTTGGTGGTTCTTGCCAATGCGAATAGCCAGCCAGGAGCCCAGTTTCCCGTTGTAGAGGGTGTCCACCACACGGAACACCTCACCCTTGTTAAAGCTTAACCCATACGGAGATTCCTTCTCATACTCAAAGTGAGTCCGAATGTAGAAGGAGTCGCCAACATCCGACTCCACGATCCGCCGATACACTGAACAGGAGAGAGCGAGTCAGAAACATTGGGCCAATGTGACAGATATAAATTAATCTCTTGTCTCATCTCCTTACTCACTTCACTTACCATCTTTCTTCTTCTGGGCCAGAATGGTGACCTCTTCACCCTTAGGAAGGTCAAGGAGGAACAGCACCGCCTCCTCTCGGATTATGTTTGCAAAATCTACATTATTTACCTGAAATTTAGGGAACAAAGAGGTTACTGCTTTATGCTTTTGACAAAATAACTTCCGTGTTGTCGAGTACTTCTAAGCTTAAGTAAAGGAGTGGGCTTCATTGTTCAAAGCGTGGGTGACTGGAGGTGTGAATCTCCATTTAGAGAAAGGTTTACATAGCTCTTCCTGTTCTCAGTATTGCCTGGGTAACTGCAGGTTTTACTGCACTGCAAAAACTCAAGCCATTCCTCTTTATACTTGGAAAAAGGAGGAGGAGGTACAAACAGAGAGATATATGACTTTGAGGAAATGGGACGAACACAGCGAAAGGAAACACGGTTTTCTGTGTGTGCTCCCTCGGGGCCATTGCTAAGAGACCAGCCTGGAGGTACAGGAATTTTGGAGCTGCCAGTGTGTAAAACCATGAATAAAAAAGGGAAGAGCTTGAGGATGCATACCCCATAAAACATGGCTGTTTACAGACACTATCAGTTCCCTATTGTAAAAACAAGGAGAAGAAAAAAATGATCCTTTGTGACATTTAATATCAGCTCTAAGTTTAGGAAATGTAACTCCTTGCAAACAAATTTTTACAACAACTCTTAAATTAAAAAACAACCACTTGATTTCAGCTGTCAGGTGATACACTTGCTGTGTTAAAAATAAAGTATCTCACCCTGAGAATTTGGTCGCCCTCCTCCAGGCCCTCCTTAGCAGCTGGGCTATCCTCAAGCACTCCGGCTACAAAGATGCCCACGTCATTCCCCCCAGCCAGCCGCAGCCCCACACTCTCCCCCTTCTTGAACTTCACCAGCTTCATGCTTGGCCTGAGGGAGGGGAATACAGACAATAGTTAGGCTGATTTTCTTTGACATGACAACATTTGATGGCATTTCCCTCCTTCCAATGCAAAATTCAATTTATGAATAGTTGAGTGACTCTTGAATGGAAGCCAGGTTTCTCTTTTGTTGGGACCGTTTACTCTTCAGTGAGATTACAGAAGATCCTACAGAACATTTTAATACATTTCAATAGTTTTGCTGAAGACAAAAATAACCACAGTAAACCATTTGTCTCACACACAAACACTGATAGTTGTGCATCCAGTCATATTCAAAGCTGCTTATTCAAATTGCCAGGAAACCACTGTATGCCACAAAATACAATTTTTTTTTAACAGCATTGAAATCTATGTCTTTTGGGAGCCAAACTAGGACAGTGGCCATTTAAAAACGTGCCTGTTTGGTAGAGCTGATTGCTTGGCCAGTGGTATTGCTGCTTGTAGCTTTCTCCAGATCCATTGTACCCCAAAATAACTTAGAGGGACCCCAAAGCACTTAATATGCAACCCCACTGGATACCACTGACTTACTGTGTACTTCTACTTCAGAAGAAAACATTGTACTACTACATTTACCTGACAGAGAAATGTTACTGGTTACGTTGCAGATTTAGATTTTACTCACAAAACTTCACAAATTTAAATGTGGAGTAATCACATTTGCCTCATGGACTCATGGCGGTGTGCCATGCACCACCCATCTGGCCCAATAGGAGAGCCAATCAGCAAAAATATGCATTAATCAACCACCAGAACCAGATCTTGGCTCAACAGCATTCAGTGGCTTTATTTCAGCTACTTCAATGTTAACACAGTCACAGTTCAACAGAATGGCAGGATGAAAACAACATCGTAGTTTATAATGATTCTAGTAATGCATGCAACGTTGGCTAGGCCTGTAACAATTATTACATAATTGTCTAATCACAATTATTTTACATAATCAACATTTCTTTGTTTAAACGCAATTAATTATTAACATTAGTCCTAATGACATGTTGATGGTAATAGTCAATTTTATGGTCATTTAAGAAAACAATTAGAGATGGCCCGATACTATTTTTTGGTTCCCGATACCGATTCAGATACTTGAAATTGCGTATCGGCCGATACCGAATACCGATCCAATACCAGTGTGTCATATATTTTATTATGTTTTAACAGCTGTATGCTACTATCCCTGTATGGATGTGATATGATTTCTATCTTTGTTGTCGGTCTGGCTCAGGTTAAACTCTTTGTGAAACATGAACAAACGCAAACAATGAATGCTACAGAACTTTCTTTTATTATGCGGTTTGACAGTCCGTTATAACAGAAAAAGAACATAAATAAACTACTTTAACGTAGATTTTCTTTAGGGCTTTATTACGTGGTATCGGATCGTTACATAAACTCCAGTACTTCCCGATACCGATACCAGCGTTTTAGGCAGTATCGGAGCTGACAATCTCTAAAAACAATACAATGTTTTATGATAATAAAGAGGTGTGGTTTACTTCCTAGGATGTGTACTTGTGTTATTAATATTACAGATTACACCCAGTGATGTAATCTGTAATCTGGGTCACATTACAGTGGTATAACCAAAATATGTAACCTGGGGTTCATTCAAAACTTGTTTTTGTTTGAAAAAGTAACTAAAGTATTTTAAAATTTGACTGAAAGAGACAATTATATTGTTAATCGCAATTATTTCTGCGACGATTAAAGGTTTAGTGCGTAACGTTTTCATATTAACGATGTCCGTTACAATTAAGCCATTGCCAAATGAGTTGCTACAAAGCTAATTAAGACTATCAGCGCCACACAAATCTCTCTGTATTTCTCAGTATGGCTATGTTCAGAAGATTGTGTCGTCCAGAAACTTGACTGAAGATAATTACCTTTTCTGAAGAGTTCATCATGTTTTTGTAATCCTACGTGTCCTCCTTGGCTACTAGCAACTGCATGGGGGAGGGGTGGGTCTGTGCGCGATCAAGGAAGGCTTGTATCATGTGGACGTGCCGACAGTTTTGTTATCATTACTTAGAATTCCTCATGGGGGCGACAGAAACTACGCACTATAGCTTTAATTGTACAGTAACATTTTGAATTGTTACAGCTCTAATGTTGGCTTCTTTTAATATATCACATATTTTCACCTTGTGTCAAGGAGCTATAGGTGTACTTAACATCAGATTCAAATAGGCATATTATTTGCTTGTTTTAACGGAGGTATTAACGTTATACGTTTTTAGTGGTGAAAGTTAGTATGGCAACCTCACACAAGAGTTGCGATATTCCTGTAGACTTTCCGCGCATGCTCGTAAACTCCAGGAAAGTGAAGGAAATTTAGTTGGTAGAGAGCCAGAGCTGGTGAACCGCAAAATCAATGAGCCCGCTAAGGATGTAGCAACCCCGCTGCTGTACAGAGCCTCGTACAACAGCTTGCTGCGTGTAACATGTTTTGTGCTCGGATTGGTTCGAAAGACACACAGACACACACAGAGGGTCCTCAATTTATAGTTAGATAACTGAGGGAGCATTTTGAAAACTGTGACCAGTTACTCAAAGATTTGCTGTTGTTATGTGAACTGCAGTTAAAATTCCTCCCACACGGTTGCCTTCTCTTTTTAATGAAGTGAACTGAGAACTTATGGAGTGAGGTGACTCACATAGTAGTTTTTGTTTTGTAGATTTTAAGAAGACTTTAATATTTGATGGTGGGACATATGATACTGTAAATATTACCGTAGGATGCTATCGTCATGGGCAGCGCTTGGCACAGGGGCATCAGAGGGACTGACTGGCAGGTCTACATCTGGCTGTCCAGGCTGAGCATACACTGGCTTGGGCTCTGAACAAAAACACAAACTCAGGTTATTGATGAAGATAGATGATGAACATGTAAAACATGTTTAAAAACAAAGGAATACTCCCTCAAACACAGTCACAATCTAACAATACTACAGACACATGTTAGACTGAGAACAAGTACACTAAAGACAGAACACAACTGTTCAAAATCACACACAGGCAAAGTGTTATCGCACAGACACTTGCGCATAAACACACACACTCAAGGCACAGAGTGTCCTAAGCAGAGAGGTCAAACAGAAAGGCAGCAGAGTGCTGCAGGCTGGGGAGGAACGTCAGACACGATCAACTCATACGGTTTATTTTCACTTGGCTCCAGGCAAACTCAGCCAGGCTCAGCAGGCGTCTGGATCTAACTTTTTTTCTGATAGTGCTTTTAAAAAGGGCAAAAATGACTGGTTCAAACAGGATTTCATTTTACCATCATGAAATCATTTAATGTTGTACTGCTTATGATGGACAGGGAAACCCACACCAACATGTTGTATTTGCTCACAGGTACAAGACACAAATTATGGGTGTCTTACACAAAATGATTCATAGCTGATTTGTGTCTGACCTGGGAGTGGTGGGAGCGTTTTCTCCTCTCTAGCAATAGCCGACTCCTTTGGTTTGGGCAGAGGAACCTCCTCTGGTAGCTTCACTGGCGTTGAAGCCGGCTTCGAGATCCGGTCGTCATCACGACTTTTGTGACTGCAGACAAAAATAGATGTTTTTGTACGATTTCTCTCTATAAAAAGGAATATGTAAGATTATAAATAGTGTATTCTGGAGATGTAGAGCTTGGAGGCAACCGGGGAGCTTTAAGGCTACATCTTGACTACAGGCCGTAAACAACTCAACACAAAACCCAGAGTGGGTGAAATTTTCTCCTGTCTGCAGTCAGAAAGGAAAAACAGGTAAAAGGAACGTTCTCGTGCCTGAGGCTGAATCTTAATCCTGAAGGTCACCACTTTGTCTTTCCACTCTTTTATGCTCTATTTTTAGAGCAGCTTATCTAAAGGTGTCAGAGTGGATTCTGTCCTCCAGGTGAATTTTACTGTGTGGCTCTGGCTGTAGACCAGCAAAGGTTTGACTTCGATGCCAGTTAGGCCACGTAAACTGATACACAGTGACCCTGGCCAATTACGAGTCAGTAAATGATGACAGAATTTCCTTGTGTTTTGATAAATGCTGACAATCCTGTTGTGTTTGAAAATTAGTATTCAGACGGGAATAGTAGGCAAAGCAGGTTTTATGGCTCTGACTCACAAGGCTGCTCACTGGCACAACTTTACTGGCAAGATACTGCTTTTATTCACAGGCTGTATTCACAGTAACCATGCAGGACTCTGAACTGGCTGCAGAAGAACAAACTTCTTTTTCAACCTATCCAGGAGGAGGCCCTACTTTTAACTGCCAACTTCCTGAACTGAAAAAAAAGGTCACAGGTCACAGATCCAGGTTCAGATAACATCCTGTCCCAGCATCTCCTTTCTGCTAATTAAAATACTTATTAAAATGTGCTCCAGTAGCCTAGATGTGTCATAAATAAATTATTACAACATATTGTTGGTTTTGGCATCTTAGTGAATCTTGGTGAATATTGCCCCAAAAATATATATTGCAACCGAAATAGAGCAAAATCAAGCCAGACATCCACAGACATAAAGAAAGAGCTTACCAAAGCTCATACACATGTAAAAGGGGAGACATTCTTTTGTTCCTTCATTGTTGGAGCCATATTGTCGTTGTGCCAAACTTGCTGTTTGCCAAGCAAAACGTTCAATAGACACAAGGATCCAGTGACACTTTCACAGGACTCTGTCATCTCAAGTCAAAACAAGATGTGTCACTGAATAATTGATGCTGTAAAGCATCACTCCAGCAATATTCCATTAAGTAATAATTTGCTGTTATAGTCATCGTTCCAATAGAGAAATTATACATTTGAAAATTAGTGATTTGTTCGTTAAAGTCCTAACACCTAAAACGAGACCTACTTGTCTATTAATCTACATTAAATCTATTCAGGATTTACTACCACTATTATTAGTAACTACTCACACTGAGTAATGGTCACAAACTTACGGTATTCTCCAGCTGTTGACGTATAAAAGGGAATAAAAAGGGCAGACAAATCTCATTAAGTGAGTGTTGGTGAGACTGTTCTTATAAGCATTCTTGCTTTTTGCAATGCAGTTTTCCTGTGTTTGGCATATAGCTTCACCATCAAGACTTTTCCAGTTCAAACAAATTTGCAGTTTTTGAAACTGTTGAATAAAAAAAATGCTTTGTTTCAAAATCACAAAGGACATTAACCTCCAGACACGCAGTAATATACATTACAGGCCAAACGTTTGGACACACCTTCTCATTCAATGTGTTTCTTTATTTTCATGACTATTTACATTGTAAATTCTCACTGAAGGCATCAAAACTATGAATGAACACATATGGAATTATGTACTTAGCAAAAAAGTGTGAAATAACTGAAAACATGTCTTATATTTTAGATTCTTCAAAGTAGCCCCCCTTTGCTTTTTTTGATAACTCTGCAAACCCTTGGTGTTCTCTCAATGAGCTTCATGAGGTAGTCACCTGAAATGGTTTTCACTTCACAGGTGTGCTTTGTCAGGGTTAATTAGTGGAATTCTTCCCCTTATTAATAAAAAAGCAAAGGGTGGCTACTTTGGAGAATCACACTTTTTTGTTAAGTACATAATTCCATATGTGTTCATTCATAGTTTTGATGCCTTCAGTGAGAATCTACAATGTAAATAGTCATGAAAATAAAAAGGAAACGCATTGAATGAGAAGGTGTGTCCAAACTTTTGGCCTGTACTGTAGGTTGAGCAATGAACTTTTACACTAAGTAGAGTTTTGACCCTAATTTTGACCAAGAATGTCTCTTTTGCAGCTTAACAGTTGACATATATTTTCCTCGGGTCAATAAGCAGTGTGAAAGGGGAACAACTCTGGTGCGCTATTGAGTTGAGATGAAGAATTAATGAGGTACTTTCAAACAAGGTTACAGGCACAGAATTGCTGAATGGGCTGATGGCTGGTATTAACCCAAACATAAAATCGAAAATCCTTCACAACCTTAAACAAAAAAAAGCCTGTCTTAATAAATGTTGATAAATAGAAGCACATACATTATGACCAGATCACTTACATAAAAGCTTTTTTTAAATATTAATATAGGGCTGAAAAAAATGTTTGAACTATTAATTAATCTGCTGAATATTTTCTCAATTAATCATTGTTTTAAAAAAAATAATAAAATAGTAAACAGCGACCATCACAATTTCTAAAAGCTTACAGTGATGTCATCAAATTGCTTGTTTTCCCAAACCTAAAAAATAAGTTGATTATCAAAACACATATTTTTCTGTTTAATTGTTTTAGCTCTACATTATTGATATGGAAAACAGGGTCGACCTCTAGCTCACCCGGTAGAGCGTGTGCCCCATTGTAGGCTGAGTCCTTGGCCTGTGTATAAATCCGACCCACGGCCCTTTACTGCATGTCATACCCTCTCTCTCTCCTGTCTATCTGTAGTATCCAATAAAAATGCATAAAAAAGCCAAAAACATGGCCAATTAAGTGGTTGTAATAATCTAGTTTTATTAATATTAGTAACATCTTAAGTGGTAATTTGTCACTGCTGTGGTGTTTCTGATCAGTTTGCAGTCAAATAATTTTTCCCTACTGAGATATCAATTTGTTCTTGGATTTTTTAAAGTTGAAATCTTAATTATTGTTGGTAGTCGATTGCTCCTTTTTATATCAAGTGGAGAGAGAAAGTAGCAGAAATAAACACAAACTGAATCTATATGAAAGTGACAGATTATAATTTTACACTGTTGCCTAAAATATAGATTTGTGACGGATGGTCTTTACCTGCCATTGCTGATCTGTGGGGGCGAGTGTCTGGAGTGGTCTGAGGGTTCAGATCTTCTGTCTGGAGAGCGAGAGCGGCTTCTACGATGTCGGTCATGTGATCGATTGGATTGGTCGGATGCCATAGAATGGATATCTGAAATGTCTGATCAAACAAGAGCCACTGTTCAATGACTGAATTCTGAAATACACTCTGACTCAAACACACTGACACAAGTCTGGCTTTTCAGCTGCACCCCATATCAGCTGAATCTAAGACTTAACACCACTCTCACCGTCTCTGTCGGAGGCGTTGGCTGAAGGAATGCTGTCATCGAGGTCAGGGATGTTCAGCAGGGTCGCCCTGTCATCCCTCTGAACAACCATTTTTAGCTTGCCCTTTGACCTTTCTATGAGCTTCTTGGCATCTATCAAGGAGAGGTTCTCTGTCACTGTGCCATTGATCTGAGATAATCAGAGAAAGAAGCTATTAGGCATGGCAAAACAAAGAACAGACAGATCATTTCAATTCAAAATAAGATACATCAAATAAAGAGGTCTTTGTTTCACATTTGAACCCAATTAAATGGTCATATGAGAAGTTAAAGCACAAGATCACATGCAAATTAAGTGCAACATTGATTATATCTGTCAGGGTCAAATCCATTTGTAAGCTTCAGAATGAGCTGTCCATTACTAACTTGCACATCATTTTGACAATTCTTCCTTTAATCATTTGAGTAAGCTTTTTATTTCCTAAGTGCTGGCTTTTAATGAAAGTAACATGATGTGTGAGAGGGCTGGATGTGAGAAACAATTGATTCAGAACAGCTACAGTTATGCACAAAAAGCTACATAAAGCTGTTAAAAGAACTGAGCTACATCAAGCAGATCAAGCTGCAACTGTAAGTGCTGTTACGCAACATTAGACTGTAGAAAATATAGACTAACACATCAGTACAGTGAGTACTCGTCAATTCTTTTACAATAACAATTCTTCTCTCCATCTTCATCAATACAAAAATGGAAAAAAAACTAATAATGTAATGTAATTTCAATCTTTTTATTCATGTTTAGTATTTTATGATATGATATGAAATGTTCACCAGGCTTCTTGTCTCCCTCTTCCTCACCTTCAGAACAACATCTCCTTCCTGGATGTTGCCATCCCTGGCTGCCAGGCTCTCAGGGGAAATGTCCTTGACAAAGATGTGGCTGGCCAGGCGCAGGCCATATTCTGCTTACAAAGTGAACGACAACAACAAAGACCATGTTAGCACAGAGTTCACGTGTCCACACCGCACTGACTGCACTTTACTGTCAAGCTGCTGCTCCCACTTGGATTAACAGTACTGAGTAAAGACGATTAATTGCTCTTTTACTTAGATTTACTTGAGGAAACTTGGATTTTGCTGTGGCTGGCAAGTTTTGTTTGCTCTGGCAGTTGATCAATGCTGATTTGGATCTCTTAGTCTCTCCTTAAAGGCTGGCTGTCTGGTAATAGTTGGGTAAATAAAATGGCAGGTGATTTCCTGGATTACCTCAAAAAACGTTGCCTTCCTTTTTGTTAAGCCCGACTTTGTGAGCCTCACCTTCATTTTTGCGGGATTTGACAAGTGTGACCTTTGCGGGACGTGGGGGCAGGTTGTGTGAGCGGCGGTCTGAGCGTGGGGAGAGACTTCTCTCCCGCGAGCCGCTGCGTTCACGTTCGCGGTCCCTTCGCCCGCTGCTCCGCCCGCTGCGCCTGCCCATGGCCCCGCCCACACCACTGTAAGCGCCGCTGCGTCCGCTCCGCGTCTCGTATATCTCTTCATCATAGCTGTCCTCCTCCTCGTCATGCTCTGACATAGTTTCCCTCTCCCCTAGGCGGCCCATGGGGACATGCACCTTCCTCTTCCGCCTGATTGTCTGGCCAAAGGAAATGAGATATGAGATCAGTTACAGTAAGAAGAATCAATCATGTATATTTCTCCATTAATTAACTGTGAAATATATAAGAAATGTCTAAATGCCATACATTAATTTTAATATACATATGACAACACATTGTAGTTCCTGACTTTAGTTTTACTTTCAACAACTAACCACAAAATACTCAAAATAGTTTCCTAAAGGAATTCATAATGGGAATTTTACACTCACAATTTTGGCAATTTTCCCACTTTTACGAAGCTGCTGGACTGCATACGCGTGCTCCACATTGTCCATGGAGACAGCATTGACCATAACAACTCTGTCATTTTCCCTAGAGAGGGGACACAGAGATACGAGACATGCTGGAGTCTTTCTGGAGCAGGAAGGGTAATTTAATACGAATAACTAGAAATCTGACCGCACTTCCATTAATAGAACAAAATCTTACTGCAGTAGGCCTTCTGCTGGGCCTCCTTTCAGCACATCTGAGATGACAATGGAGGTCTCGCCACTCTGAAAATGAGGGTTATCCCGACCTCCTGATATGGCTATCCCAAAGCCAAACCCTGGTGCCTGCACACAGAGAAACATAGATTAGGATGTTGATTTAGCAGTCTGAGCAGACTAAAATCCTGAACATTATACAAAGGTCTGACAGAGCTGACTGACAAAAGAAAGGTCAACTTTACATATGCCATTGAGACTCTTAATCAAATCTACAGTATTACAAAACATACACAAAATCAGTATTTTTTTTTTCAAATAGGAGGGGGGCGCAAGCAAAGATAGCATAGAGATACTGGGACCAGGACAAGTTTCAACATGGGCCAATGTAAAAAGCATCTGAGGGACGACACCTACCCTGTGTAGTGTTACTGTGTGCTGTTCCCAAATGACAGTCTCCTCCATTGCTGCGCTCTGGAAGACAGACACAGTACAGTGTGATTAACACAAGAAGTCCAACCGAGTTTAGATCCAAAGACGCAAAATTAGGCAGCCGGAAAAACTGATGCCGTCTTATGACACACAGATTTAGTTATTCACTGTAAATTATGTTTTGAGCAAAAACGTCAAAAGTTCACTGGTTCAAGCTTGGTTTTCCAAGTCTTCAATATCTTTGGGGTTTGGACTGTTGGTTAGACAAAACACTGCATTTTAAAAATAGGACTGGAACTAACGATTACTTTTGTTAGCGATAAATCTCCAGACCATTTTGGTATTATTTTTTTCTGTCAAGAAAAAAACAAGTCACAGAAAATTATTATTCAAATTAATAAATTGCAGTCAATATATCAGTGTTCAAGCCAGTTTGCTCCTGAAATTTATTTACACAGCAGCATTCCACCAGAACTGTGAATTTAACCTTTTATCTAGTTCTGCAGGATGGTCCATCATCATCTTTTTCAAGTGAATAATGTGTACGTTATCAGCACAATCTAGCTAATTGCCTTTCTAATGTGTGCACTTGTGCTTCCAGGCACAGATGGACAGTCAGTGCTTCTGCAGTATAACCATTATCTTGAGTTAAGACAGCGAAGAAGACATAATGCTTAGAGACTAAAAACCCACACAGAAGAATTAAGTCTAAAACTGTACACATTTTGAAATTGACCGACTCCCATTTCCCCTCTACTAAGTTAAGAGCTTGTTAAAAGAGGGAAGCAGTCTCTGTGTTTCTGGGCTTCTCACATGCAAAATCTAATAAGGACTATACACATACAGGGCCACACACAGCCGGTTATTGAGTTTGTTTCAGGTTTTACACTGTTACCTATTTACAGTGATACATATAGCACTGTGTTGTGCTTGGTTTTATCTGCAGCACATCTTGCTAAACTGACCACACAATATCAACATACTCCTTTATAGTAGATCCACAGTATGAGGTCCCATGTTTACAGTGCGTTGAATACAATTATACAACAAAGCAATGATAAAAACAATGCTAGATACAATGAGGCCATGCTGACAGTACGTCTTTGATATTAAAGCACACCCTGCGTCACATTAACATCCAGAGAGGATAAGATGAAGGTCGACTCCTTCAGCTGTTAGGTCAGCACTGTCCTCTGCCCCCCACAGCTCACTTCTTATCTCATCTCTTCTTCTATAGCATTTTACCTCCACCACAATCTCACAGCACTTTATACATTCAATGGCTGCCTATAAAATACTATCAGGTCCATCCCTTTGGGGGAAATTACAACCCACATCACAGCACCTTATACAATAATCCCCATTCGTCATGTAAATTGATCCGAGGAGTGTGACCTTAATAGGTGAGACGATTACACATTTTCCCTTCTGCTTTGCTGGTAATTTCTTTGACACCTCAAACACTTACAGTATGGCCACCTAGGCAGGGGACTCATTGGGAAGAGCGATCTCATGTTGCGGCATATACAACAAAGTGTGATGACAGATGAGCGAAGGGAGATGAATCTTACATTAAAAGCAGCATCGGTTTCAGTGCTTGGACCCTCAGCTGACATCGTTGCCACCTTGTTGGCAGCTTCAAACCCAAAACATCTAGCAAGTGTCAGTCCAGCAGCTTCATGTTGAAGATTCCTCTGCACCACATCATCATGACAACCTGCCTAATAGTATGGCTATACATTTACCCAAAAGTGATAATGAGCAACAGGCAGAATATTTAAAAATTTGAATTTGAAGAAAAAAAAAAAAGAATCTTTCAGATAGACAATGTCTTCTTTGTTTTTATATGATACAAAAGTGTAAGGAGCTAATTTAGTCAACTGTCTCTGCTGCCATCCTGTTTATTTGTTTTACAACCTAGGCTTCCTTCAACACATCGTCCTCATGTCTGTCTTGACTTGTCGGCCAAGTGCCAAATGTTAGCTAGTGTCTGGGAATACAGGCAGCTGAATAAATCGCCACAAGTGGCCCCAGACGTTCTCAGCAACAGTCACAAACTCCTCAAACAGCTTATGGTGGGACTCACACAAGGAGGGGGAACAAAGGTTTCAACAGGGGAACTCCCTTGGCATTTTACATTGAATACACTGCACTAGAAAGAGGAAAAAAAGACATCTGAATATTAACAAGACTGCTGAAAACAGAGGCATGAATTCTCACTGGAAAGTTTGCTCTTTGGGGAGGAGGATTTATGCCTCGTGTCTTCTTGATCAGCACTGTGAAAACGCTGATGCAAAGAACTCGAACACTTTGTTTAAATTTATAGATGGTTGCCACTAAACTGCAAGGTTATGGGAGGTACTTGTTTCCAGTTGACATTCTTACTTTAAGAAATTCTTTATAGGCATTTATGCAGCATAACAAACATGCACACACACAAACGTATAATGTTTAGGCTCTGTGTTGCAGCGGGGTTGTGAGAAATGTGACACAATGTGTGTGTTTTGTTGTCTGGAAAATATGATTAGAGAATGCTTACTGTGTCTGATCCTATACAAATAAATCACCATGAACTTAATGAAATGTATAATCCCAAATGGAGCAAAACAGAAAGAATCTAAAATGGAGTAAAAACTGAACGTAATTTGGGAGGAAAAAACAAAACAAATTTAGCAGGGTCCACCATCCTTCTCTCAAGCCCCCTCTTACACACACACACACACACACACACACACACACACACACACACACACACACACACACACACACACACACACACACACACACACACACACACACACACACACACACACACACACACACACACACACACACACACACACACACACACACACACACACACTTCACTTTGAAGGGATGTAATTTTGCTTTCTCTGCCTATAGAGTGTGTTGCTCTGGTAACAGGGGGAACAGTGTGGTGTTGTTCAAGTGGCCTGACATTTTCAGGCCGTGTCTGAAGGTTCCTCTCAACCGTGGGAGGTTTAAAAAAAAAGACACAGCTGAATTAATTTAGAAACAAAAGCTTTTTTTGCATTTTAGATGAGCACTCTATTTGTTACATGTACATCTAAACACAGTCTGCACTATTGGCCTTTGTCAAAACCAAAGACCTCAAAAGTGCTGTTCTTTGTAGGAATTAAGAATGATAAAAAGATGACTTTGCAGAAAAAAAAAAATAATACTATTGTATGCTCATGGCATTTTGTCTCACTACCAAACCAACATGTTAGTGCCCTATTCAGAGCCAAAGACTACTCTCAAAAGTCAAGTAAACATAAAAGAAAGACAAGGGAAAAGTCTGACTCCTGTGTAC
The DNA here is from genome assembly GCF_010015445.1 of Perca fluviatilis. Lineage (NCBI taxonomy): Eukaryota > Metazoa > Chordata > Actinopteri > Perciformes > Percidae > Perca > Perca fluviatilis. The sequence goes on along the minus strand of NC_053119.1, from coordinate 19,506,074 downwards.
AGTTTGTACTAAAGTCGGGTCAGCATCCATGGACTGATGAGTTTTTGTGGCACTGCTGTGTACAACCTTAATGGCCACAAACAACTGGTGCCAACAGAAGCTTCATGAAACAAGCCAGAGCCAGGGCTGGCAGCCGCTCCACAGCAGAGACACACTATGTCGGTTGGGTCAAGCTTGGGGGATTACAACCAGGCAACTTGGGACCCAGCACTACAACACAGATGGACTACAACACAGATGGACTACAACACAGATGGATCACACAGCTGAGTGGAGAAAGGACAGGAAAGCTGTGGTCAAAGTGTACTGTGTGAAGTAAATACACAAATGGTAAATGACCAAATTCTTTAATAAGCCCACTGTGCTTTTATTCCTCAGCAAAAAAAAACATCTGTCAAATAAATGCTCTAACATTAGCCTTTTTAGCATGTTAATCAATTTGCAACTAATGATTATTTTCCTAAATTGTAAAGAATAAATGATTAGTGAATTGATCAATAGGTCAATCAACAAAAATAATAATTTTCTGTAAATTATGTTTTAAGCAAAAATGGCAAAAACTCACTGGTTCAAGTATAAATATTATCCGTTTACTTTGTTTTCCTATGACAGTAAAGTGAATATCTTTTCAGTTTTGCACTGTTGGTTAGAAAAAACACTGCATTTTAAGTAGGGCTGCAACTTACATTTACTTTTATTATCGATTAAGCTGCAGACCTATTTTTTTTTTTAGATTAATCATTTGGTCTATAAAATATCAGAACATAGTAAAAAATGCAAATCACATTCGTGAGTCCAAAACCCCAATATATTCAGTTTACAATTATATAAAACAAGAAAAAATATCAAATATTTATCATTGCAACCTGATAATTTTTTTGGATTTTTGCTTAAAGAAATTTGATGCAATATGTAATATATTTACTGTATTAAATCCAAACATGACCCCAATGCGTCATCAGATATTAAGGAAAAATGCTAAGTTGAAATACTCTTCTTTTCTGACAACAATGCTAATGCCAGTATTTTTTCATTTTGAAATTTATGTTCCGTGACGGAATGTCTGTTTGTGTTTTGGCCTGTGTGTTGTTATCAACTGCCCAGCTTGACAGCCAGGCCGGGTTGCAAGATATACCTGTAAAAACGTAAACCCAGTGCGCTACAGCTGTAGTACAGCCATGGAAGCAGCAAACAAATTAACAGGATCAATGGATTCTACCAGACCTAAAAAAAAACCTTGCCATGTTTCTAACAGTTGCCTGACCAGAGACATAACAAACCCTGGGTAAATATTGGAGATGTATTTGAAAGAAGGAGACAGTTTAGAGCCCAAAAGGATGCAGAGTTGGCTATTTTCCTCCTGAACAGGTAAGCATTAGCTTCAGGCTAATTTATCACGGCTACTAGGGACAGGCATTTTACGTCATTTCAACATTTGTGTACTCACACTGAATTATATAGTACTCAAGTTGGTTACTCGCAAAAACAATTGAGACACAGCCAGTAAAGTGATCCCGACTTGTCCTGGATAACCTCCTCATGCTAACACCCCATAACTGCTACCGTTAGCTAACGTCACCGGAGGACCAGGCAAGCGGGCCACAACGGTTTACAATGTGTAGCCTGTTCAGCGGCCGTAGCATACAACAGTGTTATTTTAAGACAAGAAAGGGGGGCTGTAAATAGGGAAGAGAGGGCCGTGAGTTTGCGGTGTGTTTAGTGATTGTTGCAGTAATTCTAAGCCAATAAAGGGTGTATTTCAGTCGGGTGGAAAAGGATGGCAAGGTAGTGGTATTTTTAGCGGTTTCTACCGTAATTCTAAGCCGAGGAAGTGTGTCTGTCTGTCGGGTGGAGAGGACGGCGAGGTTGTGGGGGTTTTAGTGGTTCCTACCGTAATTCTAAACTGAAAAAAGTGCAAAGAGCACGGGCTTTTATATGTCAATATAGCCAGAGTCTAACGTTAGCTACTCCGCTGTGCTGTGGAGTAATGTCTGGCTATACGTGAGACAAGCGTCTAGCAACATTGTTGGCAACCTCCGTGAACTTCCGAGTCTGGGGAAGAGGGGCCAGGGGAGACGACTCTCTCCATATATGTATTTTGAATTTGGACTGCAGTAACTATTTTAAACAATAGCTGTCAGTATTACATATTGCACCTTTAAACGATGCATCAATTATCCAAATTTGTAGATTAACTACAAACTTGACTAATCAAGTAATTGACTAATGGTTGGAGCTCTAATTTTAAGACTCTCCATGAGCTCTGAGAACTTGTATTTGGTATTTTTGGCCATTTGCTTACATTCTATAGACCAAACAATTCATTGTTAATGAATGATAAAATTACCAAATTTGGCTGGTTAAATGGTAAAAGGAGCTGCTCTTTGGGACTGCATTGCAAGTCATTCTTCACATCTTTCTTTCCTTTCCAGATTCTGTACTGTAGCTACCACAAACACAGAAAACAGTCAACCCTAACTGGCTTCCCAACTCTGTATTCAGCAGAAGAACAAAATCATATTTCTTCCAAAGAGGGAACAGAAGCAGTATGGTGGGGTGTTCAAATCTCTGACAATAGATTTTGTGCTGTAGTATGGTTTAGGGGTGAGGCAGAACCTTACTCAATTTTGACCGCTCTGGGAAAAGAGTAGCTAAAAATAGCTCTTATTAATTCTGCCGTTGTAATGCTGCAACAGAGTGATTTAAGGGAAACTTTCAGCATGAACACTGGAGAGCGTTTAATAACCTCTTTTTATATTAAATGCCACGGAGTGACTGGAACAAATGATGCAATACAGCAGAGGAAATACATTTACTTTCTCTCTAGTGACCATTTTTTGGATTTGTTTGTAATGCCTGAGGAAAACAAAGAGAGGTAGTTCATTTTCACAAAGCCTTTACAGTGCCAGTGCAGTGAAAATGTAGCTATTGCAACAAGTACTACAACAGAGGATACTTAATGTTGATGCTGTGCTACTCACATGTTAGAGTGGTACTAAATGAAATTTTTAGTTCTGAATTGTGCTGATTAACTGAAACAAAACCAAATTAGGAAAATTACTTTTAAATAATTTAATAAAACATGATAATGGTAGGATACATTTCTTCCATTAAAGGATACAGATGACCACATCTCATCTTTCGAGGACCCCCCTTAAAGCTTTTTTTTTTTTATTTTTTTTTTTTTAATTTATTTTCTTTCCATTTTTTACTATTTTAAAAAAAAAAAAAAAAAAAAAAAAAAAAACAAATCACCCCCACTTTTTTTTTTTTTTTTTTTTTTGTTTTTTTAAAAAAATTGTTTTGTTTTTTTTTTTTTTCAATAAAAACTTAAATATATAAGTGCACTAACTTTTAGATATTTTTTTTTTTTTTTTTTTTTTTTTTTTTTTTTTTTATTTTTTTTTTTTTTATTTTTTTTTTTTTTTTTTTTTTTTTTTTTTTTTTTTTTTTTTTTTTTTTTTTTTTTTTTTTAATTTTTTTTTTTTTTTTTTTTTTTTTTTTTTTTTTTTTTTTTTTTTTATTTTCTTTTTTTAAGAGTCCATCGTGTTTTTTTAATCCTCCGTGTCCTCCTTGGCTACTAGCAACTGCGTGGGGAGGGGTTTTAGAATTCCTCATGGGGGCGACAGAAACTACGCACTATAGCTTTAAAAATTTGATGATTCATCTCAAGGGGTTTATCCTTCTAATAAAATACTCTTAAAATCTTATTTTATTATTTATATTTCCAAATATGCTTCCACAGTCCAACTACAGATGGGTCACCAAATGATAAGAGCTGCAATAAAGCTAATGAGGCTCAGTCTCTCCAGCAAGGAAAGAAACAACTCTCATTTGCTCCAAAGTTCTGAGTAGTCAGAGCAATACGACCATTAAATCAAACCAGGAATGACACTGACACAAAGACGAGCATGCCAGCAATGAACAAATTGCTAAGTCAAAACGAGGATACTTTCAGGACACTGTGCAAGTTGCAGTGCGGCCAAAGACAGAAAAAAACAGCAGTGAACGCAGCAAACAAGTAAAAGAAAATGATTGATCACTTCAGAAATTGAAAATGATGTGCAGGGGAGTGCTGACAACTGCTAAAACTCCCCTGCCTCAGAGAACATATTCAAATGCTAATGAGGGCCCATGCCTTAGCACCAGTCAGTGGGTCCCCTGAGAGTTAAGTGACACTCTGCACATACAGCATGGTTAGACACTGTACTGTGCATCTCTAATGGAGGGGAAGAGATGCAGCAATGCACGAGTGATAAGGTCAGATGAAACATATCAACTTGGACATAAAACTTAATTACCAACCATTACAAACATGAAAGACACACGCATTATTTAAAGGCTACAGTAAAACAGACCTCCACCTTATTCCCTTCTTTTTTTTCATTTGTTGCTTCAGTATTCAGATAAAACTGGATGCATACAAGCTCAGATGTACTTACATCAGTTCATCCTGGTCACTACAGAGGACACAGAAGAAAACATCTCCAACCTCCAGCTACTCCTCAGTAAATCCAGCAGGAGATTCCAGCAGACGCACATCAGCAGCCTCAGTGCATAACCGCACCAATCAGTGCTAGGAGGGACTTGCCCCCACCTTCCTTTCCTTTCTCTTTTCTTGGCTCTGGAGCAACTGAAATTATGAACACAGGTGAGGAGTTAAGAAACACACCCCGCAGTTACACCCTAATGCTTCCTCTGCCCCGCAAAAGGTCTCGTTCCTTTTCCAACATCTTTCTTCAAAATGTATCCCATCCTCCAATTCTCTCCTTACACGCTCATGGGATCGAAGCAAAGCCCCTCTGGCTTGGCAGCGATCTGTGTGGGATCTGCAGTTCCGCTACAGCATGGGACTCCTCTGTACTAGCGAACATCCATCCGCAGTGTAAACTGCTGTATTGGACTTAACCCCTGAAGTGCTGGTTGAGCCAGAGCAGAATTCATCAATTCTCTTTGCATGTGGAACGTTATTTCACCCCTCCTCCCCAGGTGTGCTGCACTGCATGCATAAATTATGCTCAACATGTCAGTGACATCCCATAGAGGATTCCTGACAATCAAACTGACAGTTAATAATAAAAAAAACATATAAGGACATTATACTTAGTTTTCTTTTTTTTTTTTATCTGAAGAAACCACAAACACCATTTTACCTCCAACACTAACATTTGTTAAAATTAGCAGGCTGCTAATAAAGCAGATTCAACTAACAAAAAAAGGGAACTCTGAGCAGTGGGGGCAGAATGAGGAGAAAGCAAAGAGGCACATGTGTAACATCCCATGTTCAATGAGGAAGTTTGCTTAGGAAATTCTGACATCTGTAGGGCAACATATCTTTAACAGCCAGTTTATTCTAGATTTAATTTTCACTTTGCGGGACAGCTAAAATGTTAGTAGCCTAACAATTACTTATTTTGTTTACCATTATTTCAAAGCAGTTCAATAAATTAAACTATTCCATGAACTCAACAACAGCCTGCACTTAATATCCCTTTCAGGAAATGTTCATTACAAACTACAGCCCAGGTTATAATGGTGTTTGAGAAAACAGCTTACTGCAGTGCAGTTTGCAACAAAACTAAGAACATTGTTCTATCCTGTGGAAAACATTATTTGTATCTAATCAAGCAGCATTGCGAGGGTACGATTAGACAACTTGTCAAAAGTGTTTATATTTATTTTAGTAATTGAATCATTTCACCCCATTACTGTTTTCTATAGAGTGGCATACTGCATGGTTGCACACATGTGAATTCACCCTAAGGCAACTTTAAGCATCTGCAGTATGTGCCAACCACATACATGCTGAGGCATTCCTTGTCTAAAGACTGCATTTTCCGTCACCACCAACAGGAAATACATGGTAGACAGAGTTGTCATTAAAGGCTGGGGCTATCCTTCTCTTTACAATGAAACTTTTGTTCCAGCTCATATCGAGAAGACAGGTGACACAACGGCAGAAACTACTGTACTTCTATATTAGACAGATGTAGCACACTTCACTGTGCACTTCATCCTAATGCGTGACATGATCAGTAAGCAGCTCAAGATGCTTTAGTTTAACATAAAACATCTACTCACCCTCATGAACTTAAACATCCCTTACTGCCTGTAACAGACTGATTGTTCCTCATCAAATTCCTGACATCTGCGAGATGGTTATTACCGATATTGCTTCATGTAAGGGCATCATTTGCATACACTGTCCATGTCCTGTTCTCTGTGAGCAGGAGGTAACCCAGCAGTAACCAATGACATGTGCATCCAGATAAAGTAAATCGGTGACTCAGCTAAGAAAGGATTTACATTGGCTGTTACAGATTTGATTGTGAAAGACAAAATGCATCACACTAATATCCAACAAATACACAAAATGCAATGACGTAAGGAAGATAAAAAGAAAAACATCACAAAAACGTGATACACGTTTATACACGTGATACAGGGAAATTACAATTTGGCAAAGAGGAGCATGATCCAAGGGAACAGACTTCAACACACTCAAAAACACATTTTTACAAATATTTAGCCCAGATTCATCATCAAGGTAAAACATGGATCTAACACCAAACCAAGGCCATGTGGGTCATGACATCCCACTTATTAGTCAGGATAATGAACGAGTTGGACATGCCTGACAGACACCCAGGTTAAATTTACATCCCTCAGAGCAGAGCCTGGGAGTGGTGACAGATTCCACACATAGTTTTCTTTCCCCCCCTTCTTCTCCTCACAAAAAAATTATTTTATAAAATTAGGCTTCTCCCCCCCTTTTTCCCCCCCCCGGCCCCCCAAAAAATTTTTTTTATATAAAAAAATGTGCATGTAGGGATCCCAAACTGCTAATTGCCTCAAGTCAGCAGTTGAGCTACTTCTAGATCTTCTTTAATACTACATTAATGAGGACAAAATGCAAAGGTGTGATTACACTCTGCAAAATAAATAGTCTTTCCTCCTTAGCTCAAGCTATATTTCTTTTCCCAGCACATTTCTTACTTAATTATTTCAATAATCAAGAATATCCCAAGAATTGTGGTTCAGACAACTGGACTTAACCATTCAAGCTTTAAAGCTCTGTGACTACAGATAGTTTACAAATGTGTTTTTTTAATTTCTATAACACAATGCACATTTTGATGGGACATTATATCTATACTTCCGACTTCAATCTGTATTTTTATGTTGATGTTTCTTTATTCTAAAAAATGTTTTTTATAAAAAAAAAAAAGACATTTTTCTATCCCACACATAGTGGTTATGTCTAAGGAAGTAGTGGAGTACTAGTACTAGTGGAGTACAAAGATTTTTGTGCGGGATGAGTCTCATAGGCAGTCCATGTGACAAATGAACATACAACATTGAATATGGAATGTGACTTTAACACATGGATACCCAATGAAAACTGTCAAAGCTGCTTTGCACTGAGACAATGCCACAGTACTTTTATCCACCAATGATTGGGTTTCAGTTTCCAAAATGGAGGAAGCCAGCAGGAAAACCTTATTTTATGTGCTTAACATTGAGGATGACAGTCAACACTGTAATTAACAAGTGTTCAGATTAAATCTGTGTTTAGACAGTATGACAGTGTGTTGTGATGGAGAAGGTGTTGGTTGAATGAGACCAAGCTTACAACCTCCTATTTAATAAAGAATTCCTAGGTGTAGTTGCTTAAATGAGTTTGCAATCACCACAGAGTGGTAAGAACTGGAGAAGATGTCCTCAAATGGTGTTTTATTAACTACTACACACATAATGCAAGCCACTCTGTATTAAACAGAGTTCAGATCAGTGAAGGTTTCTGGTGTGGTTTCTGCAACATAATAAAAAGGTAGGAATAACATGCTTTAATTATCATAGTAATTATGTAATGTACATACATGTGAATTTAACGGATGTATAATGTGTACAACAGTAACATATTAAGCAAACAGAGAACTTACTCAATTATGAAAGCAAGTTACTGCACCAAGGCCCTTTAGCTGTAACCGAGTTAAGTCACACATACATTAAATGAAATAAATGAGGATTGTACATAGAGTGTAGACCTGGTACACGTTCCTCAGACGAGACAAGACACATCCTACTTCATTAAGGGCACATATAGTAGCCTATTGCTGGAAGTCTCTTCTTTTGTCATAATAACACATCTGTACAATCCAAGTCAAGTTGTGTTGAAATCATCAAAACATACTTATACTATAATACTATATACTATAATCCAGCACGAGTGGTCAGGCTGAGTTCCATTATTACATGTGGTTTTAATGGTCTCCACCAACTCCTGATATCTGGCTCCTTAGCTGCTAGTGTTGAGCAGGTAGTGTACAGTGGGTCTTTAGAGCCTGTACACTGCCTGTTGTGGCTGAAAGCAAAACATTTTATTATAAAAAATATTGATTATAGCTGCTTTAGTAAAGACATTCCTGTTTTTTTTTTCTTAAGTATGCAAATTATGCAATACAATTTTTAACAAAAAATGCATAATTTAAGAATCTGATTTGAGTTTTAGATTTCTACATAGCAATGAAAAAAAGGAAAATAAATTACATTCAAACTTTAGATATTCGCTCTCAGGGATAGTGGCTCAGTGTTAGCAGTCTATTTCCAGGCTCCACAGCTGGAGTCAGTGATCATAACCAGAGCCTGAGTGTGTCCTAAAGACATGGAGCAGGAAATCAGCCCCTGAACTCAATCAGCCCTGTGGAAGTTATCAGCGCCCCACACAGAGCACATAAGAGGGCAGGAATGTGCTGATAAGCTGAGCCGCTGACCTGCACCCCGCCTCCTCTCCGTCACAGTGATTGAAATGAGGATGACGGAGCCAATGAAAAACACTAATGATAAGGGATGTTTCTGCACTATAAGAAAAAGGAGGTTCACGTTGGAATGGGATTGATGAGAGATTTTGCAAGCCTCTTCATCCTGATAATTCCACACCCCTTTCAAATAGGGATTTACGATTGGACTTATACAAGCAAGCTTCTGTATAACTGGAGCTATAAACATAACAAAAAAGGGGCCATTTGTTGAAACAGACTTTCTGTTCGATGGGGACATGGACTTTAAAGTCATATTTTAAGAGGCGTTTGCTAGGAAGTCTTAGCTTCGCCATTTAACAGAGAAATTACCTTTCAATGTTCACAGCACCCATCAATCAACTCACACCATCTCCAAAAAAGTAGCCTAAAAATGAGGTAGTATAAAATCTGTAAGAAGCCAAAGAAGATAGATACCAACTAAAGTCTGACCTTTAAAATGTCTTTGAGGAGGCCTATCAGTACGTGTAGTACAATATACTAGGAATTCAATTTTGTCCATTGATACAGTTGGTTGTGAAGGTTGACAAAAACAGACAACATAAAAAACATTATTACAGTAAAAGATCTTTACTAGCTGAATGTGTCCCTTTTACGTTAGCATTTTTTTTTAACTCTCTATTGGCACCAGTTACATTATAATTACATTCATCTTGTGCCAATAGAGCATGCAGAGTAACATTTGAGTGGACATAAAGAGGTGGATGGGATTAAACTGGGCTGCAGTTTATATTGAAAAAAGGATGAGATCTATTATCTCAACCACAGGGTGGAACAAGGAGTGTCAAAAGTCCATCTCAGTCTGAAGTCACACCTCTCAGTGGATGAAAATATCACAATGATACTAATTATAAAAAAGAATCCATGGTGTAAGCAGAGATATAGTACTTCAGGATAGCACAGGCTAACTCATTAGGCTAAATCTTTTTTTTTTTTCTAGTGGCACCTCTAGGCTATCACTAACACTGAAACATGGCTCTCTCCAAAAGTCTCCCACCATTTTTTTGGCATTGTTTTTCAGCACCCTTTCTCTTCACAGTTAGACCTTTACTCTCTTCAAATAAGCACCTGAGGACATCCACTTTGTTCTCTTTTATATTATTTTAAAAAAAGCCACTTGGTTTGGCATTAACCAAGCATTATGCCAATGCATACCTACGGTTTAAAAATATAGAAAGTGTCCACACGATATTAATACAGTAATGCAGTCTCATTGGTCATCTGTTGTCATGTAGGTACCGTATGTTATAATCAGCAACGGATAAGCCCCTTATTCCACAGTTTCTACAGATACACAGTACTACAAAACTGCAGTCAAATTTAACTTAAGTAGGCACAATATAGGATACATTTGTCCTTCCAAAACCATGATGACTCAGGTGATTGCTGTTCCCATGACAGCTTAGGTCAACATGATTTACAGGCCAACATGTATGGCTGCCCTTGAGCAGCTAGATATTCTCTTCGTCTCAAGCGACATGCTTGCCAGAAACATCCCCTGCACAACAATGCCATCTGAATTATAAAAAAAACAAAACAAAAAAACGGTTTAATCATGCAATAAAACATCTAATGGCTGCCACAAATATCATCTGAATTGTGCCTCCCCCACTTCATTTGACAAATCTGTTGTCCTGCCCAGCTCCCATTTTATATACCCATGACTATCACGAGGCCAGAGATGACATGTTTAAGTCATAGACCCAAGCTCCAGGGATGTGTAGTAATAATTCATACTTCCACTGAAAGATATACCAATTATATGTTGTATTGTACATATGTTATAGTTAGAGAAGAGATGTAATGTATGCTCTATAAATAGTCTGTTGGGAGCGTCCTTTAAATTCAAAGTCTGTTATCCATTATAGAAACTTGACAAATCAGAGACAATACAATTCTATGACAGGACCAGCCGGTCTACCTTTTACAAAGTAAGTGAACACAACTTGATTGTGGAGGTGGGCGATAATGACAACATTAAGAGCATATTTAATACTTAATAATTTGGACACTGTTAATGATGCTTGCATACATTATGTAATCTAAGCCAAGATTGTGAGACATGTTTGAGATATGTTGGCCAACCAGGCAGAGGCCATCATTGTTTACTTCCCACAGCAGTAATTAGTTCACCAATTACTTATCCCTTAAGGTGTTTTATTAGGATAAGGTAAAGAAATTCAAACCGAATCATGATATATTGTGATAAAAATAATCCCACATAACATCTAATTTTATATCTGATATGATATTTGTTGTATCTCCCCATTCAACATGTTTTAATGTTGCACACCAGATAAATGTAAATGGGCAGTGTACAATGTTATATGTCCATATATCAGCTGGAGATATGGCAGACGATAACAATACAAAACGATAATGTCCAGCGTTAACAATGTTCAACAGGTGATGATTGTTGCGTTTAGTTCATGTTAGCAGCAGTAACTTAAGCTACATCCCTTGATATGGAAAGGTAAATAGAGAGTTGGTTACACGGGCTAAGCTAAGAAAAACACTGACTGTAGCCCACAGGAAAGCCCACAAATACAGCTGACATGACATTATTATGACAGCTAGTACAGACACCAGAACAGGCAGCTAACAAGCTAACGTTAGCCAACTGCTACCTAGCTTTACCAAAGCCCCACTTTGGTTTTACAGACAGACCATCAAAACAAGGTAAGCCACCGCTTGACCTTCCCTTTGTTTAAAAAAACCGATGTCATATTTCTAGCAGCTGGCCTCACGATACCACTCCCTCCTTGCCTCTTGCAGTCTGACACTTTATTAATCTTCTGACACGTTTATACCCTCTTGGTCAAATCAACCCCTAGCTGGCCGACATTTTGTACCAGGAGCTAGGCTAGCTCATCCCAGCTAACGTTACCTGGACGCTCTGCACACTTGACGTGCGAACAATCCGTCCGCCCGATGACAGCTCGACCGCAAGGCATTTTGTGACTTGACATTATCGCTTATGCAAGCTCAACAAAAATAGGGCAATGAGCATCGTTATTCATGCTTTTAACTAGAAGATAACGTTAGCATGTTGGGCAACTAGCTAAGCACTTAGCATACCGCGTAGATGCAGTTTGCTAGCAGTGAGGTAGTTCAGTTACCTCGGCTTGCACCGTTATCGCTCGCTCGTACCCGCAGAGGGACACACATCCAGTCAGCTCCTGCGGCTACAGCGAAATACACTCTCCCAAATAACGTACTCACGGATAGATCAAGAAACCCATTCACCTTTCGTAAAAGCAATGATCCTCGCAGCGTGCTTGTGAAAATTTTACAGAAAATGAATGGAAAGGTCTTCCTGGTGTGGCTCCAGAGCAGCAGCCGCCGCACTGCAATGGCAGGCAGTGGATGAAGCCTTCCTTCTCCCACCCTCTGCTCTCACACTTCGGCTGCCGTCACCGCCGCGGTGACAGTGACAGGTTCGCCTGGAAGAAACCATTCCGATTTGTCCGCGAGGGGGGAGGGGTAAGGATGCAGAGAGGCTGTCCTCCGCAGCCGCAGCAGCAGCAGCTTTCCAGCAGCATCAAGCGCCATTCCAGCGTGAGAACAAGCGGCCGTCGATGAGGGAGAAAATACACCGAAGAAGCTTTATCAGTTTTTCGAGAACACAGCAGTGCCTAGTATGTAGGATGGATGCGGCTGTTATCATCTTGTCATCTATTTAAAATCCAAGTAAATCACCCTGACTAAAAAATACTAATTCAAAAACTGTCCAGAGGTCTAGCCTACTGCATTGCTATCAGAAAAAAGTCCCATAAATATAATCCTCAATGACACTTTTCAATATTAGGGCATATTAACAAATAGGGGTGGGAATCACCAGAGGCCTCACGATACGATATCATCACGATACAATATTATTGCGATTTTAAAGATATTACAATATTCTGCGATATATTGCAATTTATTACCTTTTTTCCAACTTCAAATTTTTCCCAATTTCAAATTATGTCCCCAAAAGAAAACTTTGTCAACATCTGTTTTGTCTAAAAAGATACATTTCTCTGTTTGTTCATCTCACTTTAATTTTATTGCTGCAAAATGGAATTGTCAAGCAGACAAACTGACCAACACATGTATAATAAAAGATCAATACTTAGCGTCTGTGTATCGATACAGTATTGCCACGGAAAATATTGCGATACTATGCTGTATCGATTTTCCCCCCCACCCCTATTAACAAACAACCCTATTATTTATAGGGTATATTATTATTTTTTACAAAATAATTCGACCAACCTATTTTTAATGTATGAACTGATGTCAGGAATCATATACGTTTGACATTAACAATAAGCCTATTGCCTATTGCAAATAAGAAATGGATGTGCTTGGTGTATTTTGCTGAAAGGGGGTCTTTTCGATTGGCCCATTTTTAGCCTCTACAAAAACACCTATAGGCCATTGCTTTTGTCTTGGTGTTGATTAGTTAATCAGAAAATAAATTGGAAGAATTGACAGCTAGGCTAGTATCTCAAAAATGGATTTTGATTTTATTTACTGGTAGGTCTAACAATTTTCATAAAGATAGCCTATATATGTCCATAAGAACTTCAGAATGTGTTCAGCAGAATAAAACTATTTGAGAACCTGGTACTGCAGCAAGGCAGCTTAGTCATTATCTCTGTTTTAACTTTGTATGAGCTAGTACAATAACTTCCTTTTCCAATATTATTGAATAATAATAATAATAATATTATACTATACAGTTCAAAAATAGATTGAAGAAAACAATACTTGACCATTACAGAAAGGTGACCTGAATATATTAATGGGTATGTACACACAGTGTATAGTTGTATTATTGTAAGTTATTGTGACTTACAATTTTTGTATGCTGTATATGCATAGCTGTTTGTTTTTTTCTGCAAAAATGTGATATTGTAAAAGTAGGGTGCTGGATTTTATAAGCATTATGCTTCTGCCTGCTCCTTCTCGAACTCATCCTCGGAATCGGATTCATTTGTATATGATTGTGTTTTATCTATGTGTTTATTTGATTTTTCCTTTTTTCTCTTTTAAAGTATGTTGATTGTTTGAGATAAATAAATAAAAAACAGGTAATATGATTTTGCTATTGCATCAGCAGTGCAGTATTTACAGGTAGACTGCAGAAGGCCTAAGAGACCTTTGTGCACGCAATGCATAAGGTTTGCCTTTGCTGCATGTGACGTATGGGTTATATTTGATCTTTAAGCAGCTTTTAACAAGCATTCGGATCAAACACAGAGCTAATTAATCATTGTGAGGATGAGAGAGCTATTGAGAGCTATGTTTGTCGTGAAGAGTGAAGCTACATTGTCCTCATGCACCTTAAGAGAGGGGTGTTTACAATTGTTCTTTATATTATAGTTTTAGCTTTGTTTGCACAATACATTTCAACCAGGTGCTGAGCAGTACTGCAGTACTATTAACCAAGACTTTCCAAGATACTTTTAAATCTTTTTGACAAAGTATACAATAGGGTTTTTTATACCTGGTATGTAAACATTCAACAGCAAGATACAGTATATCATGTTAATGTTAATACCTGTACACCCTGAACTTCACATACAGATGCATATTATCTATATGCCAACAGAAAATTATGTGAGAAACTTAAAAACTTTCTCATGCTATGCACTTCATAATATGACAAATGAAATTTAAAAAAACAAGGTTTAATTGATTAGGCATCCTTTGAAACAAAGGACAAGATGGTTTATTCTTCATGTTTCTCTCTCTCTCTCTCTCTCTCTCTCTCTCTCTCTCTCTCTCTCTCTCTCTCTCTCTCTTTGTGTGTGTGTGTGTGTGTGTGTGTGTGTGTGTGTGTGTGTGCGCGTGTTCATCTCCATAATCAGGAAAAACAGCTATTAATATATAAAATGATAGCTTTCTGCAAAATATGCTGCTGAGGATGAAGATTAGAGGCCCTTAATGTGGAAGATATTTCACTTTGATGTTATATTTTTTTGAATGCGAAGGACAGTATAAAAAATCTATTTGGATATCACTTTTAACTACCGCGAACTCTTTATAAGGAAAGCTGAGGTAGGCTACTTAAGTAGTAATGACATGCTGCATAAAGCCATTTAAAATGCAGAGGATAGAACTAAAATCCACCCTACAGTCACGATGCTCAATACTCCTTCCCATGGGGTATACAGATTTAATCAATATACAGTAGAATGTAAATTGTGCACTGCACCAAACTCCACTCTTAAGACTCCATCGCATGCACTTTAGTTGTTTTTGCTGGCTTTTCCAGAAGTACCTAATTCTCTGCAGCACCTTCTGTTGTGCATTTTATCACTTTGAGATTGTGTGACTGTTCTTGTCACCTCAACCTCTGGCACTAATGAGCGCAGGAGAAGATAGGGGCTGAATGTAATGCTGGAGGAGCACAGAGGTCCTGCAATGTTGCTGACGTAGGGAGACTTGCCGCAGATTCCATTGGAGGATCCGAAGAAGAGGGAGGGAGGCGGGGGCATCTTGAATGGAAGAATGCGAGTTTGACAAGGTCATAAGAATTAGATAAGCAGTCATATACATTCTGTGGAAAAACAAAATATGATTAATAGCAGTCGTAAATATAGGAACAAGGAAACTGCACAACACAGTAAATGTATCTGTGACCTGCACCTCTACAATGTCCATTGATAGCGATAACATGCAAACCTTTGGCAGTATGTCAGGATAGTATATGTCACTGAGCATGAACGACGGTTAGATGATGGCATCTTTAGTTATCAGCATGCATTACAGTATTAAAACTAGTGAAAGTATTAAAGCAGAAAAACTGAATCAAGCTACCAAACCATTCTGGAAATGCATGAATGTGGCTCTGATGTGAGCTTATGCTACTTAATGTATCTCTCTTGAAGCCCTTGAAATACCCTCTGTTAATGCTACGACAGTGTTTGCATCACTGGCTCCAACAGCACAGAGGGAGTTTCAAATGCCATGCAACACAAGGATGTAGTCCATCTCCCCCATCAGCACATTTACACACACAGACAGGATCCGAACCAGAGTATAACTGCAGGAACAAATCACACGAGTGGAAAAGCAAATTACAAATTCACAGCAGGTTGGCTTTTTGAGTGCTCTGCCTCTGACGGTGAGTGAGTCACCTCTCAGCTGCACAGGTCAGGAAAACAGCCTACCAAGCAAATGTTGGCGTGGCTATCTATGAGCTTTAATGACTGCAGCTATCATATGACATGACGTTAAACATAGCACTGCAGCAGAGGAAAATAAATGCATTTTGTCCAATAGCAGTGTGATAGAATAGATAATATGTGACACTGTCGTGTTGTCAAAGCTGCAAGAAGATACTCAAAACGTGCTTCTTATCTTGTTATCCAGTCTTTGGTTTTACAAATTGGAGTACATCAATATGATCTCATAATGGAGTGAGCTGGCTACTGTACAGAGGCTTGTATTTCTGAATTGTCCTCTGTCAGTATCATTGACCTCTAGCATGAGAAAGCAGCACACTGACTTGACAGCCAACCCATTTGTTCAGGACAGAAATTCCTTACACAAGGTGTCATAATGCCTCACAATTACATGGTGTAGCACATTTAGAGCTGAGGAAAGAGACAATGGTCCATGATCTGGTGAGCACGAGATGTCTCGTAAAGTCAGCAGTTGAAAAAAAACACTTATCAAAAGGTGCTTCATAGAGGAATTAAGTGTGACCTCGGTGAAGCAGAGTTGAGGATGTATAGCAGTAAAATGCAGCTGAACCATGCATAACACAGAGTTTGGCTGCAGCCTCCTGATGTCTGTCCAGCATATTAGCTGATTTTACAGTATGTGACTGTAACACTTGTCCTACAAAAGAAGAACAAATATCTCATCTTTCATCTTCAGTATAACATTGACATTCTGCATTAGAATATAGAGATAATAATGCAGCTGACTTTGCTCTTTGGGCTTTTGTGTACTCAGCTTTTATGCAACGGCCACCTAAAGCAATTAAACAACAGATTTTGTAGAGGACTAATTTTGTTCATTGTGATTTGCTTCCTTGTTCAAATGAAATTAGTAGTTTATATATTCGTTTTAATTAGATTGCCAACTGCCAGGAGATGCGTGTTTGATAAGTTTTCGTGTTGCACTGGCTGCAGTGGAAATGCTGCAATGAATTAAATAAATCAATATAAATCATCAAATTAAAAAAATATCAGTCTACTGAAAGGTGTTTACAACATCCAAATGATTCCCACTTTAAAAAACAGATATTTCATGGAATGGTAAGAAAAGTGACATACAGGAATGGTGTCGAGCTAGAGGCAATAACAAAAGGAGACAAATGCGATATGACACGAGAGGATGTGATTGACAAAGCACAAATCTGGATTTACTGATGCATACAATTGATAAAATAAAATCAGAACCCATGTACAGGGAGGAAATACATATTTTACAAGATTCCAAAATTGAACCTATAATCTCCATCTCATATTTTCCCACAAACAGCTGAGAGCTCAGACATATCAGGTGACATGAAATGACCTCACATCTCCGGCTCTGCGGATCATGTGACAACAGGCCACCGACATCCAAATCCTCTCTGGATCAAACTACAGCATCATGTACAGTTGCAAAGAAGCAATCGCCTAAGTATGTTTATCCAGGAGGGGAGCACTAATGCTAATAAAGATGAACAATTCCAATCAGTTAATGTGGATACGTGTATGAGAGACAGGTCTTTAACAGCAAAATGGTAAGTTAGGAATTATTTTGCTTTTGAAGACTAGATCATAGATTGCAGTGCTAAACATGAAGCTGAATTCCTTGAGGGGAATACAACCTTTTAAAGCAGCAGGATCCTGATCAATCCGATTGTGATTTCACAGACAGCTGGAAACTGTGACGGCAGATTAATTATCTATGTTAATTAACCGACAAATACTCTGCAGCTCTTCTCACATAAGCCCTGGGAGACTCATTTGTCTAAAACCTAAAATGTTGTTCAAAAACGCAAGCTGTTCAAAAACTATAAAATGATTTTACAATCAGAGTGGAATCGCCTCACCCACAGTGTGACCCCTGATGTGACCTACCAGTTAAATTATTAATGAAGTGGCGGTATTTTTTATTTTCCATCAACCAGAATTTTAAATTAGTTGGGATTCATACAGTAAGAAGTTGTCTATTCATGGTTTTTCCCAAGAGAGCACCGTCACTCAGAATGAGAGTAAAGCAATTAGAGGCCTTGGTGGTGTGGGATCAGGTACTCCCTTTGGACCAGACTGAAGGGGCATTGTGGAGGGCAGGTGACGGGGGTAACAGAGACAGGGAAGAAAAAGGGAGAAAAATCACCTAGGGGTAATTTACCGCACTGCGGAAAGAAGCCAGACAATGCTATAAATCACAACCGCTCCTCAATTCAACTGGAAATTAATCTGATCACAACTACAGATTCATAAATAAGAAACCACAATTACTTTTTCTTTTAACAGAGGGAAAGGTGCAAGGTTGCCCTCTGTCCAATACATCACGTGAGTGGGAGGTTAAACTGTATGATTTCCTGCTTGACTTCACCAACCACATGAGCATCAAGAGTCCTCATTACTAATATCTCTTCATATTCTAGTGGCTGCACTGCCCATATTTATCTTAGCAACTACAACATTTCTATCACCACATGTGAAAGCTAAACATTCATCCAAACCCAACATCCCAACTGTACATACAACCCCTACTCTCTACATGCAACATGGATGTTTGACTGTGTTCCTGAACATATAGGTAGTAAAACTCTGCCCTCTGCAGGACTTCGGCTGAACACTATTTATCTGTGTCGAGCATGATTGTCTCAGCCTTGCAAGAGGAAATCTATATGAAGAATTTTTCACGGTGCAGTGAAAAGTGGATCTGCGTGATTTCAACCCCTGCTGGCTGATGATGCAGGTGT
Organism: Perca fluviatilis; assembly: GCF_010015445.1. NCBI lineage: Eukaryota > Metazoa > Chordata > Actinopteri > Perciformes > Percidae > Perca > Perca fluviatilis. The sequence continues at coordinate 19,487,330 of NC_053119.1, read as the reverse complement.
GAACTGATTGAGGGAGACACAAGAAGGAGCTGGGGTTGTTCAGCCACGGGTCCGCCGTGATGGGATGCTCCTGAGTCTAAACAGCATATGGTGCCTCCCGGGGAATCAACACACATCCTACATTGTCCAGAAACACAGCAGGCTGTGTGACACACACACACACACACACACACACACACACACACACACACACACACACACACACACACCACTGACACAGCAGACACTTATGCACACTTCTTCCTTTCATTCATTCTCATACACGGAATAGACATTTTGGCTTCATGTAGGAAATGAGAATTAAAAAAACGTTGTATTTGATATGTTTGTGTGTTTATTTCGTTGCAATGGAGCTCTGTTGTGTTGTGACATGTTAAATCTCACATGATTTGAACCAGTATTGTGTGATTTGAGACTAATAAAAGGCTTTTATACATAACAGTGCATGCTTTATTTCAACTATCAGTGAATGAAGCATAAACTCACTGAATTTTTGCTGATAACAAATAAAATAAGATAATAATAATAACTAAATTAATCCAACAAGTCTCAATTATCCATCAGTCGATAAAATCGTTTGAGTAACAATTTCCTCCGTTTCATATAATTAAATTGAAGTTTGGTTTTTGAACTTTTGGTCGGACAATAATTAGCATTTTCTTTCACAATGTTCTAACATTTTATAGAATAAACAATGAATCTATTAATCAAGAAAGTATTAATCAGATTACTGTAATAGGTAATACAAATATTTTGTAGGTGCAATCCTAATAAATAATTAACATTCATTTATATTCAGGGCGTTAACGAAGATATGTCCATGACTATTATGTTATACTGGTGTTTGACACATACAGATAAACATAAGTAAATCCAAAGCGTATTTGCTGCCTGTAAAATCTCATTTTTCTACATACAAAATAACGTCTCTACAAAACAGTACATGTTCGTCTTATAGTCAATCAACAGACAATGTAATCTGCAGAGCGAACACAACCGTGAGCCTCAAATCCTGAGCCTCAAATCCTGCTATTGATTAACTTGTCTTGGGACAACCTTCTAGTGTTTCATTCTTCATGCTTGACTTCCCCATCATGGCCACCATCTTGATCCCTACAAACATTACATCATCCTGCTGGTTGTCCTTCACTTGACCCCACACTCAATTCCTCATGGGGGGAATAACATGGACATCCAAGTCCTCCTTGAAAATAAGCCAAAATGATGATGAAAACTTGTTATTGTGGTATACACTGTATTTTTGGAACAGAAAATATTGTATGTGATGTTAGTTTAGTGCTAAATTTTCATTAATCCTCTGCTGCTGATGGTGCTTACTGCCCAGGTCTCTTCTCCTGACATACATCATGTGGGAAAGTCAATAGAGTTGTTGGGATTTATGTGGGTTTGAGTCTTCTCTCTTCAAAATGATTTGTTGTAGATGAGGGACACGAGCCCGACCACAGAAACAATTCAGAAACATGAGTCATTTTCTTAAACCTTTCACTGACAACCAAGGTCCCTACTGTTTATAACCCCATCCCATTCTTTAAGAAAGGAACAAGAGGGTATTTTGATCCAACTGTGTTAGTGAGAGCTACAGGAAATCCATTTTAGGGCATCTTGACTTATGGATATAATATAAAACTGAACAGTAACCACGGAACACACTTAATAATCACACATTATATAAAAACATAACAATTATCCAGTTTCAAATGTGTCTATTTTTTTCTGCTGCAGAGGCTCTAAATTCAACACATTGCTACAATATGTGTCTCATAATGGTAAAACATACACACAGTGCATGAGTGCCTACAGTGACCTGCCATATGTCCCATCAGATGACACATAGGCAGGCCTTGCTCATGAGTCACAGCCTCCAGAAACATACCCAACATCTGCCATCTCCTCCACGCAGCCTGTGGGATCACACACGCAACCTTCACATTCATCACACATGCTGCCAGCTCCACCTCAGTGTCACATACAAACCCCCTCCATCACCTCCAACCATCCCCAAGGGCTTATCACCTAAAGAACAGAAAAAAAAAATCATCCATTTGACTCTGTTTTTACATAACAGACCTGTCCTACCTAAAAGAAAATCAGCAGCTGCCCCAATCACAGCCCCCCTTCCCCCTCCTTCCAATAAGGCCTCCTACAGTGTTAGTCGTGATAAATCTCCTGTGCCCACCCCCCACGCTCTGCTCCTCCCTCCCTCTGTCTCTTTCCACAGCCCTTGTGGTGTGTCTCACTCAGGTCCAGCCCTCCGCTCCCACTGTGCACCTCTACGCCTTCAACACACGGGAAGAATCTCCCTCTAACAGGCCCTGAATATGCAGATTGGTTAATTCAGCTGCAGTTGCTCTCTCCGTAAATGCATCTGCAGCACTTTCCAAAGACTGAGCAGCGAATAAATGCTTACGCTGGATCTTTTTTTTGTGGTGGTGGTTAGGGGGGAGTGCCTCTGTCCACGGCACACTGCAGCCAAGGATGGGATTTTAGAGGTGGGATGGGGTGAGCAGAACTAATAAGAGATTAGGACTTTGACCAAGGCAAAGCTCAAGGCCCAGTTGGTGACCGATCCTGATCTGTTAGGGAGTAATTAATTTAATTGCGCTTTTCATCTTGGCTTAGTTGCATCTGCTCCTGCTGATACCATCTTAGCTTCTCTGCAACTCACCTGGTCATAGCCTCTGCAGCAAACATTCCTTTAACATTTTCCAAAACAGCTGAGAGGGCAGGAAAAATACTGCATTAAAAACAGATCTTTCCCCAAATCAAGGCACATGAAACAGTAAACAGCAACCTCAGTTTAGCATCCACACTGCATGCACACTGTGTATGTAAAATATGTTTTTCCCATTTTTATGAAGAAATATAATGCACATAAGAATAAGCTGCATATTCAGAATCATCTCAGTATTGATGCACATATAACTCACATAGAGACGGCAAATCCCCTGCAAAAGGTGACAGTTTACTATTTCTTATCATTAATCACTGAGGTTGTCTTTTTTTAGAACAACAGAGAAAAGTCACAAACTGTTTGGATAGACTAGTGGTGTAAATAATAAAGAGAATAAGATTTTGTGTAATACTAGATTAACAGATGGACCAATGCATCTCCCTAAAACATTAAGAAATGCTGATGAGGTGTTGTTGATAGACGTAGAAAAAAAAAAAACTCCTGCTCTACACAAAGGCAATGGGTGCATAAAAGACTGTAGTTTTCCCCCTCTCTCCATCTCTGTTGTGCTTTCTGCAGCCTTAGCACTAAAATCTGATTCAAGCTTTCTGTGAACAAGTGCAATGCTTGCCAACACAAATGACAGCGGGAGTGGGCCAGGTGCCAAAGTCCTCCCCTGACTATCAAGAGAGAAAAGCAATCAAAAGAAGCAATCAATATAAACAAAGTCTTAACTACTATTGAATATTTAGCTATACGCTGATGGGCAATGATAGTTATGGACCTAAATTCATACACTCAGTTGATTAATATCTTCAGTTTTCTGTTAAAATGGCCAATCAGGAGAGATATTCTGTTAGAAAACGACCGCAGATCACCCAACGGCTCAGAGGCAGTGTTGTGTCTGTTGTGACATTTTAGTAGGATGCAATGGAAACTGCTCCTCGGCTCAGCATCCTGCAGTCTCATCACTCACTGTAAGGCGGACCGTTACTTCCATCAGCTGCATTCGAGTTTGAGCAAGTCAGCAAGTTTTCCTCTAGTGCACACACAGCCTGTACAAAAGAAATATATCGTGGAATGGCCAGGAGCCTTTAACTGGGCTCTCAGTCTCTGGTGAGATAGTGGCCTCCTGAGCCGTTCGAAGCATCCTCTGAGTGGCATGCCATAAAGACAAATGACATTGATTTGGTAAATCGCTATCTATATGACTTACAGAGCAGGAAAGGATGTTAGACTACAGTGACACTACACTGCCTTTTTCCATTCAGATGAAGGCTTATGATTGCTGTGTATGGCTCAAAATCAAGGCCACCACTAATCTGTCAATTACAGCCTAAAAGCATCCAATGTCCGGTTCAATAGACAGGAACTGAATGGTTATGTTGCAATAACTTTTCAAATATAGGTTTTTTGCTTTTCATTTTTTGATTTAGACAATGCACATTCTCATGCTGTAATACTTTCACAGTTTTTAGCCTTGTTAGTTGCATGGCTATAGGGATGGCAATGTCAGTCTGTCAGTAAGTTGGTTCACCACTTTGGATCAGACTGAAATATTTCAACAACTATTGGATGGATTTCCATGACATTTTGTACAGACTTAACGGTGTCCAGAGGATGATTCCAGCAGTAATGACTTTGATGATCCCCTCCAGATTACCACCAGCAGGTTGATATTTTTGTGAAATACTATATCTCAACAACTAGTAGACACACGTATTGACATTACTTTTGATACAGATATCCATGTTACCCAGAGGATAAAAACTACTGACTTTGGTGATTCCCTAAATTTTCTTCTAGCGCGACCAGCAGGTCCAAATATTCACATACCTAAAATAGAAACATCTACTAAATGGATTGGCACACAAATTGGTACAGATATTTATGGTGCCCATTTGGTCCCCTGACTTTTCCTCTAGTGCCACCATGAGTTTGACATTTATGGTTTTGAGTGATTTGTCTCGACTATTGCCATGAAATTTTAATCAGACATTAATGTCACCCTCAGGATGAGTTGTAATAACTTTGGTGATCCTCTGACTTTACATCAGCACCATCGTCAAGTAAAAAATGTAATTCCTACTGACCCGATTGTTTTGTTACTTAATGATGACTCTAAATTTCACCTACTTGGGAGACAGCAGAAAATTTGGCTAGCTGGATCAACTGCGACCAAGAAAATGATAGCTCAGCGCTGGTTCCCCCGCTTTGTATAAGACACTGGTTGGCGTATTTTCTAGACATAGTTATGCTTGAGCTCTCTACATAGCCAAGTCATCTACTATAGACCTATGGAAAAACGCAGCAGCACAAGTATCAGTCCTAATGACCTCAGCATCACAAGAAGTAGAGGAGAGCGACTAGGCAAGGTGTGATTCCTGATTCCTGTTTTTTGTTTATTTGTTTGTTTTCTTTCCTCGAGACCGCAGAGGATGGGGGGGTGGGAGAGGGTTGTTGTTCTTGTTCAATTGTGTTTGTCTGTTCTGTATGTTTAAAAATAAAAATAAAAAACAATAAAAAATGTATCCTAAAAAAAAAAAAAAGAGTGACGCAACGCTCTGTGACACACAGCAACAACTAAGCTGAGATTCATTACTTACACAGGAGGTACGTAAAGATAAACCCTCTGGGCACACTAAATGGTATTTCAAATTTTTTTCTAAAAACATAAAATACTAGTTTAACATGGTTTTAAGTAGCTGTAATCAGCAAAAGCAGTCGTAAAATATTTCTTCAAAAACTCTCCTGTTCTCAACAGCCTACATGACCATCAATAACTTACTATCCAGCCTTACTGTAAATGACATGAAGCGTTTGAGCTAAATTCACAGTCAGGTAATAGCTGAGCTGTCAACACAATATAATTCTCCGGAGTCACATGCTCTGTCTGGAAACAACAAAGTACATGTGTGTATTACAACTGTGTCTGCTTTGATTTATGCACATCAGATCTCATGCTCACATGCTTTGTGAATTGATATGCCTTTTGTTTCACACTCAGCAAAGGATAGTCATCATTTAATGTGTCTATGAAGACAAGAAAGAGTTTCACCTCAAGCATTTTGGAACATTTTGAGCTATTTAAGGATCAAGACACCTCATATCTGAATGTGATTATGGATGAAAGATGTATGTATGTATGTATGTATGTCTGTGTCTGTGTGTGTGTGTGTGTCAATAAAATAGCAACCTTGATGCTAAAACCAAATTTCCTCTTAGATACAGTACCAATATAGTGAATGTTGAACTTGAACAGTTACCTTTTTAATGCATTTGAGAATACCACAAGAGTTTTATGAAAAGATCAACACCCCTCATGTTTGTGGGGTTAATATGAAGCTACAGCCAGCAGCCAGTTATCTTAGAGCTTAGCTTTAAGACTGGAATCAGGGGGCCAACAGCTCTGTCCAAAGATAACAAAATGGACCTACCAGCTCCTCCCAAGCTCACAAACTAACACGTTATATCTCATTCGTGTGATCTGTTAAACAGCCACAACATGTAATTTGCTGTAGCTTCATATTTCCCCAAATGTCGAACAATTCCTTTAATTAAGGAAACAATAGACATGACACAGGGTCAACGTAGATACCTACAATACCGATAATCCAAATGGTGATATTTGTGGAGTGTGGTGCAACAAAACCATTTCAAGACTGCTTCAAACAAAGCATTGTCATCATGTCTAAACTGTAAATGTGAATCTGTTTCACCAAATTTGCAACATGCAAGCTGCAATTTGCAATATAATTTTCCTATTGCTTACATTTTGACAAATGTCACTCATCAAAGCAAACTCCATACCTGCAGCCAATGAGAATGCAAAAGCCCTGTAGGACTTACAAAATGATCTGCAATTTGTGAGGGATGATCATTCGTGAAATGTGCCACTATTTGCCACCTGTGTGTAAGCAGCATTGTGTGTTGCGTATTTCACTGCTTTTATGTTTTTACCCAAGACAAATAGATCCTAACTTGCTTTGTACAAACTTTTTGGTGTAAGATTTGGTGTATGGTTGGATTTACTTAAACAATGTCCGTAGTTTATTTCAGTTACTCAAACACAGAGACATTAAAATACATTGTCCTGCACAATACCTGCATAAGTCCTAAAATACTTCTTCACTACTGAAACATATTCCTGAGGGACATGTTTGTATTCGTCAGTACTATAACCAAATATATCTAATGTCAGGATGGTGTTTGTTCTGACATTTTAGTCATGCATTACAGTGTCTGTAGTTTGGTGGTACAGCTCATTAACAGATTGGCTTAGCCTTTGAGACAGTTTACTTACATTGGAGTCAAGGAGATCAATGCTGTCCAGGCTCTTGCTCCTGTGAATGCGGCCCTTGATGCGGCGGAGTGATGGTTTGCCCTGAATGGTGCTCACTGAGGATGCTGCTGTGATGGAGCCAGCAGTCGGGCTGGGGTGTATCCTGAGGTCAGCACGGAGGGAGCAGGAGGAGGAGGACAAAGAAAAACAACAGTACTACATCAGGGCAAGTAAGAACACATCCAGCATGGTTGTATCACAGCAGGCCAAAGTGCCATGGGCAAGACTGAAGAAGAGGAGGAAGAACACAGTGGTCACGTTTTTCCTTTTAAAAGGCCACAGTCCCCCGCTGGATAAAATGACATTTAAAGAAATCTATAATTGGATTTAATGTCACAGAGGCCCTGTAGGGGAGCTGGTTGGAGCTCAGGAAGGAAGCACTGCAGCTTTAAACACAGAGGGCCTGTGCAGCTCTGTGGGCCACAACCAGCCAGACTGTAGCTGGGTCATGGTGAGATGTGGGGAGGAGGCACACTTGGCTGACCTATCACCAATACTCTCAGGAAATGCTTTACCCTTCACAAATGACATACTTAAGCAGCACTCTTGGAACCCTGCTGACCACATTAAACTCTCTGCCTCTTATTTCCTTTGTGTTTCTCATGTTTGTTGCTTAATTGCTTTGTAATGTGCTGTGTTTGCCACAAAATGAATTGTCCCTGTAGGGGTGAATAAAGCTGAACTGAAGTGGGAATTTAGTTTATCAATCCATCTACAGCAGGGTTACCTTTTGGGGCCAGCTACATCTATCTCCTAAACATTAAGCATATACATTATATCGGTACCACCTTCTAATAACATACCCTTTATAAAGGGTTTAAAGGTTGCAACTAACTGTTTTACAATCAATTACTAATGTTTTCTACATCAGCTATAAGACATTCAGAAGGTCAGGTTGTGAAAAATCTCTCTGGCTGATGTTTATCTCTTATAAATATTGGTAATCTATGAATAAATGATTGTGGATTTCACACTTTCTAACGTGTTGTCAAGCCTAAAGTTATACCTGTAAACAAGATGTTATTAACTTGATTTTGGTCCAAATATCTGTAGGATTTTTCCATTTGCAGGTCCATTAGCTGATTAACTAAACACTATTTGAAAAAGACATACTAGGTGTCCTGTGGCAACCCAAAAGTTATTCTTATAAATGGCTTATATGTGCTGTATTTAAAGTGTTAATACATTAGTTATTAACCATGTATAGGTAAGCTTTTAGTTACAACGTTTTTTTAATAAAAGTGCCCTATTAAAAAGTGGTACCATTATATCTATTACATTATACTAGCTAAAACAATTAATCGACAGAAAAATAATCATTAACTATTTTTGATTAATTGTTTCTAGCAAAAATGCCAACAATACATTGGATCTAGTTTTCAATTGTTAGGGATTATCTGCTTTTCTGGATTTTATATAAATGTACACTGAATATCTGACTGGCCAAACAACATCGCCTTGTTATTTCATTTATTATAGAAAAAGCTATTTCTCATTAATGTGCAACGTTCAGCACAGTGTAGCTCAAATTAGTACTATTGTCACTGCCTCCTTCTCTTCAGTCCTTTCTCTAAGTGCCATGGAGGACAGTCACTCTTAATGAGGATTTACCTAACACAATATTCAATGAGGAAAAATCCTGTCTACACAGTGCGGCTCAGGAACAGTAGATATCCATTAGCGAACTCAGCAGCAGGACCAGAGGAGCTCCCGAGGTATGGAAACTCAGCGAGGGGTGATTACGATAGAAAGGAATGAACAAAAATTGGGAGGAAAGAGAAAATCACCTTCTACTTTCTCTCTGCATTAAGTCAATAGTTGCCTGAAGCGGTGTAAGGTGCTTACTGGCTGGAAATGCAAGGTAAAAGGCATTCTGCGATACGTGCAGTCAATTACAAGCGACCTCAGATTGTTCTCATAAACAATACAGCAAACATGACTAATGAGAAAAGCAGCTTGGACTGTATCACAGGCCCGGATCAGTCCTGCCCATTCAGAGGCTCATTTCTTAGATGTTGATTCTGAAATGGATTTCAGCCAAAACACTTCAGGGCACAAAGGCAGAATGTAACATAGTGCCAGCAACTGTGCCGACTCAGATATGATGTGCAGTGAACGATTTCATATTGCTTTTGTGATGAATTCTTCTTCTCTATCAAATATGTAGGTGTAATGTGTTTCTCCTGAGGTTTGAGAGAATACATTAAACTGTGAGTGAATGTTAACATCTCCTTTTCACTTTATCACGGTAATAGGTACATTTTAAACTACACGTGGATGAACGCCATTTGGCATATGAGCCCAAAACATATTATGGATAGTCAAAACCATTTACCCTTGTACTTTTTATGACACAATTTCATGAAATAGGACATACTCTTAAAGGAATAGTTTGACATTTTGGGAAACGTGTATTTGCTTGCTTGCCGAGGGTTAGATGAGAAGATGGAAAAATATGAAGCTACAGATAGAAGGCAGTAGCTTCATATAAGCTCACAGACATGAAATGCATGATTAGTTTGAGCGCAAAGACTGGAAACATGAGGAAACAGCTAGCCTGGCTCTGAAAAGGTAACACAATCCAACTACCAGCACCTCTAAAGCTGACTAATGAACACGCCATACCTTGTTTGTTTAATTTGTACAAAAACCATGTGCCGGACTATTTCTTGGCCTGGTGCAGAGAGAATCTTGTCATCACTGTTGTCACTGATCCCAGCCAAGAAATATTCCCAACAGTAACTCGCCGTAAAACCACAAATTGTCAGTTTTAAACTTAGATTTATGTACGGATTAAACAAAGAAGATATAATGTGTTAATTAGTGAGCTTTAGAGGTGTTGTTGGTGAGCAGATTTTGTTACCTTTGGACAGAGTCAGCCTAGCCAGCCTAGTTTACAGTATTTATTTAACAGACACACATGAGGCAAGAATGTTCCCAAATGTCAACTTATTCCTTTAGAGCAACCGTGAAGCAGAGAACACAATGCAAAACACTTTGAATTACTGTATCTTCTTTCTGACTGAGCTTGTTATAATAGCTTACTATATGCACAATATCATTGAAAGGGCAGTGTGTGATTTTAAATTTTCTGTTCTGTTGATTTCACACAGCAGTGTAAAGACTGGGAAATCATTATTTTTTTATCATTAATGTGCTAAATAGAAACCTTGATCCTTTATTCGCTGTTTTGTTTTAGCAGGTGTTTGATGTGTGGCGAGTTCACAACACAATAAATGTCTGCTTGACCCTGATATGATGACGGTATTGGAGTCTTTTGCAGTCTCTGTGGAAAAAAAATAATCCACTTCAAAAGAAAATGGAATAAGATCAATGCAAAGACGCCTGATGGCCCCCACCGTCCACCCAGAGTGTGATAATGCAATTCACAGATAAGGTAAGGTCAAGCAGATGCCTGATGCTATTACAAAGAAAGGACAAGGGACACACACAGGACTTGATGCCGTCCCTCTGTTGCCTGTGTGCCTGGAGGAGCCATCAGGTATGATTAGTTTGAGCAATAACGGCTACTGCTTAATCAGCAGGTCAATAGGCAATGTTACGCTTCATTCCTCCCATCTTGCCCACTACTAACATAACACTTAACGAGGAGAGCAATCCTGACCAGTGTCTGGTAGACACACACAGACACAATAAAACACACACTGTAAAATACACACAATATTAGATTTAACTGTAACCACACTAGCTGTCTGCTTTTTTTTTTTCTTTAGGAGGTTAAAAATAAGAGAAAACATTACATAAACACAATAGACTTGTTGTAATATCCCTGCAGGCTTGCAACAGAGTGTAAAATTCATTAAGCCAGGTTAATGCTAATCTTTGGCTGTGTGCAGAAGGGAGTGTGTTTTAAAGACTGCAGGCAAGAGTAACATCTGTTTGCAAAGACTATTCCTAATTTAGAGAACTGCTGCTGCTGCTATTCAGTTTTTTTTTTAAAAGGCAAGCTGAGCTGTTCCTCCTCTGATTTTGGGAGAATGTGATGCACATGGCACACACGGTCTCTGCTCGATGGATGGTGGAAAAGTGTTCGGGCAGGGCGGTGTGTAATCTCACCGCCACACGCTGAGAGATCAGCAGAACAGGAAGCAGATATGACCAGATATGGCACAGAATTAACGCAGCAATTATGTAAAGAGCAACCTAAAAACAAGATGCCTAAATGTTGTATTCAAATGCAATAAAGCGTATCCGCATATCCTCTGTTTAAATCTGTCTTTCAGCGATCCTGTCGTACATCTGTATGTTAAATGTATTTGTGAATGACGGAAATATAATCTAACAGCAAATACATACAGTGTAGCGCCTTTTCAATTCCTAGATAGGGAGTCTATGAAGGTGAGAAATGCAACACAATAATTAAATCTATGTAGGTAACCTATATATTATCATTGTTATAAATCTATTCTTTTATTACTCAATTAATTGTTTATTCTAGGAAGTATCACCTATGGTGATCACAAGATACCAAGCTCAATGAGATTTCTTTAAATTTAACACAATTTACAACAATGATGTCAAAGAGGAAACCTGCTAATACTGTTGGAAGCTTTAACCAGAAACTACTTTTTATAAACTACTTATGCCATTTATAACTGCCATAGATTAATTTTCAAATAGCTTCAGCTTCAGCTGAGTTTATCTGGAGTATTTAGTTTTTTACTTTTCTGAGTATGGACACAGTGTTAATGAGTGTAGAGCAGGATTTATCTAAAAGGTCACTTTAATCAAGTTATCAATATCATTTGTGAAAAAAGGTTAAACCGATAGAGAAGATGAGTGATATTTGTTTCTCACAACGTTGTTATGTAATAATATGAATTACAACTAAAATATGAATCAGTATGCAACCCATGGTTTTCAGTTGCAATAAATCTTAAATTGTTTTTGTGCTTTACATCTGATACTTAGAAAGAAACTTGATGGATACTTATTGCAGGATTCATTGAGTGCTTATGATGCATGTACCTTTACCTGAAACTCGCCAATTTTTGGTGAAAAAGTTAAGCTATTGAGTGGACAATATCACTAAGCTGCATTTCAGTCAGGTGGACAGATTACATGTTTTACAAGGTCTCTATCTAAACAGAAAAACACAAGCCTATTAAATGAGAACGCTGCATAACAATAAATATAACTATGACTTAAATTTACACACATTCTGTGAATGGTGTGTGGCAGCTTGAGCCACAAGGAAGGCAGTCAATAGTACTACCACTGTTATGATTAAACTATTACTTGGACTATTGTTTGAACTACTAATACTACTACTACTTTTACTGATGATATTAATGACAATAATAAAGCTAAGGATGACAACGAGGATAAATGTTTACCATGAATATTAATTCCAGATTTTGTGTTTCATGTGTTTTTGAACTATCGCCATGTTCTGTACTTGTTAATATTATTGGTAAATATGATATAAAGCAAACTGCAGCTGTTGTCTCATTGTAGTTGACGAGCCTTTATGTAATATTACAATATTAGTTCTTAGGCCATATTATTAAGAGATTTTCTTACTAACGTTTAGAGAAGAGATGCATACCAGTGTTTTTGCCAGTTTTATGTCCTTATCTACAATTTATGTACTGTATACTTTACTGTTGACAATTTTTACATAGCCTACATGACTTTTACATTACAGCTAAACATTCTGCAAATCATTATTATTATGGTTTCTGTAAGATATTACAGAATAAGCAAATAAGTGAATTAGCACAAATACAAATTAGCAGACCCTTGAAATTTGCTGCAGACAGCTAATCTAGTTAGTTAAATAAAAAATAAATAAAAAATTAACTTTTTTGTCAAAGATTTTTACATTTAAATGCAGATGGTTTAAAAGTCTCATACCAACACTGCAGACATGATATTCAGTGTTGTAAATTACACCCCTAACACAAATTTAAAGTGGAAAACAACACCTGCTTGAAAGGGAGAAAAACATTTTGACATTGACACAGATCCAAACTGCAGCAACATGATTTGCAAAATGGTTGGTTGTAACAAAACGCACGTGTAGTAAATGAAACAAAACATGCAAAATCCCTGGTATGGTCCTTTGAATGACATACTGTAATGATATAACATTCAGAAACAAAAATACCAATTATGAATCAGTTAGTGTTTCTAATGGATTATTGGAGGTGCATGAAGATCTCAGCATTTTCACTCCATCTCACAAAAGCTGGGGCTGCTGATTTTTTACTCTAACTGAAAAAAAAATTCAATTGAAGAAGGTCAGAGCTTGCTCTAAGAATTAAATAACTAGCCTTTTGAAGAGCACTGCTGTAGATGAAACAAAAAGGGCTCCTTCCAAAGTCTACTTGAATATGGAGATGTAAGTAGCAAAACAACGACAGAAGAAACATGAAAGGAGTCCTCTCTCAGTTAAATCCCTTATCTTCTCCTAGGGGTGGCAATTAGGCTAATAAGAGGATGACTAAGCAATATGATTAGCCAAAGAGACCAAGAGATACAAAAGCTGCATGTGATATGCATCTGACCCCTGATGAGGTTACAGCAACACTTTGACTTAGGTGACATCGCTCCTCTTAGAGTTTATAACACATATTCTTGTAAATGTTTGAATACAGATAAACACCTTATTACGAAATTAATAACTGCAAACTGTAAAAACATCCAGTTGTACACACACTATTTGTATAATGCAAACTTGGAGGTAATTTCACATGTTATGAAATTCAGGTTGTGGCTGTGTGTCTGTAAATCTTCTCATCATGATATTCTTCAAAACAATATGACGCTCAGAGATTTTCTGCTTCCGTGTTTTGTCCTTGCTTCAGTCACAGAAATGGTTTAGGTTGGTTTTAAAGAGATGATGATCATAGGAAAGCCTCTCACACACTGAAGCCACACCAATGTAACTAAATTATGTGGTTAAATGATCCACACCGTGCAACAGATTTTGAGTTTGTCTGAGACACTTGTTATCAGAGTGCCATTGAGACTCCTAATTAACCGTCTTCGCTTTCAAACAAGATGGTAATCCGGTGGTAATTAGGGATACTATGTCACACACGTTGCAGCCTCGGCAGCAATCTGCTTACAGCCAGGAAAGGAATGAAAGGAGGACTGTCTTAAAGTAAACAAATGAACGAGGCCGCAGGAAAAAGAGAGATAATGAGAGGTGGTCACTGCAATAAACTGTAGCATACAGACACACAGAGTAATGAGGACACTAAAGAGGTGGATAGACAAGACACAAACACACATGCTGAGAGCAGATGGGTAGAACATGTTTAATAGACATGACAATGAGAGGTGTACAGAGGCCTGGCTGCAGCACAGGAAATAAAAACAGGAGAAGATCATGTTTCATGCTTTACATTTTATTAATTAGTTACAACACAGCAGTGGGGATAAGAGAGAGGAAGGGTGATGGTTTACCACATGGTTAGCTTGATGATGATATTTCTAGTGACAGCAGCAGTGCAGTGAAGGCCATACAGTCCATTAAAGCACATGAAGTTGGGGGCAAAGAAACAATGATGAGGCTATGACATCATCCCTACGCATTCAACTTTACAAACTGATGGAGAAGAAGGACGTTGCTAGGGCCACTGGCCTAGGTGTCGCACACGCGCACGCACGCACACACACAAACTCTCAGCATGTTTATCGACCACAGTAGGTTTGTGATGCTTGCAACATGGTGCAGACTGGCTGCAGTGATTGAACTGAATATTATGTCATTTTGGAGAGTGAGCGGGCGCACCGTGGTGACCCGCTCATCTTTTGACGAGATGTGGGAGGCGACAGCTCGGCTCATCGCAGCCCCCCTTTTTTTCTCCCAACCTGCATCATCATCATCATCATCAATCATTATTATCATCATCATCATCATCCGCAACAAGAGTCATACTCACCACATACGCTTCCTGGGTGGAAGACAATGTTCTTTGTTGGAGGCGGTCACCCCCAGAGCCAGCTGCATAACAGTAATGTATTTCTGGTAATTCACCATGGTACTGTCCACCGCTACTAAATATCCAACCCAAAGAAAAGCACAGGTGATCATATACTTCTTTATTCCCTGGCATCCGCCTCCGCTGCGTCTTCCATGCTCAGCATCACAACGCCATTTCCAGCGCTGAAGGACTGACAGTGAAAACACTCCCCAAGGAGCTGAGCGAAAGGTGCCGTACTGCTGCGACCCATGTCCGCAATGACAATCTGACCGTGTTTTAGCGCTCGCAAACAGATCGCCGATCCATCCGATTTGTAATTTCTCAGTGTTTCTTTTTTTAAACGGTCAGGATTTGGACATGATCTCCTTCCTCCTGCCTCCTCCCTCCTATCCAGGGCTGGAAACACTCTTAAAAACGCTGCAGCGTCCAGGCGTCCGTGTGTGTGAGGTAGGGAAGAGAGTGTGTACAGTGTAGTCAGAGGGGAGCGACTGGGAGTGAGGGGAGGAGGAAGAGGCGAAGGGGAGAGGGAGGAGGGGAGGCGAGGGACCGATTCATTTGGAGGGGTTCAGTTGTAGCATCTGTTTAGGAAGTCTACAATTTGTCTTTAATTGGGATACTTGTTAACGGGAGTTTATTTAGAAAGTCGAGTTACACAAATAGCCTACTAGCTGGAACAAGTAATGACTAACATGGGCGGAACTAGAAGGTCTGAGCCCCCTTCCCCTTTTTCTTTGGAGGTTGGGGGATATTTTTGTGTGCATTTCCTGTTCTGTGTCGTTTTTCACAAGACATTTTGACATGTCGCAGTAGGAAAAGCTCAGGTGCAAATAATAAAATAAATGATGAATTCATAGGCGTAATTTACAGGGGGGTGGGTTTGTTACAAACCCCCCAATAATCAAAACCAGCCAGTGCAACCCACCCCAAAAAACTATTATAAATTAAGAAATTTGCACCATGAATTGAGACAGAAAATGCATACATTGTTGCAGAAAAATTCACCAGAATGCAGAAAATGAAGTTTTGATGTTCAAAATTTCAATTTTGCTCAAAAGTGGAGATCTCAAAGCACCCAATGTTGAACCCAAATTTACGCCCTTGGTTGAATTCCATTTTGTTTTTTCGGTTTATAGCACACATTTTAACAGAACTTCAAGAAAATGGTCATAAGAAAATGCAAATGAATGCGTGTTTCCATTCACCACCACCATGAGAATATTAAGGGAGTTGCTTTATCCACATAGGCAGTAGGGAGCCCAATTCTTCAGCTGGGTACCATTAAACCACTGCAGAAGAAGAGGGTGCAACAAAATTACATAATTAAAAGAGCGGCAGTCACACCTCAAACTAATGAAAATAATGTGTAAAACATGATGTTAATGTGGCATTATGTTTATTTTGTGTTATAATTTAAGGAAGGTTACAGTCATCGCTCCACATACTTATGTGTGACACAAGCAAAATGGCAGATGGTAACATGATACAGTTGGTGGTTAATTAAACTGAAATGTCACATTGACTGAAATTGGGGAGCAGACTATGGAAAATGGTCAGGGACCATCCTTCTGTTAATCTTGTGTTTCACGCAACATATCTCCCATTTTCCTGAATGATGTGGCCAGCGAAAGTTTTAATTCTACATCACACACATGATACACCCAGTGTTACTGATGGAGCCTATCCCAGCTCACACTGAACAAGAGGTATACTCTATAACATAGAGACAGACAGACATTGCCACTCACCACCATACCTACAGGTGTAGGTTTACTTCACCTGTGTATGTATTTGGACTGTGGTCAGGAACTACAGCTCCACACAGAAAGGCAGGACACAGCTAGTCCATTTTCAATAAACTGGATCTCATTGTTTCATAGACATTTGTTGCACGTTGCAAGTTACAATGATCAAGTTTCTCATGGGAACGAGCGGGGCAAATATTATTGATGTTTAATGTTACTTTACAATCATCTTATATATTGCGAGAGAAAGTAAAAAAATCGGTGGCATTTCTCTTTAAGTTGGATGCGTGAGAAAAAATGAAAATGATGCCAAAACCACCAGTTTCATGTCTCCCCACCTACCTGACACCTGGATGTGAACCCCATATTAATTGTAGCCCAGTTAAAAATATGCATACATAAACAGTTGTCTGTGAGAAATAAATAGGGTTTGTTAAAAGAACATGGTAAAAAAGGCTATATATTTTTCATTGTGTGGTAAAATGTCAACTTCATGGGTAAAATGTTAAAATGTTAAAAATGCACGTATGTAGTTTTATTTAATTTCTTTGATTAAACAATGCTAAATAAATAGAGAATATAATATAATAATATTTGTTTGAGAGTGTATCGAGTCATGTAGGCTTTTGTTGTTGATTGGCTTATGTGTGTGTGGTGTGCACGCAAGGGAGGCAGGATTGTGATAGGAGAAAAAAAAGAGCTGAGAGGGATTAACAAGGGAGAAGTTTGTATTTCCTAATGTCTTAGACTATCAACTCGATATTCTGCAAGAGGACATGCTTTTGGAGCAACACAAAGTTGAACTGTATGAGGCTGCTTGTTAATCAAGTGAGTGGTAATTAGCAAGATGAACTGACTTTAGGCTGCTGCTAGCTAACCAAGCTCGACACAGTAGTTTCATCTGCACTGCTTCTGACCATTAAACGAGTGACAACAACCACATAACGAATTGAGCTACCAGGGAATGCTGAAAGGTCCTCTGGCAACGCTGGATAACCACCAGACACCGTGAAGTTGCCCCATGCTGCCATCCTGCCCACGGACATCTGCTAAAGTTTTTCTCCGGAGAACCACATAACTCTACAAAGGTACAACCCTGCTTTATTTGTTTTGCTCCAGTTTGAGTGAAGTAGTCTGGATCAACAGAAGTACATTTCCAGGATAATTGCCTGACATTGCGCCAGATGTCCCTCACTTTCCGCTCTCTGTGTGTTGCCATTCTCAAACCCTGTTTGCTTCTGGAAACAACAACAAACTTCGAGCTAGCAAGCTACATACATACAATTTGGATTGTGCAACAAGACAGGCCTGCTTGGTTCTTTTGGGGAATGATTGTAAAGATTTACAAGTAATATGTTTACGGCATTTACTATCTAAGTGGGGCGTAGTACACAGGATGATGCAAATGTTTTACCAAAACAAGTTTCTTCCCGAGGCCATTTTGAAGAGCCAACGTCGCTGTGTCCGGAGCTTAGCACTGCCCAAGACGATTGTGATTGGTTAAAATATTGTGTGCAACTATTCTATATAAATGAATGGTCGTTACATTCATGCCATTGACAAAAAAGCCTATCAGCTCTGCAAAATTCTTTCTCACGTTCAGAAGCTCCAGTGATGCGTTTTACGTCACCAGAACAACAGCAGCATTCAGCTTTGGAGACGAAGAGGACACAAAAATAACAAGATAATTTCCTCTTCTGAAAAGTCCATCATGTTTTTTTTAATCCTCCGTGTCGTCAGTGTTGTTGTCATTACTTTGAATTCCTCATGGGGGAACAGAAACAGAAACTACGCACTATAGCTTTAAAGAAATGCAAACAAACCAAAGCGTTTTTTTCTCCTATCCTGGAATGTATATGTGGTGTTAGTCCAGTTGGTTAGTCTTGCATTGTCAGACCTTACTCTACAGCGCTGTGGAGATAGGTCTGGCCATGTGAGACTAGAGTGAAGTGACCACTATGTTTTTGGTCTCTACGTTTGCAAGCAACAAATCAGGGCTGCAACTATTTTTATTTTGGTTATATTTTGCCAGCCTAGCATAGATTGATTATTGTGTGCACATTGTGTGTTTGGTTACAAATGCACCCTAACTCAAGGGAAAGGTAATATATTTAGAGCTAGAAAAATAGAAAAGGAAAATGGTGTATGAGATGGAAGTGATGTAATCTGAAATGCTTGTTTGAGAACCAAAAGTAGAGAAATAAAGTAGTGAAGTAAAGAAATTACTTTTAATTTTTTTAAACTGTTTCTGGGTGTGTTTATCATTTCAGAGTAGACAGGACATATATAGCATACATACATTAGACTGTGGTGCTTATATACTGTGTTAAAGGTTTAGTACACTCACATATTTGCTATATGGTGGTCTCCTAATATTTAATATTCAGGAGGTATAAGGTTCCTAAAGCAACACAAGACAGATTACACCTCTCTTAAACCGCCATAAGCAATTTAAAGTTAAAGTGACATGTTTTGATGCTTGACACAGAAAATATGCCTCTTAGTTCTGCTGCAGATTATACAGTGATTTAGTGTTTGTTACATTTGTAGAGGTGCAGTACACAGCAGCTCTTTCTCAGTGGACTGTGCCCACACAACCTGCCATTAGCAGCAAATAGAGGCTGGCGTGGGTTGTTTTTCAGTCAATAGACTGACACACTGGTGCCGTTATAAGCTTCAGAGTAAGTCGATTAGTCTAGACTTTGAAGTCTTAGAGGAGTAGAGTAGTGCTCACTTGAGTAGAGAAGTGCACTTTCTTACTCTCACTTGACCAGACAGACTTAAACAAAGCTGAGCAGCACAAGAGGTCTGAGGAGGCCAGATAAATGGAAGTTGAGTATCTTATATTTATCTGCCATGACCAACACAACACTACAATAGTATATAGCTGCCATAGTGAATAGCTGCCAGCGACAGGGGAGCGACTCCCTCTGTGGCCTACGTTGCTAAAAATGTATGCACCCATGACACTGTAGTGCTCTATGGATAAAACTATCCTCCACATAGTGTGCATTATACTAACCTACAGTACAGACAGTGTAAACCTCTCTTTGGCAAATGTAGGGTAAACATACAGGACTGCCTGTTTAAATACACTACAGTGTGTGGATATGTAAAATGAAATCATTGGTAAAAGTACCTATTTTTAAAATAAACATCTAAGTCTATATAGCTTAAAGTATTTTATAAATTACATTTACAACAGAGCCTAATAAAATATGCAGAGAATGAACATCAGACGTTTTCTGTTATTTAAAACAGCTCTTTTTGTGGATGCCAGTTAGTTACTTCTGGGTGACTGAAAGCAGAATACCCTTCAGGGCATTAAAGGAACCTGAATTCATCCAGTGCTCATATGTCCAAAAAAATCTCACATGCAGTATCTGCTGGTGAGAAGGCTTCCAACCTTATCTGTGTACTGAAATTGAAATTAGTTCATTTTGAAATAAAAAAATAATACACAAGCATGGATTCTACAAAGATTTTGAAACAGGGTTTGAAACAGAATATGTATCATAAAATCAGTACAGTTATAGTCTTCCATTGCAAGACCTTTCTCAACAGCGCTGTGTCAGCACTGGAGCATGGTCTGGGTACACCGTTTATCTATAAAAAAAAAAAAGAAGAAGCTGTGGCTTGTTTGTATTTCTTTAAACCAATCACAACCGTGATTGGTTGGCTAAACCCCGAATGCACTAACAATGCCCTTGCAAAAAAGATAGCGGAGATAGCACAAGGGGAGGGACATCCGGCACGTAAGAGATGCGCTGGATGTCAGGCTTTAACCCAGCAATGTACATCCATTGAGCCAGACAAAAATCATATAATGTCATGCAATACGCAAGAGCGTAGCTACCATTGAGGACGCACATCTTTTCTGTGAAATTTGGTGGTTTATCAACGTGAAGTTCACACACTGCAGTTAAAAACACATATTTTGCTTCATATTTTATTTCCACTTGGGGGCAGCAGACAAGTTTTAAACACAACATTGACCTACATATATTAGGTAAGTTGATATGGCAAACTTTTTAGCAATCAGTTGCTTATTACTAGGGCGGTCAAAATTAACACGATAATAACAAGTTAACACAAATTTCTTTTAACATTACAATTTTTTTGACGCTCGATTAACGCACACGCATCATGTCATTTGGGCCTTGGGCCATTCCGTAGTTTGGGAAATCAGGAAGCGATGCAACCATAATGTGCTCCTTAATAACATCCGGGGGATCACCAAACCGCTGTGTGGCTCACCACCGCGGAGTGAAGTGCATCTCCGGTCTGATATACGAGGAGACCTGCGGTCTGCTAAAGGTGTTAATGGAGAACGTGATCCGTGATGCTATCACCTACACCGTGCACGCCAATAGGAAGACAGTGACCGCCATCGCCATGGATGTGGTGTACGCTCTGAAGAGGCAGGGCCACACATTGTATGGCTTTGGAGGTTTAACCTAATCCTGAATCACAAACAGATAAAAAATGTATGATTAATTTGTGATTAATCGCAAGTTAACTATGGACAATCATGCAATTAATCACGATTAAATATTTTCATCGATTGACAGCCCTAGTTTAAAGAAATGCAAACAACTCAGCTCTGTGGAGATAGGTCTGGCAATGTGAGACTAAGGTATTCCCCATACAGAAAACATCTACATTGAGGCTTGGCTGAATGCCGGTGGTGGCGTCGCTGCTTCCTGTTAGTAGCCTTTTAAATCCAGTCAACACTCAACTAATACACCACTAATGGAATCATCAGAGCAGCAAAAAACCTAGCAGCAGCGCACTCTGTCACCTCCCATTGACTAGGGACGCCGTTCAGATATTCATTACAGGGAGCGAGTATGGGAACCAGTAGTAGTGTGTCAGTGGGGAAGCATTGAGACAGCAGCGGGTCAGTGGTTGTGGTGCAGTCTGGAGCTTGCTGCATACCCATGCACACTCCACTGCAGCACTTTGATCCCCCTCTTCATCTCCACAGTAATGGCTCAGAGCAGCCTGTCCCATCATTACCCTTCTCACATGAGAACCCACTGCCGACATCTTTTATTGTACGCCGCACACTCACACACACAGACACAAGCACATTCCCACCGAGATGCAAAGTCACACGTGCACGCTAATAACACACTAAAGTCCTTTTTTTCTCCAACAAGTAAATAGGACAGACGGGGCTGCCCTTCTTTCTTGTGTCCTTAGACTCTCTTGTCTATTTTATTCTGTACAGCAAAATCAAAGCTGGTTTGTAGGACTCAAAAGCTGCTCCCATAGGAGACAAACCTGGACGAAAGCCCTAAGAACCACTACCACTGTAACACAGTGATTTATTACTTTTGCACCAACAAAGAGGAGAAGTTCACAGAGAAAGTCCTCTTCACATGAATGCACTGCACCAAGAAGAACAAGAGTAATGAAACACATACACGCACTCATGCACACACATATCCACGCACGCATGCAAGCACGCACGCACACACACACACACACACACACACACACACACACACATACAGTCACACCTCAGTGCTGTCGCAGTGCTTTCTCTCTATGTGCTGTGAGGTGAGTCATCAGCACAGAGAAGCAAACCCTCACAGCTCCAGCTAATCTATCCTCTCCTCCTTCTTCAGTCCTCCTCAACCTGCCAGCATCTCATTTTCTCCACTTATGGATAAAGGCATGGTGACTTAAATCATCGCTGTAGCCTCACATGTACATATAAGGCCACGGATCCAAACACATGGCCAACACATCCTGGTGAATCATAAACACATCCTCTGTAGTGATATATCCTGCAGTAAAAAAAACAGCTATCCAATCAATAATTCTGCGTAATCATGCATTTAATGCACTTAAATCAGCACTTTAATTTAAGAGTTCAGACTGAGATGATTACTCAAGATATTTTATATGCTGGTATAAAAAACTACAACAGTCCCATGAAAACAATATGGCAGTCAACGGCCCTTAAACTGGATTCAGTCAGGTTCACATCAGTTCCTGCTCTGCTCTTACAGAGATGCACAGGTCCTCTGTGCCCTTTAAGACTGAAGCCTAGAGATGTGATTAAATGCTGCATGTTTGCTCTCACTGAGCAGGATACTAGTCTATGTCCATGACGTTTCACTCCCGGGATTGCTCCGGTGCTGCCGGAAATTCGGCCGGATGTTCCTCTTTTCGGCCAGATGTCTGTTACCTTCCGCTTTCTTTGTGTAGGCATTCTAAACTCCAGTCGATTTATGCAGACTATGGTTAACTGCTCCTCAGGTTTCTGCATGTTAAATCGAGACAGCTAGCTAGACTATACGTTGAATCCGAGTTTTCTGTTGCACGACTAAAACAACTTTTGAACTTTTGCAGCGGCACCGTGGGTTAGCGCCGCCCATGACTATTGTGATTGGTTTAAAGAAATGGCAATAAACCAGAGCATGTTTTTCTCCTATCCCGGAATGCTGTGTGGACTAGCCAGACCCCCTCCGCAGCGCTGTGGAGGATGGTCTGGCAATGCGAGACTAGCATGATACTGACCAGAGGCGGACACGAAAAAAGCCAAACTAATAAAAAGTGTCTTTTTGAACCCACATAGCTGACAATTAATCTGCTCTTCTGCTGTGGATCAGAGAAAGTGTGCAGATCTGAAAGGTGAAAAAAACCACACACATCTTCTTGTGGAGATACAGTTCATCACAAGGAAGATATTCCGAGGTTGTTTCCACATTTAAAACAAGCACGGCTGCGGACATGCTTCACTCTGTCACACAGGGACACATGCTGGCACACAAATTCTGAAGCTGAGCATCCATGACTTAAGGCAGTTTCTGTCCTACTTCTCCTAAGAGTGAATAAACAACAGATTATGCTGTTTTTATATAGTGATATATGCAGCCAACCTTACCCCACACTGTATCTTAGTCTGTCTGTATTACCAGGTAACACACATGCAGGAATACATCAAAAGACACAAGAGTAACACATACATTCTCTCTAAGTTGTACCCTTTCTAACATCAACATATGTTAGCATCATCACATACAGCTGTATTCAGTTACAGTATACATAAACTATCTAACTCTGATAATACATTTTAAGAGGACTTACATTGCTTTGTTAGCGTACTGCATCTCCTGTGGAGGCTCTGTGACTATTCTGGCTGTGTGCTGCTATGCCGTGTTGTGTGTGTTGGTCTGTTTCTGTCAGCCTGGCTGTCTGTGTGTGTGTGTGTGTGTGTGTGTTTGTGTGTGTGTGTGTGTTTTTGTGTGTGTGTGTGTGTGTGTGTCAGTGCCCAGGGCAGGACCACTGGGATAGCTGTCTCCATGCTGACTTAGCTGTCATACATTAAAGAGGCCTTCTTAACGGTCTATGGAGCATATCAGCTTGTCTGTCCCGTCACTTCAGGCATCACATCTAAGCAAGCACTCTACCTCACTCACACACACACACACACACACACACACACACACACACACACACACACACACACACACACACACACACACACACTGTCGCAGACATATATACATGCTGTATATACACACTGTCAACTGTTCCCTGCTTCTCCCCTCCCCCTGCTGTGTTAGCTGGGCCAAGGGTACTCTCCAGGGGTCCACACACACCCAGAAAGACACCAATACGCAGTCATGATGCATTCACAGGGCCTGACACACAGTGACAAAAGCAGCCTCGCAGGACTCTGCACCACATACCGGACTGCTCTGGCCACTCTCTCGTATACAAAAGAAAAGCTCAGCAGATGTCATTTTATGCTCCTCTTTTCTGTCATTTCAGTATCGCCCATTTTCAGACATGAATATAGTGCTGCAATAGCCTTCACTTGTGTATGATAATTTCTGCCAAATTAGTAAGCTTACAGATGGGTGGCAAATTAAAGGAAAACCCAACATAAAGTGTTGTAAGGTGTTGGGGCAACACAATCTGCTTGTATCGGTTCAGTGATCCTAGGATCCTTAGATTAAAGTCTATGGAACCATTCTTTCTAAACATTCAACACATCTTTTCATATTTTAAAGTTTTTTATGTATTTGTATTTGTAATGACATCACACACTAATCAACATTTTTGTAAATGTGCCAGTAATCAGCCATCTAATGTTCAACTGTAGTCCTTGATGTTCTAAAACCAATGCAGTAAGAATGAACACAAAAGCAACAACATCAGCATGCACAGTGCAGAAATCATGCAGCAAAACATTGATGCAATGATACAACAAAACAACAACAACAACATCCATCATTCAGGACATGCAGGCATGCACAGCAGCAACAGAACACAAATGAGCAAGACTGCCACAGACCACATTTTGCACACAGCCATGCAAAGCAATAAGACATAGATGGATTAAAATATACAGCGATACAAAATCTCCCATAGGTGCTCAAATTGACTGTGATCTGGTGACTGCAAAGGCCATAGCAATCATTTACTCTTCAAACTATTCAGTGAACCCTTGTGCCATGCATGGAATCATCTGCATTGTTCAGAGCAGACGGTGGCTAGGAATCTGCAGGGCAGACATAGATGCCTGCTATTGGTTTTCTAGACGCAATCAACTAACATCAGAAGAAAATTGTACTATTTCCGATGGCCCCAGGATTTGTGATTATCATCGTAAGGGTCAAAAACATTTGTAAAGACTCTTTAAAACCACTAAAGAGTAGTTTTGAAATGTAAATGAAATCATATTTGTACCTCAGCTCTTAGATTCTAAGAAGCCTTAGATATATTCTTATCACCAATATTTAGTTTATCTATTGTGGTTTGGGAACAACTTAATTACACAGGGGTGATTTTATCAACTCATAGGACATTAAGTGATCCAGCATAAATTAAAGCACTGTGGATATAAGGCTTTCACACAACATCAGTGAAATGTAAAGTGGCTCTCACCTGGAGTTAAACACAGGGTTGGTGTACATGGGAGGGGAGCACAGAAGTTGCTCTCCTGGACTGTTGGGGGGCACAGGGAAGCCCCCTTTCCTGGCCTGTCCTGGGGTCCCATCTGTAGGAACAGAGTAATGTATTAGCCAATTTTTATGTCTCTGCTAATTCATACGTCTTCCCCTCTGACTGGGTGAGTAAGTAGAAGGATTCACAGGTTCATAATTGTGGCATTTTAGCCACAGATAACACTGAGCTGTAAATACAGCTCATTTTATTGAGAGTACTCAGTTTTATGTAAATGTAAGTAAAGCATATTGACTTGAAATAGTACAGCATAGACAAGGCCCTGCAGACGACAGCCACGTTGAGGCCATATGTTGTCAGAGGCTAGTTAGGAACGCCGGCAGCTCAGTAATCCCCTCAGCCGTCCAGATTTAAGAAGCTATTTTTGCTGGCTCTTAGTCTGCTGGCTTACTGTAAAGCAGTTTTCTTCCCTTGCTATTGTGTTGTTGTTTTTTTCAATTTCTCGCAGAAAATAAAGTGCAACACAAGATAAGTAAAAATACTGGACAAATAAGTGGAACGCAGCTACAGATCAATGAGCTGTAACTCTGTTTTGTTCTGATGCACATTGAAATGTTTTTCAAAACAAACTTCAGCAAACTATGACCTTTGTGTTGGTCTTTATGTAATTAGTGGCTAATCAATGCATGTACCTTTTTCATCCAGCAGAAAGGAGGTTAGCAGGTGGGGACACACTTCCTCCAAAACAGAGCAGAATGAGCAGAATGCAGCAGGCCCCTTTGAGGACAGATAATCCAAGAATATCTCTGTGCGTTTCTTGCTGGACTCCTGTCCCAGTATTTCCTTGTACTCCCCCAGTGAGAAAACCTTATCATACACCAGGTAGGGAAGCACTGTGCTGACATCCAGCTCGCTCAGGATCTCTTGCCGGTGCTGTTTGAGGATCTTAGCTGCCCATCTCTTTTTCTTCCTGGTGCATGGCCTCCTGCCAGACCTTTGGTGCTGCCTCTTCTGCTTCTTTACAAACCACTTTTTGGTGCCGCTGCCAAACATCTTCAAGTTGAGGAGACCCACCAAAACTTCTTCCACCGCTCTGTCAACACAGTTCCCAAAGGAGGGGAGGTGCATATTTCATGCCAGTGAAGCGACCATGCCACATATTTCCTCGAACTTCGCTTTGTTGTTGTCTGGGGCAGGAAGAGACAATCTGGACAGTAGCTGATTTCTAGCTGGGTGCTTACTGACACTAAGAAGATTATCAGACTGGTAAGTACACCAATGCAACTGCTCACCACTGCGCAGACAACATATTTTACATTATTTTGCCCAGAAGATCAAACATTTGAGCTATACTTAATCACCATATGCCCCCTTTAATAAAAAATGTGTCCAACTAGTTTCTCTTTTCTGTTAGTTCCTTGGAGATAATTTAGAGCAACCACGTCACAGGCCCCACAGTTATTTTAGGTAATGCTGACTTGACTAAAAATCATCAGGGAGTTACAAAAGAAGGCTTGTGGGGGGTTCAAATCCACTCCCCATCTTGGAAACTCCGTGATGTAATTGAAACAATCTGCCCCTGAGCAAGGCACTTAACCTCGAGCTGCTCTGCTGACCAGCTCTCCAACAACAACTCACCTTCCTGGTTATTGCTGTGAATGTGACACCTGATTAAAGCAAGATTAAACCATTTTGTCATGGGCATTGACCCGTTACATCGAGATGTCAGGGTTGCATTGAGGAAAAGCATTAACATATAATAGAATTGAACAAGGGCATTTAAAGGGGAGCTTAATGCATTGTACTGAAAATCAAAAAAAAAGAAGAAAAAAAAAGAATAATGCAGCACAAACCAGCATGACCTTGAATCTCATTTGATGCAGCTGCTGTGTAGAAGGATGGAGGATACTCTTTACCAGAAGAGGGTGCCATTTGATCAGTGAGTATCACATATACAGTAAATCATGTGGTGACAGTTTATATGTGTATCAACTGACCAGTACAATCAGTCGGCTTTAGAGACACACACCGGTGTCATCACAGTGTGTGTTTAAAACTAAATGAGCTGCTAAAAATCCCTCAACAGAGAAATTCAACTGGCAAAACATCTTAAAATATTTTTTTTAAGAAAAGCTATATCTTAACTAAATACAGCATGAGTGACCATGAACTGGAGGAAAAGAGGTCACTATCTGAAATCATGGAAACATCAGAGGAACATATCTGTAACTGATATCACCAGGATCTGAAACACAGATACATTTCCTCTCGATGTGTCCAACATGAAACCACTTAGATGGAATGGAAAGACAGACAAATAGCAAATAATCTGTCAATTGTTTTAATGGCATACACACGTGTCTAAATATGAAATTAACATAAATGAAGCTTCAATCCACTGCACAACGACACTGCGTGCATGTGAACTAAACCATATTAAAGGTCTTTTTTATCAAAATTCCCCAAACATTATTACCTTGCTGAGCTGAAGTGGAAGGAGTAACACAAAGGATATTTTGTAGCAAAAATACTGTAACTTTTGGAAATACCTGCTTGATTGGACTTACTCAGACTGCTGAAACGTTATATTTTCTTTGAGTGCTGAATTTGACAATGCATAAAACAAGATGGTTGATTGCTTCAGGGTCAGTATGCATCAATAATCCACATTGCATCAGGACAATTTCCTAAGCATTGCTGAGTCACAGAAGTTAAACTTTATCATCCTTATCTTAAACACATTCTTGTAGTTGTCTCATTTGTGGTCGCCTCCTTTCTATCAGTGCTACGATTAGTCCAAATACAAGTATATCAAATAAAAAAAGAAAGTTTGTCTTCTGTGTAATTTTTAATCAAAGCCCCTTATCTCATTGCCCAAGCATTACTTAATATTGCAATGTACCTTATAAAGGCGTGATTGTATGCACAACAGCTGTTTGATTTAAAAGGTGAAATATATCAGGCTGGTTCAGTGTGTCAAAGATCAGCAGAAATAATGTGACATAACTCTCAAAGCTGTTCCACAGATTTGGTTAGTTATTTCCTCACAGCTTGTTTAATTCAACTAATAAAACATCATCTATGGCAGTAATTATGAAAATTGCATAAAAAGAAATGAGTTAATTCTTATTGATACAAGACCAATGTGTTCCTTCTGACATGAAACAGTACCAGACTGTCTACAATGTGAAGAATACAACATTAAGAGGACTTTCAGCTTTACATCATATTTTCTACAAGATGATTTTCTCTCCTCTCCCTCTGCTAGGGCACTAGCTGTGCCAAGGTGAATAAATATGTTTTAGAAAAGAGAGAGAGAAAGAGAGAGAGAGAGAGAGAGAGAGAGAGAGAGAGAGAGAGAGAGAGAGAGAGAGAAGGTCTCAGACCGACCATTGCAGAACTTTAAAGCTGAATCTCCATTTTCTAAATAATTGACTACATGATCAAAGCATCCCATGCTGTGGATGGTGCAATCCTATCCACACACAAAAGTCAGTATTGGATAAAATATCTTTAGTGACAATACCAGTGTTGTTTGTGTGTTTTTCCCGCTATTTAGTATTGCACTTCCATAAAGTTTGGACACTAGTAAAAAATTAGGGTCAAAATCAGAGTAGCAGAGGCTGAGATATCCCTAACTTTCCATCCCTATATGGATCAAGCTCCAAAAACACTTCCCATAATACAACCAATATGTGATATTTTTTGTCAAATAAGTCTTTATCATAAACAACCTTATTTCAAACAATAAAGTGGTCATCTTTTTAACTGAGATTTGGCCAGATTAACTAGTGCTGCTAAAAGATAACTAGTTTAACTGAGCCTGACTGTAGTGGAATTTAAGCTCCTTTAAATTACATATTTCAAAGTAATTCATTAAATATTAATTTATTAAACTACCTAATTTGTTGAAATTGACATGAGAGCTGAAGAAGCCACATTCTTTTAATCTACACAAGTACTTAAGCCTTAAGTTAGTCCAAACGTGCAGTATCTGATTAAGGTTTTATGATTATAATGTTTTATAATTAAGTTTGTGACAATGGTTCATCTATATTAAGACAGGAAATTAAGGTTTTACAACTTACATATCTGTAACCCTCCTAGCTATGTAGTTTAGAGAATATTAAAGATCAAAGACAAAACTGACAGAAGGGTGGGACTTCAAAGTCGCAATTACAAATTGGACTTCTACTTCAGCACCACGTGGTCGGCGCCATAGATTCTATCTTGCACAAACCTTAGTCGGATAAAGGATTAATGAGTCAGGCAGACTAGACTAACATATTCAACTAAACAACCCCTCTGCCCCTGCACTCTCTCTGATACTAGGAATAGAGAGGCTGGATGGCAACAAGGGTCATGCATTTTGGTCATTTTGCTAACAAGGGGGGTGGCAGCCCCCCTCATATCGCCTAGTGAGTATAGGTAGGCCTATTGCAATTAAGTTGAGAATGATAGTTTAAAAATACAACATGTTGTACAGTTTGGATCAGTTTTAAAACAATGTATGTACATATGAGCATGTGAACAGTTCAGAGCAGGCACTTTCTCACTGTGGGAAATTTCAATCTTGGACCTTGCCGTATAATGTCATA
Source organism: Perca fluviatilis (assembly GCF_010015445.1). NCBI lineage: Eukaryota > Metazoa > Chordata > Actinopteri > Perciformes > Percidae > Perca > Perca fluviatilis. The sequence goes on along the minus strand of NC_053119.1, from coordinate 19,457,076 downwards.
AATCTTAAAAATAAATTGCCTCGTTTACAGCATGTACAGTAACTGGCATACAGTGTGAATAATGTAATCCCTTTGTTGTCTATCTAAGCTTTCCAAATGAACATTTTAGCAAGAAATGTCCTTCCGTGATCAAATAAAGAAAAGGCTTATCCATTATCAGTAATACATTCTAATATGAATGATCATGACTTAAATATCTGGCTTGATACTTATTGGTTGAATAAGGCTCTATCTGTTCTCCCATCATGCAGCTGACAGTAAAATTCGTAATTGTTTTCTGCTCTTATCAGTTTTATCAATGCTGGTTTTATTTCTTGGAAGTTGAGTCATACAGCCATGTCAGCGGTGGCCTAAAGGTTTAAGAAGCAAGCTTGCCCCTCCCTCATTACCACCACTGAGATGCCCTTGAGCAAGGCCCTTAACCCCAAACCGCTCCAGTGGAGCTGCTCAGTGGCAGATCAGACTGTGGTTGTACTGGGCAGCTTCCAGGTATGAATGTGATCAGGGCGTTCCTGCAAAAGAGAGGTTGCCTCTCAGTGAACCTTAACTGAATAAAATAATAAATAAAATAAATGTCAGCATTTACTGAAATGATTACTTATCTTCTGTTTGACTTGTTATAAGCACTATGCCAGAACATTTGTATGGCAGCTGTACAAGTGTTGGCAAACAAGTGAAAGTGCCAAGGGAAAAAACTGGGCAATGCAGAAGCCATGTCACACAAATGTCTGCTTTTTTAATATGTCTAAACCCCTTTCTTTTTTCTTTTTCTCCTTTATGTAATTTTTTGACCAAATATTAACCTCATTTACAAAAAAAACATTTCCAGAGAAAAAGGGATTTGAGATCAGATTAGATTAAATGAGATTATACTGACAGTTGAAAGAAATATAGTTGTTTCATGAACGAATTGCAAACAGATAAGAACAGAATAATTATTTGATGTCGGCATGCGATTACAGTAAGTATTCGGGTAAAAGGTAAGTAAACGTGCACTTCTGGCATCCCATATTACTGTATTAAAGTCACAAGTTTATCAAGGAAGATTATAATGATAACATAATACAAACGTTTTTAATTGTGATTCTAACAATAGTATAGGAGTGCAATGCTGAATCAGTGCAGTACTCTTTCAAGTGCTAAATTGCATTGATGTGGTTATACACTGAGTCTCATGATTTTTATTGTTCCAGAATGGGGATAGTACATTATTTTATTAATCTGGCTTGTGACGAGAAGCAGCAGTTTGATCCTCAAACTGGCAAAATACATTATATTTAGGGAAAATAAAATAGCGGTGCTTGTTCCAACTGCTGAGGTGCTTTTGATCAAGGCCCATAACTCCTGACTGCTCCTGTGCAGCTGCTCAGTGGCCACCACCACATCAGACTGTGGTTGAGCAGGCAGCTGCCAGGTGTAATAATACAGTAATAATAATAATACATTTTATTTAAAGCGCCTTTCATGACACCCAAGGTCACTTCACAAACAAACAGTCATCAAACCTTGTCAAAATTATAGTCTCTCATCTCATAAAAATAAAAATAAAAATAAAAAATAAATAAAAAACTCAGTCAGTCAGTCAGTCAGTCAGTCAGTCCATAAGCCATCTTGAAGAGATATGTTTTAAGTCTGTTTTTAAAGTCAGTAATTGAGTTACAGTGTCTGATGTGATGTGGCAGTGAATTCAACAGCGGTGTAGCTGAAAGCCCTCTCTCCCAGGGTGCTGAGGTTCACACTAGGGACATGCAGTAGGCCTGCTGAGGAGGATCTCAGTGAGCGGGCAGGGGTGTAAACTTCCAGGAGGTCAGTGAAGTGTAGGTGAAGTGAAGGGGTATAATTGTGTAGGGCCTTGTATGCCAGGAGCAGGACTTTGAAACGTATTCTGTAGGCAACTGGAAGCCAGTGCAGTTGCAATGGTGTTACATGGCCTGATGGCCAGTGGATTTGTGTGATAAATGTGTGTAACTGTGTGAATGGAGCAGGGCGTTCCTGAATGAGCTCCCAGTGAAACTACCCTGAGTAAATAAAGGTTAAGAAAAACTGTTACATTACCTTGCAGGTTGATTCCTGTAATTGCAACCATAGTCTGTATATAAAGATATGGCAACTGATATGATTGTAATTGCAGCATATACTGTACATTTCGGTATTTCTTTCTACGTTTTTTGTAAATGGGGAAACTTCCTGGTGCCTCTGGGGCCACTAGTGGTATAATGTCTCACTCAAAGACACTTAATGCTAGAGATGATCATTCACGCTTTTATACAAGTATAATCCCAGCTGGAATACTGCAATTCCCTTTTTACTTGCCTCAGCAAGTCATCATTGGACCGTCTACAACTGGTCCAGAATGCTGCTGCAGGCTGTTGACCAGGTCCAGAAGGATGACTTACATCACTCCCTTCTTATCCTCTTTACATTGGCTTCCTATCAAGTTCAGGATTAATTTTAAGGTTCTTCTTCTGCCAGATAGCCTTGCATGGTCAGGCACCTGTGTACATCTCTGACCGGCTCCATCCTTATATTACCAGTATGTCCCTTAGGTCTCCTGACCAGGGCTTACTGGTTGTCCCTCACGTTCAACTAAAAACCAAAAGGTGACCATGCCTTTGAAGTGGTGGCTCCAACACTGTGGAATGCCCTTCCTATTGTCATACGATCTGTGGTCTCTGTTGACACTTTTAATAAGTAGCTGAAAACTCACCTATTTAAACTGGCCTTTGCTCTAATGTTTGTAATTTGTTTGGTTTTTAAGTTTAGACTTTTTTAAATTATTTTATTCTGTTTTATTGCATGTTCTTTTCACTGTTTTTTTGTCTAATTTTTAATATTTTTTCTCTCGTGAAGCACTCTGTGACTTTATTCTGTAAAAGGTGCTATATTAAATTAACTGTTTATATTATTATATCAATGCAGTGGATGTCTTTGCCTGATCACACACACACACACACACACACACACACACTTGAATACATGTCCTTAGGCTGAAGTGCAGTCTCTTTACTCGTGCCACTCAGATAAAAGTCAAACAAAATATACAAATAGAAAAAGTACTTCTGTGGATGAGTAAGCTTGTGGCTTTTTTCCTTCTCAGGAATTTCACAAGGCAGCCATGATATTGACTTTTAAATCTCTGCATTCACTTCAAACAAAAGCACAAGATATTAATAACATAAAATCAATCGTACATTACTGACCTTATGACTCAACTTCTGTTTGACTTGGACTGGACTACCATGCCAGAGCATTTGTTTTGCAGCTGTACAAGTGAAAGTTAAGTGTCATTAGATCAAGATTATACTGATAGCTGCAAAATGTAGTTGTTGCTTGAACAACTTGCAAACAGATAAGAACAGAATAATTGTTGGATATGCATGCCATTACAGTAAGTATTCAGGTAAAAGGTATCCCATATTACTGTATTAACCCTCTGAGCTCTAAGGTATTTTTGACAATTTTAAGGTCACAATACAGAACACAATACAAAACTTTTTAATCGTCGGTGCAATACTCTTTTAGTCGGTAAATTGCATTGATGTGGTTATACAGTGAGTCTAATGATTTTTATTGTTACAGAATGGGAAAGTACATCCTTTTATTAATCACAATGGCTTGGGACAAGATGGTCAGCAGTTTGATCCCCAAACTGGCAAAATAATGTTGTTGGGGAAACTAAAATAGTAGTGGGTGTCCCTCCCTCATTACAGCTGCTGAGGTGCTAAAATGTGAATTCATTTGTTACAGATATTTCAAACAAAAGCACAAGAAATCAATAACATAAGTCCATCGTACATGACAGCAAACTCCAGTTACATCGCTGAGTCAAACAGCAAATAAAAACTCACATGATGCATGATTAGGCATAACTTGTGAATACATTTCTGTATTTTTATATTATATAAAATTTCCCATCCTCAACTGATATAATAATGAAATAATTGCAACAATAATATTAATGATTAGAGAATACAGATCATGTAAAGTAGAAGGCATTTAACCAGTAGGCAACAAATATCTTTCACTCGACATTACATAAAATCAAGACTTCCTACATTGGCTCTGTGATTTTGTCATTAACTGCTGCAGTAGCTCGTTTCTCTAGAGTAAAGTGGCTCATCTTTCCTTCTGTAACCAGGTAGTCCAGTGCTGAGGACATGTTAGAAGTTCTCATAGTGATGTAGAAAATGAGCCTGATCCCTTTTGTTCATCTGCTGGCAAGCTTTCTCTACGTTCTTGGTCAGTCCAGGTGGTCCGCAGCTGAATACACCGATTTTACCCACCTACAGAAAATAATACAAATTGATAAGTAGGACAGTGTATTGGGCAATGTTTCAGACAAACACGAGTTAGATGAAGATGGATGAAGGACTGACCTCGGGGTGAACTTCCTGCAGTGAGCTGAAAAAGGAAACCAGGGGCGGCCGGCCGAAGTGAGTGACGGACCGCAGGCCAGTGAAAAGACTGCGGCTCCACACCTTCTGAAAGTGGCGCTCACACACATACTGTCCACACATCACAAAGACAAGGGTGAGCGGTCAGTATTGGATTTCATTATTATTAAATATTAAAGGAACTGTTTGGGGAAATACGCTATTGGCCTTCTTCCCGAGAGTTAATTGAGAAGATCAATGACACTCTGTATGCTAAATATGAAGCTACACCCAGCAGTCGCTTAGCTTAGCATAAAGACTAGACAATGTGGAAAAATAGCTAGCATGGTTTTGTCTAAAGGTGACAAAATCCTTCCTACCATCACCTGTAAAACTCAGTAATTAACATCTAATATCTGGTTTGTTTAATCAAGTTGCAAATTGTGGTTTTATAGGAGGTTATGTACACGAATATTTCTTAGCTGGCCGCAGCGACCTATTGGAGTCCTTTTTTTTTTTTTTACAGATTAAACAAACAAGATATAACGTGAGCTGTGTGTGTTGGCTGTAGTTTCATATTTACTGTACAGACATGAGAGTGGTATCAATCTTCTCATCTAACTCCCAGCATGAAATATGTCTCAAAATGTTAAACTATTCCTGTAATATACAAGGCACGTATTTAGAAGTCAACATTAAAATGAATGTTTGTTAAATATTTAGTAGAATTTCTGTCCACTTTCTATTTCTACATTTGGAAGTGGTGACTGCAGGTCTTACCAGCATGGTGGTGCGGAGGTCAAACTTTTCCGCCACTTGAGTGATGTAAGTGTGGACAGAGACCAGTTCCTGGGTGTCCATCTCCTCCACCTCTCTGATGATGTCTGACACCCACTCAAACTGACGCTGTGTACGTGTCACCCAGATGAAGTACACCTTCAAATAATCAGTAAATGTTAGAGAGAGAATAGAGAGAGAGATTGAGGGGGCTTCTTGCACAAATAAATAATGCTTCAGGGAAGGATTCAAGACAAAATGTATGGTGGGTTGTTTGAATGTAAGCAGCACCTTTTTACATTGAATCTTGGACTTGATGGAGGACTTGAACACCAGGTCTTTTAGGATGGACGTGAACGGGGTGACTCCAATTCCTCCTCCCACCAGAACAGACACCTCAAAGTCAGTCCACTCCTGATGGCCCTCACCAAACGGGCCATCCAAGTACAGCTTGATGAAATAAATTATGAATATCAGTGTCATAAAAGGACAAAGAATGGAGAAGCAGATTAATCTAATTACACACACAGAATAATGCTTAAACCTACCTTTGGATAGGCTCCGAGCTCAAGCAGGCTTTCTTCGGTGTAGAGGTCTCTGAGCTGGCTGGTCCAGGGCCCCACAGCTCGGATGTGCAGGCTCAGGGTTTCTTCGTGCGGGGCTGACGTCAGCGTAAATGGGTGGTACTCATCTGTGCCCAACATCAGGCATGCAATACGAACCCACTGGCCTGAACGGTACACAAAGCCCTGTGGTCGCTTGAATTCCAGATGTGTCACACCTACAAGTAGGACAGCCAAGGGAAGTGTGAACTTGAATGTGCTAGAAGTGCACCGAAAAGTGCAAATTAGTTAGCAAAGACTAAAATAAGGAGAGGCAGAGAATAACAAGACATTTTAAAGAATTTCTAGAAGATGCTAAGTGTCACCTGAAGGCAGCAGCTCAGCTCTGACCACCGGGATCTCCAGCTTCTTCCTGCTCAAGCTGATCAGTTTGTCCAGCAGGAAGAGCAATGCAGGTGGAATTAAGTAGATGTAGAAACGGGGCTCTTGGAGCAGGGCAAAACTGCCATGAACAACTGTCTGTTGATAAAGCGAGCATCACACTATTCATAAAAAATGGCCTCTCATAATGAAAGCCACATGACTACAGAGTACATTTCGGGTCTTTTTAGTCAAAAAAGTACTTACTAAAATGTACACGACAATGTAGAGGTAATGGGTGATCCAAAATCCTTGAAAGCTGATGCGACGGAAATAGTGTGAGGCAAAAACATACATAAATGCAAAAGTAAAAAGAAGCAAGACACCAGTCATTCCTAGGAAAAAGACCAAAAAGATCAAAAAACTGAATTATTGCATAATATAACAAGCAGTCTTTGTACCACTGAAGGTCTAAAATCAGATTCCTATGATACCTGGGACAGTTTGAAAGAACCACCAGAACCACTTCAGAGGGAGCTCAGACCTAAAATGAAAACACAGTGTAAATCAGTGAACATAACTCTCCGCAAAGTGTACAAATGTCTGCTAAAGTCAGGCATAAATTTCTAACAATACCCGTTGTTGGATAAGACTTTGGGAAACAGACAAGACAGGATGTTGAGGTCGCTGATGGAGAAGATGTAGATGTTGACCACATGGCCCAAACTATGAACAACTACAGTCAGAATAAAAAAAAAGAGTGAGCTCACACTAGTAAAATGTAAACATGTAAACTAAGTTATCAGAACTTAACTTTCCATCATCTCTATCAGCTATCATCTCCTCTGGTCTACGAACCTGAAAGGAGGATGGCAGTCATCGCCATGAAGCGATGAAAATCGATGGCAGCATCAAAGGGGATATATCGGTTGAGGAATGTCTCTCGGCACAGTGTGATGAGGTTGCGACACACAGTGAGGAGCATGTAGGGAAACAAGAAGGAGATGGCAGCGGCCGAGCCACGGGAGACAATGATACCCACCACTGAAGTCTCGGGGATACCTGTAGAATCGGCCTGCAAACCGTAGTCTGAAAACAATTATTAATCAGCTTAGAAAAGGTTCACGCTGACCAGAAAGGTATGATGCTAAAGGTAAAGAGGGAAGCTGAACAAGGAGAAGAATGATTTCTACTCACAGTAACATCTTTCAAGTGCCACACCAGCCGCGATGCCGTACACGACGATAAAACAGACGATATGACGCCGATAATTCTCAATGAAACGTTTGAAGTGCTGGATCTTCTTCTGGATTGGGTTCCTTATGTACTGCTCACGCTTGGGCTTCACATAGACATTTGGAGTGTTGACACTTGACCTGAAAATATTGAAATCCATTAGACTTGGATACAGTCGATGCTTGTTGTTCTGCCTATCATTTAGCTGTTTAGGTTTTGACCATATTCAGGTCACCCAAAACTACAGAGGAAGTAGGGTGTGACATTTTTTTAAACTTTGTAATGTGAAGCCTTTGTAGTTGGAGAGACTCAAAAGCAGTTACTTTATATGTGCAAGTTCATACATTTCTAAACATTTTGGTAAACCACAAGCTGCCATGGTTTTCCACACAACCACAGTTTCCTGAACACATAAATACTAGAAAAAAAACTCTACTCTACTAAGATGTATTTTTTTTAAACCCATTTCAGTAAATACTGTGAGACAAAATAGATAGTACTAATGTGTTTAACTTCTCTATAGTAAGTCTGGTCCATTGTCAGACATCTTATATTTCTTAGTATTTCTTATCCTTCCTTCAGAAAGTCATTTACAGGAGCAGAAAAATCAAATAAGACAACAAACTTTTTCCGTCTGCGTATCTCCGGTCCATCTGTCTTGATGTTGCTGCAAACAAAAAATTAATAATATTGTAAGCTGGGACACAATGGTCACTTGGGATGAAATGAGTAAGTGACAAAGCTAGTGGATCATTGTTCTTATCCATAGTGACAAGGAACAGTTGTTTATTAGTGATCTGGATGAGTGATTACAGCCTGTGTGTCCTGTTCTCTGACCTGTTTCCTGGACAGATGAAGGACACCCTCTGGTCTCGACTCAGCCACTTCTTGCCCTGTTTCTCCATCCCTGCACACACAGCAGACACATTGATTTCATCAGACAAGGTCAGAGAAAGGATTTATAAAAAAGGATAATCTAAGACAAAACTTTCTCCAACCTTTGACATTGAGTTGGGCAAACTGCAGCTCTTTCTCGTGGTCCCGCAGGAGGAAATGGAAGTCCTCCCATGTGAGTTTCTCCTTGTCATCAAAGCCTGCGGCCTGCATCATGGCCTTGATGCCGTCCTCCGCCTGGCTCTTTGACAAAGCACCGTTGGAGATTTCAATGAAAGACCTGCAGCACATCAAAAGGGCGAAGATGAACCATCAGACAGAAATAAAGACTAGGTGCAGTCATTAAAGAATTTTTTTTAAAATCAATCAAACCTGAGCATCCTGGCAAATTCTTCTTTTGATAAGAAACCAGTGCCACCGATGTCGTTCATGGAGAACATCATTTTGGATTTTTCCTCAGGAGACCCTGGTTGAATACAAACATCATCAATGACATAATGTAGGACTAAACTAATACTGTTTACTGGTTTAAGACATCAACTTTCTTTCAACATGCCATTCATGTAGTCTATTGCTTACTCCTGGCTATCTAAATCTACATTACATCAGTCTATAAAACCTGGAATGAAATGGACAAATATATTAGCATCTGTTTTGTTATATTAAATTAGTGCTGAAATTCAACCTCACTCAAAACCACCAAAATCCTCCAACTGCAGCATTTTTAGATGTACATTTAATGCAGTGTTTAGGTGGCTTAGGCACACAAAACAGCTATAGCATTTTGGAGTCATGAATTTTACCTTTCATAAAGATAACCATCACATCAAGAAACTCTTGGAAGGAGAGGTAACCGTTTCCATCTTTATCAGCTAGTGTGAACATGGAGTCTACAAATAAGGAGTCAGACTTGAGGCCCAGTGCATCAGCAAACTCAGACGCTGTCAGCTCGCACTGGAGAACCTCTTTGGCTTTCTTGTAGGAAATGCCACTCAGGTCCCCAGCGTCACACTTCTCAATTTCCAAGACCTGTGCACCAGAGGGACAGTGAGGGACAGATCATTATATGTCACCATAGTGTCATTAGTAATCTCCCCAACACTAACTGAGGTTACTATATGTCCATCACAGATGAGGTCACCATCAAAACCAACAATTAGTTCTTTTGGCTGGAGGTCGGACCTAATCGACCTCAAACAAGGATTGACGACATTTTGTGGCTGAGCTTAAAGCTGCTGCCGCTGTAACAGAGCGGAGGATGAGGTAAACATCCAGAGGCTGATGGTACCTTAGAAAAAGCATGTCGAATGAAAGTTTCCACAATCGGAGCCCTCTGCTCTTTGGTTAAAGCCTCCTTCAGCAGCTCCCTCTCTCTCATCTCCGTCACTCTAATCTCCTGCCCGATGTCTGTCACCTGCTTGACAAACGCTGCACGTTTGCTCTCATCATCAAAAAACAGCACCTGGATGTGCAGACAGGAGAAGAAAAACAGGAGTGAAGTAAGATAAAAAAGTGTACATCTGCAGAATCATGCTTGCATCAACGATTGGATGAGTTGAAAAATATGAATAGAAGAAACTTCACTGAGAAAAGTGAGAAAGCTGGATGTGCTTAAACTGCAAAAATACTTAAATGTGAACACAGAAATTGGTTGTTTATGCTTACACAAGATGCAGCAGCAGCAATACTTTTCAAAACCCCTTTTGTCCTACAACTTCAATCAGACTGCACCTGCTTTTTCAGATCAAGAACCTGAAGTTGCAAACTAGAGTTGTTCCCATACCAGTATCGTAAATGCCTACGATAATGCATAAATTGCTAGTATCGGTATCTGTGAGTATGCAAGTCTATGCACTGAGCCTATACCATGTAATTAAGCCCTGAAAAAGATCTACCTTAAAGTAGTTTATTTATGTTATTTTTCCATCATGACTGTCATAATAGATAATGAAAGAAGGTTATATTGTAATCTCTGTAATCTCTGTATGTATTTGTTCATGTTTCACAAGTTCCGGTACAGAATTGGTTTCGGGAAGAAAAAAATGGTATCGGAACATCTCTAGTGCAAACCACCCCCTGCTCACCAGGTCGTACTCTTTTATAACTTTGAGCACCAGAGCTTTATGGTGCCGGTCGTTGGAGAGAAGGATGTCTAGGTAGTCCTGGTTGCCCAGATTGAGGCAGCGATGAGTGGACCCAGATCTGTCAAAGACCTGCAGCCTCCTCTTCTCATCGACCTCCACGCTGACAGGATGCAGGGGTTCTTTATGGCCCTGCCATTCGAAGGCTGCAGAGCAAAAGCAGAATGAGACCAGGTGCAAGACAGGATTCTAGATGATGAAGAGGACAGGTGTAAAAAACAGAAACTACCAGATTGGTTTCACTGTCACCTGTGAATAACTGATTATTGGTCAATTTGTCTAGTGTTTATGAGTTGGGTTTTGAAGCTGACAGAATGTAAATCTAGGAAGGTCATTAACACTTTAATCCATATTATCAGCTCAGTTTTACAATTGTGTTGATACCTATGTGGCATACATAATTGTTTCTGCAGGCCGGCACAGCAGTAAATCCTAGCTGCTAATAGTTATTTATTTATCTTTATTTCCTTTCCTTATCTTTGTTTGTATACTGTAAAAATGTTGTAACTTGATTTTTGAGATTAAGCTTCAAAATAAAAATAAAAACTAAATCTGACTCATAGATATTATGTTTTTTCTAATATTAGACATAATAGAAGTATTTTATTTTAGATTTTTTTTCGTACCAGTGATTCCCACAGCCGGATCCTCTGTTCTGTCACCATCTTTTCTTCTTCTCTGGAACTTCCTGTACCTGTACTTGCGGAGATATGCCACCATACAGGCCACCAGAAAACTAACTGAAAGTAAAATTATCAACAAAACTGCTGATGAGTGAAATCAGTATTGTTGCTGTGCCAAAAGAGATGGATTTGTGAGTGTGATACTGACCAACAGGAAAGAGGAACAGAACAATGATAAATATCCCAAAGCCAGCTTTGCTCCCATCAAAGTAATTAAGTTTGGTGGCATTGGTGCAGGGATGGAGCATTGATGCATTCAGCTGTGTAGGCTGAGGACAAGGGTCACCTAGGACAACAGAGAGACCGTTTTTTTCAATCCAAGCTTTAAATATTTTATCACTGATTCGAATGAGCTATGAGTAATTGTTTATGAATCAAAAATAAAATACACGTTTTTACCATCCTTCCAGAAGAACACATTATTTTGTATATCAGTGGCTTCTGCATTTGTGACTGCGATAAGGACATCATGAAAGGTCACATTGCGGATCATTTGGATCTCCTCATGTGTGAACAAACTGGAAGACACCCCAAAGAACACAACTGTAGTAAGAAAATTGGCATCACTGTAATGGTAATTTACACTTTTGTTGTTTTATTAATGGTAAATTACAGGTTTGTTGTTCTATTGCTTAAACATTTCACAGTTTCTGCCTTCAGCACAAATGTTAGTAGTAGTTAGTAGAAGATGTGTTAGTGCTCCTTGACCTTGGAATTCCACATGTTGCTATTCCCTAATAGTCAGAACTGGTTCAGACCAGACTTTCCCTCCCGCCCTTCGCTTTCAGCCTTGTAGAAACTAGATAGGGATGATGCTCTCCCAAAACTCTTTGTTCATTCTCTCAGACTCTCCTGATGAACTGAACCTTCTTTGCACAAAGAATAAATACTCAAAAGACTTTGTTGAGTGAAGCCTTATTTCAGATCTCACCCTATGTAATACAATTTCCACCACATCACACAATACTGTAGGATCAGATACTATTACAGTTGTTTTTATTTTGAAAAATCTTCAAAGAGGAGCTTACTCATTCTGTTTGTTCTCGAACCAAAAGCGGTCTCCGTTTCTGATGCGTTCAAACTGGTCCAAGATTATGGTGGCGAAAACTTCACCCGGTCCATCAAGAGACTCCAGCAGGCCTCCAGGGAAGAGCTCCAGTTTTGAGATGTCTCCGTTGTACAGTTCTGCAATATCGTGGAGCAACTGTTGGACACAAGAACACACACAGGATTACTGTTAAACTCTTTTAAGCAGTTTGATCATTCTTTGTTGAAAGACTTTACCTGTGGGTTGTTGCTGTTGAGCTCAGGATTTATGTCTTCAAATGTCTTGACAGGAGGCAGATCCAGTGCTTTTCTGATCTCAGTGTAACTACGTAGGCCAAAGTCTCTTCCTCTTTGGACGGTCATGGCCACCAGATCTGTCCGGCTGAACCTCAGGGGTCCGTACATGAAGTCTGTCAGGGTGCAAATCAGATCAGAGCAGCGCATATTCGTTTATGACTTGAATATGTTTGATTGAATGATATGTCGAGTAATGTTATTGTAAATTTCTTTTTTATATTTATAATTGCTTGACTTTTGTGGTATTTTCTTCAACACAACACCAAGGCAAATTGCAAGGCCTTGCATGTGAAAACCAGTTCCTGTGACATGCAGTTAATAAGAGTGATTAAACACCTCTCAGGTCATCAACAACAATGTTGTCTTCTCTCTCTGCAATCTGGGAAGCCATGCCCATGAGGAGGTTGTCTACGTCATGGCTACTCTTCACACTGTCACTCTAGAAACAAAATGACAAAAGCATTAATATATAATACTGCTTTATACTGTAAATAATATATCTCCTCTCTCTAATGGGTTTCATCAAGGAGACCATTCAAAATACACAAGTCTATGTTAGTTGTATTTGCTTGCTCTATCCTGGTAAAAGCAATTTAAGAGACCACAGATATCCCTAATATTCATTAGACAAGCACTAGATATGTCTGTGGCTCTGGTGTAGACCAATTGGAAGGTTGGCGGTTCCATCCCTGGTCCAGCAGTCCCAAGTGTCCTTGGGCAAGACACTGAACTTGTGTGTGAATGTGTATCAGCTGAGCTGAGCAGGTGGCACCTTGTACGGCATCCTTGGCTGAGGCATGTGTATGAATGTGTGTGACTGGTGAATGGTTCCTCTACTATGTTAAAGCGCTTTGAGTAGTGTTTAATGGGCTATATAAATACAGTCCATTTACAAAATGAAACACGTAACTCTCTTTATCAAAGAGAAATATATTCAGTTTAAGACTTGATAGACTGTGCCCCACAAAAAACTATGCTTTCTACCACAGAAATACATATAAAGTGATTTGTAATTTAAAAACTGGCACAACATTTCTACCAACGGCCCCATTTGGGCTCAGAGACACACGCTGTTTTACTTTTCTGCATCCTGAGTCAACAGTGAATTTACTGTCAAATCCTTCCATACACTCTTATGAAAATGTGTGAAAAGTATGAACATGATATACCTGACGTTTCCAAAAGCTGTTGCAAAGACGCATTGCTGGTGATAAGCTGCCATCTATGTTGACAGTCTTCTGAAAATGGCAGGTTCTGTTTCTGTAGGAAAAAGGAGAGCAAATGCGGAGGGTTTTTATTTCTAATAGTTAGTTCATACTGTATTTTAGATGGTGTCTGGCACTGTTCACAGCAGAATATTGATATTACACTCAACTTAACTAACTTACTTTGATTTTCCATTAGAAAAAAGAATAATACCTCATGTAAACACCAGGTGGGGCCATAGTGATGCCAAATCGTATGGCAGCAGCCTGGAACTCAGGAGAGATCCCTGGATCAACAAACTTCTGGTAACCTGCATACAGATAAATCATCATCACATAATACAAAACAACAATAGAAGAAGAACAAAATAACCTACAAGCTGAATTAGAAACAACCCTTATGCATGCAAACAATCTATACTATCATCTGAATAGCCAATGTGAGGTAACAAAAAAGCAATATAGATATGACATGAAGAGTTATTAAGGTGATGGGCTCATCTGACCATTGTATGTTAACTTTCTTCAACTGTGGGTGCTTATTCAGCAGAAGAAGGAGACTCAGGGTGATGCTTTGCTGACAGAGCACATATTTGTCAAACACCGACAACGATACCTCACCTCACCACGGCTTGTGGTCACCAGTGCATTACCTGTTCCCCTCCACTTGTACGCACACGCACTCTGGCTGAGTCTTACCTGGGTAAGGAGGAAGCTTTTTGTCTCCAAGATATCCAGGCAGCCATTCATAGAGAGCAATATTCTATGTGGAAAACAGGAGGGATAAAAGTTATTGCAGCTTTTGTGAATCCACACTAAATCTCAACATGATTGTATGTTTGATGGTAATATACATATGATTTTGCCCCTTTTTTGATGGTTTCTTTATATAAAAAAAATATTTTTTAGAATTGTAGCTTGTTATTTAGGATTTAACCAAACATATAGTTTGATTGTAGTTTATTACTTGTGTTTTCAGTAGAAGAAGAAAAAGTAACGTGTGTGGTGTTGTTAGGAAAGTTTTTGCAGAGGACAGACTCAACTAATCAAACAAGTGAGAGATGATGCATTCACCCTTAAACTAAAACCATCAATTTCATCCATAAAATCACGACCACCTGGCGTTGATGCAACCTCACTCTCTTCAGAGTGCAAATTAAATCATCACCTGAGTAGCGAGAGGATTACATGAAGACTTTTCCTTCTACCTGGAATGTGGCCACAACGGTCTTCCTGGCGTTTTGAAACAGCTCTTCGTCTGACCACTCTGGGTGTTCCTCATGCAGTTTGGAGGCTACATAATTGTGGTAGCGAAACCAGATAATCCCCTCTGCTGCTGTGAAAATGTTCTCATTCCCCCAGGCATTTCCCAACTCTGGACACAGAAGATGACACAAATTATAGGAAATTCTGCTCTCCCTTCATGTGAATCAACATCACCCAATAAACAGAGAATAGGCTGTAACGTGTTTTTATACAGAATGGTAAAACTTTTTGCCATAGTGTCACATTCCCATTGCAGCGATTGATGAGCATCTCTAACCACTAATGGAATAATAAGTTGGCTGTTTGTTTTTAAGGATTTGACAACAGAGCGGTAACAACAGGAGAAGATCCTGCAACTCCACAACAGATAATAACTACACACCTTTAACAACACAAGCAACAAACACTGGTTTCATGACACCTGAACGGCATCCTCTATGCTATAGAAAGAGGGATTTACTGTGGTGAGTGTGACAATCCATTTACACAATAATTAAAGAGTCATAACACACGTCAGGTAGGGCCTCTATTGACTAAGCCTCACAGGGTGCAACCTGTGCTGACCTGTATGTGAAATAATAATATGCTTGTTTTCAGCTGCTTGCAGTGTCGATTGGGTGGGCATTACCACATACAATGTATTAGACAGTTCAGATTTCAGATTGTTTAAAAGTGTTGTTCATCCAAACATACACTAAAACACATTTAATCTCATCTTGAATGAAATGCATCCAAATAGTTCAGTGTGATTTGCTGAGATTTGGAGATCTATTATGTGCAATTTCAACTAGTTTGTGAGCATAATAATGACCTTCATTCACTAAAAAGTGTGAAACTGTTTTAAGGAGAAGAGAATTATCACAGGCAGAGCTGTGGATTATTGTGAAGTTGGAAAGAAACGTTGCAGATGAGTTTGGGGGCTTTAAAGGAGTGATAGAAAGCAAAACCGATTTTACCCTGTCATAGTTGAATAACGACAGTTCGGTGGGTAAATAGGACATACATATAAGCTAAAAATCCAATTGACACCCCTTTACTATGAAAATCTCATATTTTGAAACTGCCGCTGAAAACGGGCGAATCTCAACAAAGCTGAATCTAGGTCACGCAGATCTCTGCTATTCCATTACAAAATTCACTTCTGAAACTTTTTTATGCGAGAAATGAACTATGTAGTGGTCAAATATGGGCCGTTTTATGAAAATGTATGGCTAATTGCAAATTTTGTCCGACTGTGTGTCAGAGTTCAGCTGCCGGTGCTGCATGTCTTGCTGCCTCATCGCCTGGCCTGCCTTCCTTCACAGACCCCGGCCTGCTGTGAGCTCGATTGAGCTCGGTCACAGCTGGCAGGCCACGGCACTCCATACCCGCGCAAAGTCACCGTTTTGTGGGTTAATGGACTACAAAACGCCGCTGCCTGGACAGAGCTCCAGGGCCTGCAGCTCCCCTCTTCCTGCTAAATACCCGGTGTGTGTGAGTGACAGCGCGGCCAGCGAGCTTGTTACGCCAGCAATCTGTTACCACAGGTTCCAGTTAATCTTATAATGTGTGTATTCATAATGTGTTGAGTTATTTAAACAAACGATTGGGGAAATAAATGCTTCTTGTCCGCGAGTCTCATTGATAGAGCCCGCGGTGAGCTGGAGTCCATCAATGAGAGCTAGCTAGCCTCCTCCTAACAAGACCTCTGAAATTCACAAAAATGCATTAAAATTGAAATTGTGTGTTAGCAAGTGTTAGCTAAACTTTATAAGACATTGGGTTAGATGTTATATAAGTGGCGTGACGAAATTCAAACTGTAAATATACTATAGTTATGCCGAAAGTGTAGCTAGCTGCAATCGTTTCCCATTGTATTGAATGGGACATATAGCTAGGTAGCTGCTCGTCCTAACAAGACCCTGAGTTCATAAAAATGCCTTAAAATCAAATTGGACACAACGGTTAGCTTTATAAGACATTGGGGTAGATGTCATATAAGTGTCGTGACGAAATTCAAACCATAAATATATTATAGTTATGCCGGCAGCCGGCCGCGGAGCCCCGTAGTGCAGTATCCACAAAGGGTGACTTTGCCCTGGGTATGGAGCCCAGCAGGGCTCGTAAGACTGTGTGGAGGTCCTAAAGTCCGACATGTCTTACCAAATTTGCAATTAGCCATCAATTTTCGTAAAACGTCCCATATTTGAGCTTTATATAGTTGATTTCTCGCATAAAAAAGTCTCAGAAGTGAATTTGGTAACAAAACATTGCAGTGTCTGAAATATGATATTCTGTCACGTCTCTAATGTGTGTGTATTGGGGATTCGCTCAACCAATCAGCGCGCGTCTCTTATGTGTGTGTATGGCGATTCGCTCAACCAATCAGCGCGCGTCTCTAATGTGTGCGTATGGCTATTCGCTCAACCAATCAGCGCGCAGGTCATCTAAATATTCATGAGCATACCATATTTGGAAGAAAAGCTCTTGTTACAAATAGGGCCAAAACACAGGGATGCATAAGGGCCAATAAAATATCAACCAGGCCATTTTCAGCCCAACCAATGTTACATACTCCATTAGGAGACCATAAGGAACAGTGTGAAATACCCTATATAATCATTCTATCACCCCTTTAAAGGCCATAAATGTCTTTTGGGCTGAGCTCCATCCAACCCACACTAACACACTAAGTCACACTGAACTATATGGTTGAACTGCACTCCAGGTACAGAGGAAATTATGTTAATTATGTAAATCAATGATATACAGTAGAAGTCAATTTAGTGCACTATAGTAAAAGTATGGGGTTCCGTTTATGCCAAAAATAAGTCGACATGCTAACTGTCTATCTATGTGTCTTCGTCCATGTATATGTGTCTGCTTACTGTCTATGTCTATGTCTGTCTGTCTATGTCGATTGCTCACATGACTCAACTTTTGTCTGTGTCAACTCATCTTACTCCTGTCATCTGTTGCCCTGCTTGTCATTTGACTGTGTCGTCTTGCTGTGTCAATGCTGGCAGTGTCATGACATGTCATATGTGCTGTTTCACTCTGTTCGTTGCTTTGCAGAGTGAAACAACACAAAGCAACGACAGAGTGAAACGACACATAGCAACGACACAACAGAGTGAAACAACACAAAGCAAGAGAGTGAAGATGACGCATGGCAACGACAGAGAGAAACAACACAAAGCAACGATAAACAACACAGTCATGACACTGCCAGCATAGACACAGCAAGACGACACAGTCAAACGACAAGGAGGGCAACAGACAACAGGAGTAAGTTGAGTTGACAAAAAAAAATTGAGTCGTGAGCAATCGACGTAGACAGACAGACATAGACATAGGTAGTAAGCAGACACATAGACATGGACGACGACACATAGACAGACAGTTAGCATGTCGACTTAATTTTGGCACCAACGGAACCCCATATTAAAGCTCCCCGGTCGTATTTATAAAAGGCCCCTGATGATATAAACCCCACTGTCTGGTACTCAGTGGACAATAAAATGAATCATTTGCAAACAATATTTGGTGCAGGTTGGATGTGAATGAATCTGTAAGTAACAATGTCTCACCATAAAGGCCATGGGGTCCATGATCTCCTGTAGAGGGGTCAGCGGCACTCCACATGAGACTGTGTCCTGTGGCCTTATTTGGCATGTTCCACTCAGAGCCTGAAGTCAAGAGCCCTCCAGAGAAGCTTCTCAGGGAGTCAGACCAGGACGTGGAGGGGCCATAGATGGAGCTGCCATCAATCCATGCTGTCACCGAGTTAACCTGCATGTGATGCATTTGTTTTTTTCTCAAATTATTGCACTTGAGGAAAAGGGAAATGTAGGGTAACATAATGTAAAGTGTCCACCAGAATTGTGACAGTACTTGACCTACTCTTCACATTTACTGATTGCCTCTGGAGGCATGTTAGTGATTACATTAACAAGCATGTTATTTCATATTGATACCTGTGTGCGAGGGTGACTGGGACTCTGGCCAGACTCTTTGTCCCATGGTCCTCTCTGGAAGGGCAGCAGGACTTTTCCAGTGCCAGTGGGGTCAAAGACAGGGTCACCTTTTGGGACTGGGATGTTTATGAACTCAGGTGGACACCCAGGAGTTCTTGAGTCGAAAATTTCAAAAGAAACATGATAACCTGAGAAATAAAAATAATAAAGCCATTGCTACAAAAAAACATTTACTTGGATGCTGAATGCTTGTTTTTTGGGGGGTTCACAGACAAAACATTTCAGATTCTGAACATCTTATTGGTTTAGTATCCGCCAATATAAGCTTTGATTTGTTATATACATTTCTAACATCTTAAAGTTGGACACTTAATTCAACTTTTACATGAGCAACAGTAAAAGTATTAACTTAAAACCTCACACCTGGTTGTTGGTTGCTGCACCTGCATTTCGGTAAGATGTGGGTGGAAAATATCAGTGCGCCATATTGGTGCAGCCTCACAACAAAAGTTCATTTTGGGTCAGATTGTTTATCAATTTTGATCTCTGGCCTACTTTCCAATGCAACAAAACGCACGATATTTACCAAAGAACAGAGAGAGCACGGTCTGGTTGCGTGTTGAGGGCAGACCGGACGGCCCCCCGGCCAGCAGGCGGCTCAGTCTGCGGGGGTTTGGCAGAAGCGGCTCCTGGACAGCTTGGTAGACTCCGTCCCGGTAATGCGCGGGCACGAGGCGCATAAGGTGAGAACCTGCGCGAGCACAAACACAGTGAAGTGCCCAGGTGTGTTGGCAGTCTGTGAGCTACTGCTGCTGCATACTTTGGCAACTTTGTACTGTAACTTACCGACAGCTCCGCGTCTGGGATATCCCAAACTGTTGTACCAGCCGTCAAAGCGACGAACCTCCCAAGTTATTTCACAGCGTGAATCTGTTCAAGACATGTCGAGTTTAAACATCTTTTTCTAGGTTAACTGAGTTGTGTTAAGTGACTCTGAATATGAAGTACAACTCTACTTACGTTCACTGACGATGAGCACCAAGCCAACCGCTGCGCAGATACTCCAAACCCACTTACGCAAATCCATTGATGCGAGAGATGCTCCTCAGCTCAGTCTGCAGCCAAGAGGAGTGAAGGACTTCTGAAAAGTGAAGACACGGCGAAGGTAACTGACATTCACTGTCATATTTCTATTATATTTCCATGTAATATACTTTGTTGGTTTAGCACAGATTAGAAAGACAAACCACACACAAACAACACTGTTCCTTTTGGTCATGTCTGTAAACTGCAGACATCCAAAGGTCCTGTTTCCTGTAGCACTTCGTGTTCGATAGGAGAAGATAAAATAGTTGAGTCTTACCCACTGTAGAGGCTGAAATGTAGTGCAGAAGTAGTGCAGGAGCACAGGTGCAGGTGAGGAATGGTGCAATACTAAAGCCAACATGTGTTGCACAGCTTATCACAAACTGCATGTGACCTGTGTTGCCCAAATGGGTATGGTCCTTACCTCTTAATCACACCTCTTTTCCATAGCATTCCAGTCAGTGCATCCTCCTCCTCAGTAACACAAAGGGGACCGGCACTATAAAAGAAGTGTATGTTCCCTCAACATTCACACTTCACTCTCTACTTCTTCTTCTTCTTCTTCGGTCCTCTTCTTTCAACTTTAGGGTAAGAAAAATCTTTTGGATTTTCTTTGTTTCCTTGATTGATTTTATTTGAAACTTTTCTTGTCATTTAGGTTCAAATAAATGTATTAAAATCAAAAGCACCTATTTGCATTACACTGACTGACGTGGTCACGTGGATGTATAGAATTGCATGCCTTTGTGCATTATACAGATGCATTAATTTCTTTGCCGAAAAGATACACATTGCCAGAGAACGTTAAATGATATTACATGAGTCAGACATGGTTGTGCTTAATCATTTGCCATGTTACACAGCAGGAATATTGTCCCATCTCCTATCTGTAAGGAACAACCTTATCTCTGCATCTGGAGGAAACTGAGAACCCTGCCACTAACACTGTCTTCTCTGTTACACTGTCTAGTTTCAGCTAAGGAGCTAAGATGACTTTCTACGATGACATTTACCCATTCTACCCTTTACAAAGGACCTCCTTCATCTTCAGTGGCTGCTTGCTCACCATTATTCTGGTCTTCCTTGTGCTAGCAGTCAGTCTTCTTCTCATTCTGCCAGGGATACGAGGGAAGTCGGTGAGTTCAAAGCATCAGATAAGCTATTACTCACTGCAAAAAAACTCATGTCTCCTTCTGTCACTTTTTTTATTCAATGCGCCTGAAATAATTTTAATCCTGCTCTTTCGCTTCCTTTCAGAGGCTGTTCTGGATGATTAGAATAATTATCAGCTTGTTCATAGGCGTGGTCATAGTGGGTGAGTTTTTAATTCTCATCATTGTCATTTAATAAATTAAAGATTCTCCTTTTTCTGCCAACATCACTCACCTTTGTGTCCTTTCTCCGCAGCGCTCAACTTCACCAATGACTGGGCTGAGGCCAGAATTACCACTAATGCCACCTACAAGTCTTTCAGCAATGCAGTGGTTAACGCTGACATCGGCTTGCATGTTGGACTGTACGGCATTAATGTGACACTAAAGGGTGAGTCACTCTTGCTGTTCTTATGTGCAGATATGTATATAATACACTTGTACACTGGCAGCTTTAATGTTTTGAACAACTTAGATCTTTGATTAAGATGTTTGCTCAATAGTCTGATGAGATATTTCCGCAAGTTCTGTCATAAATACCCCTGTTTTCTCTCTCAGGGAATCCTGTTGTACAGTTCAATGAGACCATTGACTACAACGAGATGTTCAACTGGCATGACACTATTGAAGAAGAGTATGAGGAAGCTCTGGAGAAAGGTTTACCCAACCCCATCCTGTACATCGCTGAGAAATTCACCCGGGGCAGCCCATGTGGACTCATCTTTCAGTACAGATACTCTGGACGATACGCCTCTGCAACCCTCTGGTAACAGAAATTGTATTAATATACTATCAGTTTCAGCAGATGGTTGTTAAAAGTAGCTGAAATTAAAATGGCTGCACACTTTCACAGGACGGCGTTTTGCTGCTGGATGCTCACCAATATCCTCTTCTCCATGCCAGTCATTCTGTACGCCGGGTACATGATGATGGCCACCGCTGCCTTCATCTTCTTCTCCATGGCCTCCTTCTCCACCATCATGAATGTGCCACAGTGCGTTTTCTCCATAGGGACCGACTCCTTTGAAACAGAGTACAGCCATTCATTCTGGCTGGCTCTAGCTACAGGTAAAGATAAGAAGCTGCACATTCATTTCATATGGTTACTCGTGCTAACTATTATACAGTACAGAGCCAGCTGAAGGGTGTTGATTTCTACTAATTGAAATGATTTCCAGGTGTGCTGTGCACCCTCATTGGGATTCTGGTGGTGATGTTGAACTTTCTTATACCAGAGAAGATGAAAGAGGCTTTCAGTGTTGGCGTCGACAGTTATGAAGACGAAGATGTTTCTTATGGGCAGGGCTACCTGAATTCAGTTTTTCTTGATGGCGTGACAATTTCACCATTGACATCAAAAGGCACAGCGGTAAGTTGGCAACACTCAGAGGGTAATATTACTTTGTCATTTATTTACAAGCAGTGCTTTATTCATTGTTCTTTTATGAACTTGTTGGAAAACTTTGACATTGATATACATTTATTGTTGCAAAATACATATTCAGTTGTGTGACCATTGCAGTATTAATAAGGGATGCAAGATTAAAATAAAATAAATCACTGCTATTATAGCCACTACAGCATATACGTCCTGAATCCTGAGTGCTGCACTTTCATGTCCATAAAACATTAAGGAAGTTATTTCCACCTTTGCTGCTAATTGACTAAGATGATTTTGTTTCTGTGTCTTAGGAACATATATGAAGCCATCCTGGTTTCCCTCAGGGACCTTTTAAAAGCCAATACTTGAAGATATTTTTGCTGAATGTGTTACAGATGGAGTGTCTAATTTCACACCTGTTTCATTATCTATGCGAGCCTGTTAAGTGTTATGTGTTATTAACGATTTAACTGTACATAGTTGTATTTGTAAAGTTATTGTCATGTTGCATTAGTTGTAAGTACAATATATAAAGTTGTATGGGATCCATACACTGTGTTTATACATGGATCAATAAGGATTATAGGTCTCTCATTGTTCAACTCTTTTTGTTGTTTTTGCTTTTTTCAATGCAAAATGAGACAAAATAGTAATAGTGTGATATTGATTACTCTTAATAGCCTCTTTGGGATTTCTTGCAATACATGCACATTTCCATGGCAACAACGTGTGGTTTAATGTGCGCATAGTTCCTGAGCAGCGTCGTCCTTTATTCACAGCTTCTGAGATTAAAATAAATGTGAAAACACGAAAGGGAAGAATGAATACTAAACTGCTTGGATAAGAACAATTGATTAATCTCTAATTCAGTCAAAGGTAATTTGCATCTTGTCTGTTTGTAAGTACTTGTTTTGTAGCAACACCTTAATAAAAATAAAAACAACAAGCATTCATCCGTGACATTGTATTCTTAATGTGTTATAACATTACATTCATTCAGTAGTGTATATTTTGATACATTCTTGTACTGTACGCTCTGGTAAAGGTAATGATCACCCATACTGTATGTCTTTGAAAAGTGTGTGTCTTTGGCCTTCAGCATCACCATAATACACATAATTTAGTGCCTTTGTACAGCATATTATTATCTTCTTTTAATACTTACTGTAATAGATTATCATGTCAGATTGAGAATGAATCCCTGGTCAGTAATTCTTCATAATAACATGCATATACTGTAGTAGTAATATGGCCTTTCCAACCAAGTCCTTGAGTAATCCAAAGTATTTACAGTACAGGTACATTTTTAAACTCCATACACATTATAAAAATGACTAAATAAAAAATAAATGTACTAATTTATCTCTTCATAAGAAAATAATCATGACCTTAAAGCTACTTCTCTTCAACACCAGAAACTCACGTACATTACCACAGACAGAGTGTTCACATTGTAAGGCCATTATGACAATGTAATTCAAGATAAAACCTGAAAATGAGAACTGGATGTTCTTTACAGCGTTGCAACAAGAGGCAGAGAAAATAAAATGATAGAAAAATAAATTCTCCTCGTCCCACTGAGCCACCTGTCGGTCATCTGTCCATCGCCTCCACACAGCCAGACATGCAGAACTACAGTGGGCTGATCCATGCAGGGTCTCTATATGTAGATAGGCGTCTCCTGACCTGTCAGCAGTCTGAACATCACAGCAGGCATCGTCTTCATGTTGATCTGGCAGAGAGGCAGAGATGAGAGGAGTGGGGACAGTTACACTGTCAACTTAAGAGCCCCTTTATAGAGGCACAGTCCTAATGACATCACTTGAATCCAGGCCTAATTTACTCCCTTTGGAGCCACCAGACACTCAGAGAACTTGAATCCATTACTGACAAAGAATAAGCTTCTAGGCTTTAATGGAGATACATACTGGGAGAAATTGGGGGGGAAACACACACACACACACACACACACACACACACACCCACACACACACACACACACACACACACACACACACACACTAAAGAAAACTCACCTGGCCATAAATTAAGCAATTTATAATGTAATTTATACTAAACTGTCAACTGTACAGTAAGAAACTGATTTACGCCCTCTGGCTTAAATCAGTGAATAGTTTGACAGCTTGGGAAATATACTTGTTCACTCTCTTGCCCAGCATTAGATGATCCAAAGGTTACAAAATCCACCTACCAGCACCTCGAAAGCTTACTAATTAACATGCTGTATCTCGCTTATTTAATCTGTACAAAAACTGTAGTGTAGAAATGACACATTGTGGTTTTACGAGGGTTTGTGTGCCAGACTATTTCCTTCGATTTGTATTAAACAAACAAGATTTAATAAATGAACTTTAGCGGTGATTGTAGGTGGATTTTGTTACCTTTGAACGGAGCCATGCTAGCTGTTTCCCCCTGTGAATAAGTGCATTTTCCAAAATGTCAAACTGTTCTTTTGAATCACAGCATCCATACTGTGTAAATTTAACAGTGTACCATGACTGGAATTACATATTGCTTACCAGGCAAGTTTCCCTTTAAACAATCTGCAGCACCACTTACACTTGATTTTATCAGTGTTTGCATAAAGATTTAACTGTTGTTGAGAATGTCCAAAATAAGACCCTGAGGCCAGTCAAATCTGACTCCTATTAACTAATTCCCGCGTCTTCTTTTATGGACTTACGTTCACTCTACACAAGGATCAATCAGAGATGATGAGTTAAGTCAACCAAGTTTACTGAGTCCAGCCAGTCCAGTCTCATGGCAGTTCATGAAATGGTCACGTTATTGAATCTATTGATTTGTGTACAGGACACGTTCATGTCGTTATTTTCATGTGGTGAGCACGAATTTTAAAATAATGTATTTCAAGTTGTGGCCGGCGTGTAGCATTTCCTTTCCCCGTTGTTGCGTACCCCAGAGACCGTGGATCGTGACCCGGCGCCCGTTGTTGTCACTGTCCCGCGTGTGGCGTTTCATTTCCCCGTTGTGGTGTTTCATTTCCCTGTTGTTGCGTCCCCCAGAGCAGCCCAGTGTCATGGCAGTTCGTGAAATGGTCACGTTCGAAAATCGTGACCTGTACATGAAATAAATGAGAAAATCATGACCTGTACACAAATCAATAAATAAAATATAACGTGACCATTTCACGAACTGGCGTGAGACCGGGTTGGTCCAGCATAAGAGTTACAACACAGCTGTGGGTTCACAAAACAGAGACTAAGTTTCCCTAGCAACAGACATAAAGTAAGGGCCCCGTCTTCACCCTAATCTTTTATTGTCTTCCTGCAGGGCGGTGTCTTCTTGTCTCTAGGCAGAGACTGTCATCTTTCACAACACATGCCAGGGTTCAGGCCATCTGTGTTGCACAGCTTCCTTTTTTTATACACATTTTCTGTTTTTCTACCCAACTATGTTGTTTATAATGATCCTTTCATACCATATACCGTAAGGCTTACTCTATTTTAAAACTTACTGTAAGCTTAATCAGAGTATAATGCATCAGAGTTCTTCTTTGTACGGGCAATGCAAATGTGCCTCACCCAAAGTACTTTTAACCACTTCCTCAATGACTGCACACAGCTTTTTTGCAATAGGCACAATGTAACTTTAATTATTAATATTCTACAGTGATCTAATCTGTACTTACAGTGATTTCTGTGGTGCAGTAATCAGTGAGAATTGCCATCTTGTGGCATGATGTCTTCTTACCTCACCCACTGAGACAGACAGGGTTTGAACAATCTTCTCATGTGCCATGGCGACAACACTCTGACCATTTATCTCAATGATTCTGTGTCCAACGCGAACACCGCCTCTCTCAGCTATGCCACCTCGCATCAGACTGCAGATCTGAGGATGTGAAAAAAGACACTTTGTATTCAACTGCATAGTATATAACACACCCCTCACTCTTTAAAACAGCGGTGCTCTTCAGAAGCTGCCATTCATTTTTAGCCTCAACCTAAAGTGTAGTGCCATGCTTCATACTGACAGAGGCTTACTCACAATGCCATTCTGCACACTGAAACCAAGCTGGAACTTGAGATCGGGTCTCTTGATGAGGACAGTAGTGACAGGAGGGCAGCTCACAATACTCAGCTTTACCTTCACCTGGTTCTTCAGACCCTGGAGCAAAAAAACATAAAACCCCATTAATGTTCCAGTAAAGTATAAGTATTATGATATTTCTTATTTTCAACCAATTAATTTATCCTAATTAGTATTACCTACCTATTAATAAAGTCTAATATAACTGATTCCTCTATTAGTGTCTAAATAAATGATAAAATTATATGATAAAAGCTGCAATTTCTTTTGATCTGATCCCACATACATCTTCTTGCTTAATACTTACTAGTGCACTAAATCCACAGCTAAAAATAGTCTGCAACAATTGCACTATTTACTTCTGTTTGCAAACAACTAGGAAAAAGTTTAGTGGTATTTACTGAGAAGACTGAGTGAACACTGAATATGTGAAAACCGGAGGTGCCTGATGCTTCGTACCTTGATGATGCCCTGACAGGTGGCAAGTGGCAGCCCCACCAGGCTTGTGTCATTGATGGACATAATCTGGTCCCCAACACTGAGTTTTCCAGAGCGAGCTGCAGGGCCGCTATTCAGCATACTGGCCAGGATGACGGTGGGCAGAATGGAGCCCCAACCAGACTCCACGATCACCACGCCTAGGCTCTCCCCTTTCTGCTTCTCCACGTGCAGCTGGAACAAAGAAAAAGCATTTCTTAATCATTTTCAAGCACATTTCGAACGTCACATGCCGAGGTTCAGAAGATTTGTGAGATTCTGGTACAGCGATTTATGTTGTTGAAATTCATCCGTCATCATCCACAATTCACCTGCAGCCAAAAAACAAATGTCACACCTCTTTACAGTTGTCTGAGTTTGAGAAATGGACGAGGTCATCGTGGTACATTTCCTGGGAGTTGATGATGTCACTGTATTGTTTCTGGCTCAAGTCAGTCGGGTTGATGCCGTTGGCTCGCAGGAATTCTCTGTAGGCCACGCTAAAAGCCTGACCGATGGACTGTGCAATGAGCTGTGCCTGTGGGAAGGGGAGAGTTTGGGGAAAGTTACTCAGCAGAAACGCTATCCCAGTTGACAACAGCAAGGAGGTGAGAAAGATCACAATAATGTTTTAAACAAAGGTATGTGCAGTTAAGCAGCAAACACTCACATCCTCTGACTCAAATACATAGCAGATCATCCTGTACTGACTCTTCCCTTCGCTGGCAGAGTCGGGAGATTCTGAGAAATCCTCTGATGAGGCCTGAGACATGCGCCTACGTGCCATCAGAACCACAATACTGCCAATGTCTGCAATATAGGAGATGGTCCGTAAGGCACTGTCCATCATTGTCTCCTATGTGGAGCAAAAATAATGACAATCGTTACTCATTATGTCTCAAAGATAGATTTAACACAGAAGGGAGGCTGAATCAACATACAAATAGTTACTCACCTGTGTGTCAGCATTCAGCACTTTGACAGCTTTAGTGGAAATAAACAGGTCCACTTCTGTCATCATTTGAGAGTCTTCATCTTGGCTCTTTGAAATAAATAGCATATTGTTTTATTAGACATTTAATATTTCTGTACTTTGTCTCACAATGCAAACTTTCAGCTCATTATCAAAACACCAACATGAGCAGGTGAGCAAAAAAAGGCATGCAACAGCTCCACTGTGTGGTGAAGAAATTACTCTGCTGCTGCATGGTGTACCCTGCACAAATAAGTCAGCTGACAATACAGGTATATATATAAAATTCCATTAAAATCCAAAGTTAAAGGCACTTTGTGAGAACAGGCCTCTGCCAGTGCTGAACAAGTACCTTGTTTTTATACCCAGAGACATCATTTTTGATTTTTAAACATGCAGACACACCCTTAGGATTTGGAATCAAGTCTCTCTGTTAGTTTGAGGGCTAAAGCTTAAAAGATAACTTGTCTAATGGCAAAAATCCCATATACAGATTACCATCAACTTTGGATCAATTTCTCCTGGACACAAGGCTAATCTGTTTGCCAAATTTCTTTTAAATTTGTTGCTACATTTTTGAGACACAGAAACAGGGAGACAGCGTGCAGTAACCTCTTTGGCACACTTGAATATGTATAAATTATATCAATGGATGTTAACGACGAAGAGGCAGATTACCTTGATACGACTGACAGCTTCATGGGCTTGGGACATGCGGACAGACTTGGATGGATTTTTATCAGACAACACCTGAGTGCAGCCAAGGTAGTTAGCAGCAAAGATGATCCCATCAATAAGATCCTCTGGCTCACAGGGACCTGGGACTACTCAGCAAAACAAATCTCATTGTAAAACATTGTGATGTTCTGCAAAGAATTATAAAATGTAAGACTATTATGAGATAATTACCATCCTCAAAGC
This sequence comes from Perca fluviatilis, assembly GCF_010015445.1. Taxonomy (NCBI): domain Eukaryota; kingdom Metazoa; phylum Chordata; class Actinopteri; order Perciformes; family Percidae; genus Perca; species Perca fluviatilis. The sequence goes on along the minus strand of NC_053119.1, from coordinate 19,428,218 downwards.
TGGGGAAAGAAGCTGCTTCCTGTGTGTTCTTTAAAATAAATTTAAAAAAAGTTAGACTTCAATGGAAAACGTTTTCATGGTCATAATACTTGAAAAAGAGATATCAGTTATCAAAGTTAGTATTTATTTGAGTATTGTGGCCCATTTATAGTTACAAAAACATTCTCCAAACTTTAGTGTGTATGATGAAAAATTTAAATTATAAAGATGGAAAAAGACAATTATCAAAAACGACATGGTCATGAATTTAAAGTGGTTGGAATCACATCTTTAAAAATCATTGTGTGTAATACGCCTTCACCTTGGATGTGTTCCTCTCCTCTGCAGGGACGAGCTCTGGACACTGAGGCCTCCTCGACTGCTCTGACATGTCCTCAGGTATCACAGCTGTGCTTGGTTTCTCACCCTGTTGCATACAAACATCTGCTTTAACTTCAGCAAGCCTTGTTGCAATGTTTCTTATTGTCCTGTGTAGAAGATAACCCCATGGGGAAGAGGCGAAAAAGACTATACGTGGCAAAGCATGTAATTAAAATCTTACTTAATTCACTCTGGGACACAGAGAAGGTAGACACAAACACAAGCCACAGGGGAAGAGATCTGACAAAGACCTGCCCTATTTGCATTGGTTACCTGCTGGGGTTTCTCTGGCCGTCTCTGCCTCTCCTCAAGAGGCTCCCTCTGTTGTTCTGGTGTGTGATGAGGAGCCAGGGATGGTTTGATAACCCTGGGTTCGCTCTCCCGGCTGTTAGCAGAGGAGGGACTGGGTCTGGGAACAGGAGGAGTCTCTCTACGAGGCGGGGCCTTCTGGGTGTCAGCAGGCGGCTGAACATGGGAATGACGAGGTGGTGGAGGAGGATGTTGCTTACTGAAACCAGACCTAGCTTTGGTCCGCACAGCGGCTTTTTTGCAGTCCTTTGACAAAGTCTTTGGCCGCTGTTCAGTGCTGTCAGTGGTGTATCCTTTGATCCCAGAAACAATATGCTCAATGTCCTCTACCGCTCCCCTCCTCCCTCGTCCTTTACCCTGCCTCTCCTTCTCCTTTGAACCCATGTGAGACGACTCACACTTCTTACTGGCTCCCGGGATATTATGGTTTCTTGCGACTTGAGTGTCATCTGCTCTTTCCCTTTCATCACCTCCCTTTCTGATTCTTTCATTCTCGTTATCCTGATAAAGGCTAGTCTGCCTTTGAACACTGTTCTCTGTCTCCTCTAAATCCTCTATAAATGTGGCCCCATCCAGCACCTCTTCTATCTCATCTCTATCACTGAAGAAGAACCTGTTCTCCTGGCCCTTTTCCATCTCCCTCTCTGCTTCATCCCCAGCAGTTGGAGCACAATGTGACCTAAAGCGATTGCCCGTCTTGTGAGGCTTAGTGTCTGATTGTGATCCTTCACATATTTCTGTGCCATGACGAGGCCTGGGAGTGAACTGGTCAACAGCACTGCTGTTCTGATTAATATTTTCACCTACTGCATACTTTATATAGCCACTATCCTCAGGAGAGTACTGTTTGTGGTACCTTGTGTCCACAACGCCCTCTCTGTTTAAATGCAGCACCTCATCATAGTCCTGCTCCACATCAGAGCCCACGTTGTCGTACTCAGAGCAGGTGTCCTCCATGTCCTCAGGGCTAGGGTCACAACTCATGTAAAAGTGGCTTGCAGGGACAGGAGGAGTCAGCTGCTCATAGTTATCATTCTCCAAGGTACATGGCTGTTTCTCAGATGCCTCCTTCACCAAACCTCGCTGCTCTTCTTGGCTCTGTTTAGTGAGTCCTGGACTGGGGCACAGTGGAGGGCTGGAAGCCAATATCTTGGTAATGGTGCCTGGCCTTTTTCCATGAGCCATAACTGGCCCTGTAAGCCCACTACCCTCAACCCTGTGAACATAAATAATAACAAAAATTGCCTTATGCTCTATGTACATTTTCACTTGATACCTTTACCAGCACATTGCTTTTTTATTCACATACGGTCAGAACAATCATTGAAAAAATACTAGGTTTTATGAGATAATTTACACAAATCATGTCAAATTTCTTCGCTGAAACCAACATATTGTAAAAATGAACTGCCAAAGGTTACTTTATGCATCTCTCTCTCTCTTCCATAAATTTAGCACTTTTTTTAGCCATTAAGATTTTGTTTCAGATACAGGACAACCTCTTCCGTTGATTCATTTACAAACTATTACAGTACAACCTAACAACACATTCCCAGAGCATCTCTCAAGCACTTTACACTATATCAGATTTAAATAACATATAATCAAAGATTTGTTTCCAAATGTTCACAAACATTTGAAATGAAAACATATCAGAGTAAATGTCTCTGTTTTACACTTTAAACGAATACAAATCTATACTTCAAGGACAAACAGCCACTTAATAAGGTGATAATAATGTACATCCATCTATTACTTCTACATCATCCAACGCACCATCTTAGTCCTTTTGTCTATGAATGCTGATGTTGTTTGTTATCTGTCATCTTGCTTTGTTGCATCTGCTCTAATTTTGTCTTGATGTCATGCAGAACAGGAGATACACAGCAAAGCCGTGAATCAGGCCATTTTCTTATGTAAAATAAGTCTTATTTTTTTCTACTAAAAGAATACTCTCACTTACAAACTCATCCCTGAAGCATTTATATAATGTGGTTAGTGTGGGTGCCAGATTTATGATCCATGTCATATGTCCTCTGAGGAAAACCGTTTGTGGAATAGTACATCATTCTTTTGACATCTGAAAAGCATCTCTGAATTGTTTGACCTGGACTAAGGCACAACATAACATCCTATCTATTGGCAAATAGACAGATAATGCCACAGGTCGATGAGAATGAAAACACAGTTGATGGAAAATGAATTTCTTTGCACTCCTGTGTTTCTTTTATGATGTTTTAGTTGTTTAAGAAGTCAAACAACAACAAAAAAAGAAAAGATTAGAATCACAACACTGTTATGCTAAATCAAAGTCATACATTATATAGCTGAACTGACAAGTGGATTAATCGATTAGTCGATTGACAGAAGATTCATCTGCAACAATTTTGACAACAATTTTTCAAAAATGCCAAAATTCACTAGTTTCAGCCTCTTAGATTTCTATAATATTCATTTGAACATCTTTAAATTTTGGACTGTTGGTCAGACAAAGAAATATATTCAAAGCCGTTACCTTAGGTTCTGGGAAAATATGATGGGCATTTTCAACCATTTTCTGACATTCAATAGACCAAAGAAAATAATTGGCAGATTGACTGATAAACGAAAATAACAGAACTGCAGCACTACAGTATGTATGACACCACCAGAAGGATATTAAAGATAATTATTCAATTCAAAATGACAAACAAAATAAACAAAACACATTAAATTATACTTACCAACACAGTGATTTAGACTGACTATTGCCTAAATAAGACCTTACGAATGCCCTGGGCCCATTAAATGTATTCTCTATTGTGATTTTAAACAAACCCAAATACCCATGACATGTGAAAATGCTGTTCTCATCCTGGTAAAGGCGTTATCACTTGGTTAGTATAGCCTATGTATCAGAGCTATCACTATCGTACTGAATGGAGTGGTCTGATACCCGCCCAGTCTAAATATGTCAACACCCTTATCTAAACATGAATCATGTACGCTTGAGGCTGAACTGGAAAAAAAAACAGAAGAAAAAAAACAGTACGATTGCGTAGCTTATGTATCATAAATACGGTTGGGCTTAAGCTTTTGGTTTATCACACTACACACAATAAATCCTAACCGTTCACAGTGTTGATCAGATAATGCAACTGAGAGGTATGAGAACAAAACCTAATCCCCCACCAGATCACCTCCAATACAGTATAACACGACTTAATCATGACCTCTCCATGGTGCTGAAGTGGACAACAATACGGTTCGTTATAGCCTTGAATTGAGGTTAAGATTTCATGCATTTCGCCCTGCCCTTGACGTTTTTGTGGTGGAATTTTATAAACCTATTACGCTGAACTTTTGCCGCAGCTGCAGGAGTGGTTGTTGTGGTTGCTCTGCTTTCCCCATAAGTGGACGCCGCATTCCCATCTGCTTAAATATCGATAAGATAATCGCATGCTATGGTTTCCCTGCGCACTTAACACGCAGTGATGGAGCTGACTCCCTGTACACACGCACGCACACACACACACACACACACACACACACACACACACACACACACACACACACACACACACACACACACACACACACACACACACCACTGCTAGTTTCACCATCTGGAAGCAAATATTACCCTGCTGCTGCAATTCACATCGACCTTGATTTGAAGCATCGAGACTGCACCATGCTGACATCCAGTTTATGGGCTGATGTTGTACCAGATCGAGGAGCACATCTAGAATTGTCTTCAGCTTTGTTATCGCAAGCCGAATAGGCCTATATATGCAATAATTACATTTCCACCCCCATCCATACACAGAAAATCCTACGTGCCACTTACCAACATCAGTGCTGTCGTAGGCCCTCTTGTAAAATGCCTGTGTGCTGATCAGATCAGATTGCTCTCCGGAATGGTGATTTTTGAATAAAAGCCGCACAGCAGCCCAGGAACCTGTGTAGAAAATACACCCCCATCATGTGCCCACTGCTCTGTCCCTCTTTATATCATAGGCTACAGTCTGTCCACAGTAACAGAGGCATACTGAGCACATACAAAACATACGCCTAATAACTGACCCATATTATTATAGTTTAAAACACTTAATAGCAATTTCTTGTATTTTTAAAAGTGTATGGTGCCTTTTAGGGTGTAAAGGGGGTTATTCATGTTTTGCATTATATTATCATTGACTTTCTATTTTAAAATATATACAATTAAATATTCTACATCTAGAACAATATGTTTGATTTATTTATTTTTTGTTTGGATTTTGCGTTTAGTTGACAAAAATATCGATGTAGTTGGGATCGATTAGTACACCTTAAAGGCATTCTGCGCTCCGCTGGTTAAGCCTGAGAAGCGAGAACGAGAAGCGGGATTGTTATTATCGTGAGCGCTCCTCTACGGTATGTTGGCTCATGTTTTGACATTTGGCAGTCTTTTATATTAATGTTTTGTCGTTTTTCTAAGAAGCAACAAACTACAAATGTGTGACAATATAAAATGAAGCGTTTCTTTTTGAGCTAACGTAAGAGCTAGAGCTATATCATTAACGTTATCCATCGACCCTGTCCACACCGATAATTCTCCTCAGAGTAACGTTATGCAACAAAGAAAATCTGCTAAAAACTTAGCAGCTTTTCATCGAGCAGCACAACTTCCGCCTGCATCATGACCGAGAGAGCCAACAGAGACAAACTCAAGCGAAGTTTGTCATTGTCCAAGAGTAAGAAGAAAGGAAATGTCAAAAGTGGGATTTCTGCCAGTGCTGCCACCACAACTCCTATCACCTCATTCTTCAGCAGCCAGCCTCCACCTAAACTGTCCTGCCCTCTGTGTGCCCAGTTGGTACCAAGATTCAAGATCAATGAGCACATTGATTTGCAATGTCAGAACTTTGAGAGAGGAGACAGCATTGTCGCCTCAGCAAGTGATAGTGTTTTGCCAAGCATCCAGCTGTCACCCAGAAGGAATCCCCCAAAGTCTCCAGAGCTGGATCCAAAGAAGGAAGAAGAGATCAAAGAGACAAGCCCCTATTTCAAAAGGAATAATTCTCAGCAGGCACCACGGGAGATAAAAGGAAAAAGTGTGGTCAGGACCATTGACCTGGGAAGTCTCTCCTCCAAGTTATCAATGAAATCTCATAAGGTATCTGAGAGGACACAGAAGGAGGATAAACATGCCAAGATGTGTCCTGAAAACAAGATATATTCTTCTGAGGCACTTAGCAGCTCACAGAAGGAAAATCAGAGTTTAGAAGACAAAAAAGACTACGTGGCAGTCATTGACCTTACACAAACTAGTGCAGACACTCCATTGGAAGATCTCACATGTTCAGACAAAGGATGTCATCTTGAATACAAACCATTTAAATCAGAGACTTTTGAAAAACGAGTTGCTCCAAAGCTGCGCTCTTCTTCCTCCAAACTATCAAAGAGAAAGATGGGAACAACTTCCACTGGCAGGTCTGATTCCAGAAAGAAAGCAAAATATGAGGGGAGCAGCAGGGAGCCAGAGGAGGTGTTGTCTAGTTGTCTAGTTGTGGCAGAGATGACTGATACGGACCAGCTTAAAACTGAGGTACCTTCTACCACCCTTTGTGACCACCATCTGAGTTCAGAGGAAACATATGAGAAAGGTGCGGCAGCGATCAATAGTAATTCACTGGCAAAGTTGGGTGCTGAGAACATCAGCAGTGACCAGGTTGTCGAGAGCTCGCATCCCCAATGGCTTCCCTACTACCTCCGTAACTTCCGGACTGTACTACAGGCTGTCCTGGAGAATGAGGACGACAGGTCATTGTTTAACCAGGATGACATGTCACTCGTACATGCATTTGAGAAACTCTCAGGTATGCTGATATATCACTACTTATTGTTATTTAATATAAAAAAGGCCTCATCACTCATATGTATGTTTCCCTCTCAAAGTCATGGGGCAGAAGCTGTATGTCAGACTCTTTCAGAGGAAACTGAAGTGGCTCCAAGTAAATAAACTGGATTATGAAGAGATATGCAGTGATCTGGGACCTGTTGCTCAGGAGCTGGTTCAAGGTGGTTTTCTACAAACAGGTAAGTAATCAATAATAATACGTTTTTCACATTTTGTTGCATCTTTAGGAGAGTTAGCTAAAACCTATTGTATTATTGCCATGTGTATAATTATGCTGTTAATGAGGATTGTGTTGGTTACATCTTTACAGAAGAAACACAATGAAATGTTTGGATAAAAACTGACTCCACTTCCTAACACTTTTTAATCCCTCCTGTATTGTAACTACTGTTCCTTAAAGGTGGTATAGATTGTAGATCGGAAGATAGAAAAGTTCCTGACCCCCCCCCCCGCCCCCCTTGCTATTCTGCACAAAATCCTCCACTGCTTAGATAATGAATGGATTGATGACATTTTTCTATATCTAGCACTGGGTTCCCAAGGGCCCCCAAACTCTGGAACAGTCTTCCTGTTGAAATTAGTTTTTCTACCTCAGTGACTTAATTTAAATCGCTACAAATTTTTTTGGTCTTCATGTGCCATGTCGCTTTTTAACTTCTACTTTGTATTGTACCATTTGTTTTTGCCTTACTATTTTTTTGTTTGTATGTTTTGCAAGAGCTTTGCAACATTGTTTTGCAAATGGATTCACAAATAAATTATATATAATAAAGAATATATGTTATCTTGCTGAAACATCACATCACCCCAAACATGTACATTTTCTGTTTTTCTCTTGTTAATGCACTCCTGTGCTGTTTTTGTATATCAAAGAGAGCGACCTTCAGGACTTGGGGGAGGCTCTGGAACTCCTGCCTGCTCCTGAACTCAAAGCTCTGGCTAAGACTTTCCATCTGGGTAATTCTGGGACTCAGAAACAGCAGCTAGTGGACGGACTTCTCCGTCTTAGCAGGCAAAAGTCCTTCTTCTCTCTGACCCCTGCTCAGAACAACATTGGGGCTGTTATTCTCAAAAGGTGAGATGATCAAACACATTGTGCTTATTCACAACGCTAGTATTGCAGTATTGATCTCACCCCTGTTCTCTCTAACCTTAAAGGGCAAAGCAGCTGGCAAGTTCCTGTGTGCGCCTGTGTCGTGGTCCTCGGGCTGTCTTTTCTCGTATTCTTCTCCTCTTCTCTCTGACGGACACCATGGATGAGGAGGAGGTGGCAGGTGGTGGGCAGAGCCAGCTCTTCACCATTCTGCTGGTTAACTCAGGACGTCTGGCCTTTCCAGACTACACAGTGCAGCGCACAGCCAAGGTGTTCCAGGACAGAGAGGATCTTATCAGGTTAGGGTCTGCCAAAAGAGTTACATTTATTGTATTTTGTCTAAGCATGATAGCCAAGAATAAATACTCACAATTCAATCTTTCACACCAGATATGAAGCATCCATGCGAGCCCTGCAAGAGGTAGTCTCAGCTATGCAGGGAGGTCAGTGGGAAGAGGCCATGGAGCTTTACACTGCTGCCAAAAGTGTCTGGCAGGAGCTGAGGAAAAACCATGACCTCAGGTGACATACTGTACATTTACTTGCTTCTGTCTAAAACAAAGATATAGAGTCCCCGGATATAATGTTAACATTATCATTGTGTTGGATAGTCACCAGGAGGAGCTGCCTGTGTTTCTGCGCAGCTTCACTACAGGATGGGCTTATACTCGGATCTTATCCAGAGGGGTAGAGATCTTGCAGAGGCTACGTCGCTATGAGGTTTTCTGACCATATCCACTCTCACACAAGTATTTAATTAATTTAATTAAGTTAAAAGTATGTCATAAAGATATTATGGGTCTACGTTTGTGTTTCAGGAGGCAGTAGAGGAGCTGCAGTCCTTACTGTTGCAGTCCATTTGCTGTCCTGACAGCCGAGGACGATGGTGGGACAGACTGGCGCTAAACCTTCACCAGCACCTAAAACAACCTGAGCAAGTGAGTATCAGTATCTGTGGTTCCATTCACCTCTTTAATACATTTTCATCATTAATCTTTTTGTGTGATTGTGTGCTTTGTAACAGCTGTTGTGTTGTCATTTGTTTGGCGGTGGTCTTTTCCCATTGCTCCTAGGCTATTTGTGCTATCAGAGATGGGCTGTCAGACCCTTTGGTGCGAACTGGACATAAACTTTCTCTTCATCAGAGAGCTGTGAGGATGAAAGAGTCTGCCAGCTTGAAGAAGTATCACCTGCACCTAAAAGACCTGCCCACTATTCAAGTCCAAGATGTCACACATGTGAGTTTAGCACAGTACAGTATGTCACTATTTGGGTTTCTAAGAAAATAAACAAGTGTTAATTGTTGGGTGTATGCAAAATGGTACATTTATGTTTTACTTTTGTTTCCAGGTGACCATCCGGGGACAGTTGTTCCCTCATGAGGGGGGCATGGGGAAATCGAAGTTCCTTTTACAAGCAAATGGAGAGGGGGAAGAGGGTGCTAATGCCACTGTTATATGCTCTGTGGAAGAGCTGTCTTTAGCACATTACCGTCAAGAAGGCTTTGACCAAGGTAAGCAGTTTTGCTTCACCAATTAATTAATTAATATTTCAGTATCCTTTTATTACCTTACCATTGCATTGCCATTGTTAATGTGATAGGGATCCATGGAGAGGGCTCAACATTCTCAACCTTGTTTGCTCTTCTGCTATGGGACATCATTTTTATGGAGGGTATTCCAGACGTTTTCAGAAATCCATACCAGGTAAAGTAAGCTCTACATGTATTGTTAACGTTTGCAGGATATCTGCATCTACTGAATACCAGTTTAACTTCTCTCCTTTCTTCTTACAGACATGTCCACTGGATCTGTACACTGACTGTTTCTATGAGAACAGAAAAGAGGCGATCGATGCTCGTGTGCAGTTACTAAGGGAGTCATCTGTGGAAACTCTGCATGACATGTTAGAAGATGTCTGGACCTCCCAGGAGGGTAAAGTGTGTTCACTGGTCAACTGGGAGCTTTTCTCATCCCTTCACCAGGCGCAGGTATTTTAGTCACTCTTGTAAATATACACTTTGTGGGCACACCTGTAAAATCTAATGCAACAGTCAAGCCATGAATTATACCTTGACCAGGATAATGGATAGATAGACAGATAGAGATACTTTTTTTATCCTGAAGGAAATTAATAATAATGTTCATTTGTTTTGATTGACACTGTCAGCGAGGTATTCATTTTACTATATGTTTATTATTGATGTTATAGTTTGCAGTAGTGTTGAACTGGACTTCATTATATTGAGGTCTGTCTAATGTTTTGCCCACCCCATTTACAAACATGAGGGGGGAATGAATATTAGAAACACATTTCAATATAATGCATCCCAGTACAACACCACCACTTACTACGACCTCAATAGTAAACATTACATCACATTATACTTTTTATAAATGTTACTGATGCATGTGTTACTGTAGGTACTAACATAACTGCTTTTATACTCTAATTGCAGTCTCTCGTGTCATGCCTGGGTGGAGCCTTCTTAGGAGGGGTAATAAGACGAATGTCGAAAGACTACAGACACTGCCGTGGAGGTTTGCCTGATCTAGTGGTGTGGAACACCTCAAACAACAGTTACAAGGTGAGCTGTTGAATTAGATATTTTCCTTTGTGTATGGCTTCAGACACTGTGGTACCTGAATCTGGTTACATGAATTATACCGCAGCATGCAATGTGACGTGGGGTGTCTTGTTGTAGCTGGTGGAGGTGAAGGGGCCCACTGATCGGCTGTCCCAGAAGCAACAGATATGGCTGGATGAGCTGCAGAAGCTGGGGGCTGATGTGGAGGTGTGTCACGTGACAGCTACTGGAGCCAGAGGAGCTCGTCTGGAATAAATAGACACAGGAAAACTGACTGATAAGACTTTGTTGCTAATTATTCAGAGTGTGTGTAAAATGGAAACCTCAGCACACAGAAACTCTGAATAAAATCTGGGAGCTTTTTCGGAGTCTGGTCATATAGAACAGATGTTGATGTTTATCTCAAAAACTCCATTTATCTTCCATCACAAATGTAATCCCTTTTGAGTATAGTGAGTATCATGGCATGGAGTGTGCCTCATGACATTTGGCATTAACATCAGGGAAACCACGGTCTTCAACAGGAAGAGGTGCATTACAAGATGAAGATATTTGCTGAGAACGGCCAGGATCATAAATAGCTTGCCTACAGATAATCAGAATTGATGCATGAAAGGAAATGCATCCAACACCCACACCAAACTGATGGTATTTCCATTTTTTTGGCAACACTATTTTCAGGATTTTGGGTTGCCAAGCAATGAAAACACACATTTAGTTGGCTGCTTATGAATTGTATGACAGCTCTACAAGTTTGTTATGCAAGTAATTACTGTGATAACATGCCTCTAAATAGGGCTGGGCGATATGGAGAAAATCAGATATCACAATATTTTTGACCAAATACCTCGATGTCGATATTGTGACAACATTGTAGGGTTGACAATTGGTGTTTTTACAAAATATTTTCACAATTAGATTTTAGATAAATAATCATCAATAATGTGGACATAATGATTAAATGGTTAAAGGGAAATAATAAAACAGAACAGTCTGGTAAGATCAGAATATTACATCACTTTATTGTTATGCTGCATTTACCACTTACCATATTATGATATATATCTAGTCTCAAATCACAATATGATATAATATCTATATATTGTCAACCTTACCTCGAAATATGCTGTTTGGCCACTACTCTACCAGATAAATTAAATAATAGGGCTCAAATTAATGATTTTTTTTTTTTAACCCTTGTGTTGCCCTTCGGGTCCCAGTGACCCGAAGGACAACACAAGGATTATGTACTTCCGTTTACTTTGTTGAGAATTGCTCTCTAAACAAGGGTTAATACAGCACCTTAGTTCTTGTTTGTACAGCATTTTGGTCAGCTTAAACTGTGTCTAGAACTGTGTTCTAGAAATAAACTTTACTTACTTTACAAGAAACAGGGTTTAGAGAGCAATTCTCAACAAAGTAAACGGAAGTACATAATCCTTGTGTTGTCCTTCGGGTCACTGGGACCCAAAGGACAACACAAGGGTTAAGTTTAAGTTGCTAAGTTAAAAATGTTGTTCTCCATTAATTGATTAACCTTTTGGAATGTCAGAAAATGGTGAAAATTACAATTTCCGAGAGTCCAAGTTGTGATCATCACAAAACAACGGTCTGAAACCCAAATGCTTACTACAACAGCCATCACATTTGACAAAGAAAGACACACTTGAGAAGCTGGAACTTGGGTGAGTGCTTTAGCCATGGAATTGGCATTTTTGTTTAAAAATTATGAAATTGATTATCAAAGAAAACCAATTATAAATTTTAATAAAACAATATATAATGGTATTAGAAAGATCTGTCACTGAACTGTCTTTATACTGTATGTATAATGTAAGAACTGATTTGGACACCGAAATATTAAAAGACAACTTTGGTGTTATTTTTCTGTTTTCTAATGTACCTTTAATGGTGGGTGGAAAAGATGTATACATACATTACACCCAGGCATATTTAACGGTGTGCCTGGCGGACTGTAATGTATGTAGGCCTGGATCATGGACGCATTTGGGGGAAGGGATCATGGAGGAAGGGATGCCAAGCTGCCGTGCGTCTGACGTCACGACGCTGGAGAGAGGAGGCGATGAGAGGAAGGTGCAATAAACACACAGGGCGTCTGCGCCTATCTAAGTAGGACAATAAAGTGGAAAGGATATCAATGTTCTAACAATGGATTTGTCAGACATGCTTCTTCTTGAAGTTTTCCTTTTCGTGTACCTACTAAACTACACCCAAGGTGAGTGAGGCATTTCCCAAGAAAACCTTACAAGTTGTGTTGAATCCATGAAGCTAAGAGGAGAAAAGCTGATAGCCCGTTAGCTAACAGGAGGGATCAGCAGGGCCTGCTTGTTATGAAGAGGACTGCACCCTTTTTGCAGTATTACTTCAAGCTAACAAATGATATATAGTGTAAAAGCTTACTTGGATTCGTGCAGTTGATTGAAATAAACCGATATTGATTAATTATTTCTGCGTGTTGTCACCGTTTTTCTTGTCAGGTTTGTGTCGGTTTTGTTGTTATCGTGCGAATAGCGCCGACAGCCATTGTTATGAGAAGATGGAGATGCCGACTGGGTTAACGGACCGTTAGCTTTGTGCTAGCTAACACTTTAGCCTCTAACGTTACGATTTCTGTCAACAATAATACATGAAGCCACTGTCATTATGTTACCTGCACCGTGTCAGTGTTTACGCTTCATATGACCGACACGTTTTCAGTTTTGCAGGCATAATTTTGTTTCTGTGTTGAGACTGTCCAATGCTGTGTCTTATGCTAGCGTTATACTATTGTCGCTATTCTCTAACATTAATTTAACGTAGCATACGGTACTGTCTTTTACTTAGGCGCAACAACTCTGTATTCAGTATTTTAAAAGTAATTGGTCTGTATGGGTATTTTTTTGAACGAAATTACCCCTCCGTAAAAATACTGTATTTTTTGTGATGTAGCTACGTTACGGCATAATTTATCTGCCATATACCGCTACTGTTATATTGTTGTAACGTTGCTATATATTAAGTTCTATACTATATTAACCTACTACTGCACTTTTATTATGTCTCATCTCCTCACTATATCATTATACTATATTGTATCATAAAGTTAACGTTGACTATTGCACTATATTATATTAATACAGACAAACACTTGGGTTTCATTACTTAACCATATCAGTCTGGTGTAACGTTACACTGTTTAGACCTGTTGACTGCTGCTATAAATCACACCACTGTCACTTCATCATGTCATTTGCCTCCAAATACTCTTGTATAGTTTCTATTTTATTCTGTTCTACTTTAGTTTGTGGACCTCTCTTATGTATTTCTATAATAATATGTATACATTTATGTTGAGTCTATTGTACTGCTGCATTTCCCACTGGGGATCAATAAAGGTGTATCTTATCTTACTGTGTTTTTAAATCGTTTAGCAGTAAAAGACAATTAGCCACATAGGACTCAAATTTACTTCTAGAATCGTCTGTCAGTTGTAGAGTCCATGTTTATATTTGGCAATCAGAATATTTTAAATCTCAAGCTGGTTCCTTTGTCAAATTGTAAAGTAGCAGTCCCAACATTTTCACATAATAGGGCCTGTAGTAAAAGTAACATCAAAAGAATGTGCTTCACCACATCATGTTATCAATCATATGTTGTTTTGTACAGGTCTTTAAATAATTTGCATGGTTTGTATGATCTATGAAGTTGTTTATCTTATTTTTGTAGGCCTTAAGAGATTAAGATATTTCAGAATAGTCATAGCCTTCACTTCTCATAGTCACCTCAATGAAAAATTTAATGTTAGCACCTAAATATTTCATACTTCCCATGAACAGAGAACTAGCTGAAGCCTGGTCTACTTACCCATGTTTCTTACATAGTTACACTGAATCCTATAATTTATGACTCACTAGTCAGGCATAATTACCTATCAGACTGTCCTAATTACATATGCTATATTTACTGAAAATACTTTTCTCTTGGTTTAAGGGGCAAAGATCAGATCTTATAGACTCGCCGCCAGTATGCTTAGTTTACTGTCTAAACATAAAAAAACAATGTAACTTTAACAAGGACTTAAATAAAATAAAAATTACTATGTTTTCTTGAAATGGAGTCTGTCACACTGCTTTTGAGTGTGATGCAGTGAAATGGGTGGGAATCATTTTTCTTCAAGCCCACCACCCACTCTTCTGGTGGCAAAATAATTATGCTGTGACGCTGGAGGCTGTTGTTAAGCACAGTTCCAAAACTGGCTGCCATTTGACTTAAATATATTTAGCTGAATTTTAAAACACGCACCATACTGGTTTTCTGTCAATGTCCATCATTTTAATCCTGCCTCTCAAACATCTGCCATCCATTTTTTTTGGACACCTAAAATATAACTTACTCTAAAACGTAGCTGTTGTACTCTAATATCACCTTAAAGACTCAAATAAGATGATCTAATACTAATCTTTTTTTCTGCCATCTGCTAAAAATAGTCGATGTGACAGGCACACTGTGGTACCAAGGCGGTAACAAACTTATGGACTTAGATGTTAGTATTTTCTTTGGTAGTGTCCAATTTGTCCTTATATGTTGGTTACCTTATCTTTAATTTCTGTGTAATGAGGCACACCTAAACACATCTTATTTATTGGTCCACTTACATACAGACAAGTACACATACATGTACAACCCAGAATGAATGACAAAAAGATTGTATCCATACACCTAGGGTGTCTGTGGTGTCATTTTCTTTGATTCTATAAGGATATGCATTTAATTATCTTTCATAATGCTTGTATTTTTTGTTTTTGCTGATAACATGAGTTCCTCTGTTCTTTTCACACAGGACACTATAGAAATCCCCTGAACAAGTACATCCGTCACTATGAAGGCCTGTCCTATGACACCGAGCTTGTGCACAGCAACCATCAGAGGGCTAAGAGGGCACTCTCTCATGAAGACAAGTTTCTTCATTTAGATTTTCACGCCCATGGAAGGTTTGTCTGTTTTCCTAGATATTACCCTGAAGGGACATTCTGTCTGTATCTCTGTCTATTTTTATGTCTCCTCATCTATATCTTTATTTACCTGTTATTTGCAAAACTCCTCCCTTATGCCTACATTGTTTTTGAATAAAGGTGGAGGTCAAGATTGGAGGATTTTAAATCTCATCCTTAGTTCCTTCTGTGTAGTTTCTATGGTCTCCATTAGAGAAAACGTGATTAAATCAATTGATTGATCAGCAAGAAATTACCTCGCTATGTTAACTATTTTTGATAGTCGATTAATCGTTCAAGACTTTTTTTAAAGCAAAAATGCTAGACATTCCCTAGTTCCAGGATTTCAGTTGCAAGGATTTCCTGCTTTTCTTTGTCATAGTAAACTGATAATTTTGGGGTTTGGGACTGTTGGTTGGACAAAAGTTATTTGAAGACATGAATTTTGCCCAAACAATTAATCGCTTTAATTTAGAAGATTATTTAGCAGATTCATCGATAATAAAAATGGTTGTTAGTTGCAGCCCTAGTGTGGGTTTGTTCCAGTTTCCTGCCACAATCTAAACATGCAAGTTAGGTGAAGTAGAAACTGTAATGTGTTGGTGTGTCTGTTAGTTAGCCCTGTGATGAATCAGGTTTTTCCAGGGCATTTCTGTTCACTTGATACCTGGGTGGGAACCCCTTTTAAGGTATAGAAGATGGATGGACAAATGGAGTCTTTTCATGGTTCCTCATCCAGCACTTTGAAGAGGTGGTGTTGTTTGATAGAAAGTGTCCACACTCTCCATGACAAAGTCAAGACCATCTGGCGGGGAGCTTGGCAAAGGCTGTTAGTCGTCCTGCATGTAGCAGGGCCTGCTGTTCCCAAACTCTGATGCTGCCTAATAGGGAAGAGATCGAAAAGAGCTGTGCAAACAAACACACAGAAGGAAGATGTCTGTTCTTTTGAAAAGAAGGAATGTCAGCTTCTTTTCCTTTGAATTCATGACAAAGCTCAAAACACAACTCAAATTCTTATATTTAATTTGCAGCACCCCATCCACCTTCCACTTGCTGGTGTTGTGTATGGATGTGTTTTAAAGTGCTCATATTATGCTCAGTTTCAGGTTCATAATTGTATTTAGAGGTTATATCAAAATAGGTTTACATGGTGTCATTTTCAAAAAACACCATATTTGTGTTGTACTACACATTGCTGCAGCTCCTCCTTTCACCCTGTGTGTTGAGCTCTCTGTTTTAGCTACAGAGTGAGGAATCACACTTTTATTTCATCTTCGTTGGGAGTCGTACATGCACAGTAACTAGGTAAGCACTGCTAGCTAGTCAGAAGCAGACTATGAGGGTGTGCCACGCTAGCAGCTAAGCAAGCATAACGTGTGTTACAAAATGACGCGCTTTCGTCACGGAAGAAAAGGCTGGACTACAATAGCGGTTTGGAGCAGTTTGTGAACAGTGTTTTCTGTTGGAAATGGTAAGTCCCTTTGGGGTGGACTTCGGGCTTTTTCACTTTGTAAACCTATAACATGCACAAAAAAGATATATAACACAATAAAGGAAAGGGAAAAAGCCAAAAAGCATAACATGAGCACATTAAAGGTCCCATGGCATGGAAATTTCACTTTATGAGTTTTTTTAACATTAATATGAGTTCCCCCAGCCTGCCTATGGTCCCCCACCATAGAAATGGTGATAGGTGTAAACCGAGCCCTGGTTATCCTGCTCTGCCTATGAGAAAATGAAAGCTCAGATGATCCTATCTGGAACCTTGCTCCTTATGACTTCATGTGGAGCAAGATTACCTCCCCTTTCTCTGCTTTGCCTGCCCAGAGAATTTGGCCCACCCATGAGAGAGAGACATCATGGCTTTCAAACGAGCAAAGTGGCAGTTGGTCAAGGCCACACCCCACCCTCCACCTTGCCCCCCCTCTCTCCTCCTCAATAGCTACAGACACAGAAATGGCACATACTAAGGAAAGCTCATTGTGGGACTGTCTCTAGTGGCTGTAATTCTGCACCAAGGCTGAATTTTGGGAAAGAGACTTCAGATACAGTATTAGGGGACCACTAAGGTCTATATAAAAGCATCCAAAGAGCACCATGTCATGGGACCTTTAAGTTTAACATGTTTTCACCTTACAAGTAAGTCATAACAGAAAATAATTTTGGTTCCAGTATGTTCTGTACATTTAACAGATTTATGTGCCATCATGTCTAGTTTGACTATATTTTTCTGATCTAAAAAACGGTTTTCATGCAGTTAATTTAACTGCTGTCTGACCTACAGAACAGTAACTTACACACAATACAAGCACACAATTATGAGCATTGTGTAGGTGTTACATGAAACACAAGGTTTACTGTAGTTTCTAAGATGTTCTTATTTTCTGTTCCCTGTCTTACAAGATAAGACAGTAGTTTTCCTTCTGCAACAGAAAACAGCGTAGATGTTTTCTTTTTGCCAAACCATGGCATGCTCTTTCTTTCACCTTTTTCCCCTTTTCTTTGCATTTTCCTTTTTCTCAAAGACCGCGTGAATATTGCTTACCTTCCAAGGTGAGACCACTGTGTGAAATGGATAATAGAAGCAGACTGTTTCGGAAACAAAGTTCTCGCAATATAGATGACACTTTTCCTATGTTATCACCTCTCTCTTATCACATTAAAATGTCTTTTTTTCTTCCTATTGCCTATAGTTTAATTTCTTTGATTTCAGGCATTTTAATTTACGAATGAAGAGGGAAACCACCTTGTTTGCCCAAGATTTCAAGGTAGACGTTTCAGGAGACGAGATTCCATTTGATACCTCTCATATCTACACTGGAGAAATCTACGGTAAGTTTGTCCTTCTCATTTTAATATACTTGTTTTTATGTATCACTGCAGTGATGCTTGATCTTGTGTCAATCCTCTGTAATTTGGATTCCTAGGTGAGAAAGGTACCCTGACTCATGGCTCCATCGTGGATGGTAAGTTTGAGGGCTTCATTCAGAGCTATCATGGCAACTACTACGTTGAGCCTGCTGAGAGATACCTGGAGGGCAAAAACGTGCCCTTCCACTCAGTCATCTATCACGAAGACGACATACGTGAGTCCCCAGCTACTTCAGCTACACAAATACTTTGACATGATGAAATCATCAAGTATTTTTAATTGGATGCACACATATGTAAATGTGTGAACCTGGGAAGTGCAAGGTTAGGGCAGCTCAGCTGATGGAGGCAGACTGGTGTGATCGACACCCAACCCCCCCCCCCAAGGAGCAGAGATACCCTGGGTACTCATTAGCTGAGTAACACAACCTTTCTCTCGGGCTACTGGCTGATTTTAGAAGTCTTTACTATGTTGGTACTGATAGTGAGCACCAAGCATACTTCACTACACTGGCACCCCTTATTTTTCAAATCATCTGTGTACATATTGTAAGTGGCTGAGGGGCAAATTAAACCCAAGTGTGAAAGGAATTGCTAATGAGAGCAACATGAAAGTAGCAACTCACATAGCAAAGCTAGGCTCAAGTGGCATGTAAGTACATCCATTAGCTGATCATGAATAGCGCCAGAAATAGAGAGACTCACGGGGTTAAGTAGCTAATATTGTCTCCTATAATCCTAACTGTGTTGTGTCTGCCTCTCTCACTCAGACTACCCGCACAAGTATGGCCCAGAGGGAGGCTGTGCTGATAGCTCAGTGTTTGAAAGGATGAAGAAGTACCAAGCCTCGGCCGTAGAGGAGCCACCCAAGGTGAACTTGACCACAGTAAACCCTTTCAGTGACTATTAAAAGGAGTTTGGTTTTTGGGGGAAATTTACATTTTTCTTTCTTAGTCAGGTTCAGAGATACCCATGGATGCCTTTTTAAGTCTCTGTGTGCACTTTGAGGTTATTTTGAATGGTGAGAACAGCCTATCTCAGCTCAATCAATTTTCATTAATTAGTAGCTCCTCACAATAGCAGGAAATAAAAGTTGTTTGCTAAATGTTTTGTACTTTTTTGTCTAAATTAGGGATGTATGCAGAGCCTGAAATCCACAACAAATGGCAGCAAATGTCCATAAAATTATAATTCCCATGGAAAATATTGTATGTTTAAAACTATGAAATAAGTGACATTACTACTCCTCAACACACAATAATAAACAAGTAAGCTTGGATGCTGTTTTGTTAACTGGTCAAACATTAGTTAACACCTTGACATTCCGCTGCCCCGCCGGCGGGCCCGGACAACCTTTTGTCTTTCAGAATCTGTAGCAGGCTCAGATGTGAAGATAGAGTGAAGATATTCATATCATACGAAACTAGACGATCTAAGGAATCCAATGGTACCAACTATGTAATGCTTGTCGGCAACGTGGCAAAATAATGCTCCAAAGTTAGGCTAAAGTTTGGTGAGGGAAAAACTAGCGTGGTCATTTTCAAAGGGGTCCCTTGACCTCCATTCAAAATATCTGAATGAAAAGTGTTTGTGTGGGTACCCACAAGTCTCCCCTTTACAGACTTACCATACAGACTTTATGCTAATCCTTTGCAGTTTGGACAATAACCATGCAGTTTTTCTCATGCAGAATACAGGTGTTATTTTTTGCCTATTCTAAAATGGTGTATTTTAATAATTTTGCATACTGGGGTCTTGGAGTTGCATAAATTGGGTATGACTGGAAAGCTGACACTATTAAATGAGGGGATTGGGAATTGGAGGGAATTGTATTAATGTGTGATGATGTCAGTTCCCATTGTAGCCATTTCAATTTAGTGAGACCATTTCAATCAGGAGAGGGCTCATTTTGAGTGAACAATTATTTATTGACACACACAATAAAAATGATAAATTAGAAAAGTCCTTGGCAATTAGGCCCCATTGTGACATCATCAAATTTCCCATTCTGATGTCGTCATATGTAAGAGGGGGTTGAGAAGCCGTGAGTAGTGTAGGATACCCCCGTAGGAGTCTGTGATGGTGATGAATGAAGAGGATGCAGAGATCTGGATGAATGAGAAGAGGAGCGAGCTCTGGTTAGCTCAGAGCTGGGAGCTGGAAATAATGAACTGGAGGTTAACGGGGGGGAGCTGACAGCAACGGAGAGGATTTAAATACACATTTAAATATTGACAGCAAAGATGTGCTTGGCTGAGCGAGATTGTGGCTAAATCTGGTTGGGTTAATTGGTTGGTTTAACTAAAATAGTAAACGCCCCTAATCAACTGATAAGAAGAAGCCGTAGAAGAAGGAGAGTGAGGGGAATGAGAATGAGTGAGTAACATAAGAGTCTTCCTGGCTTACTTACTTGGTGTCTTAATGCGGTATTTTGGAGGGATTTTTGACAATTTATATCAATTCTCGAATGGCAAAAAATCTCCATGAATTGTGGAAAGCTAGTTTAATCTCACTGTCCAGTGATCTTTGAAAAACCCTGCAGGCCAATTTACAACACTGACTGCTGTTCTGAATATTTTCCAGAATCCTCAGGGACTCTTCTAAACCGCTTCATGAAAAAATATT
This sequence comes from Perca fluviatilis, assembly GCF_010015445.1. NCBI lineage: Eukaryota > Metazoa > Chordata > Actinopteri > Perciformes > Percidae > Perca > Perca fluviatilis. The sequence goes on along the minus strand of NC_053119.1, from coordinate 19,407,501 downwards.
CAGTCCACTGTATGACAAAAAAAGATTTCCAACCACTTTTTTCTAATCCAAACAAAGATGCTAGCTGGAAATTGCATATGTCCTTGTTCAATTTGTATCACGCGAACCAAAAAAAAAAAAATCAATATATGTTTCCTAAACCAAAACATCCATATTATATTGTTCTCATTTCTTACTTTTTGTCCCACCATATTATTGTATGTGACACATACAGTACATTTTCCACAGCAACATACTGAACTGCAGCTGAAAAACCACAGCCTAAAAATACCGGACATTATTTATTTAGCCACTGTTTGGTTGAAATGTTATATTTATGTTTTATTTAACTGTCTACTTTCTACTCTTCATTTTCTCACACCAGGTGCTCCACACTGAGGCGGGCTTTAATGAACCAGTGCTGCTGAGGAAGAAGAGGATGGCCCAGGTTGAGAAAAACACCTGCCAGCTTTTCATTCAGACTGATCACCTCTTCTACAAGTACTACAAGACCAGAGAGGCTGTGATTGCACAGGTAATACACTGTCCCTGTCACTCACTTGACACATTTGATGCTACTGTGGTGCTGTTAGAATTAGATTTATACACATTTATACAGTCAGTATTTAGTTTTGGTTTTTTTTTACTGTTACATCAAATACAAGAGTATAAAGGGTAATTAGTAGTGATGTTACGTTCTGTGCCGAGGCTTCGAAGCATGTGTTGAGAAATCCCAGAAGTTTTCCGTGAAGCGCGTATCGAGGCTAGTATCGTTTTAGACAGATGAGGTCATTGATGACATCCAAAGCCTCGTTGACCATCCGTACCACGTGACTGGTTTATGAAGTGGTTTGAATCCACTCGGTTTTATTATACATCCGTGATTTACACGCTCACATTCACTGCCCTCTGCCCAGTTAAACCATTGCAATGTACCAGTTTAAGAATAGCTACTAAAATAACCCCTCCTACTATTATATTATGACCCTATTGATTTACACACGTTTGATAGCTGCATTCCTCTCAAGGAAATTGGTTTATTATACAGTAATGCTGTATAATACAGTAAATGTCCCTTGATTTCTTTTTGTCCCATTATTTATTTCTCATTTTAATGCTCTTATCAACATGATACGATACTTTTAAAACTGTGCCTGAACAGATAGATAGATAGATAGATAGATAGATAGATAGATAGATAGATAGATTTAAAAAAGGAGCACCTTGTTCAATTGTATTTGTCTGTTCTGTATGTTCAAAAATATAAAACAATAAAAAGTTGATCTAAAAAAAAAAAAGGAGCACAAAACAGTGAAAACAACCACTGGATGGGAAAAGGGTATTTTACAATTACAGAGAATGCACCACGAGGCTGGCGAGGCGAGCAACATAACATCATGACTGTGTTTTTCAGACAACGGCAGCTACAGTCCGGTGTTGGAGTCCTCTCCAGTGAAATACAGACACACTTTACACTTTAACCGTGTTTAATCCAGCTGCTAGCTAACGGTAGGCTAACGTTACCTGCTGCTAAGTGTAGCGTTGACTGGCCTCCTGTGCGGCAATGTTTCAGTTCCCTCTAATGTCCGTTTTCGGAGCATCGGAAAGAAGCGCAGGCATCTAGGTGGCACCTAAATAAGGCACCGAAATCCGTGTTGCTATTTGGTCCGGTAGATAACGGTCGTTAAGGCACCGGTGCCGTATTAGCACCGTGTCTCGGACCCCATTCAAAACGGCGATTTTCGTCGAAAAGCGACTAGTTTGCAGGTATGTACTACTCTTTGGCCGGCTCGCAAGCAAGTGCAAACAAGTGTGTGCAGCGTGCCTGTTGTTTAGATTCCGGTCCAGCTAGATCCGGTGTGGTGTTGTAGTTTTTCTAACGTTACTAGTTGTTGCAACAGCATGTGAAAAAACTACAAAGTTTGCTGGGCCAAAAAATTTGACGCTGTTAAAATGGGTTAGCGTTAACGCCGTTAATTACCCGTTTAACTGACAGCACTGATTGATTGATTGATTGATTGATTGATTGATTGATTGATTGATTGATTGATTACGTAAGTCTTTACTGGTGCGAAATTCAGTCAAAAACTGTATCAGGTACCAACAGGTGGTATTGTGAGCAAATGACGCCTCGAGAAATTAAACATTTTGCAAACCACTTTGCTGGAAAGCTTCAATGCTTCATGAGGCTTAATCTCGCCAGCACTACTAATTAGTATTATAATAATAACATTCACACACTATAATTTTCATTCGTACTGTAGTGAGTTCGGCTGTGGGAAACACTAGCAGGCTGAGGTGGACAAAACACAGTAGAGTACAGTAAAGTACACTCATAAGTGAAGTTTTTTTGTTACGTCTTAACTCTTTCAGATATCCAGTCATGTCAAGGCCATTGATGCTATCTATCAGGGCACAGACTTCATGGGCATTCGCAACATCAGCTTCATGGTGAAAAGGATCAGGGTAAGTGTCATACCTATTTTAAGTCTTTTGTTGATTTTAGATGTGATCACTTCCTCTACCCTCTGACCTCATCATCATCCTCTTGTGTAGATAAACACCACCAGTGATGAGAGGGACCGATCCAACCCGTTCCGCTTTGCCAACATCGGTGTGGAGAAGTTCCTGGAGCTGAACTCGGAACAGAACCATGACGACTACTGCTTGGCTTATGTGTTCACCGACAGAGACTTTGATGACGGGGTGTTGGGTTTGGCCTGGGTGGGAGCCCCCTCAGGTACTGAAAGACATCAGTGATCAGAAACTGCAAATAATCTCTTTTTTTTTTTTTTTTTAATATAGATTAACAGTTTTCATTTTGATTTATAACAAAACACAGAGCATACAGCTCACAACCTGAACACATCCCCTCCTCAACCCCCCCACTCATCAAATCGGTCCTATTTTTTAAAGCATTATATATCGCATAATGTCATGTATAATATTCTTTGTACTGGGTTCGATGCACATTATCACAAGGGACACCCGATCTTGGTTGAATATGAGATTATTCTAAGAAAGCACCTGAGATTAGAGATTACAGTATTTACTTATCTGAATTACACATTGCAGCTACAGCAAGGAAAGGTCTCAGTGGTATTTGGGATTGCAAATGCTGATTCCGATGTTGATTTGTGCTTCAAATATCAATTCAGAAATGTGCAGATGTGATGATTCTCAAAGGTTTTCATCATGGCCCTAGCTATATATTGGTTGCACTCTGTTACTGGTGAAATGGTAACTAAGATGATTTATGTGCTACATTCTTAATTTGAAGTTTTAACGGAAAATATTGCACTGTTGAAATCTTCAATTTGCTGTTGGAGGTTATGTGTCTCCTGCTGGCAATGACAAACAATTTGAATTTAACATGTTCTGTAAACATGTTGACAAAGACACTAATTATGTTTTGAAGTAAGCCATTATGTCATCTGGACATTAATTGAAAAACTGTCATGACATTTATCAAGATTCTCCCTCTTTAATGAGCAAGAGTCTCCCTCTTTAATGAGCAAAATCCTTCAGGTTTTGTAGCTGGGGTTTGGAAGGTTTGTTCCAACTTGTGCTTTTCTTTCCCAGGGAGCTCCGGAGGCATCTGTGAAAAAAGCAAGCTATACTCAGACGGAAAAAAGAAATCTCTCAACACCGGTATAATCACTGTACAGAACTACGCCTCCCACGTACCTCCAAAAGTCTCCCATATCACTTTTGCACATGAAGTAGGACACAACTTTGGCTCCCCGGTGAGTTACTTAGACGTGCCACATTTATGCACAGAATGAATTTATTAGGCTCGCACACTTTCTCCCTTCTTCTTTTAACCTGTTTTTTTTGTTTATTTCTTTCTCATTCTCAGCACGACTCTGGATCTGAGTGCACCCCAGGAGAATCCAAGAGCCAAGACAAGAAGGAGAAGGGCAATTATATCATGTATGCAAGAGCTACATCAGGAGACAAGCTCAACAACAATAAGTTCTCCATCTGTAGTGTGCGCAACATCAGCCAGGTGCTGGAGAAGAAGAGAAGCAACTGTTTTGTCGGTACGTTTTCATCTTAACTGTCCAACTTGAGGTTTTGTAAATTCTGATTCTGCTCTCCCTGTACTAATGAGTGTGTGAGAGTTTAACCCCAGTGCCCTTATTAGTGATTTATTTCAGCCAACTTGAGAAGCACCAACACATTGGCTGGTATTAGCTTTGAAATGCAATCTTGGCTTTAGTCCGGTGTTATTTTTACTGACAGTATTTGGCATATTTTGCTTTGTAATCTTGTTTTTTCTTTTTGCAAGTGTCACACTTAATACAACTGTCAAATCAGTAACATAACAAACAACTAAAAAAGCTTAATCTATTTAGCACATGCTGTTGTTTGAAGTCTCATGCATATCCATCTTGGCTGATATAACTGGGAAAATATTAGATATTGGTGTAGGCTTCCAATACCTCGGTACACCTGCCTTTCCTCAACCAAACTTACAAAGTGTGTTTGAGTTTAATGTTGCATTTGACTCTATCAATGGTCTGCTTCTATTTAAAGACTTTGGTTTTGTTTCCCTGTTTTATTGCAGCAACTAACTCTCTAACAGTATTTGTTAGGTTGGGTTTTGTAATGAGACCGATCTCATAGTAAATGTCTGATTTCTTATACACTTTTAGCCTTAAGTACAAGAAGTCAAAATATTAAACATTTTCCAGTTTTTGGGGACCAGACTCAATATTATATTTTTCCTTCCTAAACAGAGTCTGGTCAGCCCATCTGTGGAAATGGCCTGGTGGAGCCAGGAGAGGAGTGTGACTGTGGCTACAGTGATCAGTGCAGGGACCTGTGCTGCTATGATGCCAACCAGGCTGACAACAAGAAGTGCAAATTAAAGCCCAACAAAGTCTGCAGGTAGATGTGGATGTTATTTTTGTGTTTTTGTTTGCATGACCGTTTTTGATTTGTGATTCTTGACCAAACTCTTATGTTTCCCACCAGTCCCAGCCAGGGTCCTTGTTGTACAGCGGAATGCTCTTACAAGGGTCGTAATGAGAAGTGCAGAGAGGAGTCAGAGTGCGCTCACCAGGGCATGTGTAATGGAGTCGGTGCCCAGTGCCCCACATCTGAGCCCAAGGCCAACTTCACCGCCTGCCACGGAGAGACTCAAGTCTGCCTCAACGGGGTAAGTGGCTGAATACTTCACACCTAGGAGAACTGGTTATTATAGCATCTTTATTTTCATACCAGTCAGCGTCTGATCTTGCCTGTCCTCATGCTCTTCCCCCACAGGGCTGCTCTGGCTCCATCTGTGAGAAGTATGGGCTTGAAGCGTGCACCTGTGCCAGCCAAGATGGCAAGGATGAGACTGAGCTTTGCCATGTGTGCTGCATGGAGAAGAGTGAGTCATTTACCTTCCCCACCTTGATCACTTTTTAAATATAATGTGCTTGAGATTTTGTCTTTATAATTTAAATGGTGTTGACTGTCTGTGATTCATCTCCACAGTGAATCCCAACACATGCAGCAGCACAGGATCAGAGCGCCTGGCTCGTTTCTTCAATAAGAAAGTGACCACGCTGCCAGCCGGCTCGCCGTGCAATGACTTCAAGGGCTACTGCGACGTTTTCATGAAGTGCCGTCTGGTGGATGCAGACGGACCGCTGGCCAGGCTGAAGAAGGCCATCTTCAACCCAGAGCTCTATGAAAACATTGCAGAGTGGATTGTGGTACGTATCAACTTCTTGATTCTGATCGGATGATTGGTTATTATTATGAGGTGTTTTTGTATTGACTGTGCTTGATTTGTGCTTCATTCTCTTCTCTAGGCCCATTGGTGGGCAGTGTTATTGATGGGTATCGCCCTCATCATGCTCATGGCTGGCTTCATTAAGATCTGTAGTGTGCATACACCAAGCAGTAACCCCAAACTTCCCCCTCCCAAACCACTTCCAGGTAAGTCCAGAAATTTACAAAGAAAGTTAATCTCACCAGAGAATATTGAACTTATTTATAAATATTTTCTAAATGGTTACACATGGTTTGCCATTTCACTGATAAACCATGTTTTTGTCATGTGTCAACAGTTAACCTGTTCACATGGATGTACCACCTGCCACCCAACTGCACTGAAACATGTTGTTCATTTGTAGTTGAAGGGTTGTTGTATTAAAGGTGTGATATTGTGTCCATCCCCTAACAATAAACTGTCGTGGTTATTGCATATGTTAAGCAACATGCATAGTGTGAAAAAAGAAAAAAACTAAAGGTATCTGTTCATACCTCAATAAATAAAAACATTAGGCAGAATTACAGGTATGTTAACCAAATATTACACTGTTGTTGTTTTTTGTTATCTCAATAGGTATATGATCAAATTGTTGATACATTTGATTATTGTTGCAGTGGAATAAGCTCACATTCTTAGCATTTCCAATTACAATGGTCACAGTGTTTGCAAAACTCATTTTAGGTTTCAACTTTCAGCATTGAACTTTTTAAAATAAGTTATACTCCGAAAGAAAGTGAATCTGGCACGTTTGCACAGGCTGAAAGGCTCATACTCATACATGAATGTGAACAGTATCATATGTTTGATTTATTTCTATATATTCTTTTCTATAATTTTTTTTTTTTTTCAAATTCTTAGGTTTGGTATGAATGCCATTAAATGAACATAGAGGGAGTTTAGTAAAATCTTCTTTATTGCCATACTGATTAACACAAGTGTGAGAGAAACTTGAAAATTTAAATCTTTGGTTGAAATCTTTGGTCATCAAACACAAGCAGTGGTCCTGGGTCACACTGGGAGGCATGTCTAATGGACGATTTAAGGCTAAAACAACCAAAAAAGGCTAAGGTCAGATATTTAGGACCAAAATGCCACAATGGGACTGCTACTATAACCTACGTTTGAAAACCAATCATTTTGCAGAATTGCATTCCACGTCCTCTTTTTCCACAAGCTAGTCCACACACTCCTCTTCAGAGGTTTTTCAATGCAATGTGGCACCACCATGGCCAAAACTTGAGAGCGGTGAAGAGAAATGACTCAAGTTTTATTTTTTGGCGATTGTAGCGCTACGATTCACCACACTTTCCTCGCATCATCTGACATGCCTCCAAATTGATATCGGACGTACAGTCTGATACAGCCTGCGGCCGCAATTTCATTGGACTCATCTCTCACAGTGTCGCATGTAATGAACTTGCCAGATTGTTGTTATTGCAGTGTAGGCATCAGTAGCAGAGCGTCAGTAGGTGCAATTTAGTTTGCAGTAAACCCGCAGTCTGTCTTTTAACAAGCTCAATTAACGGCCTCTCTCCTGACAGGCACTTTGAAGAGGCGGCGCAGCAGCCAGCAGCAGCAGCAGCAGCATGCTAACTCCCAGGTGCAGCACCAGTCTCAGCACCCGCACGCCCACCAGCACGGACACGGCGGCCAGCGGCAACCCCAGAGGCAGCCTCAGCGGCAGGCACAACCCCAGAGGCACCACCGTCAGCCCAGAGAGAACTATCAGATGGGCCAGATGAGACGCTGAGACCCTGCATCCTGCCCCCCTCCCCCCAATGCCTTGGCTCCTCCTTGTGCCTACAGTGGGAAACAAAAGCGTCACTCCATCCAAAGAAAAGCCTGACATGGTTGTTAGTCATCATCATATCCTCCATTTACAGACAAAACAGACACGTGAAAAAGAGAAAATACTATCTAGCAACTCGATTGGCTCTTTGTGGAGTGGACTCAAACATCAGCCATTTCCAATGCAGTGCTATCTAGCATCCCGTTCCATCTTTTTCTTTTTCTTTTAAGGAGTGCCAAGGAGTTAAGGAATCATCTGTAGCTTTAGTACATTCTGTGATGTGTTTTTTGTTCTATTGCAACGTCTTCTTGAGTGACACGCTCGTGGCTGCTGGTGAATTGTTCCGTGATTTTCTTTCGCCGTTCTAGCCAGGAATGAGAGACACTCAGTGGGGATTTGTGGCACTTTTGTGATTTACACATGTCAAACGGCAAAAGACACAGGCTCCGGTCTCTCGTGCAGACCGTCTTCTGCATGTGACTGTACATATTTAGTGTATCATAAGTGAAAACAAACTATTTCTTCTACTGTAAATGTGTAATTCTTCACTTCTTTTCTTTTATTTTTCGGTTAGTGCTCTCAGGACTCTTAACACATAATTGAAGGAATGATGGTTGTGATGAGTTCCTTGGACGTTGCTGTTGAGGATTTGGCGCCATCAAGTTCTCTTCGCGGCCGTCCAGTCAGGTGGATCTCTTTCACTTTGGTTAGATTGCTAGATTTCGAATTTGAACAAGGTCACCATATCCCACGTTTTAGGCCTTCTCTGTTCAAGGTCCCTTTGTTCATTTTTCTTTTATTGTCTTGCTAACATCATGATTTGCTCATGTTGTGTAACAAGCTAGATGAGGTAAAGAGTCATGGGAACAGAAAGGGAACATCACCTTTTATTGTCTTTACCGATTTTGTTTTTGATAATGAAGAATGAATAACCACTAACTGAAGCTGATGATGATGATGATGATTCTAGATATGAAGGCGAGGGAATATAAAGGCTGCTGTGACTTAGTTTAGAAGTGAGAGTGTATCATGTTACAGAGTTAGTAAACAGGAGTGTGGAAATAAATTTTAAAAAAATGACTCCGGTGTGGATGTACAAAAAAAGTAATTCTATTATTCTTCAGATAGCGAATCTAAGAACTTTTCAATGTGGGCATGCGGACACATTTATTAAATGTGACTAATAATTGACCAAGGTCTGTAATATTTGTATGTCACGCAACACTATTTACTTTGACAGCTATTAATGTTAGTCTTAAAACAAGTGGAAGGAGCAGTATAAAGCAGCAGTATTGTCACACTATTCACACATTTCCTCAGTGTGTTCACTAGTTTCACAAGAGACAAGCTGCTGTTTAATTTACAACTCACCTGCAGTTATCTCCCGGTCAGATTTCATCACGTACTGAATCCCCTTGAGAGCTCATGAGTGCAGGTCTCTGTGTGAGTTAACATCAGCGTGCCATAAAACTTTATACAACTGATCTTTTTGTGCACAGGTTTTATAAAAATACAGGAAGCACCTGTAAAGTTTCTGGAGCCACTTTAAAGAAGTGAAGGAGATGTGATTGTTTTTTTTTGTTGGATTGTTTGACCTCAGGTGTTTTCTTTCTCCCCTCGCTGCAGCACAGCATGGGGGGCATTTTTGATAATGATAACATGATAACACTAACCAAAAGGATGTGATAATCTGGCCATGATATGTTGTGCAAAATCTCATGATTTATTTATCACGCAAGCCTTTCACCCACCATTCAGATTCAGCAAGTGGGTGAAATTCAAGTGGGAATTTTGCATTATATATTCGGCAAAGTACGTTTTGTGCTCTTGATTTTATTTTATCCTGGCATTATTATTTGTAAACGCATGCAATACTAATCACAACTAATAACACTGTCCTGATGGTTGTAATAATCACATGTGCTCTGGAGGGGACATTAAAATCAATGTGTCTCACAGTTAAAAGTTTATTTCACATGGCAGATGAATTAGGCAGGTCAGCGGTCACTATAACATGTCTGTACAAAATGGAGCTCTTTTTAAAATTCCTCTTCTAGGCTGGATCGCGCCTGTTCAGCCTCGCGGATTTACATGTAAACTTGTACAGTACTTCGAAAATTTGCATTTCATTTGAAAATGAAAAATTACATTTTGATACATCAGTTTAATTTTTTGTATTCTAATTACAGAGTAAGTTGTTCAAAGATGTTCATATGTGACAAACTTTCATCTCCTCTAAGTTATTTATGTTCTTATATGTGCTAGTTGAACTGAAGTCTGCTTATGATACTTTTCTCCACCATCATCAATGGTAAAACAATTCAGGGTGATGGAGTTCATGTTACATTCTCATTTTTGTCTTCGTTCCCCTGTGGCATGGTTTGGGTAGAAGAGCAGAAGAATAATGCCTGTAAATTTACTTTCTTTTTAATTTCGTAGTCTTGGTAAAGTTTTTAGATAAACGTGCACTGAAAATGTCCAAATTGAGTTCAAATGTTGTAGGTGATGTAGGCCGAAAGAACACAAGATTAAAAAGTAATACTACTGTCTGATTTTAATGTTCACTGTGTTTTATACAGTATCGGAAATTTTTGTTCACTTTGAACATTTTTACAAAAAAAAAAAAATTTCAAATTGTATTGTGCAAAGAGATGTAATTTTTGGAGTACTTGAAATGCATTAATTAAAAGACTTGTTCAAAATAAAATAGACCCCTGTTTACTGTCTGTAATGTGTGCTCTCTTTTTCTATTCCTTTGGTGCAGTTTTAGTTTTGTGTGTGCATACAGAGATTTAATGTGGAGGAATTTAAAAGGGGCGCGCCGCGTACTGCTCAGCCTGTGAACACCGTTGTATAACGTACAATTTGGTACGATTGGTAAATCCCAAAGTTCCTGTAAAGAAAACCTGCGCACTCAGCTGTATGCAGTAGTGGGGCGTCCACAGCAGAGGGAGCAGCTGCTTGGTCAGATGCTGAAGTGTTGGGACCTTTACAGTCTGTGGTTGGGACCAGAGGTTTTGGAGCAGCCTGTGAGTCACCAACATCAGCATCACCAAGCCACATACAGTACAGTCTCATCCCCTCTGTTTCCATCAAAGAGAACTTCAGTAATTATTGAGAACTTCAACCAAGGAACTCCAAATATTTGGTGGGCTCATGCTATACTTGAGTGAGTAAAGTGGGCATACGTTTATTTTTATTTTTAGCCACAATTAAGCAGTTTATTCACAGTATAATCCATGTGTTTGTTACACACTTTATTTACTCTGCCTAAACTTATTGATGACTTTTTCCTCATGGGTGTGTTTGATTATGTAACAACCATAGGAAAGTGTCCATTCCTGGAAGCACGCATTTGCACATGCAGTGGAATGTGGCCTGCTATTGATTTTCAATGCGGATTCTCAGCTGCAGTTGCGGGTTGTGACATGAACACAGTCACCTCAAACAAGTTTAGGTTCAATATTTTCTAGATAATGCAGCCGGCGAGTTGTATTGCAGTAGGTTTATATTGTTACTGTAATGTAGTCCATTTTCTCACAGCTCTCTTCAAGCTGATGCCTTTAAACAATGTCCCTGTAGAGAGGACAATGTTACTGGTCAATGTTCTACATTTAGAGTTTCAGCTCTGTGCAAGGAGCTGACGGCACGGCCGATGAGCGAGCAGCACCTTTTGTCTCTCCTGGCAGTGACAAAGCATGATTGTAAACATGGCCTGGCTGACGCTCGCTCCAATGAGCAGCTGACCCTGAACGCTGCAAATCAAGGAATGGAAATAGAATATAACTCCCAGTGTATTGTCCAGTATCAGATAATGCCCACTAGATTTTCAAGGTGTAGATTAAGTTTGTATGTCTCATGAAAACATTAGATGCTGCAAGAAATAGAGCTAAAATATGCTGCCAGTTAAAGGAATCCCCATCTGTTATTATCAAATCTGGCCAGTGGTGGAGGAAATATTTAGATCCTTGAAAAGTAAAAGTACTAATACCACGATGTAAAAAAAAAAAAAAAAGTAAAAGTCTTGCATTGAAAAAGTAAAATATTAGGTATAATTAGGAACATGTTCTTAAAGTATTACAAGAAAAAGTGAAACACTTTATACTATTATATATTATGTCATTATGACTCATGCATTCATGTAAAAGCAGGATTTTACTATTCTAGCTGGTTGAGGTGGAGCCAATTTTTTAACTATTTTGTGCAACTAATAGTTTAAAATTATGATTATTTAATTTAAGGATTAATCTGCTGATTCTTTTCTTGATTAATGAATTGATAGTTTGTTTTGTAAAAGCATTGCTGTCACAATTACCCAGAGCCCAAAATGACACCTTTACAATGCTTGTTTTATCCAACCAACAGTCCAAACCTCATCATTATAATATATATATATATATATACACACAGTATATAATGATAAATTCAATTAAATTAAATGTTTTTGCATGAAAAATGACTTAAACGACTAGCAAAATCATTACCAATAAATTTTCTGTCAATAGATGAATGGACTAATCGTTGCAGCTGTACTTGTACATTTCCATATGTGTTGTATGAAACAATCTTAATTTGTAAAGTAACTAAAGCTCTCACTAATTGTAGTGGAGTAAAACATTTAATAATTTTCCTCTGCATTGGAGTGGACTTGAAGTAACAAGTGGAATGAGAAGAACCTTAGATTTGTACTAAAGTACAATACTTGTAAATGTAAATGAACTAGTACTAGTAAATGAAGAATTGAAAAAATAAATATGTCAGTGTAATTGAAGGTAACAGCTGCTTTGGAGAAACTCAGTACTCATAATAAACTTGTTAGTCCATGTGATACAAGTTTGAGGCACTTTGTACTCTGTTTTTGAGTATTTTCATTTTATGCAACTACTTCTACTTCACTCAAGTGGGAATTGTTCTTTTGACTCCACTTTATTACTTCTTTTTTTTAATTAAGATTTTATACACAAAACATATGACCAGCCTCTAAAATATAAATATTTGACAAAGCTGCAAAAAAACAGTATGTAAAATGTGGTTCCAAGTTGACTAATTGAACAGTGAAATGCTATTTAGATGTAAGTACAGTACATCTGCGCTAATAATCCAATATGTATAATAATAAATCAACACAATTTGCACTGAATAATACTTCTTTCCGATAATACTTGGCCGCACCACTTAAAACACATTTTGCTTTTTTGTTACTTCACTGTGCAGAATGATGAATTTGATGAAAAAGTTTGCAGCTTATACAGCTGTAATGTGGAAACGTATAATGTATACTGTATGATGTAATAATGTATATGAAATGTATATTTTCAGTGAAGTAGGAGACATCTTGTGTCCATTCATAGCTTCTGAATTTTTCTGAATCAATTCAATATCTGAACTTGTTGGTGGAGTCTGGAGGGGATCTATAAGTCAAAGTTTGAATTCAGTACCTTTACTTTAACAGAGTAGGTATATTTGCATTGTGGTATTGACACTTTTACTCTATTAAATAGTTTTGAATACTTCTTCCACCACTGAACAAAGGGGTGAGGAGTCTCCACAGGATGACAGGAAGGCTCCCTTACAGAGACTTAGACTTTAACTTATTCATTTGCCAACCACATTCCTTTTACATCTTTCACTCTCAAACAGTGCCATCAGTTTGAATCAGACGTCCCACTGTGACTCAGATAATCTTTGATATGTACAAGGACATTAACTAGAGTAATCAGCTCATACAGGACATATTTTACAGCATAATGCACTGAGCTGACACTGAGAGGTGTAATCATCCTCTGCCATCATAACAACTAAAAACAAATTATCCATCACTTGTGTCAGTCCAATTATAGTTGAAAGTGTTCAATCACTAATAAATATACCTGTCTGCTGGTGAGGTTTACTGCAAAGATCCATGTCTGTTATTGTCCTCTTTCACTTAATCACACAAGCCTACACAGCAATTTAATGGACATATGAGGATATATGGGGTAATGGTGTAAATGCTGAGATGGAAATTACACGGTCAGCTGCACTGCAGTTTTTGGTGATAAAAGTAACAGATGATGGAGTCTCATCCCTGAAGTGAAATATCTTTTATGCGATCGATATTTGTAGAAACTTTAATGTAGACAAAACAACACAGTAAAATACAAATATTATTAAAGAACAGGGAGGGAGGATTCCTCGTGGTTTGCAAGAGAACAAAACAATCACAAGTTAGAAAAAACAAAGTAAAAGTTTTAAGTGAAAATACAGATAATATCATCACAATCACTGAAAAAAATGGAAACAAACCTAAAAGGAGACTGGCAGGCATGTTAAACTATTAGTCCAGTACCAATTGGGAATATAGCCAAATAAAGGGTCTAATATCAATAATACAGTATTTACAACATATATATATATATATATATATATATATATATATATATATGAAAAGTCATAACAATGTAAAGCACACAAGACTGACATTTTCATGTGTTATGAAACATAAAACGAGACAGTCCAATATTGGTGTAGACACTGAGAGAGGAAGCTTGTCCGCTCTTCACCTGACTGACAGGAAAAACTGCTGAATCTGACCAGTGAGTCCTGAAGGTTAATGTCTTTGTTTTTTAGCTCATGGTGATCATCTCATATTTGTCCTTCAGACTGATGTCCTCTTCATCCTCGTCTTCTTCTTCCTCCAACTCCTCCTCCTGGGGCTTTTCGGGCTCATCGCGCTGGTGGTGCAGCTCAATGAGCAGATAGTAGATGAGGGCTGCAACCAGCCCCCCCACCATGGGCCCCGCCACAGGGATCCACCACCAGTTGTCTGCAGTGCTGTATAGTATTTATTTTTGAAGTATGAAAAGACCAAAAGAAAGAGTTAAATACATCTCTGGCACTCACACAGAGGTCACTGGTGCCATCACTGGATCATTCACAAGCATCGACTGCATCTGTCCAGTGCATGTGACATTATGTAACACACAATATTGTCTTTATTAAAATGTTCACAAATGCTTGTTTTTATTTTCATCCTACAGTAGGCCTATGTCAAGAGTCTTTGAAAATTTTGAAAAGCGCCATATAAATCAGATTTTATTTATTATTGTCACTATGGTTCATGTCAGCAGCTTAGGTCTTATCCGTTTGCACGATGACAGTTGATACATTATATATAAAATAATTTAAACTGAACTATAATTATTCCTTGATTTATTATTAGACTAAATTTATTTGTTAATAAAGATCAGATGTATTTCTTGAAATAACCAAAATCACTTATCACAGTAACCAAATAACATCTACATCAAGTTAGACAAACCAACAAACATCCTATTTCTGAAAATTAAGCAATAACATCTCTTTTTGTTCTCACTCAAAAATAATGATTCACAACATGCCATTATGGACAAGATTACAATTAATCTGTCCACATATTACAACATTAAATTAAATATTTTTTAGTTAATATAATTATATAGGTTGATAAACTTATAAGCGTACTTAGTTACATTCCACCACTAAATAAATCGTACAAGTTTTTGAGTTTTCTGACGTATTTGGACATACAAAGTATAACTGCCTGTATTTGATTTAACCCAGGCACATGAGAAAAATTAAAGTTAACGTAATGCTCTTAGGGGGGAAAAATCCTCTGCTGTATGTAGTTACCTGAAGACCTCCATCCCCCATCCGGCTACAGCTGTGAACAGTCGGGGTCCCAGGTCTCTGGCAGGGTTCAGGGGGTAGCCACAGTTCAGTCCCATGGACACACCGATGGCCATAACGACCAGACCAATAGCCAGCGGCTCCACACCTTTGGGAGCTCCAATGTTTCCGCCATCAATAATAGCCAGGATACACAGGACCAGCATACCTGTCCCCATCACCTGCAGGAGTGGAACGGCATTCGTTTGGTGAACTGCAGAGTTTAGGCAGATAAGGGATCAACGTAGCACTAGTATTATATGTAATTCTGTTTATCGTCCTACTTCTCTAGCACAGGGGTTTTACATTCGTGTATTTCTGAGTATATGTAGGTAAAAAAGGTCTTTGTATACATAACATGCATTTTATAGTAATGGTATTTTTTTTTAAATAAATAAAATATGTAGAGTTAACCTGTATAGTGGTCAGGCTGTATTGGGCACAATAAGATAACATTTGCAACATTTTCTCTGCAGTCATTCAGCATATGACTCCTAACTGTGAAATCTGTAATATGTATCTCTAAAACAAGTTTAATCTTAATGGTTCAAATATAGGTTTTAACTGCTATTAATTATTTAGTATTTAGGGAGTGCACACTGTAAAGCACCATTGTTACAAAGATATTCAAAAGGAAACATTAACATGAGCACAATCACACTAATTGGACTTATTTTAGTGGTTCACCTGATGTGGTTTTCAACGGTTTTAAGATAATAGACATGTTATTTATGGATCGCTGCACCAACTAAAAAAGGCAGAAAATGGTGTTAAGTATAGATTTGACCTTCCAGTGAATGCCAGGAAATGGGTCATTAAACCCCAAACTGAAGCAGAAGAGGGGGTGTTCTCAGAGTAAATGGGGCAATCAATTTTGCATTAGCTACTTTTGCCAGACTTTGCAGAATTTGGACCATGAATGGGAGCGGCGATGCACAATAGAGGGGAGGTCATTGGTTCACAGGGACCAGAGCTCACCTGATCGATAAAGCCTCCGAGGACTGACAGGTGTCTCGAAGGGTAGGAAGCAAAAATGTGACCTGTTGCGTTGATTCCCGTCACTGACAAAATCCCACTGGTGAAGTCCATGAAAGCATCTGTGAGGAGGACAAATAGCTGTAACACTGTACACAGGCATCAATTAGTATTTTATATTGATGAACATGTAGCTAAAATATTTTACTGTGACAGTCATTACCCACTGGTATGGTTTGATATGCATGTGTAAGGGGATAAAGTTGAGGTGTATTCACCATGGTATAATCCAAAAACTGCAGCAGCCCCAACAAAAGCACCAAGAAACTGAGCAATGACATAGAAGGGAAACTTCCAGATCTTCAGTTTGCCCAGAACCACCATGGCCAGAGACACAGCAGGGTTCACATGCCCCCCTGGGATGGAAGACAAAGCAGAGAGTGGAAGAGGGGCGCAGTGGGTGGGGGTGTCTGGCATGATATCCTCTCCATCATTAGCGAGGCCGTCACATTTACGAGGGGCAACAGAAGGGGAGCGGCCCCCGGGGCGGTGCAGGGGTTTTGTTATGCGTGTTCACAAGCAAAGAAGCAGAATAATGGTCACATAATAGAAATTTAACCTATAAGTAAAACAACAAAACAAAAGGGTGCATTATTCTGTTCCTTTTTTTAATCAAGCTGCGCTCGCATCCTGCCATTTTTAAATGTTATAAACATCTGTCATCTGTCAGTGATCTGTCTTCATTAATTCAGTTTGGTCCTTTGATGTAAAACTGGAAGTAGCTGCAGTCTCGTTTGGACTGAGCCTGGTCTCTGTCAGATAAACGTAGCCTATGATCAATGGAGTTTGCAGGACATTTAGTGCCCAGGGTTATGTATGACCCCAGAGAGGCTGTGCACCACTGCTAACAAATCAATGGTCAGTACACATTCATTGGACCTGGACTGAGAGCTGGAACGTTCCTGCTGACACTGGAGCCATGGAGGTGGCACATGACTAGACAGGAAGTCATAAAGTTATATTATTACAAGCTGCAAGCCTCATGAGTATGTACAATGTTTTCATTACAACACATACAAGCGAGCTGTGTCAGGTTGTTTGCATTAACTATGAATTATATTAATGCAGTCTGTGGCGCTAAACAGTAAATTAAATGCTTCAAAGAACTGAATATCCAAAAAACAAACTTTGTTATGCAAACTGATGATATTTTTCAGTTGGTTTGACAGGATGCCAATACTCAGCAGAGTAGGAAGTTGATACCATCCATTAACAATTATTCATTTAATGGAATTGTTCGTTCATTAAATCCAAAGTACCATATCAAACTAGTGGCGTGTGTGGTGGCTCATGTTAAATAAGTTCTACTTGAGTGGAAATAAACAATTAGGTGCAGAAGTTTCAACAACCACATGAAACCACATTTACCTGACACTCCACCGGCCACGTACGCTGCCATCATCAGTCCCACAGAGAAGCCGATGTGGACGGTGAGAGGCTCACCCAGGGTGTTTCGACTAAGGACGGTCTGAGCGACTGAGCCACATCCAAACAACTGACAAACAAGAGAGGAAGAGATCAGCAGACTATCACCAACATCATAAAGGGACAAGAAGATTACAACAGTCTGGAGCTCAACACTTAACTGAAATAAGCATATAAACAAGATCTCAGACTTGAAACAACTTTTAAAGCAAATATGTATAGCGATATATTTTATATTTTGATTCCTATTCTGAGTATAAAAACAGTTTTATAACAGAAAATGCTACTTACGACCAAGACAAATGTCCCCAGGAATTCTGCCAGGAATTCCTTGAGTATCCCATGTTTGATAGCACAGTGTTGCCTCATTCTTCTCTTGTGTTGTATTTCTATGTATCAACGTGCCAACTGCTGTTAAAACTACAATATGTCCAGCAGTGTGAACCTCTGGAGATGTCAAATCTCCACCTCTACCCAACCACAGCCATTCAGCACACACCATTGATCCATTTGTAAAACCATCACGCTCCTATCAGCCTCGTGAACACATAAAGTTGTGACTTGTATCGTATCTCCATCAAACGCAACTTCAAATCAGATTTTTCTTTATTTGTGTGTGTCATCAGAGGACAAACATACAGCTGGATTTGTTTCTTTTAAGAGTTTCTGGAGGTGTATAAACATGAGTTAATGTTGTGAATGTATCTCACACACATTTATCCATCAGTTAAAGTTTTTCAGATTGCATCATATTAACTCACACCGCAAAGTAATAACTTAGGAAACAAATTAATCCATTTGAGATATAGGTAAATAAGCCAGTGTGTATGTTGCATTGTAAGAAGATCAGTTTGTTAGGTATTATATATACTGTAGTTATACTTGTTGCCACAAGAGGTCAGCCTTGGTAAGGTGCCACGCTATTCACAACTGGAAACATCATGAAGTCACACCTGAGTTTGTTAATCATCATGATATCATGGGTTCTTCACAGTAAGTCCAACATTTATTAATAAAGTCCAGAAAAGCATTTTGTTTTAATCACACGTCAGTCAATCAGATCCAATGTCATCCACGTCGTTCACATCGTCCTCCGCGGCCTTAATGAGAGGAGGTGATTTCCTCTTACGCCTGTTAATGCAGAAAAATAAAATGACTGGAGTTAAAGAACGACATGATTTGATGTGAACACTGTATATTCGAGGCAGAAACTCAGTGGCAGAAGGTGAGTGGTCACCTCATCTCGTTCCGCAGTGAGCTAAGTTGGCCATGAAGCTGCTCGTTAGCCTCGATCTGCTCATCCAGTTCTCTCTGCACCTTCTTTTTGGCATGTTCCAGACGCTCAATCTCCTCCTCCGCCTCATCCATCTGCCTCTTCGCCGTCTTCAGTCTCTGAGTCAGCTGCAGAGTTCACAAAAGTGAGATATTGAATCACAAGTCTGCACCTCCTGACTACAACTTTGTTTTTTTTCTTTGCGGTTAAAGACGTGTCTACCTGGTCTCTCTGGCTCTGCAGGTTGATGTGTTCCTCGTCTGTCTGCATCTTCATCTCCTTCACTTTGCGCTCCAGCTTGCGGTTCGCTTGTTGCAGGCTGTTGTTGTCTCTGAGAAGCAAAAAGCACCAGGAGATCACATCGCTGCTGCAGCTTCCTGTAACTCAACACCTTCCTAGTGTGTTTCAGACCAGAGATACTCTCACTCTTACAACCACAGGGAAAGGGATATGAGTAGGTTCAGTGCTCGACAGCTACCATCAAGTATCTGATGGAACCATAATCCAAAGTGTTATCCTGCGCTGGTAAATACAAACTCTGTATATATTTATTTTTGTTAAGAGCTATAAGGTCATTATTTAATGTGCAGGCTTTCACCTCTCTTCTCCTTGCAACCTTTCCTCGAGTTCCTGGATGCGGCTGTTCAGTTTGGAGACGAGTAAATCCTGGTTTGGCCTCTGCGATCCTTCCAAATGAGTCACTCTGCTCTTCAGGTCTTTATTCTGACAGGGAATAAAACAAAAAAAATATCATAAATTAGGCAAAGTTTAGAGGTACCCTGGGGAGTCTTTGATCAATAGTAGTGCTATGGAGCAATGTCAAAGGAGGGCACACATGCATGCACTCAATCAGGCAGATGGCGCAATACACCGTCCAGCCAATGGTTTCACATTATTCCATTGAGGAAATACAGCATTGTGTCAGAAAAGGCAGGAAAGATTAAAACTGCTAACTTGTAAACATGGACGTTGACAACGCAGGTTTCACATTTTTTAAAACAATCGGCTTTGCAAATTTTTTATGAGGAAGGAAACGCATTCAGCACGATACAAGTTGATTTTCTTTTCACTTGCGATGGCATACTCTAGGGGACGTGCTATAAGGCCAGTGTGCAATCATGATAAGAGTAAAACAGGGGAAGAGAAAAAAAATATTAGTAATAGTAATATATTCTAAATATATGTACAGTAATAAAAGTAGTAAAAATGTAAAAAGTATGACACAACTGTGTATAATAATAAAATCAGGGGACCCAAGTGTGGATTTTCAGATGAGACGTATCTAATCCAGGATCTGTTGTCAAAATAAAGAACTCTGTTTTTTTTGTGTGTGGTGTCAGAGGTCAGTACCTGTCTCTCCAGGCTCATCTTGTCACACTCCAGGTCCTGCCTGACTGCTCTCTCCTGCATCAGCTCGTTCCTCATCTGATCCATCTGTCACACCGAGAGGGAACAGCGTTCAGCATTCAGCAGTGGAAAGTAATTAAGTACATTTACTCAAGTACTGTACTTAAGTAACATTTTTAAGTAGTTGTACTTTCCCTGAATATTTCCATTTTATACTACTTATATATATTATATACTCCACCACATTTATCTGACAGCTGCAGTTACTAGTTACTGACCAGATTAAGATTTTACATAAAGAAAAATCAATTCAACACATCCATATGTGACCTCTCTTGTCATGTTTCAGATGTCTGAGTTGTTGCCAGATCAACCAGGGAGACATTTAGTCTCTAAACTTCTCATGTGGCTTCATTTGAAGACGTTTTTGAAACTCAAAGGGATCAAAGTATAAAATATATTTTACAAGACAATGCAGAAATTCAGTGAAATGTAGTGAAATGTATTTATACATTGCTGTATTGATCTGATAATTCTTCCACCACTGGCATTCAGTCAAAATATATAGCATAACGTAAATGTAAGAAGCGTAAAACGTGGGCTCTGAATCCTTAACTAATTCTTTATGCCAATTTCTAACCATAGAGTTGTACTTTCTATGTACTGCCTTACATATTGACTGAAAACACAGCCATACCTTATTAAAAAAGGGCAGCACCTGTTGACAAGCACTTTTTAGGTTAAATAAAAAGTTTTCAGCTTAATTCCTTAAGTCAGAGGAAATGCTGTCTGGTCTGAGCAGCCACATCAGATCTGAAGGCTCTCTCCTCTCTAATACCACCCAGAGGCCCAGTGAAGGGACTGTGAATAGCTGCTCACAATAGTTTGCTGTTTTTTTGTCTTTGCACTGTGTTTTGTGTCAATTAGTCTGCACCACTTTGCTCCCATGAATGGTGGCCTACTTTACAGGCGCACTGAGGACATGAGGCGACGTCAGAGATAAAGAAACATATATGAAGTCTGTAAAGTTCAGTCATGTTTCAGGGATGGTATAAAGTGGATGTTAAGAAACAAAACAAAAAATGTCTGAGAGGAAATCTGAGTACTCAGCTCTAAATCTGTTTATGATAGAAACAGATGTAGGGCTGGGTGCTCAAACTGAAGACTAAAGGGTTGTCTCTTCACAGTTGGGGAAATTTATGAATGTTAGCAAATACAAAATGAGAGTGAGGGAGTGGACCTGCCTGTTCTTTGGTTTTGTCTAATCTTTCCATCAGGCGGTCAGCACTGCTGCGCTCATCATTAAGAGCTTCTTCTAGTTGGCTGATACGTCCCTGAGAGGAGAGGAACACATGAAAAATGTGTCAAGTTTAGAAATACTGCAATACGCTGTAATGTTTAAGTACAGAGGACATGATGAATTTATCTCTTGAGGCTGTGGTTAGAAAACTGACTGACTTATTTTTTAAGGGTATTGGGTAATCATTTATGAATAAAGCTGTGGAAATAAATGCAGTGAGACAAAGTGAACAACATCTGAAAAAGATTTTGAATGTTTCTTAACTGCTGAATGGACAAGAGTGTTTGACACTGGAAAAATGGAGAAAGAGTGACAGAATGAGAACATCCAGACAGGTCTGATAACTTTGTACAGTAAACATGAGCTTCCTCAGTCGATACGCAGTTTCAACAGTCATCACACTGATGTCACTGTGTGATGTTTTGTAATCAGCAAGACAAAGTGCTGAGCTTTGAGATGTTGTTGCTACGGCACTTTTCAGCACCCTTATAGTTCACAGTGCAAATACTGACACCTGATCAGATAAACACTTCAAAACATGATAAACTGAAGCATATGTACTCTAATGAAAGAAAGTACAGTTTCTAGTTGAAAGCTCCAAATGATCATCAGTTTTTAGAAAACACATACCTGTATACAGTATGTTATTATGCCAGGGAACATCACTGTTGTCATCTAAACACACTCCACTTATGTTTAAAGTGTGACTTAAGGATGAGATCTACTGTGAGCATAGAGATATTTGATTTCATTAGGCATTTGTTAAAAAACAAGGAGCATCATAAATTCTTTGCAGGTGCTGAGTAACGATAATCTGCACAAAAAGACGGTGAGACCTGAGGAAGACAAAATATTGTCCAATATTTGCAAAAAAAAAAGAAAAATTGGGAATGAGAGATAAATGTGTGGGTAATTTTTCTTCTTCTTTCTTCTATATTCATCCATTAGCAACAAATGATTAATATTAACATAACGTTTATGCAAATATAATTCATTTTCACAAAGTATACCTATTATTTGGATACAAGTTTATCTTGTGACAGCATCTTAAAGGGGCACTCTGCCAATTTACATTTACACATCTTCAGTTTACTAGTCATATTAAGTACTACTGCCTGTGAAAACAATTGTATAATGTCTTCGTGGCTCTGGAGGGAGGTTTCCAAAGTCTGACAAGTCAGCTTGGGCTTGGAGACCACAGATTTATAACAGAAACATTGCTTTGCAAACTGGGGATGGCCAGTCAAAGAAGGTCTAACAAAAGATGAAATGTAGGATCCAGTGTTTAGATCCATGTTTGACCCATACTAGAGACTAAAAGTCAGGCTTTCTGGGACTTAGTTTCCCAAAGTTTAGGTTACTGAGACCTTTACCTCCATGACTTTGAACTGGCGCTCTCGCTCTCCCACCGTGGCTGTGTTCCTCTCGTCCAGCTCCTCCACCCTCTGCTCCAGCTGCCGGCCCCTCAGCTGGGCCTCCTGCTGCTCTCTGCGACACCGCCGCAGATCCTCCTCCAGAGGAAGCAGCTGAACACATAACAGACCACAGAACAAACACACACTGTAAGATAAGGTAACATGCTATGTCTGCTCTTAGGTAATGGTCAATCAGTCAGACATTATTATACAATTATTTAAATTAATAAACACATCTGAGACTACTTTTATACATGTTTTTAAATCTCACAAAAAAACTTTAATTGAATTGAAAATTGCTTTAAGATCCATTAAGACCTAATAAGAAGAAAATACTTAAACAAAACGGACATATCTCCTTTTTATCCTAGTGTTGATTTTTCATTTTATGTTATTGGTGACTCATGCTAATGAATCAGAGAGACAATGAGTACCACACCTCTTCCTGATGTTTTTTGGCTGCCTGTCGGTATTTCTCCAGCTCTGCTCCCTTTTCCTGCAGCTGTCTCCGCAGCTCGTCCAACTCCCTCTGACTCTTGTCTCTGGCCTCATCGACTTGGTTCTGAAGTACATCTGTAGACGCCTCGCACTCCTCCATAATGCTATTCATCTGAGACAAACAAAGAGCTTCTACAGTGAGATAAGTGGACCTCTTTGGGTGTATGAACAAGTCTGGCTTCAGAGTTAAGATAACAGATTTGCAGGTCTTATTTGGCTCCAAATGTTGCCTTGAGGCCAATAAATAGTCCAGGTCCACCTCTCACCTTCCTCTGCAGTTGCTCCACAGTCCTGTCCTGCAGCCTCCTCACATCCTCTAGCTCAGTTTTAGTCTTCCACAGCTCCTCTATTTGTTTCCTCTCCTCCTTAAGCTTCTCCTTCAGGTCCCTGTGTTCATGGTTTAGCTTGGTTAACTTACCCTGGGAAAAAACACACAAAGGAAACGGAATGACTGTGAGCTTCCAAGCAAGGCTAAAAAGACGGTGTAGAGGCAAGAAACGTGGAGAGAGGGGATGGCATGCAACAAAGTACGTTGTAGTTACATGGTATGCATGTGAGACCACCACAATTCAACCAAGCGGTTACTCTGAAGCTAACAGCAGCCTTGCTTTACCTGCACGTCCTCTAAGCGAGTGAGCAGCGACTGGTTAGACTGACACATCTCCTCCTCATTCCTCCTCACATCTTTCAGCACTTCCTCAACCTGCTGCTTTTCCCTCTAGGGAACAAGGTAAACATAGAACACGGCAGAATAGATCACATCAGTAAGATAAATGTTGATAAAAAACAGTTAGAAGCATAACAATAAAACGTAAACTAGATATGTTCCTCTTGTCTCCATAAAGTTTCCCACCTCTAGCTGTTTTTCTCTCTGCTCCAGCAGTCTCTCTGTGGCTTTAGACTCCTGGATTGCCTGACTCAGCTGATCCACCTTGATGTTCAGCTCCTGCACCTTTCCTCTCAGCTGATCACTGTCCTGGCTCAGCTCCTTTAACTGCACGTTAGCTGAATTTCTCTCTTCCTCTGCTTTATCCTTCTCTTGACCCAGCAGAGCACTGCTCTGTGACACAGGACGGAATAATAAATGATGAAAACATGTTTTAGCTTTAGGAAATAAAGAGAAGTAGTAGAGATGCATTTCATGCCCTGTTACCTCTTTAGCCAGCTCTAAATCCCTGAGCAGCATTTCAAGCTCATTCTCATATTCATCCTTCAGAGCAGTCATGTATGTGTCATGAGTCTCCACCTCCTCTTTGAGCGCCCCCTTCAGGGCGCTAAGCTCCCTCTCCCTGCGGTGCAGCATGTCCTCCTGCTCCTCCTTCCCTTGCAGCATCTCCTGAAAGTCCAGACGCAGCTGCGCCATTTCCTGACAGACATCCATCAAAATACCACATCACTACCTAGAGTCCAGTGAAGGAGCTTTACAGCCGCTGTTGATTTGTGAAGTTGTATTTTGTTCATGTGGTTTCATTTACCTCCATAAGGACTTCTTTCTCTGTATTTATCACCTCAGCCTTCTTGGCTTGGTCCAACTCATCGTGCATCTCAGAGAGCTGCTGCTGAAGGTCTTTCATCTCCGTCTTAGATCTCTCTCTCTCTGCCTTCATCTGAGTCAGCCTGACGACATACAAAAAAAAGTATGCAGGAAAGACAGATATCATTTTAGTTCCATATTTTATATCAAGGAAAGAAGCCTGATTAACGTGCTTTAAAGTTTTAGAAAGGTGCTTGATAGAATTAGATAGCAAAATAAGATATCTGCACACTTAATCCAAATGGTATTTGACCCTGCTTTCGGTCAAATGACCATCATCAGATCATACATCACAGTTCACTTGACTGACCTTAGAGTATGAGCAGAAGCTTAGTTAAATGAAGTGAACATAGCATAGAGGTATTCTATTTAGTTCTGCATTTCAAAACCATCCCATTTAATATCAATGAAAAATGAAAAATCTAACTTAGTTTGATACACTTCACTAGACAACCAGAGAAATCATTTAAAGGAATAGTTTGACATTTTGGGAGAGTATAGCAGCCCTCATTTAGCTGATAAGGTTTGCATATTTTTTTTACATAGCACAGTTTTCATTGTAATCTTCCTGAATGACCCAGAGGTCAGATTCTTACTCGAGTTTGGTAGACTGAAGTTTGGCCTCGATCTCAGCCAGTCTGTCGCTGAGTTTGCACAGCTCCTCCTGGCTTTTGGCCAACTCTTCCTGAAGTTTCTTCTTCTCTGTCCTGGCCTTTTCACAAGCCTTGGCTAGAGTCTTTTCATTCTGCGCAACACAACAACGTCATCAGTCACAGAAAAAATAAGTGAGTGTTTTAGAGATGAACCAGCAGGATGGGACTGCACTGCACCTTAATCTCTGTTTCCAGTTTCTGCTTTAATTCAGACACTTCTTTCTCCAGCGCTTCCTGTTTCTCCTGCAAAAGCTTCACCTCGGCTGCACAATCCTACATATGTGGAAACGCCCAACATTATGGTTAGTTTCAGACCAAGACATTAAATCATGCTAACCAGTGATCAACACTGGCAAACATCTCATCCCAACACACACTTTCTCCTCCTCCTCCACATTTTCAGCAGTCTTCCACTTGACATTGTTGACCCTTTGAAGCAGCTGGGTAACTTTCTTCTGAGTGGTGGAGTCATCATCAGTCGTCCTGAGAAGCAAGAAAAATATTTCACAAACACTCTAACAGTACTGACAAGGTGTAATGATATCATTAAATGTAACCAGTTGCTAAACAAAGGCATGGCAGTGCAGGACCTCTCCATGGAGTGAAAGGAAAAGGTGTAACTCTTTTCACAGCGTTATTTAAACACTCTAGTTTAGAAAATATATTTTTTTAAAGCCACTGATGGATCATAAAAACTTTCCATGTGAAGAAGTTATTTTATCAGTGGAAAGAAGTACATGCTCTGCATTCCTGACTGCTGCGTGAGCACACACAGCTGGAGCAGAATCCCCTTATCTGACTACACTACATGATCACAACTACAAGCTAATCACTAAAAGGTGTCGGGTTAAAAAAAAGAGAAATAAAGAAAACAAATCTTTTCATTTTGGAACTTTGGAGCTGAAAGTGCAAATGCAAACTCATTTATTGAGCCGTTTTAAAGGAATAATTCAACATTTAGGTAACATGCTTTTTCGCTTTCTTACCAAGAGTTAGAGCAAGAAAGCAAATAACCATATTTCCCAAAATGTCAAACTATTTCTTTAACTAAAAGTGCTCAGTGCTGAGCGGCGCTTACCCATCCTGGAGGTAAGTGAACAGCATTTGTTTTGCTGTGTCTTCAGGTGGGTCTACTGAGAGTTCTTGCTGTCCTTTCAGAAGATCAGGAGTGACCTGTTTAAGGAAAATGCAGCAAATAAATACACCCTTTTAAATGACAACTGTGCCCTGGTGCTAATCTCTTTACCTGTGTTTCTCTTTCATCAGTTTCATCAGTCTGGTCACTATATAACCTGGAGATGGAGGGTTTCTCTGCTCTGTGAAGTAATTTTGCAGCATGTGGAGACATCGTCTCTTTTCCATGGTGTCCTTTAAGCAGTGTGCTGGGCTTGTTCTCCTCCCTTGCCAAAGAGGCTTTTCCGTCAAGGAGTCGAGCCCTGGCTGACCCCGGAGGATATATCCCACCTGGGGTCTCACCCCTGATGCCCTTCAGAGACGAGGGACTGCTGGAGGAAGAGGAGGACGACGAGGAGTACGAGGTTGGACCGCTGTCCGCGCTGCGCGACCTTCGACACTGCTCTGGGTCCAACCTGTTCCTTGGGCCTGCCCTTCCCCTCCGCTGGCTGCTGTTGAACTGGCTTATTAGCTTCCCTACAGATATGAAGGAGTCTGTACCCACTGAGTTTGGGGACCTTGCAGGGACTTGTCTACATGAGGAAGGTGTCTTGTTCTGGGCCACCTCACTCTGGTCTCCCACTGTGCCCTCAGCAGGTAGAGGGATCCTGGGTTTGGTCACATTAGCAGTCTCAGAAAGAAGGCCAGTGTTTAGCTCTCTAGGTCGAGCAACTGAAGCTGCTGAATGACGGACTAAGTTCAGGTTATTACTTTCAGGGTCATAAGGTCTCAGAATCTCTGGGTGTTTCTGATAATGAAATGCGGGGGAGGTTGCAGTCCTCTGTGACTCAGAGGGAGAATGTCTTTCATCCACAGACCTCCTCACCATGCCAGGATTGTACCCCGCCTGGTGAGTGATGACTGAGACGTCCCGGTGGATCTCCTGGCCAGAACTGTTCAGAACCACGTAGGGTTGACCTTTAATCCCTTGGAT
Organism: Perca fluviatilis; assembly: GCF_010015445.1. Taxonomy (NCBI): domain Eukaryota; kingdom Metazoa; phylum Chordata; class Actinopteri; order Perciformes; family Percidae; genus Perca; species Perca fluviatilis. The sequence goes on along the minus strand of NC_053119.1, from coordinate 19,379,690 downwards.
CTGCACCCTAACTCCAAACAAGTTGTCCTGGCTGCCTCTGGGACTGTGTTGCTGTATGCAGCTCTTCTGTATCCTGATATCCGGTGAGCCGCTCAGTCTGTGAGACTCCATCGTGACTCTGCTGGATTAACAGATGAACTGGTGAAAAAAAAAAAACGACACGTTACAAATGACACTGAAGGAGGCTGTCAGACCCTGCATGGGAATTGGAGAATGGGAGGTTGGTGTTTACACAACATTGGAGCAGGGTCAGAGCCACACTGGGACACAATGACACACATCCAAGGAGCTCCTCACACAGCTGCATTCAGCCGACATGAAGAATAAGTGGGCACTGACGAGAGCCTGATATTGCTGTGCAATGAAAACAGCTCCTCCTGTGTGCTCATGACAGTGTACTATTGTACAACTGCATGACGACTACAACTGGCCGGGGTCTCCAAGTCGTCACCCACTTCATGGTATGACACTTGAGGAAAATGTTTGTCATCAAATATGTTACTGTGAGCCACAAAAACAAAGGAGGTGTTGTGCAGCAGACAAAACGGTATCTTCTTAAGAGCACTATCCTGGTGGCTTTAATTAATAATACAACAGTTTGCAGATTATTTACAATAATAATAAAACAATTGCCTATTGGTACCACTTTCTAATAAGGCACACTTTAAGGTTTTAAAGTTGTAGGTTCTATAATTGTTTTAATAATGTTATTAATGTTTTATACATCAGTTATTAAGTCATTAACAAGAACAACTTTTGGGTTGCCAGGTTGTGGTAAATCCTCCTCCAGCATTGCTTTGACACTTGCTTTGTCTTTGTAGCTGTTTGACCACCAAATTCCATTTGTTACCAACTTTAAGTTACTAGCATCGGCTACTTAACATACAGTTAGTCATACAGTCAATTCAAGAGCTAAAAGGACAAACCCAGTGTCATGGTGGACGAGGATTTTGTACAACTTGGCAACCCAAAGTATGTTCTTATTAATAGCTTATAACTGTTCCATGAAACTTCAGTAAAATATGTATTAATTATTAGCAACGCCACTAGTTACAGCTTATAAACCTTTAATAACGTGTGCTTTATTAGAAAGAGGAACATTTTAGTTAACCAAATTAAGTTCCTATGCATTTGTCCAATAGCCTATAGGCTATATAAAAAAAAAAGATTTTTCTTTTATTATTTTCTTATGTTGGCATCACACTTTTGAACACATTTTGAAGTTCCACTGTTTATGACTGAACCCCATGCAGGCAGCATGCGGATCTGCGTTTATCCGGTTTCACTAAATAAACTTTTCACCCTTTTAACGGTAAACAAAGTCTAGCCTACAGTTTGCGAAAACATATAGGCTGCTGGCACATTAAATTAAGGTTAATTCATCTAAGGAACATCAATCAAAAAGTATATCACACAAAAACTGTAGCTTTATACTCACAGATGAAGAAAGAAGATGAAAAAATACCTCAGCGTATCAAAGGCTACTTTAAGATCCCTAAACTCACCACTGAGCCCCGCAGATACATTACAAGTCGCTGTAGAAGAATGTCGTGTTGTTATTTTAAGGAAATATGCGTTGTAAAGGCATCGATCTGAACTGAAACTTACCAGCTGTGTGTCCCGTCTGAGTAGTTTTGAACAGAGTCCTCCTCCTCCTCCTCCTTCTCTGTGGCTCAGCGCATCCTGCCTCCGCCCGGACACGATCCCTGTCCCGCTCAGAGAGGCGTTCACTGCCGCCACTGTGTCAGATATTCAATCCATATGACTTTCTGTAGCTAAGTGCTTAATATGCTGACATAAATGGATTTATAGGAAACGAAAAATGATCAGAACAATCGGACCATTTATTACAAGTAGCTTACTGTTAGCTTTGAATATTCCTAAACCAAGAAGGAAAAGTTTGTCACTGGTCCTGTAAAATTGCTTTTATATGTTTTTATTGAACAACACATTAGAGGAAAGAGGCAGTAGATAGATAGATAGATAGATAGATAGATAGATAGATAGATAGATAGATAGATAGATAGATAGATAGATAGATAGATAGATAGATAGATATTTTATTGATCCCCAAGGGGAAATTCAAGGTCCCAGTAGCTTACAGACATCACACACAATGTACATCATAAACATGATGATAAAATAACAAAAGAAAAGATACTAAATACAATATCCACATGAATTTACTAAGGGATGTATAAGCATGAGACGCTTGCAGTGACAGGGCAGGTAAGGTGCTCTATGGTAAGGAGTACCACAGTAGATGTCCTGTGACATATTTAGGGTTTCAGTTGGACTTCTTTCTGTGTAAAAAAACATGTTCATGTGGGGATAATGGTAAAAAGATCCTCATCAAATACTTATTTCGGATCATTCGGGTGCCCCTGAATTACATCTTTGTATGATGGCCTTGGATAAATGTTTTTTTCTGAACTGGTTTCTGAATGGGAGCACTTCTATAAATAGACCACAAGCTATGTGAACGTCCTTTATTGGAGAGTTGACAGGAGAGAACTGACAAGAAATGAAGGGAGAGACAGGGGGATGACAGGCAACAAAGGTCCATGCAGAGTCAAACCTAGGATGTTTCGATTACATGGTCAGCCCCTTGAAAAGTCCCCTTTATAGGCGACCTTGACTCTGGGCCATTTTTTAGATTGTAATTTTGTAGCATTTAACAGCAACTTTGTAAAAGAACTGTTTCTTTTAGCTGATGTAGTTTGTAATGTTTGGTCTTTGCTGTTATACAGCTCAGGCTTTACTAAACGTGTTAAAGCTACATTGTATCATTTTCAGTTTTTGTGATCAGCAACTATTTTGTTTCTTTTAGAACTTTGTACTTCACATTCATGACCTTGAGAATTTTGGCTTTTCTTTACTTTCCTACCTCATTAATCAGCTCACAACTCCCCAGATTTGTCTTGTGACCGCTCGGCGGGAGGGGCCCGACACCTAGGTTGGAAACCACTGGAAAAAACTGTAACTAAAACTAGCTGCACATGGACCAGCTGCAACAGTTAAATGACAATAACAATCTAACAATGACTACAACCTTCTTATAATGTAGTATATGGTAATGTATAAGTCGCAAAGGCCAAATACTTTTACTTTTGATACTTTAAGTGCATTTTGCAGATATTTAGGTACTTTTCCTTGACTACACTTTTGAATGCACTAGAGTAGTTTTACATTGTTGTATTAGTACTTTGACTTAAATAAAGGCTTTGAGTTCTTATTCCTACACTATACTGTATGTATACAGTACAGTAGGTGTGTGTGTGCATGTGTTTTACTAAAACATATTACAGAACATACAGACACAAACTATTTGAAAAAAAGACATTTATTGCTACATTATCATTTTGACACATGCCTTTAGGCTACTTCAAACTGTACACGTACTGTACATGTTATGATATTATTATTCAGATTATGTTTGATTATTATTTGTTTAGCAGTGTGATAAGCAAACAAGACATCAATTATTCTGGAATACTGTATTGCTCAGAGCATGAACTGTGGCTACATCTAGTGAAACTGCACAAGGGTTTTCTTATATAAAAGTAAATAGAGACATTATGAAATTCACAATTTTTGTATAAAAGATAAGTTACATAACTTATAAAAACAAATGTAATGTTCTATTAAAAACTCAAACATGCAAAAAGCTTGGACTACGTCTGAAGAGTGATAATTACACTGAGAAGAAGAAGGATTCTGTCCACCAGTGTATCATTAAGTGTAATCCTGTCAACAGTGCTACAGTATAACACATATTTTTAACAAATATACAAATAACAGATAATGCCCACACGTTAAAGAACATTCTCGGAGATCTGTTCATTCACAGAATGGTCAAACTCCTGCACATACACACACACACACACACACACACACACACACACACACACACACACACACACACACACACACAAACAGAACCGCTCACACACACCACAGGACAAACTGTTGTCTGAACACACAGATGTGGGAATGTCAGTCCTCTGAGCTGGTGGAAATCACGAGTGTACCTGGTAAATGGTGATACACTGTCAGAAAACATATCTGGATCTGCGAAAAAATCTAAAACTGCAGATGACACCTCGTCACTACTGGGTTTCTTCCTTTCAGATATATTCAAAACGGACAGATAATCAATAAATATACAAAATATGTACAAAACATCTGCAGCTTACAATGCATTTGTCTGTTACAAGTTAAGTTTAGGCACAAAGTTAGAAGTCCGTTTGGGAAGCAAGGAGATGATTGTTCAACTGAGAGTTGGACACCTTCCACTCTGGTCAGAATTTAGAAGAAACACTGGATGTCCAAAACAGCTGGACGCTTCCTGGGATGCACTTCACGCAACATCTGGACATCAAAGACACAGAGATAATTACAAAATGAGACCTTTCATATACATATTATTACAGTAATGTTCCAAATATTGTTTGGTAGCATTAACATTTTTTCAACAACAATATTCTTAAAAGAAACATATTTTCTGTTGGCTAAAAAACTTCTAACATGCATCTATCATTTTGGAAAATGCTTATCACAGATGTATAACTGTTTACGTGACTGTAACTGCAAAAGTGAAGGTTTCCTACTTGATTGCTGGATTTGCAGTAGTTATTACAGTAGTAGATGCTCAGAGGTGGCCCATGGGGTTTGCTGGGTCTGTCAGGCTGGGATGGAAAGCAAGATGCATGGACTGTGGATCCGTCATGACTGCAGACGCCTTCTCTTCCTCTCTTCTTCGCAGACACGCTGCCTTCGGGTTCAGGTTCCTCTCTGTGGGATTCAATAATGGGTTAGCGTTTGACTAAATAAAGAAGTTGAAGACGTGTACCCTTTTGTAATGCAGATTCAGGAATTTCAGTTCTGGGGAAACTGTTAGAAAATACCTCATGAATTCCTGCTTTGGATGTCGACTTTTCTGTCATTATTAATCTTAGTGTATCACCAATTATTGTGTCATAGTGGCTTTAAAGCGGTTCTAATCAATATTTGTATATTACTGATCAATTTGACTACATGTATTGTAAAATATGTCACTCGTGACAAACCCACGGACAATGCACCAGATTGCTGTTTCTCTCAGCTCATTGTTTTCATTTTACGGCTCGCAACTTTAATGTTTTGGTTCACTCTCTCAGCTCTCATCAGTGTAGTTTTGGGTGAAAAGGCCCACTGTACACTACCTGCCCAGCATCAAACAGCAAACAGATGAAGTTAGTGACTAACTGGTGAACATAGTGGAGCATTTAGCTGGTGCTGATATTTCCCTCAGGAGTTAGTGGGCAGACCTAAAACTTACATTCTTCAGGTGGATATGACAGATGAATGATAATGTTGCCCAATTTCTGTTAATTGTGTAAAAAGCCAATTGTGTTGCCCCCAAGGTTTAAAAAGATATTTCACTTTGGATAAACTGCGACTAAAAACATGTTTAGAATCTGTAACCAACTGGTTACTGTCATACACTAACTCCCAACCCCTAGTTGGTGGTTTCTATCTTATCTTCACTCTCTACATTACGTATTTGACTTGACATGGAAACATCTTAGGATACACTGACCTCTGACTTGTTGTTCCAGGCTAAGGATCACTGCCACGGCCTGGTGCAGCACCAGCAGCTTGGTCTGTGGCTTCTCACTCTTCAGGTGCAGCTGACACATGTGGCCCAGCTCCTTAAAGGCCTCGTTGATGTCCCGCACACGCAGACGCTCACGGGCGTTGTTGGCCATCCTCCTGTCGCGCTCACGTTCGGCCTTCTGCTCTGGGCTCAGATCCTCATCCTCATGGATACTACAACATAAATCGGATTTATATGAGAAAACACTGGTAAGGATGCTAATTAACAGTTACAGATTTAACTGATGTTAAAGCTTCAGTGGATCACACATAAGAGTTGAGTTATTTTGTGGGTCTTTCTGCCCTCTGCTGGTCACAGCGGACATCATGTAATTGAGTCTCCTATCATCTGAGATACCCTCATTTGTTCTGTGAAATGGCCTTACATAGTATATTGACAAAATGCTAATGTGATCAAGCGCACATTTATTAATAATTAATCCATGAGAGTATTTACGTTTTTTTGTTTTTTGCACATCTCTACTCTGTCAATAACTATAGATATTTAAGAGATGCACTTTTAGTCACCTTTTAATAATTATTTTATTATCTCAATCACTGTCTCATTTAGTTTGAAAAAGAAACCAAAACAAAGAAACATGTCCAGTAGAAAAAGTGTTGCTGGGCAATCGTTTACATATGCCAACATCGATTTCCCTCAACTAGATTATAGAGCTAAAAAAAAGAAGAAAACATGGTTTGTCCTTAAGTGACCTTTGAAACTGGAGAGACCAGGACGTACACTCAAATTAATCTGTGAGATTTTCAAGATGTACAGTCTGGCTCATTTAGACCAAAAAACATGTTCATAAATTTAAAATGCCATCCTTCATCATCAACGATTAAGTCTGATGTCACAGATACAGTAGAGCTGAAACAATTTGTTGATTAATTGATAGTTGATAAAACAGAAAATTAATTGGCAATTGAGTGAGTGATGTGCAACTGAATGCAAACGTGTTTAATTAATTTATTAAGCAAAAAAAAGTAAAACACTCCCTATTTCCAGCTTCTCAAATGTGAGGATTTGCTGCTGTTTAATTGTGTAATTTGAATGGATTTTGGGGTTTTGGACTGTTGGTCAGACAAAGCAATTCTTTAATATCACACTGGCCTCTGGGAACTTGTAACAGAGGTTTTTGATTAATTGAGAAAAAGAATCGGCAGATTATTTGGTAATGAAAAAAGTTGTCAGTTGCCATTCTAGTTACAATTAATACAAGTGCAGTGAAAACTCATCCTATACTGCATTTTACTCTTATACTGGGTATAATATAAGTACGGTATAAAAAGACTTATTTTGGTACCCCTTGTGTTTTGGAGATTTTTTTCCGATAACCCCACCACCAAAATACACCTTTCAATCATTTATGTCTTAAACATTCACTGTATGTCATGCCAACTCCTCTTTTTTTCCTCATTTAATTTACTGCAACTTAATGCAACATGAAGAAGAAATATGAGGCAGAGCTAAATAGGCTCGCTTGGACACAGCTGCCCTTCACAGCAAGGGTTCTGACAGACAGTGTTTTAAATTAGTGGACACCGAAAGGCAAGAAGGCTCCAATACTTGCCTTTGAGTGAGGGACTTTTATTTTGAAATCTGCTGTACTATTTTACTGTCACAAAATACATGCATATATATTCATGAATCATGCAAACCACAATTATTTTAGTCCACTGAGTCTTCAATGATCACACTGAACTAGTTTTTCCGACCAGGGGAATGCTGTTTTTTTCCTACTTGTAGGAAAGCAGGAAAGTGGTACTGTTTACCTGTTACATCCGCTGTTTTCTCCTTGTGTTTTGTGTTCGCTCTCCTCATCTGATCTCTGGCTGTCAGAGCTGTGACTGTGATTGGTGTGCATCATCTCTTCCCTATGCCCACTTTCCATTTTCAGCTCCAGATTACTCTGAACTCCCAGACCTCCTGTGGGAGATCACACATAATTAAAAACATATACAGCATACATATTTAAAATGCGAGATCTCTTAAGTCCTAATGGCTCAAAGGTTCAAACGTTCAGATAAAAGAGGTGAAATATATGAGTGCAGCAGCCTTTACCTCCACTTTGCATGGGCTTAAGAGTGGCCCTCTGTCTGGCTGAATATGGGTGGCCATTTTGTGTGCGGTTCTGGAAGGCTGAGTGGTTGTTGTTCATATTGACTGCTTCAACCTTTATGACACACAAAAAAAGGAATGATATATTAATATGTTCATAAGACAGCGAGCCTGGCTCAGTCACATACAACTTTTAGATCCAACCAATGACAAATAAGTCACAAAACCAACATCTGCCTCCTCATTTCCGACGTAATACTGGGTAGATCTCTCGCTCTACAGAATTAATTTAATCTCAGACAATCTTAATCCTTCCCTTAAAACTACTATATACTCCCTACACATATCACTAATTCTCTTCAGGAATGATTCATTTTCGACGGACACATCATTTGGAAAAATAAAAGTGAGAGAATTTAATACCCCCCCTCCCCCAAAGGATTACACTAAAAATCCTTTCCATATATACTTCCACTCCAGCTGGGCCAAAATCCCCATGTCTGCTGAAAGGGAAACATCCTGGAATGGGAACTGCACAATACAGGCGTCCCCCATCACCCCACAGTGGAATTAGAGTCTGCACATAGTGTGCACTCTCCATACAAGGCTGACGCGTCACAGCGCTCTCCCATTGTGCTCAGTTTCCTATTTCAAGGACAACAACCTTTACATGAGGAAAACATGCAGACATAGCGGGTGGAAAATTCCTGAAACTGAATACCAACACACACACACACACACACACACACACACACACACACACACACACACACACACACACACACACACACACACACACACACACACACACACACACACACACACACACACACACACACACACATATATAGGATTTCCATACACGCTGCCCTGTCCTTCCATCAAAGAAAGGGTTGCTAACCATGGCTGAAGTGTTGCAGGTGAGCGGTAGAGTGCTGGCAGATCCCAGGTGGCCGTGGAGGTTCTGGTTTAGCAGGCCGTGGATGTCAGTGGGTAGGCCGGCTGTGGGGCCCACAGCGTGGTTCCTCAGGACGTGGATCACATCGTCCAGTCTGTCTAGTCGGTCCTCCACCTGAGACTGCAAACACAATGTTTTTTTGTAGCATTTGCCAATCTAGACACAGTTTTTAATATCCTCTGAGTTAAAGATGAGACATTTAGTTTTAACAAATTGCAGCTCTAAAATTCATTCTTTCAAAAAAGTCACAAAGTAACAAAAAAGGTAAGTTTTTGGAATGATAGAAACCTTATTGTTTATTGAGGATCCCCATTAGTCATCACCGTAGTGAAGACTATTCTTCCTGGGGGTCCAACCTTAAAGGAATAGTTCAATATTTTGATAACTAGCATTATTTACATTCTTGCCAAGAGGTATCTGACAAAATCAATACCACTCTCATGTCTGTGCATTAAATATGAAGCTACAGCCAGCAGCCGGTTAGCTTAACTTAACAGGCTAACCCTGTTTCATCCAGTTTCCAGTTTTTATGCTAAGCTAGGCTAAGGTATCAATCTTCTCTGCTAACTCTTGGCAAGAAAGCAAATAAGCCTATTTTAAAAAAATATGAAGCCATTTCTTTAAGGTTACCATCATTCCAAAAGAATTCAGTCCACACACTTTATGTACAGTGCAAACTGTAAGTTAAGTTTTAGTTTTCCCACATTTGTTGCCATTTGCAGTCTCTTTTGGGTGTTTGCTGCAGAGTATAAAATTATTATATTGGTATTTTTATAATAGTCCAAATTCTTGTAGGTATGTGCACATACTAATGCATTTACTTGTTTATTTGTTTGAATATACTTTTATTAAATTTTTTTTTTTAGGTTTTTTATATTGAGTATACATTTCTTGTCTTTCGTACTTTATTGCATTTTTTTCCTTATTATATTTGCTGCAATGCTCTCATGAGTTTCATTTATTTATATATCCATTCATTCATGACACAATAATAATTTTAACATCAGGCATGTGATATCATATTATATCATATATATATTAGGTCTTTACCAATGATATAAGTGAAGACTCATAGTGTGGTGACACTGATGCCTGAACTGAACTCCGGGGCCACATGTTGGTACCTGAAAGGAAGAAAACAACCAAATTAAGACCATAAAAGGTTTGGAAAATACAGAATGTAAATAATATTTCACTCTGGACAGCAGCTACAGCAGCATGTGTTACTCCAGTTTACCTGCAGGTTCAGCCACGTTGGGCAGCGGAGACGGAGACCTCACCGGTGTGGACGAGCTGGAGGGGAAGCTGCTGCTGGTGTGATCGGGGGAATAAATCTGGCAGCAGACACGGAGGGAGGGAGGGAGGGAGAGAGAGAGAGAGAGAGAGAGAGAGAGAAGGAGGGGGAGGAGTGTGAGTAGGGCATGGATCATTTTAAAAGCACAACTTGTCATTTCTGTGTAAGGTTTTACAGCTGCTGCCACAGCCTTTGGAGCAGGCTCGTAACCTGAACTAAACTCATCAATTCTGGTCATTTTACTAGTCGGCAGCCAATAAAAAGTCCAGCAGCACAAGAGTAGCCCTTCGTTAATATGCACTAGTCTGTTACAGGCAGGGACAAGCCACTATTTTCCTTTTGCATTATGCAGCTGGGGCTCTCAGGGCTTTGCTTTATGCTCTGATCTGACTGTTTGAACATAACACGGCATAGATGAGTCGATCTAATTGGATTAAGGTGGTGCATGCTTACAGGGGGGGGGGGTTTTTTTTTTTTTTTTTTTTTTTTTTTTTTTTTTTTTCAAAAAAAGGGGCCAGAGCGTGCCCAAGGTATCGCCCCCGCCCCCCCCCCAAACCTGCCCCGGGGGGGAAAAAAAAACACAATTGTATAAAAAACAGAAATATTACAATAAAGAGCAGATTAACCAGAGCTGAAATAAGCAGTGAAGATTATATTCTCCATTTCCTCACCTGTTGAATTCTCTGAGGTGTTGATTGACGGAGTGTGTGACGCTGTATTGTTGCGGTGAAAAGTGGACATTGGTGGGAGACCCCTGTTCATGTCAGCAGCCATCACTGAATGTGGCGAGTAGTCCTGAACAGTAAGCAAACACACATTACAGTCAGCAGGGGTTAAAAAGTGCTGTGCTGTCAAGATCCAAGGTCCTGGAGGTAAATCTCACCAGGTGGCTGTGTTGTGGCGGCTGCAGGCTGCTGTGGCACCCCGGCTGTGTTTGGTGGGTTGTGGCTGCTCCCAATGCACCTTCATAGCCCTGCTGGTTCAGCCCATTTACAGCATTCCAGATGTCGGGCGAATTGCTCGTCCCCTCTGAAATAGATAACAATATGTTATAGCCGGCACTGGAGCAGCATCTCAAGCAGCAGTTAAATCATGAAGCTCTACATCAGTCAATCAATGGCTGGAAAATGTTAATTTATATAACTGATGTGACAATCTTTGTCTGAGCTCTGAGAATCATAGAAAATGTACAGTTTTTAAAGGCTTTTTAAATTTGATACTCAAATTTCAATGTAATCTTAATTCTATTTTCATGCCATTGTTTGAATAGTTCTTTTAGGTGGTTCTTAAGACTAAAATATATAATAAACAACTATTGGATGGACTGCCATTACATTTCCCATTCATGGTCCCCGAGGATGAATCCAAGTAACTTGAGGGGATCCTCTGACTTTCCCTCTTGCACCACCATGAGGTTGCCGTTTGTGGTTTTAAGTGAAACGTCAACAGCTATTGGATGTATTGTAGTCAAATTATGTACACACATTCATTTCTCCCAAGAATGCATTTTAATAACTTTGTTGATCGTCTGATTTTTTATCTAGCACCATCATCAGGTCAAATTTGAATTACTTTGGTTTATGACCAAATAGTTGATGGCTGTTTTGTTATCCCTAAAAACTCATATAGTATTTGTATATGTCTTTAGGTACCACCATACTAAAGGGATGATAGGTTTGAGTTGCTAAACCCAAGCAGAATGATTCTTATTACAGTCATTGCCCCGCTACTAAAATAATCATGGTTGTTTAGTATTGTTTTTGAGCTCACCAAAAAAGGTGCTTGCGAACACATTGCTGTGGGCCTTGTTGGACGAATGTGAAGATGAGTTCTGGTTGATGTCGTCATTAGTGGGAGACTGCCCATAAACCTAAGGAGAAGAGCTTGTTTAAGGCATTGTCAACTTTGAACCACGACATAATGTACACAAACAATATTTTTCTGTCTGTCTGTAACACTCACACCAATCTTACTGACACAAACACATGAATACTGTGAGTGTGAGCTGGAGCAACAGTATTACAGAAACAAAGCAGAGAGCTGATGCACACTTAGAGCATTTGCGATAATCCATAAGCTGCAGATCCATGCACCTCCTCATCCGGATTTAGGAACCATTCACCATGAGAAATCCCTGCCCTAATCATGATCAGGTTTGGCTGGCTTCAGAAGACTGAGATACAATTTCCTCCCAAATAAAATTGCATTGCAGGCCTTTTTCTATTGTGTCCTCAGAAAGAAACCAAACAGAGAACTGAGTCTCACCCTAATGACCCCAAATAAAAGAAAATATAGTAAACGGCAAACAGATCTAAGAATTTAACTTTGGCTAATTTTTTTTTTTTATCTTTTAATTGTAAAGCACAAGGCTAGAAACTGCACATATGCAGACAAAACACACCAACACATGCTCACTCATTCAAACCCACCAAGAGGTCTGGGCTGCACCTGCACCTCCCTCGATTGCTTTGATGTGCCCCAGGAAATGAAAATAAACCTCCCTGCACAGCATCAATGGGGTGTCAGTTACCCGGACGACAAGTTCTGTAAAGCAGGCTATTAAAGACTCTCTTGAGTATGCTTGTGCTAGCACACTCACAGGCTTACATACACACACACACACACACACTCTTAAGCAGCACGCACGCATGCACGCCTCACACACGCGCACACACACACACACACACAAACACGCATGCAGCCGTGACCCTGGTTGGCATGAGTCCCATGGTGATTGTGGGCTTGGCCAAACAGAGGAGCCCCTGCCGACACTGGGCCCGTCTGAGCCGCCATGGGCAGCATATGGCGGAGGATAAAGCCAATTGTCCTCCTTACCATCAGCATAGCAGGCGACCCGTTAATAATGGTCACACCCCCGCCCCAGCACGCCCTCTCTGGCCCCCGTTGGAGAGGGGCCGTCACCATGGCATCCTCTTTTAGCATAGCATTGATTTAGGAACTATCAATCACAGCATCACAAATGATAAGGGACTTTTTTTTCAGCAAATAAAAACCACAACTAAGGGAGAATTGAAATACTATATAACCTTCATATTTGCTTGAAATACTTATTTTAAGCATGTGTCCTTTTTGGGCAATCTATTAGTTGCATTTTAAAAGTTATTTTCATCTAAAATGAACAACAACAATGTACAAAAAAAAAAAAACAGCTATATTATTTTCCCATTGTACTGTAAATGTACACAGCATTACCATGCTAGATGAGTGAAATGTCAACTTGCTATTCAGGGCCTATGCTGTGCTCCATCACGGCCAACTCCAGTCACATGCAACCAATTTTCTGCCTCTGTGATCCACGATGTCTGGATATGGTTAGTCTCACAGAGATCAAAGCTGCCTTTGATAATGGCAGCAGCGGTGGAGGGACTGCTCCAACATAGCGGGGTTAAATCAAATAGAAATAGAAGCAATCTGCTTCATGTCAAGATGTTTTCTGCTGCTAGGCCTGACTACATGGTGCTTTGCTAACAGGAAGCAAGAGTCTCACCGGTGCATTTCAACATGAGATTGTTAAAACCACAAGTGAGTGAGGTGTTACTGAACATTATTTTAGGTGCTGTGCATGGTGAGTTGTTATAAGTTGTATGATTTGTAGGTAATCATGATTTTGATTCTCAAAGAATAACATCCTTAACTTGGTTTAAATGCTTTTAATGGGGGGCGAAACAAACAAACAAGTGACCAATGGGCAACTCACAGAGAGTTTTACCTTGTTCTTGCATTAACTCTGGCAAGTTGCAACTACTGAAGTAAGAACAAGAATAAGCTTACATACCATGTACACACAACTCTTCAAGGAAGTAATGACACATTCAGCACAAACAGACATGACCTCCCCGAAACACAAAAACCTTTCTCACTCACTCACTCACTCACTCACTCACTCACTCACTCACTCACTCACTCACACTCACTCACTCACTCACTCACTCACTCACTCACTCACTCACTCACTCACACACACACACACACACACACACACACACACACACACACACACACACACACACACACACACACACACACACACACACACACACACACACACGATGATTCAGCCAGATAACACATCCCAACAAATGTTCTGTGCAGAGTAGGAAGTTATAATTCTCTTAACTTTTATACAGGTTGCACGTGAATGAATTTCCTCCTGATGCAACATTTTGAATGTCAGTTAGAGACCACTCTCTTCAACCACTATTACAGTAATGGATAAAGCTGGAAACCAGTGTTTCATTATGCAAGTCAACAAACAAGCAAACAGACCATCTGAGAAGACTATCAAAGAGTCTAGGAGCATCATCACCAAACAAACTGACAGTTTCATGTGTCCTCTGAAAATAAAACATACATATATATATAATACATGTACTCACTGGTTTCATGTTGTAGCAATACATCAATGAGTTGTTTCCTGTGCCAGAGACAGGATGAGCACAGTACATAACTCCGTCTGGTTCAGTGCAAGACTCCAAGCTCTCAATACAGTCCACAAGCAGCTTGTCTGTCCGTGTCTTTACTCATGTGGATGTAGTCCACATGCACTCCTTCCCCTAACCTACCCCTGCTGGTCATGCAGCTACCCGCAGACAACTTATGCAAATAAGGGCTGGACCATTCCAGGCAGAAGAGAGGGGTGGCCAAGGGTTGATGCTATTACTGTACTACAAGCCTGGTCTAGAATATTATAAGCAATCTTTTTTTATTTTATTAAAGAGAAGTATAACAATAAACATAGTCAGGCTGTAGTGTTTGGTGTGTGTTGATTATTAAGGAGTCTGTGCAAAATGGCATCATTAAAATATCTTGTAATTATCAGGGAATTCCCCACCGACGCATGATCAAACACCTTGACCACACCAGGGAAAAGGGAAAAAAAAGCCATAACCAGTGTGGGTTATACATTTTGTTGTTCAGCTGTCATCCTTTTCCTATGTAAAATCATTTGCAAGCAAGCTCATAAATCCCTGTTAGCAGTGATGACGGTGACGATGATTATCTCCTGTTAGGCAGGTAGAGGTTTCCAGTAAACAGAGGCTACCACACCCCTTTCTGACCTACATGTACAAATAGATCTAAATCTTTAGTTTGTAGGCACGTGTGGTGTGTTGAGCTCCTCCGGCGGCTGGGCTAAAAGTTATTTATACATAGCCTGCCTGGGTGCTGTGTTAATGTAAAACACTTAAACAGTCAGACTTCCTGTGATAAGTGAAATCCACTGTCCGCTGCCCTGGTGCTGAAACTGACAGTGACCTACTGCATGTGCCAATACACCACTAGATTTAGGATTTCCGGGTACTTTCTTCAGAAACCTGTCATAGGAAGTCCACTGTTCATGTTTGAATGCTTTAACAGCCAGAATAGAGGGTGTGCAAACAGTACAAGGAGCTGACCTGCTTTATTTTGTGCAGTATTCTTACATACATACACACGATTTGCCAGAGAGGGGAAAAAAACACTGCAGTTGGCGTGATGCTCAGTATGCCACACTGTCCTGGCAAGGCATTTTGTCCTAGAGAGACCTCACAAGAATCCAATCAAATAATTCCTACTGAGACATCAGCCCGGTCTTTATCTTGAACTCGTTGTCTTACTAACCCTCCAGTGTTTACACTGAAGCCACATGGGACTGTGTGTAATGTGGAATCTTTCCATAACATCTATTTCTATTTAGGTCATTAGCAAAATGCATGTTGTGCTTCCCCAATGTATGACTTTTAATACACAGCTAGTGCAGTTTAAAAATAGTCACCTTATGTTTGTAAAAAATATATATTTTTTATTTATTTAATGAACCGATGGTGTTTAGGAAGATATCCATCACGGTATTTAAGCAGCAGGAACCCTGTTGAAGTCCTTCATCTTCAACAGAACGATCATTTTATGACCTTTCCTTGTTTTTCTAGGAATAGTGTCTGTCCTACATTTATTAATTTTTTTCACTAAGTTAAGATGCAGGTTATAAAGGCAAATTGTCCTTAATGTAGGTGTCTTTAGCCAAAAATGAATAACAAAATTCATTTACAAATGTTCCAGGAACACCAGTGGCTACTGAATGACCTTTTCCTCTGACAGAGATCAGTTCTCCTAAGCATGCATAACACAGACAGACACACACACACACACACACACACACACACACACACACACACACACACACACATCTTGGGTAAATGATCCAAGAGCAAATATATACAGTCCCCTAACCCTGAACTTTGCATCAATCTTAGTTAATTGCAGTCTTGTCAGGAGTGCGATTATTCAAACAGGTAATGCAAATGTTAATGAGTTCAAATTTGCATATCTTTATTTTCCCATGGTTGAAATGTCATTGGTTATGACGCTCTACAATGAAGAATGTCACTCCTGATGGCCTCCTGATACGTTGTTGACCATTAGGAGGCCAAAAAGGAGCAACTGAAGGGGATGGTGGAGAAATAAAGAAGGAGCCGTGCTTAAAATAAAAGAAAGTAAAAATGAAGACTTTTATGTGCAAAAGAAATAAAAACACATGCACACAATCACACAATCACACCATCACGCAGCCTCAGTTATAAAATTCAATTATTGCAGAATATATTAGTGAAAGGAAAAAAACACAAAGAAAGCATACACCCATTTGCAGTCTGAAGTCATGGTTGTCCTTTTACTGTAAGATATGCTGTTGTGCATACTACGGCTGCAACACACATTTCAAGTGTTCCTGGCATATTGCTCATCGTCATGCGCCTGATTTGACATGGCTTAAATAACTATCTTCCTGCCAGTGATTGGCATTCACACAAGAAGGGGTGAGTGGGACTGGGGAGCAGATGGTGACATTCCACATGACCAAACTGATCAATCAGCATGCTGAGGCGCAGGTGCAGCACAGGCGGGCAGCACCACACCATCTATTTCACCATCTACGGGGCACAAACACATGGGCACCAATCGTGGCACCCTGAGGGTCTGCATGCTCCTCTGTCCCGCTGTGCCAAGGTTGATGACATCAGAATTTCCCATCCGCTCTTCTACAGGACGCCAAGAAAAAAAGGGAAAAAAAACGCTGTATAAAATCTGCAATGACAGTCCGGCCTGGGATAGGTTGTGTAAGTGACGTCAAAGCCAGGGACTCCCATATTTAATTGTGGTACTGAAATGATAAACCAGAAGGAAACATGGCTTACCTACATATTTTGGAATTAACAGTGTTATTTATGGGACATGATAACAGTATTTGAGGGATAAAATTTCTAAAACGTCTTCCTTATTGCAGGCACACTGTGGATACTTTACAGCAACACATCTATTCAGGTTGAGCGTTTGCAAAAAGATAACCTTTAGTTACTTTTATTAATCTACAGATTGTTTTTTTTAATTACCGGTAATTGCCTCAATTAATGAAGTTATTACAAAGCCTATCATCATTTACCATAACCCAAGGTGATATATTATGACATAATTTTATTTTTTTTGCCCATAAATAACATTCTCATGATTTAACAGCTGGAACCCTTAAATGTTTGCCAATTTTCCTTAAAACATGAACAAAACAAGCTGCCAATTAATGTTCTGTTAATGGACTAATCAATTAATCGTCTAATCCTTTTAGCTCTAGTTGCTTAGTTCCTATCAATTTAAACAATGAATCCTTTGGATGAGCATTTGAGTGCTTGAACTAGAAGTAGGTTACCAACAACAGTCGTGCTGATTTTGCCAGACAAATTTAAATAGTTTGGATTATGCTGTACATCAACCATATGCTTTTCTTAAACTGTATTTTGTTTCTACTAAAGCAATTCATACAGAAAATATCTGTAAATCATTTTCTTGAGTGGACATGTCAGTGAATGCATCTTAATAGCAAACTACTACTAAACCTACTACACAGAGGTAGGCATACAGAGAGAAGCGTGTTGGCTGTGGTGTTTGATACCTGCTGGCGTGACTCTGTGTTGAGGATCTACTGTATCTTCAGGATAAGACCTGAGCACGGCAGGCTGATCTTAAAGTCTGGCCTGAGTGCAGGAAGAAGTGGGGGTTGTAAGAGGATTGGAACAGCCATGGCTGCACAGTGCACGTGAGAGCCAGACTCACCGAACTCTGCACCACGGTGACCTCGCTGTCCCACATTCACCAGTTCCTACGAAGACGAAGGTAGCTTTAGGTCACTGCCAGTCTAATGTGTGACCTGCTTGATTTCCAGGGAGCAGGTTATGAAATCATAACAAAATAAGTGGTGGTAGAGGGCAATTAATGTGTTTAAATGTGCTATATGAAATATGGTTATGGTCAGCTTTTTCTTTATATATTTCTCATTATATTTATATATGTCTTTGAATTTTAAGTAGCCTGTATTTAAGTTTAAGGGAGAAAATATTGGCAGGTGTTTGGCAAATATGGCACAGCATAATGTGAAATAATTCCAATAAAAAGTAACATTTTGTGTTTGAATAATCAAGCAATGTACACATGACTCAGAACTAAGTAGCTACATTGAGGAGATATTGTAAATTGTTTCTGTGTCATATTTGGCTATATGGGTAGTTATGGCCACAAAAATGGCAGCAACTTTGGTAAGAGTGTTGTGCAAATCTTAACATTTGGAGGAATGAGCAAGGGCAAAGACTACTGATATGAGACCGTACAGCCCAAATCAGAAGTGACAGGAGATTGACAGTAAAATAAATCAGTCCAGAATAGCCAGCAACCGGAGGTCAAAAATAGAGTGAGAAAACAATGACTAACAAGGAAACAACATTTTCTTGAGATTTAGATGAAGTGTCACTGTTCCACACCTCCGGTGTTGTTAACAAGCCAGCAAATGATAAGGTCTGATGGATGTGTGTATGATACGTTATGGAGAGAAGGAGAAATTGCCAAGAATATATAAATGTTGAAGCGAATTACACCAGAAATTAAAAATGAGACCTTTTGGCTATCTGATCATAATTAAAGCCTGTTAAGTGAGAAAATGTTTTACAATTCCCGAGACTGTTACCCACATCTCGTTTACACACCACAACTAAATTATATAATCCTAAAACTGAACATCGCTGATCTTCTGTTTTACTCCAATCATAGTTTTCATGTTTAAAAAAGATCACAATATTATATTTAAACTACTACAGCTTAGTCTACGATCAAGCATAATATTTATACAGTGGAGTTGCAAATAGGTATCGCTATTAAACCAAAATGTAAATCAAATATTTTTCTTGTCATGGACTTTCTTCTATAATTAAGAAAGTGTATGACCAATATAAATATTTAACATGCTCTTCAGGCCTTTTTATATCTCAGCTACAAGAACAATATCATCTGCATAGTGAAAAATAAAAACCAACTGTGTGATTAGGGGCTCAAATTCTGTTAGCAGCCACCAGTAATTCATTTTTATATATATTATTTAAAATTTAAATTCATATTAAGATTAATTAATCCTTACTTGAAGTTCATAGTCAAGGAGGCACTGTTGTATTTAGTTTTAGATTCCTGGAATATAGCCTACTGATATCCATATTATTGTATAAATCCAGTGTCCTTGTAAGGCAAACAAACACCCAATTGGACTCTGAACTATCAGCAGAAAATAAAGCACTTAAATCATTTTCTAATTTAAGTACTTCCTGTCTCTCAGATTTTTGATTACAAGCAATATTTTGTATTCATTGTATCCTATTATTTATACATTGTGTAAATTACTGACAATACAAAAATGTAAGGCATTACCTTTCATCCATTCAGACTGTATTGGTGCATTGGTCTATGTTTGTGCCAGTGAAACAGCTAACCAAAATAAAGGAGGTTATAATACTGAAAAAAACAAACATTTGTCACACACACACATACACATAGAAGTAGTCATGTCAAAGACTCCTTGTCAATTCTGTGCACTGAAAAACTAGTTACTATTAGTTACTGCATAGGATAAACAGAAAAGTAGTAACATCATGTGCTAACAGACATTAAATAAACAAAACTGGAGCAGAGCAACTTTATGTCCTGCAAACAAACAGAAGCCAAGTAGCAACATTTCTATTAAGAGTTACTGTGTACTTGTCCATACATGCCTTTGCCATATGTGCATGAGTCTTTTGCTGTCTTGCATTATGTTTCATGACCATGGTGTCATTGGAGCATTGGAGTAACATTACTTGTTTCCATCAATAGATGGCAGCATAAAATAAGTCATGATGAAAGAATTTATTTAGGTCTTGTTTTTCTTGACCTGGTGGCTTCATTCCTCTGAATAAAACATTACTAATTATACGTAGGTTAACAACAGTAATTATAATTAAATTAACTGGACATGTGTGTAACATGTGTCATTTTACAGCAGGGTCACTGGTGTGGCATAAGTTAACTTATATTTATATCTGGTACAGACAGCCTCAATCCAATTTATCCTTGCAGGTTATTTTTTCGCCAGCTGTGTCTCAAATTTCAGCCGAAGGAGAAAAAAATAGTCAGCTGTGTGATGAGCAAAGAGAAATCTTGGAACAATCTGTTTGCACTTCCTCCAAGAGTCTGATCAGATTATCATTTGATAGAAACATATCGGTAGAGCATTTGATAAATACACACGCTGGTAAATGACCAGGTTACATGTTGAAGTGATATCACCCTGACTGTTTACCCGTCATTGTCACTATCTGATCAACCAGCTTCCTGCAGCAGCGCCCCTGCCGGCTGACAGCAGAACTGCATCGCAAAGACCAGC
The DNA here is from genome assembly GCF_010015445.1 of Perca fluviatilis. Classification (NCBI taxonomy): domain Eukaryota; kingdom Metazoa; phylum Chordata; class Actinopteri; order Perciformes; family Percidae; genus Perca; species Perca fluviatilis. Next base: position 19,359,013 of record NC_053119.1, on the reverse strand, counting down.
GTCAAGTTACTGGTAACACATTGAAAAAATAAAATCCCCGTCAGGAATTTAAAATTAAAACTCTTAAAACAAAACAAGGATTTATTTTCAAACAGGGCTGCAACCAATGATTATCTTTGATTAATCTGACAATCATTTTTTTAGTTAATTGATTATTTATTTTGTCTAGAAAATGTCAGAAAATGTCCATCATAAATTCGCAAACTGTTGTTTTGTCCAACCAACAAAAAAAAAGACTCGAAAAAGATATTCTTTTTCGAGTTTGTATTTAAAATATGTACATTGAAACAGGTTGTCCTTGCTATAATCGATTCGTTCCTCCTTCATACAGGTCATTAAAAGACCCCTTCCTGATGTGCTTCCAATGTATATATATATATATATATATATATATATATATATATATATATATATATATATATATATATATATATATATATACTGTCCTTGTTCTGTGCAAAAAAAATATACTCCAAAGTTTACCCCGAGCTGCGATCTTCCAAAGTTACTCTTTTTAGTACTAAATACCCTCTCGGTGTTACTATCCGCAAGGAAAGCTGTCTCGGGAAAAACAAAGAAATCCTCCTCATATTAGGCCTAACTTCATAAAAGAAAATTGTATGTACATCTGGACATGTGAGGGGTTGTTTTAAAGACAGACTTGCAAAGAAATGCGAACCTTTAAACACGTCAAATCGTATGCTTTTATTTCGAAAGCGAAATCCCAGTGTATTTCCGGGCTTGTCTGTGCTACCTGTCTGTAACTTGACGCAGGCAGCTCGTCTGTAGCTGCTGCTGGCTGCTGCAGGCGTGCTATTTGCGGCAGCCGAGAGACCTCTGCGAAATGCCTTTTGTATTCCCGGGTGGTTTTTATGGTTTAGTTTTGTGTTTTGCGAGGGTCAGATCACAGTGTTTGTAGCCATGCTCTGTGGTGGATTCAGCAGGCTGTCCTAGCTGACTGAGCCGCTCCAGCAGCGGTGGGTCCGGTGCAGTGCACAGCCGGGGATGAGGCCTACTTGTTAAAGCTCCCCCACCACCCCTCCATCGTGATGGCTGATGATCAACAACAACCTGGTCAGAAGCCTGCCTCGGGATTAGGCTCTCTTCCAGCGCTGGTGCCAGGACTCCAAGGGCCCGAGGCTAACGCGTTACAGTTCAAAATAAAGAATTCAATTTGGTAAGGATGAAAATAATCCTCAAGCAGCCAGTACTGTCCTTATCGCTAGCAGTAGCCTTATAATTAGCGTATCTGGCTGTGAAGTGGCAGGGAGGATGTGTGCTGCACAAAGCGACTGAAAATAACACGAGTGCTCCCGTGCTAAACGCAGTTATTTAACGGAAATACGACATCAGCGAGAAGAGCTACGCTGTCCGCTACCTGTTTATGCATTAATAACACGTTAACGACTGGTTATTTACAGCAGTAGTAGCTATAATCATTAGCATCGAGCCATAGGAGGCCATGTGTGATAGATGACACCAAATCCACCGGTGGTGCTGATGCTCAGGATGACAGGTGTCAAACCAGACTGCTCCACAGAGAGACAGCCTCACACTGATTTAATGCTGCTAATAACAATACAAGGCACTCTGCTAATAAGGGTTTGATTTTAACATGTTTAGTTTCTACAGTGACTTTAGAAATGGTTAAAACTCAATTATTTATATTTGAGTTCTCATCACCATGCAATAGATTGTGATTAAAAGCAACTAAATAACTTGACGTTTTATTATCTATACATCTGACATACTGTACAGTGGTTTTGGAAAGAATTCAAACCCCATTCACATTTAGCTCACTTTATAGATGTAATTTAAAATTGATTACATGTACTTACACTATAGTGACAAAGTAAAAACGTGTTTTAGAGGCTTTTATTTTGCAAATCTATTAAATATTACTAAAAATTAAGTTGCTCATTTACATAAGAGTTCAGAGTCTTTACTCTTTATCATTTGGTGCACCTGCTTTGATTATCCTTGAAATACTTCTAAGGATGTGTCTGAAATTGCTATTAACTCTTATCAACTATGGTGCAAGGTCCAAAATTGGCCTTTTTTTGCAGAAGACATTTTTTCATGTCACAGTAGGAAAAGCACGTGTAAATTAAAATTAAAATTAAAAAAACTGATTCAGTTTTAGAGTCCTGGTATTGTGCATGCTGGTTCACTGTCACACTGTTATCACTTACTAGGACATTCAAATGGAACAGAGCTATTGATACTGTTATTATTAACACCTGGTTTTTGACTGCCTTGACAAGTCAAAATGTGTGATGTTAAAAAAAAGGCCTATGAAACAAAAAGTACTGTCCATCGCATGGACCCCACAATGAGAAAAAAAAAACATTCTACAGATGCAAAAATTACAATGGTGCAAACTACACCTATCTACAATGCAAAATTATGAGAATTCATAAGTGTCAAAGATCTTAATTAACTCACTCTACAATAAACTATTGAGGGCCCATTGTATAGGGAGCAGTGAATGAGGACACAGACCCCTAGAACTTCATTGGCGTTATCCAATGGCAAATTCAAATGATTGGACATGATTTAAAAAGGCAAACACCTGTACATAAGGCCCCACAATTCACAGGGCTTTTCCCACCAAGCCATGATGTCCAAGGAACTCTCTGTGTTCCTTTACGATCAATTGGTGTCAAGGGTGAGATGTGGGCATGGGTATGAAACCATTTCTAAAGCTTTGAATGTTCCAAGGAGCACAGTGGACTCCATCATTGCGAAATGGAAGAAGTATGGAACAACCAAGACTCTTCCTAGAGCTGGTCATCCAACTCAAGGCATCACCTGGCTAATACCACTAATGATATAAAAAAAAAGCATCGTGCCGTGGAGGTGCTTCTCTGCAGAAGTCATGTGGAGACTTGTCAGAAGCTAGAGAAAAATGAAAGCAGCCAGATACAAAAAGGAGCTAGAAGTAAACCTTCTCCAGAGTGCACACGATTACAGAAGGTTTAGCCTTCAGCACAACAACAACCCGAAGCAGACAGCCAAGACAGCGCTGAAATTGCTTTGGGATATATCTGGGAATTTACTTGAATGACCCAGCTGAAGCCTGGACTTGAACCCCGAAAAACTTCTGTGGAAAGACCTGAAGATGGCAGTTCACACACTCCCCATTCAAGCTGACTGAATTGTAGAGGATCTGCCAGGAAGAAGACTTGAAGCTGTAATTTCTGCCAAAGTTGATTCTGAATAAGGGCCTGACCTCTTATGCAAATGAGAGATTGAGATTTTAAATACATTTGCCAAACATTCTGAAATATGTTTTTGCTGTTTTGATATTGTTTATTGTTTGTAGATTGATGGCATAAAAGTTCATTAAATCCATTTTGAATTGAATCATCTGTAACACAATAAAGTGTGCAAAAAGAGTCTGAATACTTACCAAAGCCACTGCATATCATGATATCTGAGAAGATATAGATAAAAACAAAATGTCTTGTCTTGATTTCAATTCCTTTACTTCATTGTGATGCAACACATTTTTCAGCACATCTGATTGTGCATAATTTAGCATCATGTAAAGTCTCCTTCTGGTAACTAGTTCCTTATCAGACTTTATACCATTCAAAGACAACAGGTCACCAGGGACAGGAAATAAAACCAAACTTAGTTGAAATAAGAAAACCCTGCATGTATCAATGTTATTTTTATCCCAAGTCATTTATTCACATTTCTGTCTTTTGCTCTCTTTTTTTCATTGTAGCAAATCTGTACAATCAAAAGTGGACAGCATATTGGTGAGTATCCATAACAAATTGGTCTACAGAATGTACATGTTAATGTTTATTGGTGGTTGATAAGAACAGGTGTGTAGCTTAGCTTTTTTTTTTTAAAGGAACTATATATATATACATACATACATACATACATACATACATAACAGGCCAAAAGTTTGGACACACCTTCTCATTCAATGCGTTTTCTTTATTTTCATGACTATTTACATTGTAGATTGTCACTGAAGGCATCAAAACTATGAATGAACACGTGGAATTATGTACTTAACAAAAAAGTGTGAAATAACTGAAAACATGTCTTATAGTTTCTTCAAAGTAGCCACCCTTTGCTCTGATTACTGCTTTGCACACTCTTGGCATTCTCTCGATGAGCTTCAAGAGGTAGTCACCTGAAATCGTTTTCCAGCGGTCTTGAAGGAGTTCCCAGAGATGCTTAGCACTTGTTGGCCCTTTTGCCTTCACTCTGCGGTCCAGCTCACCCCAAACCATCTCGATTGGGTTCAGGTCTGGTGACTGTGGAGGCCAGGTCATCTGGCACAGCACTCCATCACTCTCCTTCTTGGTCAAATAGCCCTTACACAGCCTGAAGGTGTGTTTGGGGTCATTGTCCTGTTGAAAAATAAATGATAACCCGGATGGGATGGCATGTCGCTGCAGAATGCTGTGTTAGCCATGCTGGTTCAGTATGCCTTCAATTTTGAATAAATCCCCAACAGTGTCACCAGCAAAGCACCCCCACACCATCACACCTCCTCCTCCATGCTTCACAGTGGGAACCAGGCATGTAGAATCCATCCATTCACCTTTTCTGCGTCGCACAAAGACACGGCGGTTGGAACCAAAGATCTCAAATTTGGACTCATCAGACCAAAGCACAGATTTCCACTGGTCTAATGTCCATTCCTTGTGTTTCTTGGCCCAAACAAATCTCTTCTGCTTGTTGCCTCTCCTTAACAGTGGTTTCCTAGCAGCAATTTGACCATGAAGGCCTGATTCGCGCAGTCTCCTCTTAACAGTTGTTCTAGAGATGTGTCTGCTGCTAGAACTCTGTGTGGCATTCATCTGGTCTCTAATCTGAGCTGCTTTTAACTTGCAATTTCTGAGGCTGGTGACTCGGATGAACTTATCCTCAGCAGCAGAGGTGACTGTGGTCTTCCTTTCATGGGGCGGTCCTCATGTGAGCCAGTTTCGTTGTAGCGCTTGATGTTTTTTGCGACTGCACTTGGGGACACATTCAAAGTTTTCGCAATTTTCCGGACTGACTGACCTTCATTTGTTAAAGTAAAGATGGCCACTCGTTTCTCTTTACTTAGCTGATTGTTTCTTGCCATAATATTAATTCTAATAGGGCTGTCGGCTGTGTATCAACCTGACTTCTGCACAACACAAGTAATGGTCCCAACCCCATTAATAAGGGAACAAATTCCACTAATTAACCCTGACAAGTCACACCTGTGAAGTGAAAACCATTTCAGGTGACTACCTCATGGAGCTCATTGAGAGAACACCAAGGGTTTGCAGCGCTATCAAAAAAGCAAAGGGTGGCTACTTTGAGGAATCTAAAATATGACATGTTTTCAGTTATTTCACACTTTTTTGTTAACATGTTACATAATTCCATATGTGTTCATTCATAGTTTTGATGCCTTCAGTGAGAATCTACAATGTAAATAGTCATGAAAATAAAGAAAACGCATTGAATGAGAAGGTGTGTCATACAATATGTATGTATGTGTGTATATATATATATATATATATATGTATGTGTGTATGTATATATATATATATATATATGTATATGTATATGTGTGTGTGTATATATATATATATATGTATGTATATGTGTGTATATATGTATATATGTATATGTGTGTATATATATATGTATATGTGTGTATATATATATGTGTATGTGTGTATATATATATATGTATATGTGTGTGTGTGTGTGTGTGTGTGTGTATATATATATATATGTGTGTGTGTGTGTATGTATATGATGTTTAATGCTTAATTGTCCTACTGTTTAGAAATAACTCGTATGGAACCATGCTTGTCTAATATTTACATCACAGCAATAGTCAAATTATTTTATTATATTATTTTTATAGTTTATTCAATATAGTAACAGTAAATAGTACATTATATTGGCCTCTACTTACACATTGATGCATTTTAATTTGCAATATACAAAGGAACAACTTCTTTGGTATTTACAAAGAAAGTGACATATTTATCTTTTATCTATGTGTATGTGCGAAAGCTATCTATTTATGCACATTTTGTTGTTGATGTATCTGAGCTGAAGTGGCCCACACCTTGTATTCAGCAACAAATCCATGTCAATGACATTAAGGCTACACGATAAAGCTTAGTTAATTCTTTGTTACCAATAGAAAATACAGTTTCTTTTTTTAATTTCAACAAGGCTATCTGGTGTTTGACAGATTTCGGCTGGCAGGTTTAGTCCCTTTTTAATATGAAAGCACTTCAGATGGTTACACATTGACACTGTTGCACACAGCACGTCAGTGTGTCTAAATAGTGTTGCGGGGTAATTATCCGGAACACCTTACAATGTAAAGGCGAGGAGACAAAATAGTAGTGTGATATTTATACAGTCCTATATCACCACATACACAACCGTTCAAAGGTTTAGAAATCTCCTGCCACAAAAGCTTAATTGGGTACAGTCAGATGACTGAGACGATTACTCTATATTTTTTAATTGTGTTAGGTTGTAGAAAGTCTTCTTTACAAAAATATGTCATTTTGTCTGGAGGGTCTGCAATAAAAGTCGTGTTTTGTACATGGAGAACAAAACACTGTACAATGGTTCAACCAGAGTGACAATTTAAAGGGCAGAAAAAGACAAAGATGCTTATGGGCAACAGTTCATTAAGAATTTAAGAAATCATTGTCATAATTGGTAAAAAGTTAATTAGAAACTTGGCATCAAAATGTGTGCAGATTTAAATAGGAACATGTTCCTGTTTCAGTGCCAAGTGCACAATAATGGCTATAACAAGCTGAAATTAACAGGAGTGTTGCTTTAGCAAAGCTGTTCTTTAAACTTTACAATAGAAATACAAGGTTAGTCTAGGGTTAGCGCTATTGAAACATCTGCTGAACATACTATGCACTGAAGAATCCCAGTTAAACATATTCAATATAACCACTAAGTAGAGTGCACAGAGTGCCCAAAGAAAACCAGCTTCCTAAAATATTTAAAGCCCAATTGCACCGTTGTGGTTCAATAATGATCGAGGGTCACTTACGCTTTTCTGGACTTGAAAACAAATTCCAAATTGAAGTTTTAAAAAGCATCGTCCCCTGTCATGCAACACTGTGGGGCCATCGACTAAATGGAAGTTTTAATCATTTGATTATTCTTCTTTTGGGGCCCAAACTATTTGAAATGTAAATAAGACATTTGGACATAAGACAATTATATGATTTTTATCTCGGTTAAAAAAGCCATTATTGAAGGAGAGAAGAAAAACGTCCAGGTGATTCCAAACTTTTCAGTGATAGTGTATGGACTCTTATGTTAAGATGAAGTCTCTATACATAATGATATAATACATTTTTAGGAAATTTTATTGAAAAACCATGGCTGTTTTTGGCTTATCCAGTGAATCAAATATCTGACACATCAAAATACTTAATCGCATTTGTGAAAAATCCTGGAAAGCCAGTATTATCAGAAGCAATGTTGGACTAGTGCAACCAGGGAAGGAGATAGCTAACACGGCATAGCTGCATGGCAAAATCTCTTACACAAAGTTGTTTGAAAATGAACATATTTAATGTATATTGCAATCATGTGGCTGTTGGGTGGCTCCCGTATCTGAGATGTGATTTTGTAATTAAAAATCTTATTGTAATATCATATACTCTGTATAAGCAGAGAAGGACTAACTCACCCTATGCTTGTAGCAGTGGAGTGTAGTAAATAGCCTTTTTTATCCACTGCTCATTGCTGACAGCTCTCACCTCTTTCATTCAAGTATTGGTTCCCCTAGCAACAAAGAGGCAAATAGAAAAGAAAAGAGGTAAGATGAGTCCATTGTTAGTAACCAATTGGGGTTGAATCAATAGTAAGGAGGTTGTGTGCAACTCTTACACATGTGTAGCAAATCAGCACATTTTGGACCAGATAGCCTACATTTTCTGTGCACATTTATCTATTTGTCCAGTTGTGAAGAGTTAACAATTAGAATATAAGACTTAGAAATAAGACTTTGAGTCATTTGATCAGTGTCAGCTTCTGTCTTCATTCTCTTTTCCAATATTACTCTCATGAAGCATATATTTATAGATTCTGTTAGTGAAACATTTTTTTACTTTGTTTTATATGAATAATCTCTTTTTCCTTTTGTGATCATTTTTATTTTTACAGCAAGATGTTGAGAAGTTTACAGACATAGAAAAACTCTACCTCTACCTGAAGTTGCCTTCTGGTCCCAGCAGTGGCAATGATAAAAGGTATGTCACAGACACATGCACACTTTACTCAAGATTTCCACTTTTCTCTTTGGTCTTTTTTGTCTCACATATACACAGCTGCGTTGTTGGGGCTCTCATTACATTATTGGCACTTTTGTCTCATTGCTTGTCAAAAATTCAAGTCACTATCCACTGGCTACTTTGCAGACACTGTTTAGGCTGCTAGCTCCTAAAAATGAATTTCAGTTTTTTGACATTTTTGAGGGTTGCTTGTCACTGGTGAGTTTCTTATACAAAATTATCATTCATTTTTCAGCTGTATGATTGATTATAATTATGAAGCAAACCACTGATCTATGTAGACTTTTGCTATACCTAGCTGTCTGTGTTTCATTTGTTTCCCCATATCTATTCATCACCCCAACCCCCCAATTCTGCCCATTTGGACTGAGAATGAGAGGGGGTCCTCCACTCCTGGATTATGGTATTAAAGTTTCTGTATTAACAAGAAATGATGCATACAAATCGAGGACACTGCCTCACCAGATTTATTTTTCTTCTGTATCAATTTCAGTGATCAGAGTTCCATGTCGTCAAGCCGTACTCAACAGATGTATGCATTTAACTGGATACGGAATCACCTAGAAGAGCACCCAGAGACTTCACTCCCAAAGCAAGAGGTGTATGATGAATACAAGTGAGTGTGTGTGACCTCACTGTGAGGTCAGGGAAACAGAAAAGGGGACTAACAACAGTATGTATTTCACTTTTAATCTTATGGAGGATTCTCTTCTCGTATAGGAGCTATTGTGACAATCTTGGCTACAATCCACTGAGTGCAGCGGACTTTGGAAAGATCATGAAGAATGTCTTTCCTAACATGAAGGCACGTCGACTGGGCATGAGGGGCAAATCCAAATATCCTTTAATTCTCATGAACTGGTCAACAAAGTTTTCCTATGCTTTTATTTGTCTGTGCTTCACTTTATTTTGTCTACATAGTCTTCATATTGTGAGCAAGTTAGTTGATGCTGTTGGTCAATTGATGACACATAGTAGTGCCATTCAGTTGCCAAGATTTGAGGAGGCAGATCATGTATTTCTTCTTTCTCTTCCTAATCCAGCTTTGAATAGAGGTAAGCTAAATAAAGTTTGTCTGTTTACGACTGTTGTTTTTTTTTAAGACTAAAGGCAAATGCTGTTTGCATTACAAATATTATGAATAATGCACAGGAAGAGGCACAATATATAATCAATGAACCACAGAGAAATCCAACCTTCTAAAATAATAAAAAAAGTTCAAGAAATTCCACAAAAAAGCTGTGTTAATAGTTCTCAGTTGTGCCATTGCGCCAAACGCATGGTTCTGTGGTAAGAACAACACTATTGCCTGAGGACTATTGCAGGCAGATTTATATGAGATGGTTTTTAAATTTAGTCATTATGTTTCAGACACCTTAACTCCTTCTCACATACTGTTATAGCGGGTTAAGGAAGAAAGCTTTTGTTCACATGCCATCCTTACCCAACCTGGATCTGCAGAAATCTGGTGATGGGGTGAGTTAGATTTAGTTAGAGTTAGTTAGACTGCAAAAAAAAAAAGATATGGTAAAATATATTTTAAAAACAGTCTGATGCTCATCCACCTGCTGCTCTCTTCTGTAGTGTGAGCTGATGGAGTCGACGGGCCAGTCCCCGAGCGCTGAGGATGAAATGAGATCTGCAGCCTGTGGCCTGGTGTGTGAGTGGGCCCAAAAGGTCCTGAGTCGTCAGTTTGACAATGTGGAGGACCTGGCCCGCTTCCTGCTCAATAGCCACTACATTGGTACTAAGTCCATGGCTGCACTCACTGTTATGACCGGAACACCCACAGGTAAAGATGTCCTCTGATCTGCTGGTGTTTTATTTTTATTTTACTGCTGTGTGTGTGCGTGTGAGGAGGGATATGTTAAGTTGAAAAAGCACATTTGTGATTATGTGCCTCATGATGATCACTACTGGACATCGTGTTTTCTTAATGTGATGCTGCGTGTGTCTCCTAAAACAGTGCATGCACACAGTTGTCAGCTGTCCATGGTGCTGAAAATGTAAATAGGTTAATTCAGCTGTCTGTAAACCATTTGGGGTGGAGAAAATGTTTGCAATGATAAACCTAGACCATGGTAGAAAAGTACGATAATAATTACATGGCTAAAATGGCCTACTCCCACTAAACAACTTTATGGAAACTAACAGAGTAAACCCATCTTGTGTACAACGTTCAATGGTTTTTTGAGAAATTATGATTTAAATAAATGGTGACGTTATGGCAGGGCAATATGGTTTAAGATCAGCAATGGTAATATAAAGTTGAGTTTTCAATTTTAAACCCTCTTGTACCTTGCAGTTCTAAATACTTGACAATACAGTGCATAATACTTCCCTTGCTTATAAGTGGCACTACAAGTTCAGAACTATTAAAAACCCTGACTATTGACCATGCCTGGTTTGAAGTGCTTTGCTCTCACTGACACTCCATCTTTGCTAATCATAATTCTTCAATTTGTTTCTTCTCTCAACAGGAATGAAGACGCCAACTCCAGCCTCTGCGTTTGTGCCAACAGCTGAGGCAAACTCTTTCCAGCCCCAGGTGAAGACCCTGCCCTCTCCTTCTGTTGATGCAAAGCAGCAACTGCAGCGCAAGATCCAGAAGAAGCAGCAGGAGCAGAAGCTCCACTCACCCCTGCCCAGTGAGGTCCAGGTCAAGAGAGCGGAGGCCAGTACCCCTGGCCCCACCATCCCCTGTGGTAGCCCTGCTCTGCTCTCCCCACAGCCCACCATAGGCATCGTGGTAGCAGCTGTCCCCAGCCCAGTCACGGTATTTGGCCGAATTTCTCCCACTGATTATACTCAGATATCTTATTGAAAAATGTGCCTAAATGTAATTTTATATTCTTACTTTTCTTTCCAGGTACAGAGAGGTAGGCAGTTAATGACCTCACCCAGCCCTGTAGGGACAGCAGAGGGGAAAGTGTTGCCTGTGAACTTCCAAGTAGTCACTCAGTCTCTTAAACAGTCCCCCAAACATCCCCAGAACATCTCAGCTAGTCCTGTGGGTGACCGGCTGGCACGACACGGCACACGGTACGCACAAATTCTGCCCAAGCCCTCTGCCACCAGTGCTATCACGCTGCGCTCACCCCCTACCCTGCTCATCACTAACAGTCCCATAAAAACTGTGATGCCAACTCCCCACGTCAGCTCAGTCAACGTGGTAAAGATGACGGCCATTGCTCTGGCTCCCAACAGCAGCAGCACAACCGTGCGTCCTGCCTCTGCAGGTGTGAATACCATAGCTGCTTTGGACGATTCCCAGCAGCCACACGGTGGGACCTCATTTGCCTCTCAGTCTTCTGCAATCAGACCCAGTGCCGTAGTCTCCACCCCAATCCTCTCCACTGACATTAAAGTGGTGTCTGAAGCTGGAAATGACAGTAACCCCACCCATGGCACAGAGAAAACTGCTGTTGGGGCCAAAGAGGAGAGAATGGCTAAGTTCAGGGCTGCCAGTGAGCCAAGCTTCCTGATTAAGTGTTCTCCCGGACCAGACAAAGGGGCGAGGATAAAAATGGACCCCACATCCCCTCCTGTCTCTGTAGCTGTAGCTGGGACTCAGGACAGCAATAACAGTAACTGCCATGACAGTACTTTGTACTTGACTGTTGATAATCAGAACTCCAATGGCAACACAATATCTATAGGCTCATCCGCTGTTACCCCAACAACGAAGGATCCCTGCCTAGATGCCAAGAGCCCCAGGAAGCGCACAGGCCCAGCCGGGGAGTCCCATGTGATTCCTGTGAAGAGGGTGTTTATCTCCCAGCAGCCACTAGCTATAATTGACAATCCCAAACCTGGAATCAATGCTGCATTGAAGAGGATCCCCAGACCGGGAACCCCTGCCAGACCAGAGAGTGCCCCCTGCAAAGTGACTGTGAAACACACCTCCATAGGGCCCACACAGATTCTTGCACTTTCTGACTCGCCTATCACACACACTGAGGGCTCCCAGACTGTTGTCAAACCCCAGGTTTTGATGGTGAAACGTGAAGACCATTCTCTCAGCACTGATACCAGCACTGGAGCAGCTGGAAACAACACGTCGGATCAGGCATTGCTACGGCAGATCACCGGGGACCCACATGCCATACCAGCCAACTCAGGAGCACACGAAGCCTCTGTGATGAGTGACTTAAAGAGCACAATATGGGAGGAGGGAGAGCTTGATGAGCTTCGGAAGCAGGCGTTTGCGCAGCAGATACCAGCAGAACACAAACAAGCCCCTACTGACCAACTTTCCATTATAGCTCAACCCCCCGAGGCCTCTGGCCAGCTCACCCTCACGCAGGAGATGGTTGACTTTGCAGGTTCTCAGTCCAACATGGACTACTTTCCGTTCAATGATGATGACATGACCCAGGACAGCATCGTGGAGGAGCTAGTCCAAATGGAGGAGCAGATGAAGCTGAAGGGTCTGTTTGGTAGCTGTGTTGATGTGTCTTTACAAGGCCAGTCAGCCAGCAATCAAGGCTCTATCCTAAGTGCTCATCAGGCCGGCACGACCTTCTTCCACTCTGCCCACAGCAGTACCACTCCTGTCCAAACTCCCACTCCAACACCGACTCCAACTCCGACCCCCACCCCCACCTCTGAAATGACGCTTGGGCACAGCCTGACGAGAGAGAGCCCCTGCTCCCGCATGGCTCCCATCACCCCTGTGGATGGAGTCATGGGTCGCCACACCCCCATCAGCACACCACTGTCCAACTGCAGCAGCAGCGTCCCCCCAAGCCCAGTGGAGTGCAGGAACCCTTTTGCGTTCACTCCTATTAACTCAAGCATCACAGGTTATCATGACGCCAGTATTGTTTCCAGCAGCCCTGTTAAGCCCATGCAGAGGCCAATGGCAACACACCCTGACAAGGCCAAACTGGAGTGGATCAACAACCGCTACAACAGCAACTCTGCAGGTCCTTTGCCCAACCATAGCATTGGCATTCTGCCCAGCTACCAAGACCTGGTAGATGACCAGTTTCGTAAACCACATGCCTTTGCAATTCCAGGCCAGTCCTTTCAGGCTCAGTCAAGACAGGATACTGCTCACTTTGGCCGTTTGACCCCAATTTCCCCGGTGCAGCAACAACAACAACAACAACAACAGCAGCAGCAGCAACAACAACAACAGCAACAGCAACAACAGCAGCAGCAGCAGCTGGTAACAGGTGTAACTACTCCCACTAAACAGGAGAGTTTTGCTGTACCTGCACCGTTGGACAACAAGGCATCAACCTCATCTGCGTCCAGTTCTTTCCGTTGCCGCAGTGTCAGTCCTGCAGTACGCCAGAGAAACTTCAGTGGCAACACTGGCCCTCCAACCACCACCACCACCAATACCACCACCACCACCACCCGAGCGGTGGTTTCACCCTTTAACTCCCCCATCACCTCTGAGGTGCTCAGCATCCTGTCCAACAGCCAGACGGTCGGCTCTGTCCACAGCATGGTCCAGCGAAGCCAATCTGTACCCCTGAACATCATGATGCAGAGTGAGATGCTGCCTGTGCAGGGTCAAAGTAACACCGCCAAAATCACCAATGTTCTTCTCAGCAAGATGGAAGCTGATGGGGATGATTCTGTCCGTGGCCTGGGTATAAACAACCTCCCCTCTAACTACACGGCCCGTATGAACCTCACACAGATCCTGGAGACCACTCCTGGCTTCGCTGGAGGAACTGCTCACCAAACTCAGCTGCCTGTTAGCTCTAGCCCTGCTGCCTTTGAGCTCCAGCAGCATGGCTACCTCACCACCGGCAGTGGAGAACAGGTGAGTTTCTCAACTGGGGACAGCCAAGCACAAGCGGGTCCTGGTGAGCAAGACCAGCAGCAGCTCCAGGAGAATGCTGTGCAGACACAACCACAGCTCCTCCTCCAGAGCACACAGCAGCAGGATGTGGAGGACGAGCAACAGCTGGATTTCAACAACACTGTCAAGGACTTGTTGGGAGATGATGGCCTCAACCCCAGTTCCCAGTTGGTGGGTCAGGTAGCTTCTGAGCTCAACGCTGTGGCGTCTGACTTCTCAAACGACATCAGACTGACCTCAGATCTGTCCAGTAGCATCACTGACCTTAACACGTTGGACACCAACCTGCTGTTTGATCCTAATCAACAGCAGGAACAATATGAAGACTCAACACTGGAAGAGCTGAAGAACGACCCGCTTTTTCAGCAGATATGCAGTGATACTGTGAACTCTGGTTTTGACTGGCTAGAAAGCAAAGACCAGCCTACTACAGTAGAGATGCTGGGCTAATGTTATCTTTTACTCTGTGTGATTTCTGTTCTCTGTTGTTTGTTTGGTGCGTATGTAGTTTATCTGTTGTTAAACTATAGTTTGTTGGGATTTGTCTGGACTTTGCCATTCGTTCTGTTAAAAGTGCCAGGCTTACCAGAAAATCTCTCCTACTGCATTTAGTTACTTCTCTCCTTTTTCATTTGTCACCCAGAGTTTCAGTACTTAATCATCTTTCTCCCTCATCTGAAATTAGAAATGTAAGCATTTCAATGTAAAAGTGTGAGTACTTGGTGGCAGCATGCACTTACGAAGAGCAGGTTTGTATGTTATGAACATTAAGAGAAACGTAATCTTCCATGTTATAACCAATCAATAATGCAATATTTAAATTTAACGGACAGTTGACAAAAGAAGGAGATGGGTAGTAAATTTGGCACAAAAGACCAAAAAAACATTTGCTGTTGTCTACTAAATAAATAGTGTGTGCAGTTCAAGTTCAACCAAATGGAGACAATATTGGGATTGTAGTATATGCACATAATAGTTGTAGTACATTTGCCTGCCATATCTGAATATTAAAAAAGGGTAGCATATTATGCTGCCAGGTGCTGAATTTATGACATAATCTTTATACTTTATCATATACCAAATCAGTGGAAAACTGATTTACATCTGAGCATTGTCCAAGAGTGAAATGTTCTTAAAGCCTATACTTCTTGTACTGTTTAATATCTTATTAAGGGAGTAGATAAATCAGTAGGGAGAAGATGGGAATTCAGGCCACTTTGTGGACTATACATCGAAAGGAATCAACAACTGTCTGCCTTATTCCCAAAGTCCAAGGCCTTATGCCATCTGTAGAGAGACTGTATATAATATAATGTTAAGAATCTTCTGAACCATCCAGAGCTTCGTCATATCAAGGCAGCTGTTACTCTGATATTTTCAGTACTATTTCTTATTGTTTTTGTTTTGCAGTGTTAAAATATAGATGCATATTGTATAGGCTAACGACTACACTGTGTGTGCCCTTATCAGTAATGGATTTAGAGGAATAGAGGAATTGATATACTGTCTATTAACCATGGCAGGCACACTTTCAGTCATGAGATTCTTTTGGCATGCTATACTCCCAGCTTGGATAAGAATATCAGTGGTATGGAGAAGGCTTAGTTATATAGAAAGCTAGAGGCTGACATTTATGTTTTGATGCCATCTAGGGATCAAGAGGAAATTAAATTATGTTTGTGGAGAATCCAGCCTTATTTCCATACCAAAGATGATCTGTTTCAATAACATAAGAGATTATTACACATAGAGACACTCCTAGTTAACATTAACAACAATGAGAAACAGGCAGCCTCGGAGATATAAAAGAGTTTTATTGCATTTGAGGAAAAGGGTTAAGTTGCGTAAATCTTATGTACAGTATGTAGATTTGTGAAATGGTCACTGTCCTATGTTTTATAGGTAACCATGGACCTGAAAGCATGTTGAAACCATCACTGCTAGCCAGGTAGGCTATGTGATACAGTAGGATGCTTGCTTGAGTTTTTGGCTATTGTCAATGTTGTATAAGTCATGTTTAAGCTTCATCTGTAAATAGGATAGATACATAGAGATTTGATGTATCAAGACACTATAATATGGCCATTATTCTAGCTAAGTATGTGCCATTCAAAAGAAAAAAAAGCTTAACAGATCTATAGTCGGCAAGATACTGTATGTTGTGTGTTACATTTCTGGCTCAATGTGTCGTAAAAGTAATGCTGTCTGGTCTCGCTTGCTGATTTTCTTTTACTTTTTTCTATTCAAAGATAATAGGTCTCTGCAGTTGCAGAAGTGATGTGTGCTTTGAGCAGGATCAATAGCATGGTATATTGAGAAAAAAAGTTGTGATACTGTTAGCTGGTTGCAAACATCTCTGTGACAGACATTGTGCTCAAAGCCTTTCAGCAGACACTGGAAAAAACGATTACTCATGTTTCAACAAACTTTGGAGGTTCACATTATTGCACTAAATTTTTATGACACATGGCTTTGCCACATCTTTATGGACAAATGTAATGATGGATGCCCACAAAAAAAAGAAAAAAAATATTTTTTATGACAACATGCGTAGGGAAATTAACTGTCAGAAAATGACTAATTGTCTTGTAGCAAAATGTGCATTAATCTCAGTGAGATACACATTTCTTACTCATTCTCATACATGAGAATATAAAGCATTGAGGGAAAAAAGTTAAACAACCTTTTAAAACCTACATGCTCATTATGTTGATAAATGATTGTACGCACGCATGTGTGATAACTTCTGTTGTACTTTGTATTCTTGGTAACCACTGTCTTCTGTGATTTGGGCAGGTTCTGTTAACCAGACTGGCAGTGCTAGTTTCATGAGTTGCATTACTTTCGTTCTGTGCTGTTTTCTAAGTTAATGTTGTTCTATATGTTATATTGATGACTGTTTTTTGTTGATTTTTTACATATTCTTATTTTGCAAAATGCATTTGTGAAGAAATATAACATTTTCTCGTAATTTTCTTTAACAATAAGGCACTGATATTTGAATTTGAATGAAGGAAATGCACCTCTTTATGAGTACATGAGCTCCATCAAGCAGTGACTCTGATTCTTTACCTTTGACTGACCCAGAACCAACTCTGTTTGACTATCTTGTCCATTTCTACCAGTAGAAAAAAAAACCTCCTCTGTGGTGTTGTCTGGTGTACTGCTTAATGTACAGTAGCTTGTTAATATTGCAAATGCGTTGTTTCTTTTTTCAATGGAAAGTACTCACTGGTGAGATTTTTAAAGTGGTTTTAAAAGCCAATAAACTTTTTTAAAGAATGTTCTTGTGTGTTTATGTGCTGATGATTTTGTATTTTATTGCAGTAAATAAAAAGATGCTTCAAAGCATGAGAGAACGTTACCTTACAGGACTTAGTAATTGTAGTTTAATAGTAGTCATCATTAATATTTGAATTTGTTGATTTATTAGCTAATCAATTCCTATATTAGCTGTCATTGCCAGTGCTGTTAAAATGTCACTGGGTAATGACAAGATTTTAGGAAAGAAATCTAGGATCTGTCTTCAGTACGAATATTGCAAAACAAAAACAAAGTTTTGGTTGGACAGACCCCAGCTTATGACATGATGGAATTGATTTTTCCAAACATGCTAATACTAGTGTTTATTTGCTTTCAGTTAAACACCACACACTTTTAATATTTTAGCAATCAATTATATGCAAACCTTTCCATCACCCTCTTGGCATGAGGTTAGAGGTCATTAGCTCTTCAAATGACCTCTTAGGTCAGTGGGGGGAGACACGCTCCAGCCAATCAGAGCCCAGTTTGTTGGTCCTCTGCTTTGCTTTCCCATGGCCTCATGATATTCATAACATGTTAATGACCTTAACCCTATTGATGATGGCCAAACAGACTAACCTTCAGCCATGTGGAGCCCAGCAGTAACCTCCACACCACAACATTTGGCAATGTGAGTCAACAAGATTTCACAAGCAATACAGTATCATGTTTCCTGTTTGTATACAACATATCAATAACCAAATAATGTAAAGCTCTAGATAAATCGAGGCAGCAATACAGATAACTCATGTATTTTTTATTTTAGGCACTGGCATCCTGCCATCCTTTTCACAACTAAAATCATCAGTGGAGGTTTTGTGAGGAAGAAAACATTTTTTGTGTCCAGAGAAACAAATATAATTTTTTTTCATCTATGCCAACTGATGCATGTCAATTACTTGTCTGAAAAGAGTATCACACTGTATGTCAGTGAAGTATTGAATTAATAACCATCCATGGCTAAAACATAAGTGTGTTTCCTAATAAAGAAAAGGCCAATACATAATATTAGATGCACGTTTTTCTCCTGCAAAGAATCCTTAATAAAATAAATTGAAAATCTAAACTATTGAGTAAACACATTATAGGATGTTTTTAACCTGACCATTGGTTTTGAGCCTTAAATTATAACTACAAGGCTTTGAATGATTAAATCAATAGTTAGTTCTTATCAATACATAATTACACCACGCTCTCCTCGTTTGACTGGATATGGAAGTGTGGAGGTGCATGTTTATGGAGTTACATAATATCTTTTGGAAGGCACAACACAGTTCCCATTCTGAATGTGATGACTGCATTTACCTGTACCAACGGATGAGTGGTGGATTTCACAGCTGGAGCCCATTGTATTGCTATTGAATGAGGGCTGGGAGACGGGATTGTCATTGTCAAAAGGCACGGTCGCTGGATCAATATTTGAATTCATTAGGCAGCTGACTTGCAGCCGTCAATATCTCCTCATAATTACCAGTCTGTGTGGTAGAAGCAGATGTCGTTCAGGGTGATCTTATTACCAGTGGCCTTTGATAATTCACTATGTTCATCTTATTTTGTTGTCTTAAATATCTAATGCACAGAAAAACAAATCTCACAAGGCTAAGTTGCTACATGGGAAATTAATAGAGTTAATTTCTGATTAATTTGTAGTTTGAAATGTACTGTATATGTAGGGTATTAGTCTATGGGCCTGATCAGAGACATAAATGTACCTTTCAGCTTTGTAGTTTGTCAACAGAAATAAAAACTTTCAACATGTTGAACAATTTAAGTCAAGTCTAGTCAATTATAAAGCCCACAATCACAAATTTATCTCAGAAGGATTTACAAACAATATATCATACCTTCCATACCTTCTCCTTCATCCTTAGACCCTCTATGTGGATAAGGACAACACCCCTAAAAACCTGTTCAACAGGAATAAAGGGTGAAACCTCAGGAACAGAGGAGGGATACGTCTTTCAGGAAAGACATGCAATAAATGCCTTCTATACAAAGTAGACAGAAAAAGCAGTAGTGAAATAACAACAAACAGAATGATAATATTATAGGTAGGCTAAATAAATTGTGAACACATGAAAATATATGGATCAGAGAAGACTTCAAGCTAATTTTAGGTGCACCAGAAAACCTGTAAAATATTAATAAGACAAATGACAGATTACACATAGAAGAGGCAAAACTCAAGGATACAAAAGAGAGAATCTTTACATTCAAATGTGCTTGCCAAAGATCCTTTTTATTTATGTAAAATAACGTGAAGATATATACACATTATTAGCCAACACAGACCATGTTTGGTTTTAGTTTCCAGGTCCTGTTTTGTGACAGTTCTTTCCGGGGGGCCCTGGGGTCCCCACACTTGCTTCTGGACTGTGCTGTCTGCGCATGCGTGAGAAGGCGGGTGTGGGGGGGCTGACACCCCTGTAGAGCATTTGGTCCTCCGCTGCTGGCATTAGTGATTTGGGGATATACGGACAGCACGCAGGAGAGCGGCGGTTCGCGGTGGAGGAAAATGACTCAATAATCCGGATAAATGGCAAAGTTTAAGATGAAAGTATACCAGGACTGGCTTTTTTTGGTTTTGTTTCTTCCTTTATCAAGTAAGTGTCTTGTCTCTGTTTTAGTGTGCTGACCTGATATGTGGTCCGCGCACGAATCGATGGCATAACCTTAACGTTAACTGCTGCGTATAACTATAACGTTAAAGTAAGGTCGGATTCGGATACTGACTTCATGTCTAATATTATGGCAGCGAATATTAAAACACCATCACTTACCATACATCACTGTTTCTGACAGATACAGTTTTTTTTAAATTTTTTATCAGGATAGCAAATTATAGGCTACATCAACGTATGGTAACCACTTTAATACAGCTGCATTATTTTACACAGTCAGTAACTTTAGCTACGTTACTAAGAAATGAATGTCAACAAAACCATTCTGTATGCTGCTTTTTGATCGTTTTCTGTAAAAAATAGTTTTCTTGTAATATTTAACTACATGATCTATAGGCTATTGTATGTCAGGCTATAGCTAGAGTTATTGTTGTGCAGTTGTAGTCTCCCATTGCTCAGAAACATAACCAACTATTTACTAATGTTCCCATTCTTTTCCTCCAGGTGTTTTGTGTTTCAGCGAGTTGTCTTTCATCACAGAGCCCAGTGATGTTACCTTACTACCAAAGGACCCTGCTGTCTTGGACTGTCAGGCTCATGGGCTGCCTCCAGTCACTATCAAGTGGCTGAAGAATGGAGTTCGGTTGGCTGAAAGTGAGCACATACAGTTTCTGCCCAACGGCTCCTTGTACATACCAAAGATAAAGCATACCAAGGAAGATTCAGATGAAGGATTCTACCAGTGCCTCTCCCAGAACAAATATGGAGCTATCCTAAGCCAAAGATCACGTCTGACTATCGCAAGTAAGTATGGAGCTTAGAGTGAAAGGGATTCTCTCAAGCTAACATGGGCTTTATTCCTGTTATCCACTGTTGTGACCAGTATGAGGATGGGTTAAACTTGTTGGTGATATATACTTTGTGGTGTCAACATGCAGGCATTAGAATGGCAAGTTCATGGGTTATTAACCTGGAGATGGGAAGCAGATGTACCCCCACCCCACCCCACCCCACCCTCTTTTTTCTTTACTGAGGAAAACCCTCTAAAGTCTGGGTTTCCTTGTTATTGGAAGTTGTTCAGACTTGGTCATGCTTGAGTTTAAAGCTGTCCGTCCGGTTATACGATCATTTTAAGAGACAGTAAAAGGTAGATGGAGAGTCAATCTAAAAGCTCATAAATACTCTATAAACAGGCAGCCCTGAGTCTGAGTGAACTATCTTTTCCCTGTTTTGAGGAAATGTAACTTGCACATATATGAAAGTAAGAAACATTGGCAAAAAGTTGGAAATTAGCCTTCTCTCTCTTCCCATGTTCGTGGGATTGCATTATCACTGAGGCTATGTGTAATTGTTGAATGGTCTGCTACACAGAGGAATCCCTGAAAGGACAATTGCCTTTTAGCCTTTGTTTGGAGTAACCCTGACCGCCCCAGAAGAAAAGGCTAGGTTTTCAGGGCATTTATTTGTCTACATATCAGGGGACTGGACAGCTGTGTCTATTCAATGGGCCTGGTCTACCATGGACACTTTTCACAGGTCCTAGAAAGGATATCCTATGACTGGTGTCATGGAAACTAGCATGGCTTTCTGAAGTATACTGACTTTGACAATGACACTGAGTATATAAAGTTTGGGGCAATATGTCTCAATACTCCAGAGTTTGGGGCAAAATGTCCCAATACTCCAGAGTACAAAACTATGAACATCTAGATACAATTATCACACAGGAAGATATTTATAAATATTAAAATACAAACAGGAAAACAAATCGAATGAGCGTATAGACCCACCAACTCTACTCTGACAATTTTGTTGCGATTGTTGTCAATCTGTTAAAGGGCAACAAAAAATCAATTTTCTATAGGATAACCACATAAAAACCTTCAAAAGTCAAGTTTGGCCTGGCGCCCAGCCTTTTTCAGTGAAAGGGTTAAAGGTTTTTGGTCAGCTGTAGGCGGGGAGTGGAGGATGGGCCTCCTGTGTGCTCCCCTTCTGTCCAGAGGTCCTGGGGGTCAGGGGTCAGCAAGGAAAGGCTTTGTGATGTCACAGGCCTGCTCTGGCTGGGTTGCCCTGCTGTTCTTTCTCCCAGCCCACAATCCCTTTCACTGGATCAGGCCCTGTGTTGCCCTGTCAAGCAGAGCCCTTTTGTTAAAGAAAGAACAGTGTGTCATGTGATTGAACGGGCCTGATATTCCAGTAATAGTGATGATCCTTTCAAAACATGTTTACATTCGGGAGGTATTTTCCTTCCATTCTAGGATTATGTTACTAGTTTTAGCACCTCTTGGATTTACAGAGGGTGTCCTATATCTGTCATATATTTCTTACAATATCTGTAAAATAAGCACATAACATAATTTAATACTATTGTATCATTTGATATAGGATATAAACAGCATACAAATCACAAGGTTCTTCTTCTGTAGACTAATGTTAAACTGACTTCGATCTGGTCCCAGTTTGGGCTAAAATTGAATGGACAGGGGCTTGAAGCGAACTTTGACCTTTTGTGAGAAATCTTTGTGCTGTTTGACCTATACATTGATTTGTTCTTTACAACAAAGGTGACCATATTAGCAGATCAGTCTGTTCCGGCCATACCCACCATCTACATCACTGATCCCAGCACGATGTGGTATCTCCCAGAGAGTAAACAAACTTGTTTTTAACTCCTTACCAGGTGCTGAGGGTATTTCATGATGCTCACCAGTCAGCCATATTGTCTGGAGACAGAATAGATGCATCGTTCCAGACTTCATGATAATTCTGACCATTGGAAGAGAATTAAATGTATTTTGGCATAGGAATTGGTTGTGATGTACTAACCATAAAGCAAAATCTACTGCCATTTCAAAGGATTCATTCGCAAACAAACCCTAAAGAATCCTTTTTTCCTGGCCCTGGTTAAAGCTAACCCCCTAATGCACTTCACATAAATAGGGTTGCCAGTTTATTTGTGTAATATTGACGAGATTAGGTCTTGAACTAAAGGATTGCTCTTTAATTTGGATGTCCCAAAGCTCATGATTTGAATGTGGAGCTTCAGTGGAAGTACAGGGTATTGATTTTCTTTAACATATTATTGACTTCCTTCCTGTGAGTGAGGGGGAAGGGAGAGAGCTATCACCTTAATGAATGAAGGTCATTGGTCATATTTTACAGAGTATTCTGGAAACAAATGCAGATTGGGGGATTGCTCATTTGCGGTGATTATTGAAAGACCTTTTGAACACACATAAACAGAATGTGACTCAGCCACTTAATCACAGTTGTTTTAGTAATTGTAAAGCAAGTATATTTATACTTAATCAGTGTCATAGCAGGGTCTAAGCAGAACATGTATATACATAGCTGTTAAATATGTGCAACATGAATCTGACAAAATGGCACATTATGCCTCAGTGTAGTGTGTCATCCCTGACTTCTGCAAGAAATAGTTTTTCATTTATATATTTGATTTTTATGTTTTTATATTCCCAGTATTTGCTGAAAAATCCCTTTTATGTAAAGTGAATTGATTAGTTTGTATAACAATATGTTATTCAGTGTCATTCTTCAATTGATCCATTGATTGGACCAGCTGGTCAGTATGGGACCTGATAGCTCATCTGCACACAAGCAAGATCATGGTGTCTTAAAAAGATCAATTCCTTTCATACAATCACTTAACATCCATCAAAGTCAGGGCTTTGCATGCATAATGTGTAATGTTTTACCAACTATTGAAAGAAAATGCTATATTTAGTAAGTGACAACCGCAAATAACTGCAAAATAAGTCGGTGGAACTAACCATGTCTCAACACATACTCACAATTATTAATTAGGTTTAGTTGAAATATTCTACTGGTGATATTTCAGACTTGATTGATCATTTATTTTTTTCCACAGGTATCTCAGAGTTTGTGTTACATCCTGTGCCTATGCTGGTGACTGAAGGCTCAGTGGGACGATTCTCCTGTGCTGTCACCTCCAGCCCTCCCGCCACAATCACCTGGGAGCTCAACCAAAGCACATTACCACTACGAACAGACAGGTACCTGCAGACACGCCTGGAGCGATTTCAGACACCATCACCATTTAATCTAATTGTTTCGTGAACATGTATTTGTAATCTAGTAGCTGCTCCTAAATGCTGATACTGTGTACGTATACCTGCTAGTGTGACTCTAATGTTACCATTGTATGTTCCCAGAATAACGGTTTTGCCCAATGGAGTACTTCAGATCCACAATGTACAATTGGAAGATGCTGGACAGTATCGATGTGTGGCAACTAACATTGGTAGCCGTTTGAAGAGTAAAGAGGCCACACTGACAGTCAGCCAAGGTACAGAGACTGCATTAACTGGATTTTAGGAATGAGCATTAAACCATCACATTATATAGGGAACGCTGAATTGATTTTTAACATTTTCCTCTTCTTGTGAAGGTGTAGACCCTAAACCACCTCAAAGGCCCAGAATCATTGCTGGACCTCAGAATGTCACAGTTTCTCTTCACCAAACTGTGGTGCTGGAGTGTGTGGCCACAGGCAATCCCTGGCCCATCATCTCCTGGAGCCGTGCTGACAGTAAACCCATCGATGTGTACAACGCCAAAGTGCTGGGCAATGGGAACCTGGTTATTACTGATGTCAATTCCAAGCACAATGGAGTCTACCTCTGCAGGGCCACCACCCCTGGAACCCGCAACTACACTACTGCTGCAGCCAACCTCACAGTTCTAGGTACAGTTACTCTTAAGTAGTTATAGACCATTGGTTCTCAGACTACATCTCTAGCCTTCTTCTTATATTCCACATGTCATTACACAACAAAAGCTTTTGCAGATGTGAACTAAGTTTTATATTCAGAGAATAATTCCATACCTCCTTGTAGAGAAAGCAGTAGTTGCAAGATGCCCTACAATTAGTGTTTTGTGGGTAAATTAATTAAAAACAATAGACTGTGTTTTTATCACTTGTCTTCTTACACCTCTGTTTCAGTGCCACCATCCATCGTCGAGAGGCCCGAGAGCCAGACCCGTCCAAGAGCAGGCACTGCCCGTTTCATGTGCCAAGCAAAGGGAGTGCCCCCGCCACTCATTAGCTGGCTAAAGAATGGAGAAGAGGTTCACTTAAATGGGAGGATTAAGATGTACAACAGGTATTGCAATCAAACATAACTAAGTACCGTGTAAAAAACCTGCCTTGATCGATTACAATTGAATTTCTTGAGTTTAGTACTGATTGTTAATACATTTTTTAATTGTTTCACAGTAAATTGGTGATTACCCAGATCATCCCTGAGGATGATGCCATCTATCAGTGCATGGCAGAGAGTGAACAGGGTTCTGTCCTGTCATTAGCTCGCCTTATTGTTGTCATGTCCGAGGACAGGCCCAGTGCACCAAGAAATATTCATGCTGAGACCATCTCGAGCTCTGCTATCTTACTGGCCTGGGAGAGACCTCTCTACAATGCAGACAAAGTCATTGCCTACTCCATCCATTATATGAAGGCTGAAGGTGAGACCCAGAAAATCCAGTTCATTCTCTTTCAGGTTTTTCATTTGAGCTTAAAAACACTAGTTGTGAACTGGGAAGGTGTAAAAAGATCCAGGATGACAGGCAACCACAATACGCTATCTCACTCTCTCACATGTGATCAACTTTCTTTGGTGAAGGCCATCTGTTGTTGCTGCACAGAGCAAAGGTCAAGGAGGACTCCGAATGGCACCTTCACTGAAATAACAACAGGCTTAGCCAGTCCATTGTCCGCTCCCCAGCTCATTCTGCTTGCAGTTAAAGGGACAGGGTATCTTTTTAAAAGCCTCACAGTCTTGCAAACCAGTCGCATCAGGAAATATTTAACTTTTACCATTACATTGACAGTTAAGTAACTCTTTTAAGTCAAATCTGCCTTTGTGGTAAACACATTTGTAGATGTTTAATTAGGTTTGCTTCAAGAGGCCTTAAGGCAGCTATGTGGCTGTGGCTTGCATTACAACTGTTTATGTAAAAGATGAGTGACACTCAGAAACTGCAAGCATCAAGCCTGTCAAAACATTGACTGTTTACATGGTACATGCCTGACAACCTGTCATAGAAGCCCCTTCTTCTTTGGATAATCTTAAGCTATTTCCTAACCTATTTTATGATCTGCTCCATGTCAGGTCTAAACAACGAAGAATACCAAATTGTTATTGGCAACGACACGACCAGCTATATCATCGATGACCTTGAGCCAGCTCGAAACTACAGCTTTTACATTGTGGCTTATATGCCAATGGGAGCCAGTCGTATGTCAGACCAAGTCAGTCAACATACCCTGGAGGATGGTAAGCATAGAGCATTGAGACACCCAGCATTCCTTGCAATAAATCACTCTGGTAGTTAAGCTCACATGCATGCGAGTCATGTGTGTACAGAGCACATTTTGAGTGGAAATAAGGGGGGTGGGCATTCTGTTGTTAGAACAATTTTCTACTCAATAACAGCAAATATGTGTGTGTACACTGAAATATGACTGTTTAGCTTTTTGCCATCATGTTTATATTCTGAAGAAATCCATAACCACATCAAAGTCAAGTATATATATTGTATCCATGTCTTTCTGCAGTGCCTTTGCGTACCCCAGAGCTAAGTCTGACTAGCCAGAGCTCCACAGATATTCAGGTAACTTGGCAGCCGCTGCCTGCCAAAGTGAGTCGCGGCCGGTTGTCTGCATACAGACTATCCTATCGTACAGCTGCGGACAGCACTGTCACCTCTGTGGAGTTACCTCAGAACAGCACCGAATATCTGCTGGAGGGCCTGCAGCCTGACACCATCTACCTGCTCCGCATGGCTGCAGCCACCCGTGTGGGCTGGTGTGAGCCTTCTGCATGGACCTCGCACCGTACACCTAAGACATCCAGCAACAAAGGTAAACCTGCAGAAGGCTGAAGAGGAAATGTTGTCATACATGTTTTAGAGCTGGTGATGTAAAGCTGTATGTTATTCTTATCTATGCAATCTCATGTAATGCAATCTCATCACATGGTTATATATATATATATATATATATATGGTAAAAATCTGGTATCTTCGGCAGGGTAAGAAGCAAACCACAATCAGATGCTATTGATCATATAGTGCTAAACTTGTAACTGGCTATGCTTTTGCTTTTGTTACATTGTTGTTTTGCTGCTCTTAGAATACCAGAAGGATCACTAGAGCTCATGCAGAGTGGCCAACCTGTGACTGGAGTTTGCTCTTGTAGCATTGTCCCACAGTCTTTGTGTTGGTTACCCAGGAACCTTTGCCCTTCGCTGTCAGTGATGTGAGAGTGGCCTCAGTCACGGGTCATAAAGAGAGGGCCTCAGGCGTCTATGTGGGGGAAAGAATAGCCTCTTTTCATGGCCTGGTGTGTTGGGGGAGGCTGTTTGTCCAAACACCAAAGCTGGACGTTTTGTTTTCAAAAGTGTGGATGTATATTTAGTTGATGTAGAGCTGCACAGCAGAATTATACTTTTTTATTTGAGAGTAAGGTTAGAACATGAATACTAGTGAATGAACAGTCTTCTAAAATATTATGTGTATTGTTGCAATATGCAGCTTAAATTATAACTTTGTCACACCCAAGCCGTTATGTTAATGAGATGAACTTCCATCCATCCATCCTTTTTCTATACTCACTGTCCTGTTGTTTTTTTGTTCAGTCTTACTTTGTGCTCAGCAATATTTTAAATATGAGTGCGTATTGATCCCATGTCTGCTGTCTCTGCCCCATAGTGCCTTCAGCCCCTACTCTTCAACTTGAGCCGCTTAACTGTACCTCCATTGTGGCACGCTGGCAAACATCCCCACAATCTGTGGCTGTCCAGGGTTACCGCCTGTGTTACCATGAGGAAGGCCAACCAGAGCAGCCCATCATCAAGCTACAGGCTCAAACCGATACCTACACCATCAGTGGCCTCGGTGAGTGATGCACGCTTGTTGTCATAACTGTTTAGTTGTGAGATGATAGGATAGTGGAGTGGATGAAAAACATAAAACATGTATATTTGACAATAGTGCCATCTAGACCTGTACAATTGGTGTAGAGACAACAGAGAGTGACCTCACTCAAATGGGTCCCAATTTAATTCAGTGGGCAGTTGGAAGCTACATTTGCATTTTCACCCTCTGTCCTGATCAATATGGGCTGACCCCTCTTGCCTAACCAGTAGCCCCCTCCAGTCTGGCTGGGATTGTGTGTGAGAGCAGGCTCCCAGGGTTAGAGGTCAGGATCCAGATGTCCCTCCCACCACCGTTTCCCATCCCACGGCTTGCATAATTACCCCTGGTCATTGTGTTCTATCCAGGGCCAAACCTGCCCTGTAAGACCCTGGCCACTGCCTCCTTTAACTGGACACTGAAACACACAAACAAAGACCCCTGGGATTGGTCAAAGCTGGACCGAACCACTGACCTCGAGCTGTGAGACAGCAGTCCTGGATTAGGACCCTGCCCCCACTGGTCGTCTGTGCTGTTCATGTAAATAACCCACAGCAATCTATATGTAGTATGAACCAGGGCCATACTGATCAAAACTGCTAACCATAATCATTTTGTCTATTGTGAGTCTATAAGCACAGTGTGGTTCTTGCGCAGTTAATACTCAAAAAAGTTGAAATAGCAACGGGTAGATTGTTAACTGTTTTTAGTTTAGGTAGATTGTTAACTGTTTTTAGTTTAATGCTTTTGTAGTAATAACTTGCTAGATATGTGAAACTCTTCAGTATGATTCAACATTGATAATCACACAAGCTGCTAAATATCACTGATAAGTTGTGTTTTGGAGCCATGTTTCTTTCTGTGATCCTCCAAGTTTAAGGCTATAACACAAGGCCAGTAAGGAAGGATGTGAAAGGGGGAACAAAAGGGGCCCAGCTCCTCTCCCACAGTCCTGCGCCCAGATTCTTTCTGTTCTATCTTGGCCTGACCTGGTGACCCCAGTCAAACCCCCCCTAGTCCCATGGGCCTAGGACTCCAGCAGCTGAATGCTGCCCCTGGCCCAGCCCCCACAGCAGGCCTGGACACACAGCCTTCACTGGTCAATACCCATAGCTGACCTTTCACACTGGAGGCATAAAACAAATCTTAATACTCCCTAAAAACGTCCTGATTTAGGAGCTAATGCAATGGTAGCTTCTCAAGTTAAAATGTTGTGTTTTAAATTGATTTCATTCTAACTTTGATTGCATATTCTCAAACAAAAGCTTCCTGCCCCCAGACATCTTTCTGATGTTGTTTAACCAGATGGACACCGCCTTATATGTCCCATAATTACCTTGTATTTTTATTTGAACTTTTACCTCATCTCACCTTTGTTGGTCCCCTCAAATTTTGTGATTTGTTTGTATTGTGTTTTAAAACACAACCTAGTGCTGATAGGGTTTCATAGTTGTTGATCTTTATATGCTTTCAAAAAGGAAAGGCGGTATTATTTTCATAGAGCTTATTGATCATGTCACCATATTTACTTGGCCTTGGGTCTGGTTGATCTACCTCATGCTCCTTACACATGACAATGCGTAATAAATGAGAGGTTGGGGTGACTCAGGAGACCATGCATTGTCCATGCATGCTTTTAATAAAAACAATTGATGCTGCTCTATTTGTTAACCATCACTTTTGGTATTTTAATGGAGATCTTTCAGGGTTTAAAATTATCAACCAAACCCTCTATTAGACTATTTATTTGAAGTAATTTACTGTAATGTCAGTTCGACCAACCTTCAGTTTTAGTTTTAGCAACATGGGAAGAAATGGCTACAAATTGATTATTTGTGTTCCAGATCCAAGGAGAAAGTATCATGTCAAGATTCTGGCTGTCGGTCAAGCTGGAGATGGCTATCAGACAGACCAAACAATTAATACTCCGGGATGTGTGTGTAAGTACTGTTCTCTGTTGTTTATTTCAAAGGTCTTACAATCTATAATGGAATTCTTTTTTTTCCTCAAATTTAAAAATGTGACGGAAATATGCATTTTGTTTTACATCATTCAGCAGCTAGAGACCAACTGGAAGCAGCCCCTCCGCCTCCAGATCATGTGACTGTCTTGGCCAACAATTCATCTGCAGTGTCTCTGCGCTGGAGCCGTCCTGCTTTCTCCTCTGGAAAGGCTGTTAGCTATACAGTCCGTTGTACACCTGTGGGCACCCACAACGCCTCTGCTATACGCTACCTACAAACGTAAGCTGAGAATGCCCAAAATATTCAGTATTTTACCTCTGGCATGGAAGAAAAGAAGATCTTTTGGTTTGGTTGCTTACATATTTTTGTGATATTACACTGCACGTTTGCAAATTATATGTGGATGCCGCCCTTGTACTTTTTATCATTGGCTGTTTGTAATGATGATGTACGAATTTAAGATTGCCCTACAGTTTCACATTTTATATAGTCAGTAGCTCTGGATTATTGTCTGCAAAATGCTCATAATATATGAATGATGTCTGTCCACAGTACGAGACAGAGTGTGATGGTTCAGAATTTGGATCCAAACACTCGCTATGAGTTTGTTGTGCGTCTCCATGTGGACCAGATGTCGAGTCCCTGGAGTTCTGTTGTTTACCATCAGACTCTGCCAGCAGGTAATACATTGCTGTAAATTACTCAATCATCATTTTTCCATGAATATGTTGCTGTTTGTATATCCCATAATTTCCTCAACTGTCCAGACTCAAATGAGATAATTGCATATTTCTCAGTAAATTTCTCAGCAAGTATTGTTTATTGTGAATGTGGTTTCTCTGTGTACAGCACCTAGCCAACCACCTGCAGGAGTGCGTGTAACTCTGATCGAGGATGACACTGCTCTGGTGTCCTGGAGGGAGCCCACAGAGCTCAATGTGGTGGTTACACGCTATACCATCTTGTACGCTTCCCAGAAAGCCTGGATGGCTGGACGCTGGCAAATATTACAGAGGGAGGGTAAGTAGTGGACTGGATCACGTTATTTGTAAAGTCAGTGATGCAGAAAGTATTTTGGGGGAAATATGTGTCCCAGCACTACCTCTTACAAACACTTATAGTAATCACATTGCAATTTTAGACAGATATACTATAGCAGAACATCACGCAGATAGCTAGTGGAAACGATGAAGTAATGCCATGAAAGAGATTTTAGAAATTCCGTTAAGCATAATAAACTAACCACTGAATATATCTAAAGCACTTGTATGCCCCATAGTGTGAGTATTGGAATGTTGTAGGGCAATTTTTAAACATATAGGAAAATGTTGTTTCCAGGAAACATTTCGATATATTTTACCCTGTTGAATGTGTATCACATAGGAGCCTTCTCTCACCACGATTGTATCAGTTTTCTGTATTTCTAATTCTTGCTGTGTGCTTTTGTTTATAGGAAGCCACACAATGGCCCTGCTGGAGAAGCTGGAGGCAGGGAATGTCTACCTGGTGAAAATCTCTGCCTCCAACCAGGTTGGTGATGGGCCTTTTTCTAACATTGTGGAGCTGGCACTGAAGCGTGGAAACACCCACCGCAGCAAGAACCCCAGACACTCTGACAGCTTCCCACATACAACAGGTAAGCATCATTAAACACTAGAGCATACAAGATAAAGGCGTCTCATCTTGAGTTGATTCATTTGTAATATCAAGCTGGTAGTTATGTGGCATTAAGTTTATAATAAAAGTAATGTAAAAGGAAAGCCATACTTTGGTGTTAGTGTTCTTAGCTTGAAATTAAATGGTTTGAATTTCTCTCAGGCCATAATGTAATATTAGGTTTGTGATGCCATTTAGTGTCACTAAGTAGCTTAATACAATCTTTGCTAGCTTTATTAAATCTATGTATCTTGTGTTGACAAAAGTGCATTTTTACAGTGAAGTGATACATTTTGACACCAGTATAAATGCATAATCATTAGTAAAAATTAACTATGGCGAGTAAATGAAAGTTCCTCTATGTTTTTTCTGATAAAAGCTTAGTGTACTTTTTAATGGACGTCAAGTCCTGCACACAGTGTTGAACATGAACTGCAAACAACAATAGATGAATGTGAAGGTTTGTTAAACAGCCATTTCTAGACTGACAGTATTAACTTCTGTATCACTTCAACGTTATCTCTCCTCTGTATATTCATTTTCTCTAAATAAGTGTAGCTAATGTGTAATTATTTCCAATCTGAAACACTGTTGTTTATCTTTCAGTGTCTTCTGATGGTATCTACCACATAGACCAGAGGTCTATGACAGGGATCATTGTTGGTGTGTGCATCGCCTTGGCCTGTATTGTTATTTGTGCCTTAATCCTCATCAGTAAGGGCAGACCAAGGTAATGATCATAATCATTTGGAATAATGAAAAACACAAACAATTTGTTTTTTACTGACATCTGTTTGCATTATTATCTTTGTAATAGAAAATCCTTCAGTCACAAAGTAATTGCTGTGGGAGCTGCTGAAGTTTCACATGCTGGTTTGCCCCTGCCTAATAATCACCATACAGAGAATGCTGAGGCCCTCATACCCATGATAAGTCACCACTTTCTAGATGCCAAGGTGAGACAAAGTGATGGTTCTTCTGGTTGCAGAAATATAATTTTAAGTTTCACAGTTACATGTTTGATGTCCAAAAGAGCACAGGACCATAACAAAAATATGTATCTCTCATATATTTTCTCATTTGTTACAGGGTGGAGCTAATATGGTCATAAATAGTGCCAGTCAAATCACCAGCAATAATCAAAGCAAGAGATGGCTGCTCTTCAAGAGGGAGATAAGGAATCCAGCTGAAAGTGATGTAAGTGATACAACATTATTCTGGTAAATCAACTTTTTTTTCAGTCTGATTTCTGTTTTTAATCTTAATTTCAATTTGTCTTCACCATTTATTTAGGCTGAGAGGAGAGCCAGCTTGTATGAGGCTGGCAAAACTGTTCTGAGGTATGAGGGGCATTTAGGTTCAGCGCCCCTGCCACCTTCGTCCCGAGAGATCATCTACGGACCTTATCACTCGGAGAGCTCTCACTCCAGTGAGGGCAGCCAAGAGACGGGAGACTCTGGACACTACTCCAACGAAGAAAGCAATGAAGAGATGAGCAACCCTTCGACCAGCCAAAGCTCCAGACCTGAATCTTTTGGGCCTGACGATGGTACCACTGTCGCTGAGCTGAAGCAGTCTTTTGAAGTGGAAAACGAGGAGATGCTGAGCCATCCTCTCCATCACTTCGCCCCTGATGCTATCCGGTTCTGCTGCACCTCAGAGGGCTCTCATCCTGCCCTGCACACATCCCAAGCAGTCGGCTCCTGACATCGCCCAGCCTGGATCTACTCCACTTCTACCTCTTGGATTCCTGAGTTGAGCCCCTCGGTTATTTCTTGAGGCACAAGGGACCAGGAAGCTAACTGCTGCGATGGACGAAATGTGCTTTTGCTTCGGATCTACCTCAGGATTTTGTATGAATGTTTGTAATAACATTTTATTTCCATTTTTTTTCATACCTGTTTTGTCTGTGTTTGGTGTTGTCTGTCCTAAACCAAAGCTCACCCATGATGAATGTTAAAAAGAATGTTAAAAATGTACTATGATACATTTTCATTACATTGAATTACTTTCCACTGGAACAGAGGGTGTAATTAGACCCTGATGACTGATTATCTACCTTTGTGTTCTGTGTTTACATTACTACCTCCTTTTTACCACATATTGTGCAGTATTATCTCAGACTCAGGGGACAAGGTGAAAATATGTCATTGCCATATCTGTTGGGGGCGTTATTATCTAGAGGTCCTCATTTTTTTTTATTCTCTGAACTTTTATTTTCACGGTTGAAAGAGCTTTTGTTTTACATTGTTTGTCTTTGAATGATATACTTTGTGTTGTGAAAATAAGTGCATTAGATATTGTCAAACTATTTGAGCTATCATACAATATCGTTTGGCATTTCCAGTGCACTGAACTCAAAGCTTTAACATGGCCTTAATATCGAAAGGGCTTTGTGTACTATAAGAATAAGAGATCCAAAGACGGGAAAAATTGTACCCAAAGAATTTTTGATAATACAATAGATATTGTAAGGCAACCAAAAATATAGAGGATATACATTAAGGGTGCGTTTGCCAAAATATTGTTCTTGCCAATGATGTAAATTTCCCTTAGAATGGTGGTTTGAATGCTTTTCGCAGTGTACATTTTCTTGATGCTTTATTCAGGTGGAAGCTTTAGCACAAGACTCTCCGGCTTGTGTTCCATTTGCCTTGTAGACCATTGCTTAACGCAGCGGTGATGCCGATGCTATTATCCAAAGAGTTGTCTCCTTCCTCAGATGGGTGTGGCTTTTCATTCAGTTGATCCTTGGTACTATAAGGTGGACATATTTGACACAAGACCAAAGATCAAGTTTGTCCTGCCAATGACAGATGATGATATTTATTCTTTGTTTAGAGAATCATCTGTTACCGATCACGAATATTGCTGTATGGGGAAGAATTCTTTTTTACTCTCCATAATAATTCCTGTCCAGGTGTGACAATGAAGGATTCTGACTATCAAAATGGAAACCCTATGTGTGAAGAGCAACATAATCAATTTTTATATCTTTGTAATACAAATAATCCTAACCAAAGAAATTTGAAGTCTCTGTTATTTAGTGATTTTCTTTGGTTTTCATTTACATTATTTGCATTTAAATGTGATATAATTTCCAATGGTTTTGATTGCTAGAAAGGCATTTTCACAGTTTTTTTTTCAAAGCTTGAGATGTCACCATGATATTTTACCTGAATGATACTTACGTAGGTTATATTGGTAATTATTTTCATTTAGATTCTTTTTACCATGACGTAAACAAAAACATTTCCAAATTTAAATGTGACATTTTACTAAATTAATAAGGCTGATTTCAAGTTCAAAGTTTCTCTGTGTAATGCATTAATATAAAAGGTTAATTTTTAGAGCCACAGATAATTTTGCTGACTTAACTCAGATGCCAAAAGTAGATTTAGAGTGTAGACTTAAATGTTAATATTGAAGTTACGTTTTTTTATATATATTTCTGCTTTTGAATACCAAAATACATCTTTTAATCCCAAGTGAGCATCAAAACAAATTATTTTAAGTGTTGAAATGTGGCAACAGACTTTTTTGATACTCTCAAGATGATCCCAAATACTAGATAATAAAATTGTTCTTGGAAAAATACATTTTGCGTTGCACTTTTTCTCCTTGGGTTTGTGTGTGTGTGTGTGTGTGTGTGTGTGTGTGTGTGTGTGTGTGTGTGTGTGTGTGTGTGTGTGTGTGTGTGTGTGTGTGTGTGTGTGTGTGTGTATGAGCCTTTTAAATATTTATAGAAAAGTTAAGATGATAAGGAATATGAATAACTATTTGAATAACAGTGTATAAGTATATACATTAGCAGCTTGTCAGAAACAATAGTACGGGCTTTGAGAATAGGTGACAAATGAAATTGTTTAGCAGATGCTCAACACTGAGTAGAGGTTTTTATCTGGCTGTCTTCTCCCACCTTTTAAGCCTTTTCATAATGAAGAGTTAGTTACAGTATTTATTCTGCGTTGGGTCATTCACCGTGTGTAAATACCAGCACATCACCCATTTAGTACAAAGAAGACAATGCAGCTTGATACACCAACCAAACAATACCTAAGGGTGGACACAAATATGTGCACCAATGCAAGTCTTCCTCAAACCTGGGGAAAACGCTGAATGTAGTGATGATGGATATTTGTCAGTTATGGATAATTAAAAAGAAAGGCCATTATGAAATAAGAACAAAGTTTTTGAAAAGGGCATATTTAAATAAATATCTCTATACTGAAATAAAAGTGAACTCCAATATAAATGTAAATCAAAATTTGAAACAAAGAAAATGTAATAGTAATGAGTTAAGTCATTAATTTATTTTACAAGTTAATGGTTTATTTATATACTTTACTCTTTATTCATATGGTTATTTATTTCATAATGTCTTATTTTTATGTATTTCAAATTGAACACTTTGGGCCTCCATAGATATAAGGACATTTCATAATCATAGACTGTATAAAACAGGTCATAATGGACAATGTGAGGTAATAATATACTTGGGTTATTTTTCCTTCTCACTTATCCTCACTGCAAGAGAAATGTTTACAAACGCTGAACTTAATTATTCATGTAAAGCATTTTAGTTCCAAAAGGTGGCAGCAATGCAACATTACAGATGCCGGCTGCATCCATAGACACTCTGAAGTTGAAAGTAGAAACGTTGGTGTGACCGAGGATCCAGCAGGGGGCAGGCAAACTCTACCAGGCGCTTTCAGCTGCCAGTGTCTAAAGAAGAAGAAGAAGAAGACGACGGGCGGTCTTGTTTTTATCGGTAGTCGCACGCAGCGTCTCTGCTGTGATAATGCGCATCGAAAAATGTTATTTCTGCTCGGGACCAGTGTACCCCGGGCATGGGGTGATGTTTGTACGAAACGACTGCAAGGTATGATACTGTCTTTCTGTCTGAATAACCTTGTAACTTTAACATAAGCTGGTGTTTGACTGTCAGTCTTGGTCCGTTAGCTAGCTGGCTAACCTTAGCTTGCTAACATAACGTGCTGTAGTCGCTCACGTGGGATCAAGACAGGATTTTAGTTTCAGACAGACCATATAAAACTCAACGTGATGATTAATTACCGCCGTGCTCACTGATTTAAAACGTGGAGTTGAAGCACATACAGTTAACATAATATTTGTTGAAATGTTATCCATGGTGCCTTTGATAAAAATCGAGTTAATGAAGAGTCCGGACATTTAACTAGCAGGGCCTTGGGTATTGCTTGGAGTAATTGTTGCGCCCTCGCTGTGAAAACGCAACGGGGGCTAGCGTTAACGTCACACTGTGGGCAAATCATAAACACCCCCACAGTTGTTGATGTGAACATTAATTCTATCATTGTGAAGCTTATGTTTGCTAAGATTGTGTCAGCGATATTTTTCAAACTTTGTATTAATGTTTAAGGCCTCAATATTACGCAACATTACTTGTTTTACACCTGGCAGACGGTCACAACAAAGATAAAACAAGCTTAACAAGGGTGGTATTCAAGGGCTAATAATTTCGTTATCTTTTCTACTTTGTGAATTAATTAGTGTGCGTGTGTGTGTATATATAGATATAGATAGATAGATAGATAGATAGATAGTACATTTTAATTAGTAAAGTTTCTAAAAACCCACTAGTTTTTAAACTGTTTATTACTGAATTTTGTTTCATAATTAACTTTTGTTTTTTTTCTTACATTCATAATTATTAGGCTATGTTATGTAAATGTGCATTATGTTACTAAAAACTGATATTATAGCTTTTTATTATAAAAATAATTTTAGGCTGATCTTGAAGTGTTAGTAAAATTGATACATTAAATAATATTTTATAAACTCATAACAAACGTTTTTGTGACTGAGATATGTACTCAGTGAGACATTTTACAGTTGAAAATGAACTTGCTTTCTCAATCTTGGGTCTCAGCTGGACAGACCGTTATGGCAACACTGTTTTCTAAACCTTACTCAAACACACCTTTTACAATTTCTTTACTTCAGTTTCCCATTACTTACCAGACCAGTGTATTTTCAGTGTGTGGATTTCTTTGTTTTTTAAATCTGTAAAGTGTTTTTGAGTGTTGAAAAAAGTGCTATATAAATAAAATGCATTATTATTAATGGTAATACTGGTGTATCTGTAATAAGTCAAGGCAACTTTGTTGTCAATTCTGCAATATGTGCCAGACATGCAGAGGAATCGAATATGTTTCTCTACGGCCTGATATATAATAAGATAATAATATCGGATGATATGCTGGCCGATATTAATAAATATGTATAAAGACAGTGTGTGTACATTTCAACAAATGTAATGTCAAAGCTTTACTGCTGCATTGTTTTTCAAATTTGCACCTCAACTTTATAAAACCATATTATATCACAATCCCAATCTCCTTTTATCCACTTGGCAAAAAAAACCTTACAGGTCTACCTTTTTAATATCCTTTTGAAATCCTGTGGTTTCTTCTTGAGTTGAACCTCAAATGATGTTTTTCTGTCCCTCTTTTTAAATATATGTAGTCATTTAGATTCTGCAGATCAAAATGCCACAAGAACTTCAAGAAGAAGCGTAACCCAAGAAAAACAAGATGGACCAAGGCATTCAGAAAGGCATCAGGAAAGGAGCTGACAGTGGTGAGTTGGTTATGGAGCAATATCTCTGTCATAAATTAGTTTTACTTTTACCTAACCAACAAACATGCTCTCTTTCAGGATAACGCGTTGGAGTTTGAGAAACGTAGAAATATACCTGTTAAATATAACAGGAATCTGTGGGACAAGACAGGTAATGTAGAATTGTATTTCTCACATATACAGTATACTTGCTGTGAAAATGTTTTGTCAATTTATTTTTGAACTGAAGAGTCATTTGTCACTTTTAATTTATACAGTGGAAGCAATGAAGAGGGTGGAAGAAATAAAACAGAAACGACAGGCAAGATTTATCATGAACAGGTGAGCAAACAATTTTGAGTTAATTCTTGGGTGTATCTTTTGAGTTAACTTTTTTGCATCATACATCAACCAGTTAGTGTTAAACAGTTTTTCTATAACATTTATGGTTTTGACAGTGTTTGGCTCACCTTTTAATGTTTTTGTCTCCACTTGATAGACTAAAGAAGGGCAAACAGTTGGAGAAGGAAGAGGCCATCACGGAAGTGAAGAAAAATATTCACCTTATCAAAGCACCGCATGCAGGTAAGAATTTTTAAGAGTCAGTATTATAGGTAACCAGTGTTGTCCCTGAATGCGTTCATATTTTGGGCGAACGTGAACTGAACGTATTGTAGCCTATTACTGCCTGATGAACGTTACTGTGAACCCGTTCATTCTGGTGTCTGTGAACGGCACGCTCTCAGTTTAACTTCGTTCAATAGGGTGCCAGATTTCTATAGAGCCTTCCAGGCGAAAACCTCGCTAAAAAACAGCGTAAACGGGCCTTAATATGTAGCGGAAAAAACACCCAATCTGGCAACACCAGCCCCCAGTGTCGCACCGCCGCATGCGTCGTCAAAACAAAACACAGCATGGAGGCGACGAAGCAGCTGGATGGATATGAAGATTAAATCTGACGCATAGTTTAAGTGTTAAAACTGATAAAATAATTGCTGTCTGTGATTCTATATGGGCTGTGGCAATAATTTTGAAAAATAATAGCTTGTGACATGGAGAAAAAGAACTATGAACTGGTTAATTTTTGGAACTGTGAACTTGGTTCAAAATTTTGAAGTATAAACTGAACTAGTTCATGTTAAATTTTGTGAACTGAACTTTGAACTAGTTAATGTAGAAAGTGAACTTTCCCAACGCTGTAGGTAACAGCCAGGTTATACACCAGTATAATAATAATGTTATTATGTACAAGGAATTTAAATTGGTGACATTGATTTTGCACACTGACAATGCAGCTTGATACACTGAGCAAACAATACTTAGAGGTGGACACAAATATGTGCACCTATGTAACTCTTCCTCAAACCTATGGAAAACACTGAATGTAGTGATGGATATTTGTCATTTATGGATTATTAAAAAAGAAAATCCATTTGGGGAAAAACAAAATACTGCATAATGAATATGATTAGTCTGAGATTTCAGCATTCTTAAAACTCTCTTTGCTTTGTTTTTTTACAGGAAAGGCCAAACAATTGGAAGCCAAAATGGTGCAGAAGTTACAAGAGGACGTGGACATGGGGGATGATAACTAATCTTATACCCAAGGAGTTTTGTTTGTGTGATGACTTTCGTGAGCAAGTTGGCCTCATACTATATTGTACTTCTGTTCTGGAATAAAATTTCTAAATGGATGATGATGGACACAGTAATGCATTTAGTTAAAAGCATTGATCTAATAAAGATCTGCCTCCAAAGCAGCAGCGATTATCCACATATCTCCCAGCTATTTTTTTTTTTCCTGTGTAAAGAATTTACTCTATCCTGTTGCATAGTAAACTGTATTACAGTAATGCAGAACATGTTAAAAGGTAACCAACAAAAAAGTAATAAACGTATTGTGGGTGATGTTCTGTTTTTGTTTCCGTTTTTCTGTGACATTGACCCAACTATGACCATTGCTAAATTAAAACCTAAGTTGGTGCCATATCAATAACATATTTTTGTCAGAAGTATTTCAATCAGGAGAGACTTCTTTGCAATTATGAACATATTTATTGTACATACAACATGTAAATGTACGAGTCTCTGGAGATTGGACTCCATCGAACCCAAATATCCTAAAGGGTTTAAGGAACCCAAACAAATCCCCTGATGGAGTCCAGACACTGGTGGTGGAGAATAAATAGAGGGACCATCAACAGCCAAGCCGAGATGCAACCCAGGTCCGAGGGCGTGACCACCGGTGGCAGAAGGGGAGGAGGCGGGACGCACTCTATTTCCTGAAACGACAACTGCCAACCGTGGAAGAGAGAGCAGATTTAAAGCAGGGTATCAAGCTGTGATAGGCTCGTCGACAAATGGTCGACCCTGATTGGTTTAACTAACAACAACACAGCTGTTCTGATTACTACTGACAAGTGACGTACCGTGAAACAGCTTATCATTATGAGTGATGGAAAAGTGAATGAAGTCTTCCTTTAAGAATTTACGCTGAGCTTCATGAGAAACCATAACGAATTTTACTTTTGTGTTACCTTTCATTTCTGATGTTGACTGTGTTAGTATGAAGCCAATTATGGAGAAAGACAATGTTGGCAGCACTTTCCTACGCTGCACACAAATATGTGTAATGTAAGCACCTTGTTGAATAGGATTTACATGTCTAACATACTGTAAGTGTAGTGTATGCTATCAGCAAAAAAACAATTGGTCTATATTCATCATTTGCACTTGTCACTCATTTAACCACAAGTTATCAGACCAACTGATTCACAACATTAATTAAAGATACATTTAATTTTACCTCCCCTTTTATACGTATGAGACTGTATGGATTAAGATGATTTGAGTCATTTGACTACTGTGAAAGTTAGTCTGATTGGCCTTTACCACCTATGACAGCATGTGGACTATTGACAAGAAATGCTATGAAAAATAAATGCATAACCTTTTATCTTCTAGGCTGAAATAAATGTTTTTAAACATCCTTACGAATTGATCTGCCAATAATATAGATTGCGTTTTAATGAGTCAATAGAAAGTCTTAAATAGGAATTTCTCTAAATTAAATGTTCATTTTGGGAGAATATTTTTCACCAGAAGTACAGATGAAGATTTGATGTCTGCACTTTCAAAGCATAGAGGCATGAATTAACGCAACATGTTGTATAAAAGCACATGGCATGTCATCCCTTTTTTTAATGCGCTTTTTACTGTGCAGATTGTAAAATGACTGTACAAGACTTAATAAGGTAATATTTAATACTATTGTCGCGCTTGACACATAAAATGATCTGATGGTCCCAGTCTGCATCTCTGGCATCGATTCCTCGGCCTGTTGCTGGACAGGCTGCATGACAGGCTACTACCCCCGCCCAGTCTCTCCCAGTGCCACCTTTCATCTTCCAGAAGAGCTGGTTGAACGGCTAACGTGACGTTACACCCGCAGTTTTGCTAGCAAAGCAGGGATACAATACAGCTATGTCCGAGGAGGTTGACGGAACGAGGACTTCGGAGGAACAGCAGGTAGATTGTAACGAAGACGAACCGCTATTTTAACTAACGTTGGTTAGCCAGTGCTGGTAGCACGTCGAATCTGGTATATTAGCATGCGGCTAGCGGCAAGCTAGTTAGCCAGTAGCTAGCTACTCTTGGCGAATGTCATCAGCGATGCTACCGCCAAGTAATTAGCTGATTAGCTCCTAGCGTTTATTGTCAATGCAAAGCAAAAATCCTGCTGTTTTGGGGGCCGACGAGTATCTTAGGTAGCCACAATCACTTGTAAATTGATTGATAGCTTCGCTGAAATTGATTAATGCTCTTAGCTAAACATGCTAGCTTAGTTAATTGGCAGGATTAATGCTAGTGCAAACACCAGTTGGAGTTTTCCCTCATGGCGACGCCTGCATATTGTAAAAAAAAAAAAAATGTTTAGCCATACTAGCTGCTACTGCTGTCAGAGTATATTGGAGTTTCATTAATCACTTATGTCGTATGCACTTTTAACGAAATGTTTCCCCCTTCAAGTTAAGTGTAGCATTTTCCATCCATACACTGTGCTCTTTCTGCAGGAAATGGAGGACAAAGTAATCAGTCCAGAGAAAGCGGAGGAGGCCAAACTGAAGGCCAGGTATCCTAACCTGGGAGCCAAGCCTGGCGGTTCAGACTTACTCAGGAAAAGACTTCAGAAGGGGGTGCGTTTTCATACCTAAACCTGTCTAGCGCCTCATTTAATAAATACCAGCCTTACAATGTTCTCACTTTATATCTTCTCGTTTGTCCAGCCAAAGTATTTTGACTCTGGTGACTACAACATGGCCAAGGCCAAAATGAAGAATAAACAGTTGCCATCAGCC
Organism: Perca fluviatilis; assembly: GCF_010015445.1. Lineage (NCBI taxonomy): Eukaryota > Metazoa > Chordata > Actinopteri > Perciformes > Percidae > Perca > Perca fluviatilis. The sequence continues at coordinate 19,316,437 of NC_053119.1, read as the reverse complement.
CCAACGGAGAAGACTGAGATCACTGGGGGGCACATCCCAACACCTCAGGACCTGCCTCAAAGAAAGACTTCAATCGTGGCCAGCAAACTGGCTGGTTGATGGTTTTATGTTTACTGTTTTGTTTTCATTCCAACCCCCACTTCATATCTACCTGCCGTTTACATTTTTGTTTATTTATCCCTTTAAATGTATTCTCTATGAAACAAGTTATGTATCAAGCCAAATTCTTGAGAACAATTGGCAACTGTCAGGCACTGAATTGCCATTTAGTTAAATCCAACAAAAAATGGTAGCTGAACATGTTTCTCAAGATCCTAAAAGACTAGTCATTGATTATACAATTATTATATGTGAATGGAAGTTAATGCTATCTTATGCTCACATAACATTTTCACTTTTAAGGATATATGCCTCCATACAAATCGCCTGTCTAACAGCAGCTGAAGAGCATGTGCAGAGGAATCATGTTCCACCATGTTGCTGATAATTGCAGATTCAAAAATGGAGTTATGACTACAGACAGTTTGCATTGATGTATGTGTGAAGTAGAAGTGTAATTTACAGATTTGCCTTTCAGTTTGGAGGCATGTCTGTTTAAATAGTGAAAAGTGACATAATCCTTGTTTTTGTTTTCTAATCCTTAATTGTGTCCTTTCCTCACTCTGTGAAGCTGTTTGATTCTGTACTTTTAAAGTACTGCAGATTAGATCACACACACACACACACACTTTGTAGGCAGTTGTATTTTAATTCATTTTAGTGACATTGGTTTGCAAGGACTTGCTGCTGGTCTCCATGTCATCCTGACCTCTAAAATGGCCTTAAAAGTAATGAAACGTTGTTCCTCTTGAGCAATATTTGCTCCCTCAGTAAGAATCTTAGTTATAAATTGCCTGAAATGTCTGTCACTGTCTGACTGAAATCACTTAAGATTTTATGGAAAGAAACTCCCATGACCTGTCTGGAGTGTGCATGTGCATTTACTGTGCAGTTGCACTGTGCCATTTGTTTGTAAATAAAATAGTTTTGCATAATATCTTATAAGTACACTTATTTAATTGTGTTCTTGAATTTATTTTTACACTCAGATGTTACTTAAACTACCTGCATTAAAAATAGCCCAGTTTATGTTGTACTTAAGTAGAAGCCAAAGAAGATAAAAATATGCTTTCAACCATGGGGTGCAGTATTCTAAAAATTTCAGAATCCTATACCCGTTTGTGTGTTTTCATTATATTAGCCAATTTTTACTAACTTTTTCATATTTTCCTGTTATTAAGGAACATTTAGTTAAGCGTTGAAATAATTATAACACAAGGTAACCACAATGGATACTTGATTTATGGCAAAGTAACTTGTGAAAATATAGAAGCCAGAGCAGTAAAAAATACATATGTAGCATGCACCCATTTTAAATGTTATTTGATTGATGCTTTGACCAGTACCTGCTATTTTATTGTGGAGGTAAACTATTCCATATACAGGTGTGGACATGAGTCTAAACTAGCGTGTAAAGCCTTACCCTGCCAAGTAAATGCTGTCAGAAATTCCCGTGTAAGTATATTTTCGTATGAAATGTAGCAAGTGGTGTAATTGAGTTTCACAAAAGGAAGTTCTTAAGGGTCAGTACCTCAAATGCAGTCTAATTACAGTACAGAGCAGAACCCTGACCAGTTAAGGGAGTGGGAGGGCGGAGGGTCATTTTACCCAGTATTTAAAATTAAAAGGGGACCAATTAAAAAAGAAACTGGCAAACATTTTAGTACTGAGGATAACCAGACCATGATGTAATGTGAAAAGGAAATTGGATATTGAAACAAAGACAAATGGATATTGGGAAATTGTAATTTGAAAATGAGAAGGGAAATTTAAACTCCCCCATTTGAAATCAATTCAATAACCGACTTTCTAGCTAACTACATTACCCCCTGACTTATGTTAGTGAGATAATATTTGCTCTTATCCTATTTGTAGTCCATCATAATCTCATGATAAAGCTTTACTGCATGATTGCTCAGTTACATCCCTGGTTATCAACAAGTCTTAAATCACAATATAATGTTAGATAGCAATACTAACTTTTTTTCTGATGTGGGCTGGTTTTGATAATAAGCAAATTAGGATTAACTGTAATGAGATTCAGCAAAAGTAGATAACAGTCCTCTAACGTGGTGTGATTTTCCATCCCCCAGTATCAATAATGCACATGTATCAGTATGGCAGTAATCAGTGCTGGAATGTAATTACAGTAAGTAGCCTACATTTACTCAAGTAAAGAGTACAAATTTGAGGCGTCTTTTCTTTTCATGCCACTTTCTACTTCTACCCCACTACATTTCAGAAGGAAATATTTTACTTTTTACTCAACTACATTAATCTGTCAACTTTAGTTACTAGTTACTTTACAAATTAAGATTTTTGCACACAAAACACGTTTATAATTTTGTTTTTAATTATAAATTAAACTACCCAACAATACATAGGCCTACATAAGTACAGCTGAAATAATTAGACGATTACACACTTAGTTGACTGACAGAACTGTTTTAATCGTTTCCAGTTTCTAAAATGTGAGGATTCTTCTGCATTGAGTACTACTTTTAACATTTTCAATGCAGGACTTTTACCTGTGACAGAGTATTTTTAAAGTGTGGTATTAGTACTTTTACTTAAGTAAAGGATCTGAATACTTTTTCCACCAGGAATGTTCACACAACCTCAGCCTTCTCCTCCATGTTCTCAGGTAGTTGTTACCATAGACACATGTTACGAGCGCGTTGGCCGCTGGGAGGCACGCAAGACGCACGAGAGCAAAACGTGTCAGGGCAATCGCAGCTGACAGGCAGACAACTGTTGTTAACAGTAATGTTAGTAGAACTCTCCTCCCGGCTCAGAGCACCGAACCCAGGAGGGGAACTCAAAACAGTTCACGTTTTCTACTCTGGGAGTTACTTAAATGTTGTATCTTCTCTCTGCGGGCAGAGAAAAGTTTCTGAGGGCTCACTGAGCGACTAAGACATGGCAGCCTCTGAACTTTACGCCAAGGTAGGCATACTGAATTAGTGACGATTGTCCAACGGTTTTATCTAGCTAAAGTTATGTTAGTTCACTTGAATGTATCTTTCAAGAATGGTTTATTCCTACCAGTCACTTAGCGGTGTTAACAGAACAGCTTTTTATTGTTTTTTTTGTTTTGTTTTTTAATTTTAATGTATTGCTTTTTTTATAAATCCGTCTGCTACTTAAAGTACCCCGTATCCATCCACATTACACGCATGACTGCTGTCTGCTGACTTCAAGTTAGCTTTCCATTTTCCTGAGGTAGCCTACATGTCACTACAGTTTTGCTGTAGTTTTGTAAAAGACTGTGTTACTGTAAGTGCAGTGGTTGAATGGCTCTGACCCGGTTTCTCTCTGTGTCCATCAGTTTGCCCGTGTATGGCTGCCAGATGCAGAAGAAGTGTGGAAGTCAGCAGAGCTTGTCAAAGATTACACTCCTGGCGACCAGAAGCTGACTCTGCAGCTGGATGATGGCACGGTGAGACAGGCAAATGAGACACACACACACACACACACACACACACACACACACACACACACACACACACACACACACACACACACACACACAGAGTCATACTCTGGGAGATAGAGGCACTGAGGTGGAAATGGGTGTGATGTTCTGTCAGAGAGCCATGCACATATTTCTCTGCTAAAACACTGGGCAATGGAGCCTCATAAATCTCTGTGTGCTGTGAGATTATTCGAGGCAGCTGTGGTGTTTGGTAAATGCACATAGATTCCCAGTCAAGACAAACACCTTGTGCCTCTGTATGCAACTCTGCAAAACTTTGAATACAATAAGCCAGTGTAATGTACTGGGTTCAAAATAGATGATGGACTGATGAAAATGTATAAACGGTTCATTTTTCACTTAGTGCTGTTGCTACCTGCAGCTGTGATGTCGAGTTTGGGCATGCACTTCAGGTATGGAAATAAGGCCAAAGTATGAGTGAACATGAACAAGCCAAGCACAGTGGTTGTTAGTTAACTTTAACATGAAGTACAACTGATGCTAAGATTGTATTGCTTAACTGTCTATTTTTTCTTGTTTGTTGTCTGTTTTCCACTGGTTGTCCTAACAGTTTTTGCAGTTTTTCTTAAATGAAAGCAAATTACTATCGTTCTCATAGTGTGGGTACTTATACCTAACTTCTGGTGTCTTTCCTAGGAGGTGGAATACAAAATAGACCCCCGAACCAACAACCTGCCACCACTAAGAAACCCTAACATCCTGGTGGGGGAAAATGACCTCACAGCTCTCAGCTACCTGCACGAGCCTGCAGTGCTACACAACCTTAAAGTGCGCTTTACCGACTCCAAGTTGATTTACACATACTGTGGTAATGAGCTTCATCTCTTTTTGAATCACACTATCACTGTCACTGTAGACTTTGGAGCACAGCTCACTGTACGCTCTGCAATAATCTACAGTACATCATGCTGATTATTGTGGGCAGGCTGCTCTTAAAGGAACACACACTAAAATGTATTACATGAATTTGGGACAATGTACACAAAATAACTACTTTCAAGGTTCACCGTTCATTCATTTGAATCCATGTCAGATAACATTAGATAGGTTTATGCTGTTGTTAATCTCTGTCTAACTGAGAATTTTTCTCTTTGTGGTATTTAGGAATTGTCCTTGTTGCCATTAATCCTTATGAGAGCCTGCCCATCTATGAATCGGACATCATCAATGCCTACAGTGGGCAAAACATGGGAGACATGGACCCCCATATATTTGCAGTAGCAGAGGAAGCATACAAACAGATGGCTAGGTTTTGTAACCCCCAAATACATTTCATTTTACATTTAAAGCAAATAAAATGTAAATTTCCTTTTATGATGATACTCTAAATGTCTTTTAGCTGATATTTAATCTGTATGTCATCACATATTTTTTACACAGAGATAATAGAAACCAGTCCATCATAGTGAGTGGTGAGTCAGGAGCTGGCAAAACTGTCTCTGCGAAGTACGCTATGCGTTACTTTGCCACAGTCAGCTGCTCCTCTGATGAAGCCAATGTTGAGGAGAGAGTCCTTGCCTCCAGCCCCATCATGGAGGTAACATTTAACACTGCAGGATAATAACACAAAATTCTATAATGACAGGTTACTGAGAGCCTTTTGTGTGTTTCTTCTAGGCTTTTGGGAATGCCAAGACAACAAGGAATGACAACAGCAGTCGCTTTGGGAAGTACATTGAAATTGGGTTTGATAAGCAGCATTGTATAATTGGGGCTAACATGAGAACCTACTTACTGGAAAAGTCTAGAGTTGTGTTTCAGGTAAATGTCATTGGTATGGTTTTAGCTTGCATGTCTTTAGGTGACTACTTTCAGTGTTTGAATGTGGCCATTCTATCATCTGTGGTCCTCTTCACAGTTAATTGATTTAATACACTCTAATATGCATGCAACATGTGTATATCTTAGCAACGTAATAAAAAACAACATAAACAACACTCAGTTTAGCCTGCCTCAGAACCCTTGACTCAGAAAAATGGCAATATATTGGGTTTTCTAAGCAACTGTCAACTGTTTTTTTAAGAGAAAACTTGATCTCAGCTTAAGTCTGGGTTTGGCAATGTGCTTGCCGTTTATGCATCTACAGTTGACAGAGTTATCCGTTTTACTGAAAGTGTTTGCAGTTGTTATTTAATTTACTTGGCTTTCATTTTACATCTCTTTGGGCTACTTTTAGGCCCACGATGAAAGGAACTACCATATATTCTACCAGCTGTGTGCCTCTTCACATTTACCAGAGTTCAAAGCCTTTGATTTAGGTATGAGAGTTACTAAAAGGATTAGCAGGATTTAGTAGAAGAAAACAAACAAACAGCTCTATCTCATCTATTAAGTACAATATTTAATATGATTAATGTTTGAAGGTTGCGCAGATGACTTCCACTGTACTAACCAGGGTCAGAGCCCAGTCATCGATGGAGTGGATGATGCCAAAGAGATGTGCAATACCAGGAGGGCTTTCTCCCTGTTAGGTGAGTGATAATTGCATTTCAATAAGGTTTGCAATTACATCATGTTTTATGGACATTATTTTTTGTTTTGTTTCCAGATGTCCTTACATAATTGATCATTATTCATTGTATTATTGTTCTGTTTTCATTGTAGGAATCAGTGAAAGTGATCAAATGGCAATTTACCAAATTTTGGCAGCTATTCTCCATCTTAGCAATGTGGAGGTGAAAGATCAGTCAGCAGACAGATGCAGCATCTTGGTAAAAACTGATTAATTAATTGTATGTCTGAATGTTGTATTGAAGATTTGCAGATCTGTACCCGTAGATCATTATTGTTAATGTATTTCCAGCCAGACAATGTCCACCTGATGGTGTTTTGTGAGTTGATGGGGGTGCCCTGTGAAGAAATGGCCCACTGGTTATGTCACAGGAAACTCAAGACGACTACAGAAACCTATGTCAAGTCTGTCTCTAAAATGAATGCGGTCAATGGCCGAGACGCCCTGGCCAAACACATCTATGCTGGACTCTTCAGCTGGATTGTGGCCAGTATTAACAATGCCTTAAAGTCTGCAGCAAAACAGCATTCCTTCATTGGTGTGCTCGACATTTACGGGTATGTTTTTATCTCCAGCGGCCTCATTTATCAACAGTGCATAGAAAATATTCTAAATTCTATCTTACAAATTCAATTTAGTATGTGCTTAAGTACAAAAAATCGTACGCACATCAGTAAGTAATCAATCTTGATAAATCCCACCTATTCTTAACGACCATGCTCGTTCACGATTAGGCCATTTGCATTCAGAAACGCCTCCAATCAACCATATATGGTAACAACACAATCCTTTATCAACCATGTGAATGTGTTTTTTCCCTCACAAGAATAATGGCAAAGAGAGCAAAGAAGAGAAACTTCTCAAACTGGTAGATGAGGTTGAATCTAACCAACAAATATTGTTTGGTTCAAAGAAAAAATGCTGCATGGGAGAAGGTCACGAATATCACGACCCAAATCCAGCAGTACATTTTTGGGGAAGCGCCCCCTACTTAGAAGCCACTCTGTGCAGATGAGCGCAATCTTTGAGCGCATTGTTTGCCAAGTCTTGCCATAACGTAAGATAAGACATTGAACTATATTTCAAACATTTGTCACAGCTGTCTTTTTATTGGGTTTGACACCAATTAGGCAACTTGTCTCTTTAAATTAAGACAAATGACTACTTTAGTGTTTTCTAATAAATGGAAACACAGGACATATGTGGATGTTGATTGCGTTATGCATACTGTGACACTCTTAAATGCTTTTTATTTGTAGTATCGCTATTCTACCACTAGATTCTGTTCGTAAGCATGGCCAGAGCTGTGCTTATATTTCCACACATTCCCAAGTGTAGGTACAAGTTGGTAAAAACCCCACTTTGCGTGGCAATGTTCTTACGCACTACATACGCACACATCCGTGCGTACGCACGGTTGATAAATGAGGCTCCAGGTTTGTGGTTTTTCCATGTATTGTTCCCTGGATGGACATGTTTTAATTTAAACATGTATTTTTCTTCAGGTTTGAAACATTTGATGTCAACAGCTTTGAACAGTTTTGCATCAATTATGCCAATGAGAAGCTTCAACAACAGTTCAACCTGGTATGTGTATTTTCTTGCTTAACACGTTAATTTTGTAGTCAAAACGTACACATAAATCATTTCCAGCTATTCCTCCCTGCAGCATGTCTTTAAACTGGAGCAAGAGGAGTACATGAAAGAGGAGATTCCCTGGACATTGATTGACTTTGACGACAACCAGCCATGTATTGATCTCATTGAAGCCAAGCTGGGGGTTCTGGACCTTCTGGATGAAGAGTGCAAAGTAAAATGCCAGTTTTATTTCATTTTGTTCCATTCAGCTACTTTCCACTGGAGGAATCTCCACCATGCTCTATTTGGAGGTTATGACTAAGGCCATGACTAACTGATGTGTCAGCTCTTCCTGTTTCAATAGATGCCCAAAGGCTCTGATGACACATGGGCCCAGAAACTGTACAACACCCTGCTGAAGAAGCAGAATGCTTACTTTGATAAACCCAGGTTATCAAACAGAGCTTTCATCATCCGCCACTTTGCAGATAAGGTATAACACAGCTGTCTCATGCTGAGGCATTACATCTCAGTGGTCAGCAGATGGATGGATGACTCAAGTATGAAAAAGTCTCAAAGAATGATATGCCTTCACCACAAATGTTTGATGATTCTAGATTATCTTTATTAGAGCAGTACTATTCAGTCCACTTCAAACTTTGAATGATGAAAATCACCTTTTAGTGAAAGAACACTGTGTAACCTGGTCCTTTGTGCCTAGGTGGAGTACCAGTGTGAGGGTTTCCTGGAGAAAAACAAGGACACAGTCAATGAGGAGCAGATAAATGTTCTGAAAAAGAGCAAGGTGAAATGGTTTATAAATAGTTATTTATATTTGCACTTCCTAGTGCTTCCTAATTAGTCAGTTTGTCAAGGTCAACACCTCCTCAACTGAAAAAGTTGAGAAAAAAAAGTATATACGTATATTTTGTGTTGCAAGTCCCTGGGTACACCCTAGAATTGTTCTACCACAACTTTTGGAGGAAATACACCCACTTTTGAATTTCCTATTGAAAACACTGCCATCTGCTGTTCAATGATATTGACTTTGTATTTTGTTGCTGTTGATCTCTGAAAAAAATATCTTTTCAGGTTGTTTGGTTGCTGAAGCTGTTTGAGGATGATGAGAAGGCAACGAGTTCTACGAACAAGCGTGCTAGTGTCACTGGAAGGACCGGTCAGACTCCGAGGGATAATAAGAAGACTGTTGGACTGCAGGTGAGAGCATAAAGAGCAGGAGACATGACATTTGATTGTGTGGGGAAAATGCATTATTAAAACCTATTTTGTGGAGAAGTTATGGAAAATCATATTTAAATGAATGGTTTCCTCAGCTGGTCAGATTGAAGTGCCTTTAAGGAAATAAATAACTACCAGTCCTTTCTAAGTGATGTACTGTATGCATTGTCATTCAAATGCTGATATTTGACATTTAAACCGAATGTTCAAGCACATTTTTATAATTCATGTATTTCCAAACAAATCAAGGATCTATCGTTGTCTTTTTACTCAGTTTCGACAGTCTCTACATTTGCTGATGGACACACTAAATGCTACAACTCCTCACTACGTACGCTGCATCAAGCCAAATGACCACAAATCTCCATTCATGTGAGGGTGATTTCACTCTTCTGTTTCATATGATTATCTGCAACAAGCACACATGAAATAGTAGTACGTTCCTTTTTGTAAAACTTGTTTGTATTTTATCTTTTATAAAGCATGGATCCTGTGAGGGCAGTGCAGCAGCTTCGAGCATGTGGCATCCTCGAAACAATCCGGATATCAGCAGCAGGCTTCCCATCTAGGTAGCATATCAACAACTGCACCTGGTACAGAGCACAGGGCCATGGGCAGTTTATGTGTTTACATTACATAGACCTATACAAAATAATCTCTCCAAATTGTCTTATTAACATGAATATTGCAGATGGACCTATCAGGAATTCTTTAGTCGTTATCGGGTCCTCATGAAGCAAAAGGATGTGCTTCTTGACAGAAAACAAACCTGCAAAAATCTCCTCGAAAAACTTATAAAGGTATGTCTGCATTGTATAACAGCATTCCCATAATGTCAGTAACAAAATAAATGTAACTTGCACAGAAACATTACATATTATATTTGCTAATGTATATTCTGTTTTCTTCCTAGAACCAGGATAAGTATAAGTTTGGCAAAACCAAGATCTTCTTCAGGGCTGGTCAGGTGGCTTACCTGGAGAAGTTGCGTTCTGACAAGCTGCGTATGGCGTGTGTCCGCATCCAGAAGACTATCCGCTGCTGGCTAGCCCGCAAAAAGTACCTGAGGATGAGGGAATCTGCTATCACCATACAGAGACATGTACGGGGTCACCAGGCACGCTGGTGAGTGGAGACGTCAAACCACAGCAGAATAAGAAGTTGAAAGATATCAACTTCTAGCTGATATACGTAGCATATTTCTTACCTGTTTTTTCCCCCTGTCAGTTATGTTGCGTTTCTGCGAAGAACCAGAGCAGCTATTATCATTCAGCGGAATGTGCGTATGTGGGTGACCAGGAGACGCTACCAGCAGCAGCGCTCTGCAGCTATCACTATTCAGTGCATCTTGAGGGCCTACATGGCTAGAAAGCAGTACTATAAGGTAATGCTGTGCTTGATGCTTGAGGATGATACCGGTATGTTATTTTATAATTCCACACTTGTAAAACACTTGTTTTATAGTCAAAATTTGATTTTACAAACATAATTCCAGGAGGCAATATCAACATCAGCCTTGATTTTTAGCTTGCCTGTTGGGTATTTATAAGTCTGTTTTCTGGAGGATTTTTCTCAACCCATAGAGGAACTTAATAGTTGCATATTACAATAACCATACTGGATTTAATAGGTCCCACAAAGACCAGGAATTATTGCCTCTTGAATACAATATGGAAAGGTTCCCAGCTCAAAGGAAGCCCAGATGTGCCAGATTCCGTTACTTACATTGTTGAGGCAGTGAAACCTTGTAGCAGCAGTACACCAGATTGTTTGCACTTCCTAAACCTTGATCGCTGTGTAGGATTCTTAATCATTAAGTCGTGAATAAAGACCGACAATATTAATTCTGGCCTTGTTGACCTTGTTTACACTTTTAAATAAAATGTTGTTTTGAACAGTAAGTTTCACTGGAATCGCATTGCTCTGTAACAGCTTGTCATTCACGTACACTGCAACAAGGAACCTTTTACATTTTATAAGTTTCCTTGACTGAAACAGGAAATAAACTGACGCATTTTGAATGTTTACGTTTAAAACTGTGAAATGGACTGGCAACAGGTATGTAAGACCGAAACTATCGCAATTTATTTTCATTTTAATCCTTTTTTTTTTTTTTTTATGTAGAAATAATCTTACCATCACGTTTAAGAGAGAATCGAAAAATGTTGTACACGTGGCCCCTGGACTTCCACCTCACCTCTTGCACTCACTTATTGCAAGTCCTGTCATTACCATTTCACTTATAAAATTGACATTCCATATTTGTCTTTTTTCACAGTTGGTGTTTGAGCAAAAAGCTGTTGTCCTCCAGAAATGGGTGAAAGGCTGGCTGGCTAGACGGCATTTCAGACGCACCGTGGCTGCCATCGTCCTGCTGCAGAGCTGTGTACGTCGCATAAAGGCCAAGAAGGAATTGAAGAAGCTGAAAGTGGAGGCGCGCTCTGTGGAGCGCTTCAAGAAGCTCAATGTTGGCATGGAGAACAAGATTATGCAGTTGCAGCACAAGATAAATGAGCAGGTGTGTATTGTGTGAGTATGTGTCAGTATCTATTTTTTTGTGTTAGGTAGTTATTTACTCTGGAATGTACCATTTTAAAAAAAAAAAAAAAAAAAAAAAAAAAACTGTAGCTTGGAGAAACATTGGGTTATTGGGAGTTGTCGTATCACATGCACCGCATGTGTGTTTCTCCCCCTGCAGCATAAAGAGAACAGAGAGCTCAGTGAGAGGCTGAATGCTGTGGAGAAGACCCAGACTATGGAGAGAGAGAAACAGAGCAGAGAGATCGAAAGCCTACGTAGATCAGAACAGGAGGCCAAAGCCAAGGCAGTGACGGTTCCCTCTCTGCTGGAGAAGCTCTCCTTCCTTCAGCACGAGCTGGAAAACACCCGCAGAGAGAAAGAAGACCTTGAAGCGCAGACCAAGGTATACAAGGAGCAGACACAACAGGTAGGCCTACTTCATCTAGATTTATCCAAATTGACTGCTGGGCAACTTCACTAGAATTTTCTACATAGCGCTCTTTCTTTAATTATCTGGAATGGTAATCGATAGGATTGATGACATTGCATTGGTGGAGATACATTAGTGCCCTTGATGACATTTAGTTAAAATCATATTGTACCACACGCTCAAACTGTTATTTTCCACACTAAGCCGGACAGCAGAGGTTTGTTAATTTCCGTCAGGGTTTCTCACCAATCAGCTGATCTGTCATCGCTCAAATTGTGTTTCCATTAATTTGTGGGCTTTTTAAAATTGTTTATATATGTATGTTTATGTGGGGCATGCATTTGGTTCTACCGCTGACTGTGTGATCCCTTATTTTTTTTTGCTTTAAGATGATCACATAGACCGTAATTGATTTATGATTTTTAAGTTTGCTAATGACCAAAATGTTCTGAAAAGAAAGGAAACATTTGAGCTACAAAAGACCGTATGAAATGCCAGATAAAAATGTGTAATGTTTGCTCTTGTTGCATTTTATGAACTTACTTTGCTCCATTTTTGTTGGTTTCTAGAACCTCAAAAGCCAAGTTAAATGGGACTAAAGACTAAGATTACATTATTTAACCCACTCTCTCGATCAGGTGGTAGAAGACCTTAATATGAAGAACAGCTTGTTGAACAGCGAGAAAGATGAGCTGAACAAACTAATCCTGGAACAAGCCCATCAGTTAACAGGTACTGAGCAGTTCACCTCAAACCCCCTCAGGCCTCAAGCAATTGCTGCATTTAAAAAAAACTGTTTTGTTTCAGATATTAAAACCTACGTTGAGAATGCAGAACAGCTGGAAAAGGACTTAACTGAAGAGCGCTCTCGCTACCAAAGTCTGTTGAGTGAAAACCTGCATCTGGAAGAGCGGCACAGAGACCTGAAGGAAGAGATGAATCTCAGCACTGTGAGGAATCCGTCATTCAGCGTCACAGTGTTGACATTGCAACTGCATTTTTCATTTTATTCATCGTAATTTTTAGATTCAATAGTAATTTGTGGATTCTAACAATATGGCAATTTCAAGAGGGTTTCACAAACCAGAATAACTTAAATTAAGAAGTTTACTGGTTCATGTAAAACTTTTTTACATGGTGACAATAGTTTACAGAGATAGAAAAAACAGTCACCTGTACCAACACGTAATAAGTGAAATGTTAACACAACGTCAGTGTACAAATTATATGTGACATTTGAAAAATGTTCATCATGATGGAAAAAGTTTAGGTCTGGCTACTTCCTTCTGTAACATGTTTTTTTTTTTTTTTTTTTTTTTTCTTCACACCTAACCAGAGTTCAAGCAAATCTGGTCACAATAGGACAGACTCCAACTACAGCAGCAACTCATCTGAGTTTAGTCAGAGCTTAGGCTCTACTGAGGGAGAAGACTGCTCCATACAAACAGAGGTAATGTGGAAAACCACACAATATCATGGTGCAGTATCACTATTGCCTTAAAGTGATACATATACAGGCCCAAAAATGTATCTTTTTGAGTATGAAAGGCTCACACCCTGTGCACTTCAAGGTGGCTGTAAAACATTTGTATTTTCTATGAAAGAATAGCAGCTGTGGTGTGAACATAGTCAGTTAACAAATTGTTTTGATGTTGGAAAAATTGGTGTCACCTACAAACAGCTGCTTAACTGACGTGTCAGTTATAATGTCAGTGATTAAATGATCACTGTGAATAGTTAGATTACAAGTAGTTACAAAACAATGGACACTTATTCCTTGACACAGCTGTGGGAAGATTTTTTTTTTTTTTTGGCCTTGTCTGTGTTATAATCCTATTAGTGCAGCATTCTAGTTAGTTTGTGAAGAGATTCATCAACCAATGCCTGCTGTGTTTTGTTAGGATAAGACCCAGGCAACGGTGGACCTGCCGGTCCTTCTGAAGCTCCAGAGAAGAGTGAAGGAACTGGAGCAGGAAAACCGGTCACTATGGCAGCAGCTGGATAACAGAGAAGATGCCCAACAAGAAAGGGCAGAAGTAAGTACTTATTGGTGAAATTACTAAATAGACAGAAGAGTTGTGTATGAAATAAGCTATTAGTTCTGTTTTGGTTTAATGGTTGGTATTTACATTATGTGTATATTGGGTTTTTTTTTAAAAGGAGGCGGAGGAGCAGAGAACTGTTGGCAGAGCAGAGCTGGACTTGGAGACACTGAAGGTATAACTTTGTCAGCTACATGTTTGACTTTGTCAGGTACATGTATTGGGATCTAAGCAATATCTCTTTCAACATCCTGAAAGGAGATGTCCTAAAAGACTCATCCCATTAATATACCTTAAAACTTTCTGATTTCTAATGTAATGGCGAATAGAGACAAAAATTAATAGTTTGTTTCTCTAAATGTCTTAGCGACAAGAACTGGAGGCTGAGAACAAGAAGCTGAAGCAGGATCTAAACCAGCTGCGGAAGTCTCTGACCAATGAGAATAGTGAATTGGCGCCCCCTATCCCTGGCTCTCTGCCCTACAACATACTGCTGGATCACCTCAGTTCTTCCAATGAGGAGCTGGAGATGCGAAAAGAGGAAGTGCTGCTCCTCCGGTCACATATGGTCCGCCAAGAGGCCCTTAAACACAAGGTGAGAAAGTAAATTACATTGTTACAATTACTACATTCATATTTTTTTATTCAGTATTTTTGCCTTTAATGCAACAGACATCTGACGATACCGAAATATAATCTATCCCATATGAACTGTTCTCTAGGACTCTGTGCTCGGGGAAGGTGTGAAATTAGATCTAAGTGAAATTCCCTCATTTCAAGATGTTGACAGGTAAGACGTGTGGCTCCCACTCCACTTGAAATCCATCAGGTGGTACAGTTAAGTGTTTTTTAAATTCTCTGATGCTGTTCCTCAGGTCCACAGGCATCCATACACTGAATGAAGATGGAGAGCTGTGGCTGGCTTATGAAGGCTTGAAAGAGACCAATAGGTAATGAAACAATATTCTGTAGTTGGTTAGTGCATTCAAGCATGACCATGCCTCATGGAATTGAATACTATCCCTCCATCTTCCAGACTTCTGGAGGGCCAGATGCAGGAGCAGGAACGTGTTCACAATGAGGAGTATAGGAAGCTGCATGAGGAGGTGAAGAAGTTGAAGGCTGAAAAGGAGCAACAGCAGAAGCTGCTGGCCCAGAGCCTCCTCCTGCCTGAAGATGCCCGTATTGATGCGAGCCTGAAGAACGAGATCACACTGCTCACCAATGACAACCTGGTGGGTCTGCTCACTGGTCTGGATCTGTCACTCTGCCTTTTATCAATTATTACGACTGTGTAATTATATTTTCACAATGCAGAGTTCCTTCATAGTAAACAGTTAAATGTCTCTCTCTAATACTGGATCTGTAATGGAAAGGGCCCTCTTATAGTTTACTTTTTCCTAACGGGATTCAGTGTATTGTTCTTTAAGGAAAGATTGTGATTTTCACAGTAATATAAAAAACACAAAAGAGATACGTGTTTTTATGATTTAAGACTTTTTTAAAAGAGTTTCTACGTGACAAAAAGTAAAAAAAAAAGAACACTGTATGAAAGTTTGCCCTCACACTAATCTAGTTTGTTTACATCATTTTAGGAACTCATGAAACAGCAAGAGCAACAAGACAAAACCATGCGCAAGTTAAAAAAACAACTTAAACTTTACATTAAAAAAGTTGAAGATTTTGAAGGTAATCACATGGCACTGATTGTGTTTATACAGTACATTTTCTTAAATGACTTTTGTACAGCATCAATCCTGTGATTTCTTAAATTGTGTCTCTGTTGTATTTAGCGAGTGCTCAGCAAAAGAATAAAGCTCCTGTGATGAGCGCTCCTGTCAGAGCGGTGAATATCACCCGCAAGGAGAAAGAGTACCGGGGCATGTTGGAGTACAGGGAGGGTGACGAGAGCCGCTTGCTTAAGAATCTGGTCGAAGGTATGTTAAACCTGTTTTGCTCATGCAAATGATTTTCTGACCTGGATTTTATGCATGCATGCAAATATTTTTCATTGATCTGGGACACATTATTTGTGCATTTTGCTTTGAATTGTCGTAATCTTCTCAGATCTGAAGCCTCGTGGTGTAGCTGTCAGCTTCACTCCTGGACTTCCGGCTTACATCATCTTCATGTGTGTACGATATGCAGACAATGTGAATGATGATCAGAGAGTCAGCACTCTGCTCAATTCCACCATCAGCAGCATCAAGAGGGTCATTAAGGTGTAGTATATAACTTTCATATGTATAAAGAATGTGACTGATGCTTTTATTTTGAATTAATCTTACACTGTTTCTACAGAGGAGAGGAAAGGATTTTGAAGCGGTGTCTTTCTGGCTTGCCAACACATGCCGATTGATGCACTGTCTGAAGCAGTACAGTGGAGATGAGGTAAGCCTGAGGAAGCTTTGATGCCAGAGTTATGTTTACAGCTGAACATGTTCCTTAATTAACCCTGGATGTCTGTACAACCTCTTTATGCTGTAGGCCTTCATAACGCACAACACAGCTAAGCAAAATGAGCAGTGCCTAGCCAACTTTGAACTGTCAGAGTACCAGCAGGTTTTTGGTGATCTAGCCATCCAAATTTACCGCCAGCTCATCAAATGCATGGAGGACATCCTGCAGCCCCTGATTGGTGAGGAGGCATAATCTCACCATACATATTAACTAAATGTGTTCTTCTCCTGATCGTAACGGAACCACGTGAAATGTATTTTTCCTCAATTTGTGTCTTGTGTGTAGTGGCAAGCATGCTGGAGCACGAGACAATCCAGGGTGTTTTGGGGTCCAAACCCACAGGCCTGAGGAAGAGAAGCACCAGTTTCCCAGAGCCGGCTGTTACAGTGGAAGTCCTGCTGCAGCGTCTTGGCCTCTTCTACACCACCATGAGCCAGCACGGGATGGACTCGGACCTCATTAAACAGGTGGTCAAGCAGCAGTTTTACATCATCTGTGCGGTCACACTCAACCACCTGCTGCTGCGGAAGGACATGTGCTCCTGGAGTAAAGGCCTGCAGATCAGGTATGGCATAGAATGGCCTTTGGCCTGTTATTATACTTTATGCAGTGAAATTAGAGAGGCAGAAGAATGTGGATTGAGGTGTGTAGGTAAAACCTGTGGGCAGAGCGTCACAATGCACCCTTCATTTTTGTCTTTATGTCAGAGGAGCGATGCTTAAAGAGGAGCTAATAACTTCCAGTTTGTTATGTTAAGTGATAATTCAGAATGTGTACCACTTTTATGTTCTATCACCAAATATGAAGTCATCTGAATTTGCTAGCCTAAAAATCTGAATGAATTGCCATTTTGTTTTACTTAATTCATATATTAAATATTTGATAATTTTCAAGTCTTTTTGACTTGGTTATAATGATGCACAGACATATTTACACGTGCAGGGTCTCTTACTCTGGTGTCACAGAACAGATTGGACCTTGCTAGACCATACCTTGGTTCAGTCTCAATTGTTTGTCCAATGCCTCTGGCTTTAGGTACAATGTTTGGCAGTTGGAAGAATGGCTGGCAGAGAGGGAGCTTGCAGACTGCGGTGCCAAGGAGACTCTGGAGCCTCTTGTACAGGCTGCACAGCTCCTACAGATCAAGAAGAAGACTGAGGAAGACGCACAAACTATTTGCACAATGTGTTCTGCCCTCACCACAGCACAGGTCCATCATCAGTAAATGTTATGCCTTCTTAATCAGTAGACATGATATGCTGCTCCTGCTTTGATCATTGTGTGTTTCTCTTTGCAGATTGTAAAAGTGTTGACCTTGTACACCCCAGTGATTGAGTTTGAAGAGCGAGTGCCGACCACTTTCATCACAACTATTAAAGTGAGTAGAGGTTTTGTAAATGTGGGCAAGAATGCTAACCTGACTCCGCCAGATGGATTTGCTCGGCATATCCATCTGGGAACTTTCCGTTGGAGAACTTTTTGGAAGGAGCGAAAACACTGGTTAGCTAATTGGATAAACCATCTGTCTATCACCACCTATGTAGGCCAAATCAACCAATCAGATCAAACTCTTGCCGAAACCAGTCAGGAGAAGAGCAAAAAAATCTTTTCCTCCGAGAAAAGCCTTGAGTGCCGTTTTTTGCTCTTCTTTCAATGAAAGAATACTTTCTAATTCGGATAAAACCAACACTGATTGGTCGGTCGTTTGGCGAACGGCTCCAAATTTTCTCTATCTCAGACTGATCTGCGAGTGGAAAACTGGAGCTTGCAAGATCAGGACGGTCTCACGAGGCTACAAGAATGCATGGCTCTTTTTTTGTTGCTATATCTGCATTTATTTAATTATTATTATTTTGTTTTACATTTTAGAACCTTTTAAAAGACAGAGTTGAGTCATCCACTTTGATGATGGATGGCAAGAAGATCTTTTCCGTCACCCTCCCGTTCACACCCTCCTCTGTGGCTCTGGAGACAATCCAGATCCCTGCGAGCCTCAATCTGGGCTTCCTCGCCCGCATCTAGACCTAGACTTCTGACACGGACTCCTGTTTACAAGAGTAAAAACTCCTAAGACTGTTTTTCACCAAAGTTTCTACCAGTTGTAATGTTTACACTATCACTGATTATTGCAGAATGAGGATACATTGTTTACATGTGTCTTTGTATTAGCTTTTCAGCACTGCCTAGCCAAAGAGTAATAACTGTATGAATGGTAAATTTGCAACAACTAAAAAGAAATTTGACTTTTCACATTATGACATCTGCAAGTGATAGATATCCTGGTAACTATTAATATAAGTTTTTTTAATGGTTAACCATGAGCTATGTTAAAATATTGATGTGCATCTGATCTAAATGTTGGAAATGTCTCAAGATGAAATTCTGTTTTATTTCTGTAACTTCAAAACTACTAATATCAGGTGATGGTATTTATGTCTGTACAATGCCAGGGAACAGAAAATAATTTGAGTATGTATTTAACCAGTCTTTATGTTGTCACTTATAGTAAAGGCTGGCTTTTCAGTAAAATGGTTGGAAGTGCTTAAAAAAAAAATAGTTTCACTACCTCACGGGGTGTTGTGGATTTGGAAAATATTTTAATTATGTTTTAGTATTCTCTTTCTTGACACTGACACACTCACTGTTGTAATGGTTCATAGTTATGTAATAAGGTCTAAAATTGTATTTAGCAGTAGATATCCTTCATGGAACACATTTATTTAAACAAGGATGTGCCCTCTAATCCTCATCTAATTATTTGAAAGAAGAGCTGTAGAATTGAGACTGGAAGACTTTTAAAACTCATCTTTTTAAGTCCCTGACAAGTTTAGGGATCTAGGATTTAAAAATATAAGTGTGTGGACTGATGTAACTAACTCTTGCCTTCCAGTCTAAGTAATATCTGATCCTTACATGATCACCATGCTATATGCTGCCAGAGCATGTTATCTTTTATCGTGCCATGTTCATCATGCTCTGTATTTGCAAATGCTTAACATATGAAAATGCCTAAAAAGTTAATAACTGATTAATCTCTGGGTTTTTAAAGCTTCTCAGCTGTGCACACCAGGAATGTGTGAATGTGTTTCCTTGTAGAAGTCTTTCTGGCATTCCCACTGTTTTCTCAATTTTGCAAGTGTTTGTAGGTGGCCAAATATTTACTTAAAAAATAATTTTCGCCTAAATGGGCTCTACTTGTGGTCGTGCAGCGTCTGAAATGGGTCCACGTATGGTGAGCTGACTGAGGTTTTGTATCCGGTTCCTTTTGTTGTCAGAATCCTTGATCAAACGAGCACACCCACTCCGTCAAGCCGCTGTCACAAGACGGGAGGGCGGAGTCAGCCAGTCAAAGTCCGCAGCCGGTGAGCGACAAGTCAATCACGAAGACACGAGACACACCTGGAATGAGTGACAGGGCTTTCATAATAAAAGCATCAGGTTTGTCACTTTTAAGATAAGCTGATTATTAACGGAACAGGTTTCCATCCTTTTGGCTTGTGACTGCTCAAAATTAAGCAATGTCAACTTGTAACCCCCGCAGGAGTACACGGCCTTATTGTGGACGAGTTGAGCAGTTCAACCTAAGATTATAGTAGCCAACAGAAGAAAAAAAGAAGTGTTACAAATTAAACATGTTGATTTGTCTTGGGACCCCATGCAAGTTTTACAGATCAGCATTAATAATGGTAACAACATGTATTTAAACATAGAGCTTAGTCATGTCAGAAATGAGTCCAGAATGAGGACCAGAATTCAAGTAATGAATAACATTAGAAATACATTAAATTGAAACACAAATTAACCTGGCAGACAGACACTTGTAAAAGATAATGTTAAATAGTAAAATATTAGTTCGTGTATTTCAAATAAGAATTTGAATTAATTTATTAAGTATTATTTTGAAAATTTCAACCAGGAAAGCGATGTAATATTGTCTTCTGACTGGTGATTCTGGCATAGTTGTGGGGAGGGGAGGGGGATAGTCGTTGGTAACCTGGAAGGTACAGTGGATACAACAGCTGAAGTATACGGACAAGAGAAGTTAAAACAATAATGCATAAATATGGCTTTGTTGGAACTGTACACCGAGGTAAGAGAAAAGCGCCAAGTTTGTATTACAATACAGATAAACCCTTAATGTTGTTTTCCAGAAACATATGGAAACTTTGTCAGGGCTCAGGCAAGTTACAAGGATGTAGAGGAGGCTGGACTTAAATTTAAAGTCTAAATGCTAACTGTTTACTCAACTTTGTAAGTGTAAATCTTTAGGAATTTATATAGATATGAAGTCTGTTAAATGAGAAATAAATTAAGGTCCTCATAGTTTGTTAAGCTCATGTTCGCACAGGGAATAGCATTACATTTACAGTGTTATATGTATTAACAACTATAGTAAGCACTGATAAAGTGTTAACTTGTCACCATTAAAATCTTCTCCTAGTACAACAGAGTGTGGATACCAGATGCAGAACATGTGTGGAAATCAGCCGAGATTATGAGAGACTTTCATTTTGGGAATAATGTTCTTGAATTGCTTCTTGAAGATGGCACTGTAAGTTAAACGCGACTAATAAAACCTTCTGCAGTGGATTTATGATGGTGAAAAGTTACAGCTGACCTGCCTCTCTTTACATAATAACCTGTCACTGTACAGGAGTACTGCTACCCTGTTGACCCATCAAAACCACAACTCCCTCCACTTCGCAACCCGGACATCTTGGTGGGGGAGAACGACCTCACCGCTCTCAGCTACCTGCATGAACCTGCAGTCCTGCATAATCTTAAAGTGCGATTTGTGGAGTCCAGAATCATCTACACCTACTGTGGTAGCCTACTATTGAAACAAACTGTCAAACTGTATCGAAGCACTGTTGCTTGTTGGCAGTTTGTGCTTTTGGCTGAACCTGTGCTGTTTCCTCATTTTCAGGTATTATACTGGTCGCTGTAAATCCATACAAACAGCTTCATATCTATGGAGATGCAATCATTCATGCATACTCAGGCCAGAACATGGGAGACATGGACCCTCATATATTTGCAGTGGCTGAGGAGGCTTACAAACAGATGGCCAGGTAAATAAAAGCTGAAATTATCACATTAAGTAGAATATACAGTCTAGTTATATCATTGTACATTTTTCCTCAGAAACCACAAGAACCAGTCTATCATCGTCAGTGGTGAATCTGGAGCCGGTAAAACAGTGTCTGCTCGATACGCTATGAGGTACTTTGCTGTTGTAAGCAAATCTGGAAGTAAGACTCGAGTTGAAGACAAAGTCCTGGCATCCAATCCGATAACAGAGGTATGATTTTACTGGACCAGGAGCCCTGCTCACAAGGCAACACATTGCTATTCTCTCCACTAAATGATCAATGTTTCAGTACTGTGACAACACTAATATAATGCACCTAATGTATTA
Organism: Perca fluviatilis; assembly: GCF_010015445.1. NCBI lineage: Eukaryota > Metazoa > Chordata > Actinopteri > Perciformes > Percidae > Perca > Perca fluviatilis. The sequence goes on along the minus strand of NC_053119.1, from coordinate 19,294,642 downwards.
ATTAGGTCAACTTCTATATGATTGATAACTTAAAAAGAGACCTGATGACCTGAGGTGACTTTCTCTCAGGCAATAGGAAACGCAAAGACCACCAGGAATGACAACAGCAGCCGTTTTGGGAAATACACAGAGATCAGCTTTGACAGGAGGTACCGGATCATCGGAGCGAACATGAGGACCTATCTCTTAGAGAAATCCAGAGTTGTTTTTCAGGTAGTGTATGAGATGAAGGTGTTGTTGTGTTATTGTTCTTATATCTGATCCATAACAATTGATACCCTTGTCTTAATCAGGCAGACAACGAGCGAAACTATCACATATTCTACCAGATGTGTTCCTGTGCTCATCTGCAAGAGTTCAAGAATCTAAGACTGTGTGAGTGTTTGTACCGAGGGTTAATTCTGCAGGTTTGAGACGGAGCAAAGACTCTTCCACTGCTGTTGTCTTTAATCTGATTCACTTAGAACACACATCTAAATCTTACAATCATACACATAATTATTGTGGGATTATTTTATTTTAGGAGCGCCTGATTATATATCCCTGTCACCTGTAGTGAGCGCAGATAAGTTCCGGTACACCTGCATGGGCGGTGAGATCACTATTGAAGGCGTAGATGACGAGAAAGACATGGAGGAGACTCGACGGACCTTCTCGCTGCTAGGTAAACAAACACTTCATCTGTCAGACTGTAACTTGCTTTTAGTGTGACTTTTATTTTCACTTCTTCTCTCTGCCTCTCCAGGGTTGAAGGAGGACTTTCAGTCAGATGTGTTCCAAGTTTTGGCAGCCATTCTGCATTTGGGAAATGTGGAAATCCGAAACTCTGGAGATGGCAAATCATCAGTTCCTGTGAGTCTGAAATCTCTTTTTGTTTGCGAGGTTAGATTTCCAAACATTAAGCTGGTTAAATACAAAACATGATTTACATATCTTCCAGCCCAGTGACCCACACCTGGCAGTCTTCTGTGAGTTGCTGGGTGCGAGCGCAGACGGGTTGGGGCGTTGGCTGTGCCATCGGAGGATCGTTCTGGTGGCTGAGACGGTGGTGAAGCCGGTGCCCAAAGAGCGGGCAGTAAATGCCAGAGATGCCCTAGCCAAGCAGATCTATGCCCATCTGTTTGACTGTATTATTAACAGGATAAACACAGCACTTCAGGTTCCAGGAAAGCAACACGCTTTCATTGGTGTTCTGGACATTTATGGGTAATACAGATACAACACTTTTTTCTTCAGCTGCTTGATGATTCAGGTCTCTTGAGCTGCTATTTTTGATGTGATCTTTTATTTGTCCTCAGCTTTGAAACGTTTGACATCAACAGCTTTGAACAGTTTTGCATCAACTACGCAAATGAAAAGCTTCAACAGCAGTTTAACTTGGTATGCTTCACCATCGCCCAAAATCATTGCAAAAACACTGCATACAAACTTTTATCTGCTCCGAGGGTTATTCTCTTGTCGTTCTTATTTTTAATCAGCATGTCTTCAAGCTGGAGCAAGAGGAGTACATGAAAGAGGACATCCCATGGACGTTGATAGATTTCTATGACAACCAGCCGGTCATTGACCTGATTGAAGCAAAAATGGGGATCCTGGACTTGCTTGATGAAGAATGTTTGGTAATTGAATGGACGTGATGTGAACTTTTACAACTAAAATTTGTAACTCCGTTTTGTTGTTGTTGCTGTTGCTGTGCCTCCGATACATATGTCTTTTTACTTTACAGTTTCCTCAGGGCACTGATCAAAGCTGGCTGCAAAAACTGTTCAACTATCTTGATGCCAATCCTCTGTTTGAGAAGCCCAGGTTATCAAATGAGGCATTTGTGATTCAACACTTTGCAGACAAGGTGCAGTCTGATAGAAACCCATTTCCTGCATACTGTAGCACAGAACTTACTCCTTTTTTAAACTCTGAGTGTTTTTCTGTTAACAGGTGGAATATCAATGCAGAGGCTTTCTTGAAAAGAACAGAGACACTCTCTATGAAGAGCTGGTTGACATTATGAGAGTCAGTAAGGTAATTAAAGACCCTGTTTTATTTTGGCTTTTAATTTTTCAAAATATCATAGTGGCTAAAAATCAAAGTTAACAAATCTAAAAGTGCCATTAAAGCCAACCCGTGCAGATTTGTTTTTCTCATTTAAACACATTTCTCTTGCTTGCAATTGTTATCAGTTTCCTTTTCTGGCCAACTTTTTCCAAGAGGAGAAAAGCACTGTGACCACTAAAGGTGTCAAAGTGAGGCCCGCTAGACCTGCAGTGAAACCAGCCAATAAACAGCTGAGAACCTCAGTGGGAGATAAGGTGAATATATTTACTTACTGTGGCTGCTCACTGGGGATTGAACTACGTAACAGAAGTTTCCATAGTATTCTGTACGTGTATAGAATACAACTGAGTTTGCATCTTGTGCTTTTATCCTTTTCCATGAACTTTGTGGTTGAGTGTAGTTCTGCAGCTCCCTCTCTCTACTGATGGAAACACTGAATGCTACCACCCCTCACTATGTACGCTGCATTAAGCCCAATGATGAAAAGCTCCCATTTGAGTGAGTACTGATGAAACTGTGTTTGACACGACCCACACTGTTGTTGTGCATGTTTGTGTCTGTGGTTTAAGCGAGTGTTTGCTTTTTTTCTGAGATATGATTCCAGGAGGGTGGTGCAGCAGCTGCGAGCCTGTGGAGTCCTTGAAACTATTCGTATCAGTGCACAGAGCTATCCGTCCAGGTGATTCTCTATTACACGGTTGCATATCAGCCAAACAAAATCTCCATATGCTCATGTTGTCATAGTTTACATGGTTTTTTGTTTGTAGGTGGACATACATTGAGTTTTACAGCCGATACAGTATCCTAATGTCACACCAGGAAGGGGACCTCAGTGACAAGAAACAGACCTGCAAGAATGTGCTGCAGAGGTTGATTCAGGTTAGCTGCTTCTTTTCTCACAACAGTGTCATGCATTATTGTGCACTGCACGTTTGTAACTTTGGCCTCATGGCTTGATCTCTAGGACCCCAACCAGTACAAGTTTGGTCGGACTAAGATCTTCTTCCGAGCTGGTCAGGTAGCTTATCTCGAGAAGCTGCGTCTGGACCGACTGAGAGGAGCGTGCGTGACCATCCAGAAACACGTCCGCGGGTGGAGCCAGAGGAGGAAGTACCTGCGCATGAGAGACGCAGCCATCATCCTCCAACTGTACATCCGTGGAAAGAGGACAATCCGGTTCGAGGCATTCACTTAAAGTTTTGTTGTCCTGCATTCTTTGTTTTATCTGTCAGGGTTCTGACTTGTTCGCCCACTTGTTTTTATTTTGCAGTAAAACAGTGAGTGCTGCAACACTGAAGCAGGGCTGGGCAGCGATGGTGGTCCAGAGATACTGGAGAGGTTACCGCATGAGACAGATCTTCCAGTTGGTCCGTCTGGCCTCCATCACCATCCAGGCCTTCACACGAGGTTGGATGGCCCGTAAACGGTACAAGAAGGTCTGTAAGGTTGATACACTAATCATTTGTATCGTTTAGTGTGATGAAAATACAAAATGTAACCACATGTGATTCATGCATTGCTATCTGTGTCAGATGGTAGAGGAGCAGAAAGCCCTGATTCTACAGAAGTATGCCAGAGCATGGCTGGCACGGCGGCGTTTTCAAACCATGCGTCGGCTGGTGCTCAACGTACAGCTCTCCTTCAGGGTGCAGAAGCTCAGAAAGAAGATTGAAGAGCAGGTAAAGACGCCACAAAGGTTACATCAGCTGTCGCTTTTATGTAGAGGACGTAACTGAATTACTGTATCCTTACAGAACAAAGAGAACCGTGGATTGATGGAAAGACTGACAAGCTTGGCCAACTCCCACTCTCAAACCGTGGACAGACTTCAGGGTTTGGAGGCACAGCTGGAAAAATCAACCAACCAGAAGGCGTCTTTGGAGGCAAGAGAGAAGAAAGCGAAAGAAGATGCTAGCCTGGTCAGTTTTGAAGTACATTCAGTACAGTTGTTTGCGTCTTTGCAGCTTTTTGTTTGCTTCTTTGCAGCTTTTTGTTTGCTGATGAAGCAGACTTTATGAGCACTTTAAAAAAACAAATTTTTATTCTTCTTTCAGACAACTGCACAGCTTCAAAGGGAAATAGATGCACTGAACTTTGAAAAGCAGAACTTGGAGAACAAGTTTGAAGCTTCCACCAAAGAGGCCAAAGGTAATAGGAGTCAAGATTTCAGTGTGTGCTACTCTTGTTGTGATTTGTACTAAATTTGTGACCGGTTTTACACTCTTACAGAAAGCTTTGATCAAATAAAGAGGAACCTTCTGGAAGAAAAAGAATATGAAGCCAGGCTTAGAAAGTAAGTCATGAAAATGTGCAACCTTCCTCCTCTACAGCAAGATGCAAATATTTGTTTAGCCTAAGCAGATTCTTGCTCAGCTTGTTTTACTCAGTTAATTGATGAGATGGTTCTTGGCAGAATTGCAGAGAACAACATTGAGATCCAGAGACAGGACCATGAGAAGTTGGTGGAAACACTAAAAGAGGAGATTAAGAGATTGAAAGAGGAGAGAGTCAGTCTGCAGAGAAAGATGGAGGACGAGGGCAAGGTAAACTCTGACCTGCAGGAACAGGTCATCCAGCTCACCAAACATGTCAAGACCATTCCCGAGCTACGCAGGGAACTCAACAACCTGCAAAACCAGAGAAATAACATGGACCGAAAGATGAAGCAACAGTCGGAACAAGCAAGAGGTGCAGACTTTGACTTATATACCTTAAGTTTTTAAAATGATACGTCATTATTATACATAAATAAAGACATATGATGATCTTGAATATCTTTCTGCAGCTAAAATGAACGATATTACGAGACAACTTCTTGGTGGCGTTGTTGAAGAGGAGGTTCTTTTGGGGTAATCCAAAAATTTCTCTTTCACGTAGTTGTGCTAATATATCTCATTTAGGCCTTTTAATCTCACCAGTTGTTTCTATGTAGGCTAACTCCAAACGACTCTGAGAAGATTTATGAAGTTGAAGATTTGCTGGCAGCCTTTGATGGCCTACAGAAAGCTACCAGGTCTATTTTACTGACAGCCATAGCAATCCATTCACTTAATATCAGCGTTATTATCCAGTTTTTTTGTCCCTGTTTGACACGGTTCCACCTTTTGATGGCAGAATCCTGGAAAGCCACCAGAGGGAGCAGAAGGAGAGCTATGAGACCCAAGTGGAGGGTTTGAAACTGAAAGTGGATCACCTTCAAAATGAGAACAGCAAGTTGCAAAACCTGTTCCAGGAGAAAAGTAATGTCAATGAGAATATTCGCCAAGAAGTGTCCAGGCTCAGCAGCGAGAACTCAGTGCGTTATTGCATTCCTGTTTCCATTTCTCCAGATAGATCTGGTGCAGAACATAGCGTCATTTGTGCTTTCTCTTGTTTCCTGTGACCCACAGGTTTTACCGGAGCTGAAACTGCAGGTCTCAGAGCTGCAGAGACAGAAACAAGAACTGGAGGCTCACATAGTGGAGCAGAGCAGAGAACTAGCAGGTAGATCTGTTGTTTTACTATTTCACTATGAAGCTCTTTTGCATGTTAGTCTTTCCACTAGTTCTTTTGTTTATTTTTTTGTTCATGTCATCCGAAAGAAAAAACTGAGGAGATCACTAACGTTCTTCAAAGAAAGATTAAAGAAGAGAGCTCACGACGCAGGTAAAAATACTTTGATTGGAGTCCGTTTTCTTGATTAAAGAAGGAATGGTCATTTCGGAGTCTGTCTGATGTTTGTTGCTTTTTAGTCACTTTGAGGAGAAAGCTGAAGAGCTGGAGGAGTTGAAGAGGGAGCTTCAAGGCAGAGTAGAGGAGCTGGAAGAGGAGAATGATCACTCGAAAAGACAGCTGCTGATGGAGAGTGAGGCCAAGAGCAAACTGAGACAGGAGACTTCACAGTTAACTGCTGAAAATATGGTGTGTGTGTGGGTGTGTGAGTGGGTGTGGGTGTGGGTGTGGGTGTGGGTGTGGGTGTGGGTGTGGGCGTAGCGGCTTACAGGACAATTGTGTGGATGCATGTCTTGTCCACATGAAAGCCGGTAACAAATTCTGCTTTTCTTTCAGGACTTTGAAGAGCAGCTCGACCAGAAAGATAGATTAATAAAGAAACTCCAGAATCAAATAAAGAGCCTTGAAACATCACAGAAAGGTAGCACTTTGGCTTGTATACATGCACGTTATAACATTAATCCGCCTCCTCCATGTTTATCACTTTAATGTTTCTCACACAGCGAAGCAAACGTCTGCTCCTGCCATGCCCAAAGATTACCTTGGCATGTTGGAGTACAAGAGAGAGGATGAATCCAGGCTCATTCAAAACATCATTCTGGGTATTCTTCCTCTGTATTATTTTATATTAACATTAATTTTGTGACATTGTCTGCCTTCCTCTATGTGTATGCTGGGACCGCATCTGTGGTCCTCTTGATTTAAAGCAGGAAACAATTATAACTACATGAAACTTGCTATATTCTACTACCAGACCTAAAGCCCAAAGGCGTGGTGGTCAGTGTGATCCCCGCGATGCCAGCTTACATCCTCTTCATGTGTGTCCGCCACGCTGACTACCTAAACGATGAAGTCAAACTCAAGTCTCTAATGACCGCGATCATCGGTGCTGTCAAAAAGGTCATCACGGTGAGGTTCATTCTCATTCTAGTAGACTTAATCTCGACTGTAGTTTTGCTAAATAAATAATGAATATAATCCGTAAACCATTATTCATTACCATATCTAAGATTAGGTAGCCAGTATGTTTGCAGCAGTTTATTTTCATTATTTCACTTTGTAAAATTGATGATGTGAAAAGAATGAACGGCCGGCAAAAATAAAATGTACAAGTTGCATGAAAAAAAATAAAAATGTCACCTCTATAAAATGAAAATAAATGAATGCAACATATGTGTTTTTTTTGTGTTTTTTTTATTTCAGAGTCATCAAAAAGACTTTGAGATGCTGTCATTCTGGCTCTCAAACACGTATCAGCTGCTCAACTGTCTGAAGCAGTACAGCGGGGAGGAGGTCTGGATTTACCGTATTTACCCTGGTTGCAGTATTGTGTTTTTTGTCTGTCAAATATGTTCTATACAGTAGCAGGCATATTTTCACATTCTCTTGTTTTGCCTTTTGTTCGCAAAAGGAGTTCCTGAAACAAAATACTGCTCGCCAAAAAAAGAACTGCTTGCAGAATTTTGATTTGTCTGAACACAGACAGATTCTCAGCGACCTGGCCATTCAAATCTACTATCGGTTTCTCTCGATCATTGAAAAGACCCTCACTCCTACAATTGGTATTTTATCATCAGTTCATCATTATCACATGCAGATTTTGAACCTTTGAGCAACCTAAAATGTGCTGATTTACTTTCTCGCCTAACAGTACCCGGTATGTTGGAGCACGAGAGTTTACAGGGGATTTCTAGCATGAAGCCGACGGGTGTCAGGAAGCGTTCCAACAGCATCTACGAGGACTCCGAGACATACACCATCTCCTCCATCCTTCAGCAGCTCAGTGTCTTTCACTCCACCATGAGCCAGCATGGCATGGAGCAGGGCCTCATCAAACAGGCTGTCAAGCAAATGTTTTACCTAGTTGGTGCGACCACCCTCAACAACATCATGCTCCGCAAAGATATGTGCTCCTGTAGGAAGGGAATGCAAATCAGGTTTGTGGATGTTTTTTATGAGAATACAAGAGCATTTTTACGCAGACAAAAATGAGTTTATAACTTCTGTGTTTGTTCAGGTGTAACATCAGTTACCTGGAGGAATGGCTGAAGGAGAAGGAACTGCAAAGCTCTAATGCTATAGACACTCTGAGGCCGTTGTCTCAGGCCGCCTGGTTACTGCAAGTCAACAAGTCCACTGATGAAGACGCCAAGGAGATCACTGAAAAATGCCCCGAACTCAACCCCGTTCAGGTACTTTATTCATGCCACACATGCAGTATTTTTCATATAAAAAAATTCAGCTTCACACTGATGTGAAACAAAACTCACATTGAAATTGACAGATTGTCAAGATTTTGAACTCCTACACTCCCATCGATGATTTTGAGAAAAGGGTGACGTCATCATTTGTCCGCAAAGTTCAGGTGAGCTTGATTGTTCATTTTCAAAATGTAATGTAACAAGCTTTTCTAATTTAAAAAACACTGTTATGTCCTTTAATACTTATTCACCTGCCGTACTTGCTCTCCACTAATTATGCCAATCTGCTCCTTGTTGGCAGTCGTTACTACAAGATCGTGACGGGTCCACACAGTTGATGCTGGACTTAGACTATCGTTTCCAGGTCACGTTTCCTTTCTGTCCGTCCTCGCAGGCTCTGGAGCTGCTGCAGGTCCCGAGCAGCCTTCATCTGAGTTTTTTAACCAGGATCTGACACTGCCAGCCTTTGACCTTTCACTCCTCATGACTGATTAATAGTATCTGTATCTTATTGTTTATTTGAACACATTAAATTAACAAGTGAACACCATATAATTAAAATTCAAGGCTATGACCAGGATTTTTAAATTCAGAGGTCATGTACCCCCAAAAGGAAAGATTTTTTTTTAAAATAAATTCTTGGATTGTCATATTTTATTTCTGCAACCAACATCCTTAAATCTATTAGTCATCCACAGAAAATTAATAATTAATCGTTTCAGTCATTTTTCAATAAAAAACTCAGCCAGCCATTCTCTGGTTTCAGCTTCTCCAGTGTGGGGATTTGTTGCTTTTCTCTGTTTTATATCATTGTAAACGGAATATCATAGAGTTTGGGCTGTTGGTCATAACAAAACAATCCATTTAAAGACGTAAAAACATTTATATCCCAACATAAAGGGCTAAATGCTGTATAAAACTGTTCTTGTTGGGTTCAAAAATATCTTAAAAGTTGGCACATCTAAATATAGTAGGTCTAAAAATACTGAAATACGAGCCAATGAAATCCGGCAACTAAGGACATGACCTAAATGTTGTCAGTGGTAGCCATGGCCTGTTAAAATGTGAAAGTGGAATCAATAAAAATCAACAGTATTTTGAATTATTAACTCAAAACATGATTATATAAACAATTTTAATATATTTCTTTCTTTATATTTCTTGTAGCAGTTGTTTAATATAAAAAAACGTGTTTGCTGAATAATTATAATTCAATTGAAATAAATGGTTTTATTATGTTAAAACACCAGAGTGCCATTTTTATTATCTGCTGTGTTTTTGTATTACAGACAAACGGTATTCAGTTTTCCATGTCGGCAGTATTTAAATGCATTATTGAGCAGTAGGGTATTAAGGCTGCTGAGGATGCAGCCCGTGTGGACCAGCACCACCACCAGGATCCTCCTCCTCCTCCATCTGGAAACTGGAGGAGCATCTTCTCCCTCTGACGTCATGTCAGCAGCATCAGCTGTTAGCTCTGTTTTTAAGCCTTTTCGCTGCCGATCGCTGCCTGCATAAAGGAAATATATGAGATCCCCTTTAATCCCTGAAATGGCGACACAGGAGGTACAGCTGAATGAGACTCTGACCCATCTCAAAACGGAGTCGGAGACGCTGAAGTCGAAGCTGGAGGATGAGAGAGCGAAGCTGCACGATGTCGAGCGTGAGTGCAGAAAATGGAGAGGCCTCCATTCACCGCTGGTTTACAGTGTGACGGGACAAATAACAGAAAACGTCTCAGACAAATATATTTTAGCGGGAGGTCAAATGTTGCTAGTTTTACAGGGACGTGGCTGTGTCTAAACTGATTATTGACCAGATTAGCTCGACGTTACCTCAGATAGTTGACACAGGCTGTTTGCTTCCCCATTTTACAGCCCAGTGCTTCCATTTGAATTTCTTCTATGTAGGCTAGTGTTTTTTTCTTCAATCATATTTTAGCTATATGGTCGATGTTAAATAAGATGTGGGAAAGAAATCTAGAAACAGCCTAATGCATGTTTTATGGGATGCTCACACGAGCTATTTGAGGACATGATAGATTAAACCAAGATTAATTAAACAATATTCCTTAATTTATTGTAGGCCTACTGTAATCCTTATTGCTCCTGGGATTATTAATCCAGGGTGTATAGAGGGTTTGATGTATTGTACGTTGTGTGTGTGTGTGTGTGTGTGTGTGTGTGTGTGTGTGTGTGTGTGTGTGTGTGTGTGTGTGTGTGTGTGTACATCAGGTGGCAGAGAAGGTGGAGGGGCTTGGTCAGTTTGTCATGAAGACCCGAAGAACTCTGAAGGGACATGGCAACAAAGTTCTGTGTATGGACTGGTGTAAGGACAAGAGGAGGATCGTCAGCTCCTCACAGGTCACACACGTTATGCTCCTGAAGAATTTAATGCTTTTAGTCCTTATTTTCTACCTCACAGCTCATTGTAGAGCCAGTTTGTAATTGCATATAATCTACAGTGTATGGGTTTTATGTACTTGTTCTAATCTCTTTGCAGGATGGAAAGGTGATTGTGTGGGATGCTTTCACCACCAATAAGGTACCTTCAACCTAAAAGGGATTTTCCACCTCAGATTATTTTATTTAAAAGATTTTATTACGTATTTGCATTTGGTATTTCCTAAGACAATGGCAAAAAATAAGCAACATTTTGTTTAACAGAAATGTCTATTTAACACAATCATTTTGTGACCCTTCAGATTTATCTTGAGCTTAAACCACTGGTCTGAATCCAAGTAATAATTTTAACAAATATGCAAGAAATATAAGGAACAACAGAATATTGTATTTTACATACAATTAATGTCTAAAAGTGTCTTTTGCCTTTTTAAAGTTTTTGATTTTGGACAAACTGTAACACAGCTAATGTCTCACAGCCTAAAGCTTCCTGTTCTGCTCTAAATAATTAATTCAAATGAATTTGGTTCATCTCACTGTACCAGTGCGGCTCATGCAGCTTTGTCTTTTGATATTTATTAGGAGCATGCTGTGACAATGCCTTGCACCTGGGTGATGGCCTGTGCCTACGCCCCCTCCGGCTGTGCTGTAGCTTGTGGGTGAGTGTCTTACTACCCGTGATAAGCCAAATGGGTGTGTCATCTGTTTGGTTTTCTTTTTTTGTTTTGGTAAACAGTTTTTTTTTCTGTCACAGGGGCCTGGATAATAAATGCTCAGTGTATCCTCTGTCTCTGGACAAGAATGAGAACTTGGCTGCGAAGAAGAAGTCAGTGGCCATGCACACAAACTACCTGTCAGCCTGCAGCTTCACCAACTCGGATATGCAGGTGAGAATATCAACCATACACAAAAATGCATCCACAAAAAGCAATTGAGTGAAATGTTTATAGAAAAAGAGAGATAGTAGATGTTTTCCCACAATTTTACTGAAACTTTAGGTTCTTGTAAACACGGCTGCTTTTCTGCTTTTCTCATTATTACTCAGAAATCACTGCCTTCCGTATTCCAGTGTACGGAGCTCCCCCACTCTGTTAATAATTCACAGCAGCCAGTAGCTCCTGGTTTGATGTCCTGGCCACATGATGTTCCACACAGCAACGCCTATCCATTTACAGCCGTGTGCTTTCCCACGTAGACTTTTACTGATCTCCAGAACAGCTGTTATTCTTCCTCCTCATCATCTGAGGAGTAGATTGTCAGTGGTGGTAGACTGCTGTCTCTGTCCTGCTCAACAGACACACTGAAGAAGAATGTTGTCCCACATTGATTGAATGCTCACCTCTTTTTTAAAAAATTTTTATTTATCCATAGTAATCATAATTGCTTTTTAATCACCTTACATTTGCAAACCCTACACTGTACATCATATATCTATCTATCTATCTATCTATCTATCTATCTATCTATCTATCTATCTATCTATCTATCTATCTATCTATCTATCTATCTATCTATCTATCTATCTGCTTGTTTTAAAGATCCTGACTTCCAGCGGGGATGGAACATGTGCATTATGGGATGTTGAGAGTGGGCAGCTGTTGCAGAGTTTCCATGGACATGCAGCGGATGTGCTCTGTCTGGACCTGGCTCCCTCCGAGACTGGAAACACATTTGTTTCAGGGGTGAGGACGCCTTTAATTACAGCTTATTACTGTACTATTTAAACTTCACTGAATTATTTCAAATATTTTTTCATGCAATAATATGCATCATTATGTATTATTGCAGGGCTGTGATAAGAAGGCCAATGTGTGGGACATGCGTTCAGGACAGTGTATTCAGTCCTTTGAAACTCATGAATCAGACATAAATAGTGTGCGGTAAGAGATTGCCAATTTTGAGTTCTGATATAAGTGTAGAGATAAAAATATTTTCAATGAATCCATCACTGAGAAAAATGCTAATATTGTAAGTCCTATATGTGTGAAATGTGATGCGTTGTAATATTTTTCAAATTATTCTGACAGTCTGTTTCTTTTTTTTTTCTTTTCATACCACCACTGGGAGGTGCTAAAAGGCAGATATAATCAAATCCTACTGAACACAAGAGAGGTATTTGTTCCTAACTGTCTGTTTCTTCTGGTTAATAGCTACTACCCCAGTGGAGATGCATTTGCATCGGGCTCAGATGATGCTACAGTAAGTAATGAGATATTTACCACATGAAGTGCAATTGCAAACATATTGAAAACAATCTTTAACATTTAAATACTGACCTTTGTTACAGTGCCGCCTGTATGACTTAAGGGCAGACAGAGAAGTGGCTATTTATTCCAAAGAAAGCATTATATTTGGGGTCTCCAGTGTTGATTTCTCTCTCAGTGGTAAGAAATATACACTTCAGTATTAGTGCGGTTATGCAACCAAACAGCAATTAATGATCAATCAGAGCTTAAAATAATTTGTATTGTATGTTATAGTTAAAAAGCATTTATGTTTTGTTAAATCATTCAGGACGGCTATTGTTTGGCGGCTACAACGACTACACCATAAATGTTTGGGATGTTCTCAAAGGAACACGGGTCTCTATTCTGTTTGGACACGAGAACCGTGTCAGTACGCTGCGTGTTTCCCCAGATGGGACGGCCTTCTGCACAGGTTCCTGGGACCACACTCTTCGGGTATGAGATGTCCGTTATTATTGTCTGATCTGACAACTTTGCTAGGTGCAGTGATCTTTCTGGTTATATCTTGTAATGTTTGTTTTTTCCAGATCTGGGCTTAAGGATGAAGGCACCGAGAATGAAATGGTACACAGACCTACTTGAAGATACACCAACATTTCTGTTTGCTAGAGAACAATCACAGAGATAAAGGCTCAGTTTTGGTTGTACATAGGTCATATCAATAGCATTGTATATACTCCAGTCTCAAGGTCATGGTAGATTTACATATTTCAGAGAGTAATTAAACCAAATGATATGCGCTTGTATTACAATACGATTAAAGGAAAATGGTATGGAGGTACTTATGGTTACAACTTAAGATGTTAAATGTATATTGCAGAAAATAACATTGGTAGTGACTAGATCAGTCTAAGGTAGAAGTGACACAATAAAGTGATGTATTGTATGTGCCCACATAAAGGACATTACTTGTATATTTATTTGTTTTTCTGCACAAAAAATAATGGAGGAATGCAGCCTGTAGAAGAAAATGGGATACTAGGAAGCAACATCTATCTGCAGGACAAGAGCAAGGTTTTTATGAAGGCCTTGGCTTCACTTGGCTTAACTTTCTCATGCCACAGACCGAGAAGAGTGAAATGTTAATGAGTAATCTATAAATGAGAAATATTGGCCTATGAGGGATAGTGAGGTTGAGTGTTTAGATTGGCTTGTAGAAGCGAATCAATATAAGTTAGTCTGAAACCAATTAAAAATAGTAATGATTATGAAGGAGTATTGGCATATAATATTATGATTAAAAGTACAATGTTGTAGTTTATTAAATATGGAAATATATGTAATTGCACGCCCTGTGCGGCCAACAAGCTGCAGCAACTCACCTGCCAATATTATTCTAATGTAAAAGAACAAAAAGTACACATTTACAGGTAACCTGAAATACATATGTTCCCTCCCTATGAATTGAAAAGATGGTTTACTTCTCATCTGTTTGTTTCCAGCTGTGGAAGCCACTTCCTGCTCTATGTGCACATCCAGTCACTGCAGACACCCTGAACCTGTGGTCCCTTACTATATATCTAAATACTTTTAAATATATATATAAACATGTTTAAATTCTCAGAATGTACTTCTTTTGGCTGTAATTCCATATTTACTGTAATTATTCTATTGTAGTTTAGTGTACAGTTATTAAAGGGACTGTTTATTAAAGAATTACAAACATAATAAATTGAGTTTTGAATATCATGACTTTATCGTTATTGTTCTTTACCTTATCTTATTGTTTTAGTTTGTTGTACTGATCTGTTCAGACCAAGCAGCCACTGTTTTTGTTTACGGTTTCTAATAAAGTTTCCCCCCAAAAAAACAAGCGGAAGTGACATCATCACCAAGCCTGGTCAGTCTGCTGAATCAAAACAATGGCCGACTGACAAGCTAGTATTTTACCTATTGTGATCTTTTTTAATTAACTAACAACATTTAACAATTAACACTCTCTGGCTCCGTTTAAGAAACTCTTACTGGGATGGATAGATGATTTAATAAGTGTATTTTGAAAGAAAAAAACAGCTACCAAGTTCCGCTGTTCGCTGGCAAAATGAGCGATGTTGTGGAGAAGACCCTGACAGCTCTGCCGAGCCTCCTGTCTTTAGACTCTCAGCCTGGATCTACAAAACTGTCCTCCACCTCAAAACTAGGAACCCTCATCAGAGGAATCACTGAGTTAACGTCCAAACATGTGAGTCGGTCGTTAAAAACAAACTGGAGCTTAGGTGAAATAATATGAGTCAGTTGTTGATGATGCTCTAACGTTAGCTTGCTAAGCTGTCTGTGCTAGCTAACTCAAAGAAAGGTGTGTGCTTGTGTGTTTTAACACACTTATTCCGTGCAGCACTGTGCATAGTTTTAGACTGATTTACAGATACTTCTGTTATCACGTCGTTATACAGAGCTGGGACTATTTTTTTTAAACTTGTCCTGTTGGTGCGTTCATATGCTTGTTATAAACTCAGACATCCAAGGTGTTAAAGAGTCAACTGCCAAAATGCTTTGCATTCACAAACTGTGTAGCAGAGAATTTAAACCTGGAAGGCAAATGTGGACGTTTTGAAAAATTGTTACTGTTCTTCAAGTCCTTGATGTTATAATATCCCACAAACACGTGAATGCACCATTATTAGCTAGATATAACTGATGTTCACTGTGATGCATTGCCCATCTAAAGCTTGTCTTGACATTGTGTACTGACATGGTATACTGTAGGCAATAGTTGAGAGTACAATGTAAGTGGTTTAGATTATTGAGACTATCTATCTATCTACAAAAATCCTGACATGCATCAGGGATGGAACATGTGCATTATGGGATGTTGAGAGTGGGCAGCTGTTGCAGAGTATAAAAATCCTCTGTGTGTTTCCCCTTTTTCAGGAGGAGGAAAAACTTATTCAACGTGAACTAACATCTATCAAAGAACAGGTGTCCTCCCCCAACACCTCCATGGTATCATTCTCTGGATTTTCCAATTTGGTCTTGTACATTAAAGCAGATTATTCAGATAGGTCCAGTGATGCCTCACATTTTTTATGTGTTTACTTCTTCCTTGTGGCATAATCTGATTCAGAGGCAGATGAAGGAGCTCATGGTGAGAGCAATCTACTGTGAAATGCTCGGTTATGAGGCTGCGTTCAGCTATATTCATGCCATCAAACTGGCTCAACAAGGCACTGCTCTGGAAAAAAGAGTTGGTATGTTCTTTGTGATTATTCATTCTTCAGAGTCCTTACCCAAATGGCTCTGCAATACTCAGTTTGTCTCATGATCAACACAGGGTGCATGATAGAGATGGTCCGATACCAGTTTGTTCATGTTTTACAAAGTGTTTAACCTGAGCCAGACCGACAACAAAGATAGAAATAATATCATATCCATACAGGGATAGTAGTATACAGTTGTTAAAACATAATAAAATATATGACACACTGGTATCGGATCGGTACTCAGTATTGGCCGATATGCAAATTCAAGTATCTGAATCGGTATCGGGAAGCAAAAAATGGTATTGGGCCATCTCTAGTGCATGATTAGTAGCTTTATGAGTTTTTAAAGTTTTTTTTAAACCTTCATTTGTCATCACAACAACTTTATTGACATAACTCCACTGCATCTTCCTACACTGTTTTGAGCAAAAATTAAGTTTGTGTTTCTGAATTGCAGGTTACCTTGCTGTGTCTTTGTTTCTTAACGAAAGTCACGAGCTGCTTCTTCTCCTTGTGAACACTGTTTTAAAGGTAGGTATTACGTTTTTACTGCATCTGTCATCTTGTGTCTACATAAGGGATGTTGATGTATTTTGTGTTTTCAGGATCTTCAGAGCACAAACCTTATTGAAGTCTGCATGGCTCTAACTGTTGTCAGCCAGATATTCCCCAAAGATATGATTCCTGCGATCCTTCCTCTGGTCGAAGAGAAACTTAATCACCCAAAGTAAGAAATGCTCTTTGAATTACAAGTCTACTTTGTTACTAATAAGTGTTCAAGTGAATTTATTCACATGGTGAACTGAAACATGAAAAATCAGCTTGAATATTATGATTTTTGCAGAGAAATCATTCGCCGAAAAGCAGTCTTGGCACTGTATAAATTCTACCTAATAGCACCGAATCAAGTTCAACACATCCACAACAAGTTTCGTAAAGCTCTGTGTGACAAGGATCCTGGTGTCATGACAGCTTCACTACACATCTACTTACAGATGATCCAGGTAATTAGTTTTTCTGGACTCTGGTTTGATCTATTGTGTAATCCAGTCTCGTCACTTTTTTTTTGTTTTGTTACAGGAGAATCCAGAAGGTTATAAGGACCTGACAGCAAGTTTTGTCACCATAATGAAGCAAGTGGTGGGAGGAAAACTGCCCATGGATTTTAACTATCATAGTGTCCCTGCTCCATGGCTGCAAATTCAGCTTCTCAGAATATTGTCCTTACTTGGGAAAAATGACCAGAGGTAATTATTTTTTGTCCCCTGATGCATCTGGATATTTATGGTGTCATGTGGTTGTGCTTTGTGCTCGTACATTTTGTAAGTCTGTTCTGTTTGACAGTACAAGTGAGATCATGTATGAGGTCCTCGACGAGTCTTTACGAAGAGCAGAGATGAATCATAACATCACCTACGGTATGTCAAAATTAAAGTATCGGTTTCTGTAAATTAGTAAATTTTAAATAATTTAAATACTTTCTTCAACCACTGTCTTTTTATTTCCAGCAATATTATACGAGTGTGTAAAATGTATTTACACAATTCATCCCAAATCTGAACTTTTGGAAAAAGCTGCAAAGTGCATTGGCAATTTTGTTCTGTCACCAAAGATTAATCTCAAATATCTCGGTAAGATTAAAAATAAAACCTTTGATTAAAGTAATTTCTTCAATCAAGATTTCAGATATTCACTGTCAAAAATGTTTAATTTATTGTTACTGTAGGCTTGAAGGCCCTCACCTATGTGGTCCAGCAGGACCCTAAACTGGCCCTGCAGCATCAGATGACCATCATAGAGTGTCTCGATCATCCCGACCTCATCATCAAGCGTGAGGTGAGGCAAATACTGGTGTAGTCTGGATTTTTGCTGTGTTAGAATTGTGGGTTTACAGCATTATGGGGCTTTTTCTGTTTTCTTGTAGACACTGGAGTTGCTCTTTCGGATCACCAACGCCCAGAATGTCACAGTCATCGTTGAGAAGATGCTGGAGTTTCTGCGAATTAATAAAGATGACTACACTACCATTGACCTGGTGGGGAAGGTGGCAGAACTGGCAGAGAAATATCCTTAAATATATTTAAATTTACCTCTGGTGGCCCACTGTACCTTGACTTTACTTTCTGTGAAGCTGGGCTTCATTTTACACAACTTCCTGCTTCTAACACAGATGAAGTTAAGACAAAAATAAAACCTGGTAGAAGGCACGGTATGCAACACTGTTTTTAACAGCATAAAGACATTTATGGCTCTCCTGTAGACTTATATTGGTTGTTCAAGGCCTAGATGATAACTCTATTGGACTGTGTTCTGTCTCTGTTTCTCAATAATAAAGCTACTGGTAAAGTTTAAATTAAATTTAAATTAGTTCTGTGTTGAAAAACAGAAATGCTATCCTTTTAATAGCATGCTTTTGTATAATTTATACCTGGTTTGTTCTTGTTTCCTTGTTTTTTTTCCTATGAACCATTATACATATGCACCAGACAATGAATGGTTCATTGAGACCATGAACACAGTGTTTTCACTGGGTGGAGACATGATGCAGCCAGACATCCCAAACAGTTTCCTTAAACTGCTGTCTGAGGGTGAGATTCCCGCACACTTACCTTGTTCTGTACATGATGTTATGCTGTGTTGTAAAATTTCAGTTTAGTAATTTGATATTGATTATAATTTTGTAATGCTAATAATTTCTCTTTAATGGTCCAGGATTTGACAGCGTGGAGGAAGACAGGAAGTTGAGGCTGTTTGCTGTGGATTCATATGTTTCTCTGCTGCAAGGAGAGCCTGGCAAACTGCCACAGCGCTTCCTCCAAGTCATCAGCTGGGTGAGTTCTGTTCGCACAATGAGCAGTTTCTACAATTCTTATGTGATATTAATGAGAACAAGAAGCAGAAGAAGGAAAAGGAACACAACGTTTGGTTTATAGCATACTTATGTAATTACTTTACAATATGCAGGCATTAAAAAGGACAGTAAAATGTAAGAGGAGATGAAATACAGAATGCATTTTAGAGAACATTGGTAAGAATAAATACAGTAAATAGAGCAAATCCCATAAAGAAACAATATCTGTTTAAAAGTGGAAGTGTTTCAAAAGATCATAAATAATTAGTTGGCCTGAGTTCCTCAGGTATCTAAACAAAATGAGTTGCATGAAATTATACTTTTTAAATCTTTTATGGAATAAAAACTTTCAATGACAGTACTCATTTTTACCTGCCCTTTAAAAAGCTAACTTATATCAAATTGTGCAACATACTATGCAGTGATATTCACTGAATAACACACTAAAATTGCGCTCCCTCCTCTGCTGTGCACAGGTCCTCGGTGAATACTCCTATTTGAGGAAGGAACTTGAAGCGGCCACAGTCCTGAAGCTGCTGGCCAAACTGCTGGACATGAAGAACACCAGCAGTGAAACCAAGAGCTGGGTCCTCATGGCAATGACCAAGCTCTGTGAGGGCAGGACAGGTCTTTCTGTGGCCCAGGAGGTTTCTGAAACATATAGCAGCTCCCTGGACACAGTACTGAGACAGAGGGCTCAGGAGCTGCAGCACCTTAGCCAAGACTGGGAACTACAAGCCAGGGTGCTACCTCGAGACACCGGCCATGAACCTCTGGAGGTAACATACGTATATACAGGGCTGCAGAATTACAATAATGAAGTGTTCAGTGTATTGTCATTGTAATGTTTACCATCAATACTTCTTAGAAACCATTGTAATGTTTACCATCAATACTTCTTAGAAACCTTGGTTTACTGGAAACATGGAAACATTTAATTGGACTTTGAAAGTCTGCTGCTGTTGAAACTTGAAATTGGGTGTAAGAAAACACCCGTAAACTGATTTAGCTCTTGGAACCGCAGCAGATGATGCTCCTTTGTAGTTCCGGCAGAGAGGGTGCTCATTATCTGATGGTTGCAAAGCAAAACCTGCATACACTTGCCCTCCGTGACACACAGTAGATTAGATTAATGACCGTATTTATCAAAATACCTGGGATCAGCATTTCAGTTGTAGTCATAGCAGCTGTTTAAACATGTCTGAAGTAGCCTGATGGGTTGGGTTTACCACAGAACTCAGAATCAGATGGAAGTAGAGAACAATAATAATATTCTACACAAATGCTTCTTTTAGTTGTTTAAAATTTTACTTTTTTTTGGGAAAAATAAAGTGGAAAAATATATATATGATATGAGTTATATTTGCACACACATAAAACATCTTTAGTCCTGCAGAACATTTCCAAATGATCTTCCCATCCCCATGAAAGGAGAAGTTTAAACCTGCAGTTGGTGTTGATGTTGTTTTCCAGGTAGATTCCTCTCTATCATTTCTGGATGGATTCGTGTCGGAGGCGCTGGCTGCTGGCGCTGCTCCATACAAGCCTCAACATCAACGGCAGGAGGAACTAGCTCAGGCAAAAGGTAAGCGATTGAGGCTCAGATTGTGGCAGATTTGGCAGCATTTGTACACTGCCTTGTTTTGGTTTGTTCTGACTGAGTTGTCTGCCTCAGCGTTGAGCCTGGATCCATACGGCCTGTCCCTGCCCATCAGCATGTCCTCCTGCAGCATCGCAGACAGACAGTCTCCTACACTGTTATCCATAAGCTCTGGTCTGTCAGGCGATAGCACCGAACTCTCACACAAAGGAGGGTACGTAGACACACACACACATACACACACTTGTCTGAATTAAAATAGCTTACACGCAAATGCACGGCTGGTTTAAAAAAATCATACTTTGATTTTTGTTGTAGCTCTACAAGTCTGAAGCTGGATGGTGTAAAGAGGGTGTGGGGCAGGGAGGGCTACCTGGCACAGAGGGAACCTGTGGAGGAGTGTGCCCATGTTGAGGTTCCCAGTCCCCTCCGTTCACCCAACCACCATGGAGAGGCTGACGGTTCACCCAGTCAGACTCCCACTCCCACTCCGACACCGACCCCCGAGCCCGAACTGGAGAAACGGCAGCTGGCCTCTTCACTGTTTGTCGGCCTGAGCTCCCAAAGCTCTCTGTGTCTGGTAAGCTCGTGAATGCTCACTTCACAGATTTGAAAATGTCTACGACAGGGGGCACAGAATAAAGGCTGCAACTAACAACATTTTCTCATTATTGATTAATCTGCCAATCATCTCTAAATGAATTGATTCATCGTTTTATCTATAAAATGCCAGAAAGTGGTTGGCACAAAATATTCTCAGACGGAGTTTGAGTTGATGTCTTCAAAATGCTTGTTATGCCTGATCAACAGGCCGAACGTTATTTTCACATAAGACAAAGAAAAGCAGCAAATCCTCATATTTGGGAAGCTGGAAGCACAAAATGTTTGGCATTTTGGTTAGAAAATGACATAAGATAATCAAAATAGCTCTACTGGCTGTGTAACTCTCAGCCACCCTGATGTGATATTGAAGCCCTTTGCAATATTCATAGTGGAACTTGTAATAATGATAAAACAAATATGATACACTGTGCATTACTATAAATGCATTTATTACAACTAAAAGTTTTCCTTCAACAGATGGGGAAATCTGAGCCGACACCCCAGCGATTTAGAAGAAAAGCAAAAGGTCCGGTCTCGTCCTCGGTTGCCAGCGAGCAAATATCCAACTCCCTCGTCTCTACTCCGAGCACAGTGGATAACTTGCTGTGTAACAACCTCCTGGACACCAACATCACCTCAGAGCTGGATGTTTCTTCACTCCAACAGACATCCCAACTCACTCATGGCCTCACTGCTGCAAATGGCCACTGTGATGTAGAGTTAACTGACAGTGACATAAAGGGAAGTAGCCCCTCTCTCATTGGGGATAACGGGCTGGTAGCTGCTGATCCGGGTTTACATGAGGACCCAGATGGACCTAAAGACTTGTGTCTCAGTTCTCATCTTCCTGCAGAGCTCTCTGGACTCTCTCACTCCGAAATCACTCCTCTGTGCTCCAAACAAAGCCTGGATCTCTCGGCCTGTCATGTGCATAAAGATGATTTCTTAGTACTAGTTGTTTTCATTTACAACTCCTCTGACTCTGACATTCAACAGATAATATTAGAGCTTGACTCAGATGAACTTGAGGTACAGTCATTTTGAAGCAGAACATTATTAGTGAAGTCTTATGCTATCTTATTAGCCTTTCATATTAAATGGCATTTTGTCTTTTTCAGGTATCCTGTGTGTGTGACAGTCGAGTGCAGGAGGCGAGAAGCCACAGTGTAGCAGTGTGTCAGTATTTCCTGACCGTGAAGAGACCTTCAGTCCATGTTGAAGTGGTTGGGATCGTATCTTACCAGTTTCCTGTTGGGACGCCTCAGTCGGTGCAGTTCTCATACAAACTGCCTCTAACCAGCTTCATCAGGTGAAATATCTTTTTTCCAAGTATGGCCATGAAGAGACGATTGGTTTCTTACTGTAATTTCACGTTTCCTTCAGACCTTTGACTCTGACCACGGAGGAATACGGGACAATGTGGCTGGACTTTTCTCACGATACAAAGCAGAACCTGACACTGATAAGTGACGGCCAAGAACCTCTCGCAGCCACTCTGAATATGCTGGAGAAGAAACTTCAACTTCATGTTGTGGAAGTCATAGGTAACCATACATTTAGTTCTCATTGACACACACACATATAAACACACCTCTATACATAGTACTCAGCAAGGTATTTTATTTAAGGCTGCCATGGCCGGCCCAACTCCAAATTAGTTCATAGAGAAAGTGTGAAAATTCTTGACCTGAAAATAGTGGTTTCACAAAACAGTCTCAACACAAAGTCCACTTACTCACTTTTTCCAGATCTTTTAACCGAGCTGAAGATAACCATAAGATACAAGTAAAGGTTTAAAAAAAAAAAAACAACGATCAAGAGGATCTTGCGCTTAGATTATGTTAGTGTTTCACTCATGTACAAAAGTATTAGTTACTTCGGTACCACTTTCTAATAAGGCACATTTAAAAAGTGTTTTCTTTTAAGTTGTAACCAATGACTTTATTAAAGTTAATGAATTGGTTATTAATGCTTACTTACATAAGAGAAGCAGTGCAACAGATGTAATGAATAAAGAGCATCAAGCTGAAGCAAATATGCAGCCACGGACAGTCTCTGCTTTGTCTTTTGAAATCTCTACCATATCTGTGAGATTTTACAGTCACTTTTTTTGACAATCAATCTCCACTCAAGGTCCACTTAGTCACTTGTTCCAGAGCTTTTGAGCTGTTTATTTTGTCATCTGCTGTCCAAGATCTAGAAATGAACCCACAAGGTCAAGTCATTCATTTTGTTAATATTCTTCTAGGGCATCTCATAGCATGATAGATGCATGTTTTAAAAATGACATAGGTTGATATGTCTTAAGTGCAACCGGCACTCCCATGTATGTTACACTATCAGTGAGTAACCTTTATTATTTTCCCCGACAGGTATGGAAGGTATTGTAGCCTGCCGGCTCCTCCCGGATCAGCCGTGTCTGATGCACTGTCGTCTGCATGCAGGAACTCTGGCCGTGTGGCTGCGCTCTCCAGTCCCCGACCTGCCCGACTGCCTGATGTACCACTGTCAGAGAGCTTTACAGGAGCACTGAGACCCCATTGACACCACTAAGCAACATGAGCACCGGACCCTCAACCACTGAAGAGGAAGGTACACAGAGCAGTAGTGCAGAACATCTGGTGTTGTGCATTCTCATTTTTATATTACAGTGTTTACCATTTGTTTATCTCTTCCACTATAAGTGACAACGACTTTATTTTTTTTTGTCCATGTATCCTTTCTTTTTAACAGTTAAGTTGGTGGAATATTTTACAGGATTGTTTAAAGTCATGGCTGGTAATAACCTCAGGGCCAAAAGACGGTGTTTTTAACCTTCTGTGGGTGTTTGATGTTTCAGAATAACAATAATGTCTTAAAATGATGACAGGACTTCATGATGACTTTAAAACTGTAATGCTTGAAACAGCATTACAGTTAGTGAGTGAAATGAATATTGAATATGATATTCTCAGTATGAAGGGAAAATCATGAATTGACTTACTTGGTTACTTCTTGCACCCCTTGTCTGCATGCTGAATATCAATAGAGGTCATGTCCTGCTTTCTAATTTCAGCTACACTTTCTAGGCTACAAGAATCATGACAGTGAAGCCCATTTGTATTTTAATCAGACAAATACATATATTAATTTTGTTCTTTTCAAGTTTATCAATACTAATTGAAGCAATGCTGAGTGAAATGGAAATAATAACTCAAATCCTTGCATTGGATTGGTTGATGTTATTTATTAGGTGTCTTTGGGAGAAGCACAGGGAAGATATTGATATCTTTTAGGAGTACCAAACCGAACAAACCATTTCAGGAGAATTTAAACTACTCCCAGAGAGCTGCTTTTTAAGAAGAACCTGCTCGTCTTTACTGCTGAAGTTTCAACACAGAGAAAAGATCTCTACATGTTTGTCTTTAGGATTACATTATGCTGACACTAACCTCCAGCTGCAGAAGTTACACATATTTCTTACATCTATGATGAGAGTATTTTGTCTCAAATATATCAATGACAGGAAGATGTCCTTATTGTCCATTTGTCATTATAATGAGGAGCATTTCAGTTTCCCCTGGTGTTTCACAGGCGCTGCCTTCTATGCACTCATGTTTCTGTCGGTGAGAGGTGGGTTTTTTGATTATTATATTTTTGTATCAATGCAGTATTAAAAACATATTTATTGGATTTATATTCTTACAGAAAATATTTTATATTAATTTCTCTGAAAGAAAGAAAATCATCGTGCTCCATGTACTGTTTGATCGCACTGTGCCAGATCTGACTTGTCTCAGCCTGTTTTATTTAATTCAACCTGAAGGGAAAGTTTACCTTTGTTCTTTGTTGCCTGTGTCCTGATTAGAGCACAGCGTGATGCTAACAATGTGTCTAAAACTCAGTTTTAACCCAACGCCTTATGTTCTAACGCCAAAGTGGCGTATTTGATTTGTGCCTGTGGTACAGAGAAAATCATTGTTTATTAGAGTGCCTGTCATTACATTCTGCTAACTTATGAATAAATCCAACACATGTAAATGAACTTGATTTTGACTCTGTGATTATTTCTTAAATAAACACTGATGTCCTGGACTTTTCTGATGTTCTTTATTCTAATTTGATATTTGCTACAATATAAAACAATATTTCAAATATATATTGAATGAGCATTGTTTACTTACTACATACACCAAATGTAAAAAACGTATTAGTAACATTTGATTCGCTGCCTTTGTCGCACAGTCCACATTTCCATTCACTGATACCCTAAAAAGAAGTTAACTGTCTCTTTTTAACATTTATAGAGATTTAACACAAGAAAACAATAAGAAATAGTGATGGGTAATAGGTTTTACCTGGATTCATCTTATCATCATACTAAGACATATATTTGACATATTTCTAATTCTAACATTACCTTGCATAAAACACTACTCACTATACCATACTTTAGCTGTTTTAACTTTGATAATGTTTAATACAGTAACCCCTATAATACTATGAAACATACTGTATATAAAATATATATGTTACATGATCATGATAGCATGACTGAACTAGGATTATCATTGATGATTAACAAAATGAAAAACTAGTAGCTGTATTCCCTCAGTTCAGGTCTTAAACAAAAAAAGGTTGGCACCACATTAGGACATGCATGTCATTTTTAAACATTATTTTTTGTGTGTCCTCTCAATACAACAAAACTAAATCTATATCCATGTCCTCCCTGGTTTTCCATACAGTATCCCATGGGCCAGGTAATCATGCTTGCACTGCTCTGTATCGGCTAAAACCTTCCAACAAATTCACTAAATGTAATTAATGTTAAAGTAGACAACACATCTGTTGGGACATCAGAAATTTAGTACAAGATATAGAACTAAAAACTATTAGTTTGTGGGTTTTTTGCACATTTGTACAACCTTGGCCAGGGAATATTTCTGTATCGTTGAAATCATTGAAAATTTGCAATATTAAGTGTTTTTCACCAAATTGTAACCCCTGCATGTGTCTCAGTGCTGACTGTTGAGTTCATGTTGTTCGAGGGATGAAGCGCATGGCCAGGCTGTGCTCGTCCTCCATAGGCTGCTGCGACAGGTTGTTGGTCTGCCTGATGCTGTTGAGGGTGCAGCCTCGGCGAGGACACACGGTGTAGCGAGACAACAGAGTGACCAGGATGGCCTTCATCATCACCATAGAGATGTGTTTGCCCACGCAGGAACGAGGCCCGCAGCCGAAGGGCTGGAAGAATCGACTGGGCACCTACCAACCAGAGAAAGTAAACACTAAGCTGTTTTTGTCTCTAGAGCCATATAATGTTGTACAACCTTCAGCTGACTTACTGTTTTGTCAAAGTTCATCAGGCTAAACTCTTTGGGTTTTGGAAAGAATTCAGTCTTATGCATAAGACCAATGTTGAGAATGATGTTGGTTCCTTTTGTAATTTTAGTGCCTTCGATGTTGTCATCTTCCAGAGCTTTTCGCATTGTGAAATCAACCACAGGATGAAACCTCAAAGACTCATTGATGAAACTCTCCATCACTTTCAAGCTCTGATAATCAATGTTTTCACCTTTTTCACCTGGAAATGAAAAGCAGCATTTATGGATTGAAAACATTGATTAAACATTTTTGTTTTTAGCTGTCATAGAGTGAAACAGAGGTTACAGCACAAATGCACTCACTCAAGACAGTGTCCAGCTCCTCCAATATCTTCAGCTCCACATCTGGGTTTTGTTTCAGCAGCATCAGCATGAAGAAGAGGCTGATGGAAAGTGTGTCAGGTGCTGCAATCACCATCTCCAGCACGCACTGCCTGACGTTATCTGCTGAAAGCTCCCCGACGTTCTGTTTGAGAGAAAACGAAGGTATGCAGAACGCAGCTAACACATAGCATGATCAGGATGGTTACTTAGTGACACAGGTGGTATAGATTTATCAAAAGAGACAAACCTGAGCAAAGATGAGCTCTGTTGCAAAGTCAAGATCATCGTCCAACTTCTCAGACTCATTTATAATCTTTCTTTTCATTTCAAGAAGGCTCTCCATCTCGTCCTGCAACTCTTGGCTGTTGGCACAAAAAGCAACACAAAGGTTAGGTTGAAGAAATCACAAGCCAAATGTTGAGTTACTGTGATGTGTGAGGATCTTACGCTGCTCTTTTGTGCTTGTTGTACAGCCATCCGATCTTGAAGAACATCTCAGGCTTTATCAAAACTGTTTGCCAGGTCTCAAAGTAGTTTTGGATTTTCATCAGCAAGTCCTTTTCTGAGTTACAACATAACAGATTTAGGAGCTGCAGTGCAACAACTTGAAATATTATTTGCTGGCAGAAAATAAGTTTGAGTTTGAGATGTAGAATATGACAGTGAATGTGCAGCTGACCATTGAGTGGCACCCTGAGGAAAAGCCTGTTGGCGATGTCCACCACTATGGCTCTCAGCAGATTGAGAACATCCACATGTCTGGAGGGGTCGGCCATCTCCTGCAGGCAGTCCAGGTGTTTGGCTGTGGAGCTCTCACAGATTCCCACTGTCCTCTGGAGGCCGGGGCCTGTCAGAGCTATAAAACAACCATGAAACGGTAATTCAAATGTGTTTCAGTTATTGTCAGACTTTAATCTGCAGGTGTCGGAAAATAGACAAAGAGAGGTGAAATAAGGCACAACAATACTCTGAGTCCATACTCTCTTGTGTAAGGTAATTGCTCACCTTTAGAAAAATATGTCCTCACTTTTCTCCAGAGCAGGACATCACTGTTGAAAATGATACCCCTCCCTTCCATCCCAATACACTCCAGCCCTTTTTTGCTCCCGAATCTGGCTGTGTAGTGGGCGCTCCTCAGAACATGATACACTGCTGAAGACCTGCAAAAGTAGCCAGGCTTTGACTTACTACAGATTAATGGGATAAATTGTGAGTGTAAAGAGTTTTTCTTTTTAATTTATTTATTTATTTTTCTCTCAGGAGACTTGCCTGCTCAAAATAAGGGTCTCCTCGCCATTAATCCAGACCCGGACAATGCTGCCATATTTGTGGTTGTAGTAGTTGCTCGCTGTTCCTATCCCAGTCCAGATGAATCTGCTGTAGGAGAGGATAGGACCGAGTCCTGCCAAGAAGGAAGGACCTGGCATAAAGAAGCAGGTAATGATTTAAGACATAATAGTGCTCTAATGTCTGAGAGAAAACAGAGATCTTCCTATATGGAAATAAGTAAACTATTATGTTATTTAATCAATAATGTGAATCAGAAACCATAACTTTGGCTCTGAATTCCCTCCTTATGAAAATGTACTGTCTAAGTCCAAAAATCTTTAAAACAAATATTTGTCATGTTTCCCATGTCATGTTTCCCATGTTTCTTTTATATACTTACACCTGTAGTCCCTTGTACACGTGGATCAATCTATACAAGTTATGTATAAGTCTCTTACCAGGTATATGTGACCGGTTTGTTTGGCTCCAGGCAGTGAAGAGCAGCAGTAGCAGCATTAGAAGCAGAAGGGCAGTGACTTCAGTGTCGACCACCTCACGGCCAGCGGTGAGTGTCTCCAGCGGCAGCATCCCCTTCAAAAACACACACCTGAACAGGTTTACTGTGTCCTTGGTTTGTCTTGTGCTCATAAAGCTTCTGTCTTCTTTAACCAACAGTCAAAACAAGCTCATCCAATGGTTAATGTTAAAATAGAGGAACCCTTATATGTGTATCTGTTATTACAGGTGTATCATGATCAGAACATTAGTGTCTTCTCCAAAGATATTATGTATGTATGGTGAGTTGCAAATATTTGTGACAGAACACAACCAAATAAAAACAGGAGAGAGAGAGAGAGAGAGAGATAGAGAGAGAGAGAGAGAGAGAGTTTCAATTGAATTTCATAACTAAAATCTCAGTTTTACTTTATTATATTATAGTAGCTTACACAGTCTCTTAATACATGGACAAAGTCCACATAAAATTTAAAATTGAGTAAAACTTCAAGGTGTGTTACAATTTTTTCAACATAGTGTATGCTTAGATGTTTCTACATCTTTTATCTTTAAGAGTATCTTTTTACTATTCTAAGAATTTTTTTAATTCTTTATTAACAAATTATCAAAGAATCACACTTACTTTTCTTCTTCTTTTCTGACTCCTGACAAGTTAGTAAGTAGTGCCGTTTGAAGAGATGCAGTTCTTCCTCCACTGGTTTTAAGGATGATCAACTTTCTCCTACCCAATAAATCGCAGTGTTTATAAATCCTTGGTTAAGCCTTCATTTTACTGGTTGCTTAGAAACACAGCCACTTTGTGGTTACGTAAGTGAGCCATGTAAGTACCATTATATGGCAGAACAGCAAACATGCCAGATAACCGTGCACATCTTAACCACAAATCCACTTTAAAAAGAACCACAAAAGTGTTTTTTTTTTTATTCATAAGCATGCAAAACCTGCAGGGCTTTAATCTGTTGTACTCTGCATCAGTTTTTCTTTAGATGGGTTTACTTCACATTTAGCTTTGTTGAAAAGAAAGAAACCCCACTGTCCAATTCATCCACCAAGGAGGCTTTTCAAGGGGAAATTAATTAGCTGGGTCAGACTGACCCATGTCAAAGGGAGTAGGGATTTACCCAGCAGTTCAAAATAGGAAACAGGAGAAAGAGAAAATGTCATCTTTATAATTTCAAGTCTTACATCTTTTAGAAATAAATCTCAGTGCTCCTCTACTTAAAAGACGAACATGGATGCAAAATGAAAAAGGGAAAGCAATGTACATGCAGAGGTTGTGTGCTTCTGATGAGCTGTTCTTCAAAATCAGTCCCTGAATAGCTGAAATGACTAGCTGGTGTGCTGTTAATGAAGATGTTGGCCTCAGATTTGGGGGTTTGGGTGGGGGCTTGAATCCCAAATTGGCTGAAAAACCCTATCTCCTCATTATAGTGGAGACTAAACTGAGTAATTAGAACTTTTTGGGAAGGGAGAAAATTTAATGTTACTTGTTCAATGACACAAGTGGAGAAAAATAAATATAAATGCATAATGCAATAATGGAAAAACATGAAAAGCCATTTATTAAAAAGAGATTTCAGTACACACACCCAACCACACATTAACAGTCTTTTACTGAAAATGCTCTGAAAGCTCTTTTGTGAATCCAAAGAATGTTCCCCTTGTTCACAACTTATTTATTCCATTTCCATGTAATTTTGTGTGGGACGGACTGGTGGCAATATTGAGAGCAAGAGCACCAAAATGATGAGAAGCACTACACTGTGTGCAGGATTTGACATTCTGGTTAATGTCCATTTGCTGCTTCTAAATCGAGTGGGCCTACACATTGTAAATGTTTCCCAGATGCTTGTTGTTGCGCAATGTATCATGTGCTTCCCACTGTAGTTATGTACAGATCTTGACATGTTTATTTCAGCTCAAGCGTAGCTTCCCTCTGACGTCTCATCTGTTGGCAAGTGGTCAGATATGTGCTGTATGTGCTCGTGAATTTCAGAGCTCAGATTACTCTGCAGTGGAGGACCAGCAAGCGGGCATAAATATGAAGGAGAAGAGTGGAGTTTTTCTGGCGTGGAAAGTGTTGCTGGTGGGGATGTGTGCGCTGCTGCTCCTGAGCTCAGCAGGTTTACTCTTCCTGCTGGTTCGACAGAAAGAGCTGACGGAGCAGCTGGTCAGGTTGGAAGCCCAGATGCAGGTGCTGTCCCAGAGCTGCAGGCTGCAGGCAGGAGTCCTGGCCGTGGAGCCCGCAGAGGCTGCAGAGCTGAAGAAGCTCCAACGCAGCAGAAGAAACCAGGAGGGAGAAGCAACACAAAGCCAAGACGAGAAGGAAATGCTGATGCTGATGACGTACTCCATGGTTCCTGTAAGACACCTTAATGCTTTCATGTGGGCTCTTTATAAGAAACTGTTCATATCACAGACTGTTTACTGTACTTCTGTAAAAAATCATTATGTTATTATGAGACAGAACAGGGGAGAAATCAACAACTCTTTTCCATCTTAAATAGACACGTCCTCTCTTTTCCCTTTTGGGATAAGAAGCATTTCCGTGTAATGCAAAGAATCCAAACGTCTGTTGCAGACATCTGGTTTACCACTGAGTGTTTTCTGGATAAATACTTTGAGCAGGGGAGTGTGACTGCTCCTCCTTCAACTGTAGTCACATATGGTGAGAACTGGCCTTTCTCCAGAGGGCACTACTGTATTTTTTGACATCACATTTATCTGTGATTCACAAGTATTTTACCAAAAATAAAGTCTAGTTTTATTATTGGCCTCATTGATAAAAAATCCCCAATAATATTTAGGGCTGCAACTAATGCTTATTTTCATTTTAACTGTAATCTTATGATTTAGTTGATTGATCGTTTTAGCAATGAAATGTCAGAAAATAGTGAAAAATGCTTGATGCAAGCTCCCAGAGCACAAGGTGACATCTTTTTAAATTGCTCATTTTGTCCCATAAAACGTCCAAAATTGGAAGCTATTCAATATACCATCGTAGAAGACTAAGAAAAGCAGCAAACATTCACACCTAAGAACAAGTGAATTTTTGGCTTAAAAAAATGACATGAGTGATTAATCGATTTTCACAATTATTTCCAGTTAATATTGTGTCAACAATCAATTAATCAAATAATATTTTCAGTGCTAATAATGTGAAATTAAAATAATTGTAATCTCCAAATCCTTGAGAACAAATGACACTGTTGCAGTTGATAAGATGGCTCACAAGAAAAGCAAAGGTGTTTGTATCCAAGTGATTTAAAAACCAAAATATGTAACGTTAGAAAGCTTCCAGATACAATCAACACTGACAAATTTGTTTTTCTTCTGTTTTCTTTATTTCAGGTCAAAGCCTTCATAGAGCTGTGTAATAGCTCCAGAGGAGTTTGTTTAACAGGTGCTCTTCAGAAATATTCT
This sequence comes from Perca fluviatilis, assembly GCF_010015445.1. Lineage (NCBI taxonomy): Eukaryota > Metazoa > Chordata > Actinopteri > Perciformes > Percidae > Perca > Perca fluviatilis. The sequence goes on along the minus strand of NC_053119.1, from coordinate 19,262,878 downwards.
TAATTCCAGCGCTGTGGTTTTTATGATTATTGGTGCTTCTGCTGTAGGTCTATTTGATTTGTGTAAAATATTTATATATTTTTTTCCCACAGGCCCACCTGGACCACCAGGTAAAAACAGGCACTTTGATTAACTGCATCAGTTACTTAAACTAAGCTGAATTTGTTACTACAGTCTCAGTATTTGCCTGTTAGGTTTGCCTGGTAGAGCTGGTTCACCAGGACCACAGGGTGTGCCTGGGCCGCAGGGGAGAAAAAGAGGAAGAAAAGGTGAGAGATCTGTTGTGTCAAAGAATTCTAAAAAGACTAAAACCCTCTTTATGAGCTGTACACCAGAACAGACAAATAAACTCAGAACAGAAGTCCGTCACAAGTTTCAAACAATCTTCCATTGTTCAGCCATGGTTACTTACTGTAACATGAGAATCCCACTCACTGTCTACAAGAGACTTTGTCTGTCGCTGCTACATTAGCAATGCATGGGAGATTGCTTCAGTTGGAAAAGGTTGGCTGGGCTGGTTACACCTGAATGCTGGTTTCAGTGACTCTTACTGTAATGGCATCCCAGAGAAAATATAGTTAATGTGTAAAACAAATCTAAGATTGTCTATTTACAGGTTTACAGTCCTACATGATCATCCTGCTGTTTTGTAGTTTCCATTTTCAACTTTAGTGGTTTAAACTAATTACCTGTCACTGACTAGGACCCCCTGGTGAAAAGGGAGAACCAGGACCTAAAGGAGACCCTGGGCCTCCCGGACTGAAAGGTGAGAATGACATTCTCATTGAGGGTGAGAGAGGACAACATATTTAAACCTGACATGAATAATGTGATTGACAGAGAGGGAGTCAGTCAGGCTAAAGATGAAAGAAGATGCTGTCACCTCATTCTATGTCATTTTGTGAGTTTCTTAGATAGATAGATAGATAGATAGATAGATAGATAGATAGATAGATAGATAGATAGATAGATAGATAGATAGATAGATAGATAGATAGATAGATAGATAGATAGATAGATAGATAGATAGATAGATAGATGGATAGATAGATAGATAGATAGATAGATAGATAGATAGATAGATAGATAGATAGAATTTTATTGATTCCAAAATGGGAAATTACGGTGCAGCAGCAAAATATCAGACACACAGCACACATACAGAATATACATCCATCCATCTTCGTCCGCTTATCCGGTGTCGGGTCGCGGGGGTAGCAGCTCCAGCAGGGGACCCCAAACTTCCCTTTCCCGAGCCACATTAACCAGCTCCGACTGGGGGATCCCGAGGCGTTCCCAGGCCAGGTTGGAGATATAATCCTTCCACCTAGTCCTTGGTCTTCCCCGAGGCCTCCTCCCAGTTGGACGTGCCTGGAACACCTCCCTAGGGAGGCGCCTAGGGGGCATCCTCACCAGATGCCCGAACCACCTCAACTGGCTCCTTTCGACGCGAAGGAGCAGCGGCTCTACTCCGAGCTCCTCACGGATGACTGAGCTTCTCACCCTATCACTAAGGGAGACGCCAGCCACCCTCCTGAGGAAACCCATTTCGGCCGCTTGTACCCTGGATCTCGTTCTTTCGGTCATGACCCAGCCTTCATGACCATAGGTGAGGGTAGGAACGAAAACTGACCGGTAGATTGAGAGCTTTGCCTTCTGGCTCAGCTCTCTTTTCGTCACAACGGTGCGATAGATGGAATGTAATACCGCACCCGCTGCGCCGATTCTCCGACCAATCTCCCGCTCCATTGTCCCCTCACTCGCGAACAAGACACCAAGGTACTTAAACTCCTTCACTTGGGGTAAGGACTCATTCCCTACCTGGAGTAGGCACTCCATCGGTTTCCTGCTGAGAACCATGGCCTCCGATTTAGAGGTGCTGATCCTCATCCCAACCGCTTCACTCTCGGCTGCGAACCGATCCAGTGAGTGCTGAAGGTCACAGGCCGATGATGCCATCAGGACCACATCATCTGCAAAAAGCAGCGATGAGATCCCCAGCCCACCGAACTGCAACCCCTCTCCACCCCGACTACGCCTCGATATCCTGTCCATAAATACTACAAACAGGATTGGTGACAAAACACAGCCCTGGCGGAGGCCAACCCTCACCTGAAACGAGTCTGACTTACTGCCGAGAACCCGGACACAGCTCTCGCTTTGGTCGTACAGAGATTGGATGGCCCTGAGAAGGGACCCCCTCACCCCATACTCCCGCAGCACCTCCCACAGTATCTCCCGGGGGACCTGGTCATACGCCTTCTCCAGATCCACAAAACACATGTAGACCGGTTGGGCATACTCCCAGGCTCCCTCCAGGATCCTTGCGAGAGTAAAGATCTGGTCCGTTGTTCCCGACCAGGACGCAATCCGCATTGTTCCTCTTCAACCCAAGGTTCGACTATCGACCGAACCCTCCTTTCCAGCACCTTGGAGTAGACTTTACCAGGGGAGGCTGAGAAGTGTGATACCCTGTAATTGGCACACACCCTCTGGTCCCCTTTTTGAAAAGGGGGAACCACCACCCCGGGTCTGCCACTCCTTAGGCACCGTCCCAGACTTCCACGCAATGTTGAAGAGGCGTGTCAACCAAGACAACCCTTCACACCCAGAGCCTTAAGCATTTCTGGACGGATCTCATCAATCCCTGGGGGCTTTGCCACTGTGGAGTTGTTTAACTACCTCAGCAACTTCCACCAGGGAAATTGACGACAATCCCCCATCATCCTCCAGCTCTGCCTCTACCATAGAGGGCGTATTAGTCGGATTTAGGAGTTCCTCAAAGTGCTCCTTCCACCGCCCTATTACCTCCTCAGTTGAGGTCAACAGCGTCCCATCCTTACTGTACACAGCTTGGATGGTTCCCCGCTTCCCCCTCCTGAGGTGGCGAACGGTTTTCCAGAAGCACCTTGGTGCCGACCGAAAGTCCTTCTCCATGTCCATGTATACAGAATATACAGGAAATATTAAATTATAAATAGAATAGAATATACTTTAAGGACAAACTTGAGGCTTGATGTTAAGTTCCACTACTTGTGAGGTTTCAAGAATATCAAGATGGCCACTGTGTTTTATTCAACACCTTATCTTGTTGTGGGTTGTAATAGACAAATGGCAACTTTTGTGAACTAACATTATTTTGATAAAATGTATTATTTTCTAACTCCAGTTAGTGCTTTCCTGTTTTTTTATTTTACTGTTGTCGTGAAGAGCCTATTGACCAACAGTATTGTTTATTAGGTCATTTTTACATGTCTGACTTGCAGCTATTAATATTTGCAGGTCCTCCTGGTCGGAGGGGTCCATCAGGTCCAGCAGGCCCTCCTGGTCCAATCTGTCCTGCTTGTTATTCTAATGAAGTGAGAAACAAGACCATCGGAGAACACATCCATCAAACCAACATGTTGATGGGTGAGAAGAACATCTCCACAGAATCATTAATCAATAAACCATCATGTTTTATTTTTACACCCTAAAGCTTTTGACAGAAATGACACCAAGGCCTAATCGAAAAATAAAAATTATTCAAATGATAACCCAAAATCAACTCTTTGAACTTGAAGTTTTAAAGTTTAATCCTTCATGTAGAAAAGTGGTGGTGCCATAAAGTAACAAAACATCGATAGAAACTTCTCTCACCACGCCATGGTCAGTGGAGTAACATGCGTTGTTTAGACAATATGGTGGCTCACTATGAGAATCCATGGTAACCAAATTAAACTGAACATATGGTTGTATTTTAGAGATAATAAATCAAAGGTCACCCTCCCCTAGACAGAATTATGACCAGACAACACAGTCCATTTTTTGTTTTTCATGTTTCATGTTTAATGTTTAAATCTGTACATTTTATTCCCCAACATGAAGGTCTAAATCTAAAATAAATCAGGCTCCTCCACACTGCCAGAAATATAATTCTGGCTAGGAAATTAAATAAATAAATTGATCATATATTTATTGGCCTAAAAGTCTTATCTAAAATATAGTGTGTCTAAAAATACTGACAAAAAAACCCTATAAAATATGCACCAAGTGTTATATACGCTATGCTCCATGAAGGACAAAACCACACAGTACTGCCTGCTTTTCAAGTCTACATGTGGGGAAATATTTCAGCATAAAGCGTTAATATTTTGATAGCTGATTATTGTTTTTAGGAAAAGTTTACAAAAGTTAACTTTCCTTTTTTACTCTTATTTTACATATTTAGATTCATCTCCTTCCCTGACCGATGTAGAAAACAGCAGCTCGACAATCAACAAGACTGGTTGGTATAAATTCAGTATTTATATATAGTGCACAATTACATACATTAATTATTAAGATGATAGGCTGTTTGTGACTTAGGGTTTCAACTTCCAGTTTAATGTTATATGCTATCTAATAGTACATGATGTCTTTATTTCCACAGAATCACCAACACCACACCCAGCTGATGAGGGCAGAGATGTATTGAATGTTACTGACTCTGAAAAACCTCGAGATACAAGTACGGACTCTGGTGAACAGCCGTGACAGGAAAACTTCACAGTCAGGCCTGTCAACATGTTCAACCTTTTATACTTTTTCATTTTCTTTTCTAGAGTCAGTAGTTCATCCAGAGTACAGCTACGACGCCTTAAATGATACCAACACAGAGAATGTCACAGAGGAACCAATTCGATTATTAACAGGTATTGACTTCTTTCTTTTTTTTATTCAAAGTCTAATTAAAGGATGTGCTGCCCTACCACATCGTTAGTGTTTGTAAACGTTACATAATGTTTCATTCTACAGCCCCACTTTCTCCAGACCAAAACAGTGACACCTTCAATGGAAACGCAAACATTAATGATACAACCGTGCAAAGTGGTAAGACACTATCAAAAATCCAGTTAACAACCATTTTGAGTTGCAGGAAGACTTATTCCACTGTTGTTTCAGGACAATCTTATACTGTATTTTTTCTATTTTTAGTTTTATTCTATTCTTATTTTAGTTTTTATATACCTCTTATTATTTATTCTTTTACTTTCTCTATTCATATTTACTATTGCTGTCTTTGTGCTGCTGCAGTGTTCGAATTACGTGGGAGCCAGAGGGAGCCGAGCTCCCATAGAGTGAGGACTGGCTCCCATGAAAGCCCCAAAGTCAAAAATCATATCTGAAGGTGTCTGCCATATGTGGCATTGTAATTTAATCTTAGTCAACGCTCATTATCCATCCCTGTGCGATCTCTTACCATTAAAGACGTTAAATTAAAATACAGGCTACTACGGACGTAGACCTGAGCCTACCCTACGCTCATGAACGCAGCATGACTGCACTTCACCACCACACCACCAGGCTACGTGAGCAAACCGCATACGACCGATTTCACAGCACTCGCAAGTCCGAAGAAGTGACCTTGCTTTTAGCTTAATGTGCTTTTGAGGTAAATACATATAAATATCACTGTCAGTTATGCCACCGAAAAAAAGGTCACCTGCGCCGAATTCATTTTCGGCCCTGACAAGTTTCGGTTTTACCACCAAAAAACAAAAATAATTGCAGATTTAGAATCAGAAAATACCAAGTCCTCCCAGAGTTGTGCCTTTTGTCATTAGTTTTGTTTTCAATAACTTCGTAAACAGTGGAAGTAAGCCAACAGCTACATGCAAGGTATGTGGCACCAAGATAAATGATGCCGGATCAACAACGTCGGACTTCATCAGGCATCTCAAAACGCACCTAAATAGGTCAGTCACACGCTAATGTAAAAGAGACGTTACATTTAGCATATATCGTCATAGGTAACAAGCTAACCATCGTCGCAAAGTGCTGTGCTAATGCTGGGAAGAGGCAGATTATATCTTTATATTTATAACTATAAAGATATAATCTGCCTGTAGCAGTAGCTGAGCCTCAGACATCCATGGCGCACAGGAGGCGGGACGCAAGGATCCATCTCCCCAGGAACAAACGCTGTGTCGGGTGGGCAAACTCATGTGATGCGTAATTGATCCCATGGATGATTTGAGGCTATTAAGTGTACAAGGTTTACCCCGGTCCACCAAACACTGGGTCTTAATTCGGCACATATTTCTGTTACTGTACCTAGTCCTATTTACTATTTCATCCATGCGTGGCGCAGCGGATCCGTGGGCACTGTCCCCTGCCGTGGAGACGCTAACCTCTAACCTCTAATCCTCTGAGTCGGGTCTCCCTCGCGCTGGACTCCGTTTCACTGAGCCTACTAACACTTACAAAATAAATAAATGGCATTACATCAGTGACTTCAAACTACTTATCGTGCGTAATTTGGATTGACACTGAGATGCATGTTGTTCTGTAGCCTAACTGGTGTGGCGCTGCCACTATTCTCTTGATTTCCACTTCGACATTAGACATTTTTTTTTAATGAAAGAGACGTTACATTTAGCATATATCATCACAGGAAACAAGCTAACCATCGCAAAGTGTTGCGCTAATGCTGGGAACAGGCACATTGTATCTTTATAGTTGTATCCATATGATGTGACAGACTTAGGTTATTATTTCACCAGGTCCGAGGGCTAGAGGGATGTGTTAAATAGACCCCATAAAGTTATCCTACAACTGATGTTAATGCTGTACTGTCTGGACAGGCTTTTAATTCATACGATTTATGGGACAGATCAGATGGCCAGAGACTTGAGACTTGACTTGAACTTGCCCCTCAAAGACTTGAGACTCGACTTGGACTTCCAAAAAATGACTTGTGAACATCTCTGCTGTGCGCATATACTGCGCAAAAGCGCCACTCGCGCCTAGGTTATTTAATTGTATAGCCTTGTTAGGCTATGTGCGGGGTGTGCCAACTTTTTTTATGAGATAGAGAGACCCCCTTAAAGACAAAAAGATAATTCGAACACTGTGCTGTAACAACTGAGTTTCCTCTTTGGGGACCAATAAAGGTTTATAAACGTATAAACTTGTTTAATATTAAGTTCAGTTTAAAAAGGTATGGTTATCCAAATTCTGTTTTATTTTCTACAGAGTTAGTATCACCTCGTCCAGACTATACACATGACACGTGGATTGAAACCAGCGCAGAGACTGTTACAGCGGCATCAATTCACTTATTAACAGGTAGGAGATACTGGGACTCATTCACAAAATGTTTGGACACGCAGATTTGATTCTTAACTTCACACTGTACTCATCTTATTCAGTTTCCACAGTGTTACCAACACCACATCTAGCTCAAGAAGCCAGAGATGTTTTTAATGTTACTCACTCTGAGAAACTTCGAGATACAGCTAATGAATCTGGTAAGCAACCGTTTGAGTGGCTTAAAGACTTCATTATCATACCTCTTTACTGATTTTATTGTTTTGTATTGTTTTTCAACTCAATAGAAATTTCAGTACTCTTTGTAATCCCATAGCATTCTTAATATTAGAAAGGAATGTAAAAATATAACTCATGAAGTGAGTTAGTACTCTCAAAATGAATGTTATGACATAAAGATTCAACAAATGGATTGTGTTTGCCAAGGATTTTGGCATGGTTATTTTTTTTTATATATTTTTTTAAATGCATGGGAGAGGACAAATTATTATTATGTTTGTATAAAATCTTGATATTTGAGAATGATCATGTCAGATTATATAACACTTAAAACCAAAAGTTTTTCTTTATTTACTGTAAGTGGGAAGGAGAATAAATCATGTTTAGTCATGCAATCTCACTTCAACTATACAAAAAAAAGTTTGATATTAAAAGTGGTGGAAGTATTTAGATCTTTTACTTGTCAAAAGTACCAATACAACCATGCAAAAATACAAGTAAAGCCCTGCATTCAAAATCATTCTGGAGTTAAAGTACACAAGTATTATCATAAAGTATCTGCAGAAAAGTGTTCCCAGTGACTGTGATGTTAAATTCTATAACTTTCATGTCCTAGAGCCAGTATCATTTCACAAAGATGACAGCCAAGACACCCTGAACAACACAATGAATGTTACAGATGGACCAATTAAATTATTATCAGGTAGGTAACACTCTGTTTTGAATTATGAGTAAAGCGCGTGACCATAACTTCAAAACAATATATTTAATGTTTGATTTCATTCAACAGCTCCACTTTCTGCGGACCACAATAGTGACGCTGTCAATAACAGTGGAACCGTTAGTGATACACCCATGAAAAGTGGTAAGAAAATGTCTATTTATAAACAGGTATAAGACCACAGTTACAGTTTGGTATGGTTAAAGTGAATATTACAGGTTTTATAATAGTTGTAGACTACGCACAATATCTGTCTTAAGATGAAAGAAATATGAAGAATGAAGAAATAGGATGTTTTAATAAATGAGAAAATGCATCGTTTTTTATTATTATTTATTTAGACTCTTCATATTCACCCCGGAAAAACAACAAGCTAAATTTGACTAGCAACGAAATATGGACTAAAACCGGTGAGTAAACTGTGAATTTAAGCTTCGAATTACACAGCAATACATTATATTATTATATGAGTTAATAGTTTTTATGATATGCTGTTTTTGAGTTAAGACTTCATGTTTTAATAATATTTAATATGTGTACCATCTCTTCAAGTTAAATCTAATCTTTCTTTTTGCAGAATCACCAACTCCACATCCAGCGGACAACAATAGAGATGTGACTGACTCTGAGAAGCTTCTAAAAAACACAAACATGGAAGCTGGTAAACAACCGTTTTGAGCAGCAGGGAGATTGTAAAGACAATCTTTGACTATATGAAGAAAAAAAAAAAATTAAACCCAATACTTTTATTTTCTAGAGTCAGTATCATTTGATCAAGACAACAGCCATGGCACCTTGAACAATACCAAAAGAGAAAATGCTACAGAGGCCCCAATTAAATTATTAACAGGTAGGAAACACTGTTTGGAATTATGAGTAAAGTGAGTGACCATAACTTTAAAACATTATATTTATTGTTTCATTTCATTCAACAGCTCCACTTTCTGCAGACCAAAACAGTGGAACCATTAGTGATACACCCATGAAAAGTGGTAAGAAACTGTCTATTGGTATTACTATTTGTTATCAGTATTGATCAATTCACACATCTAGTTTCAGTAGTTGTTTTCTCTTCTCTCTTAAATATCCCTCTCAAAAGAGGAATATTTAATATGTGTACCATCTCTTCTAGTTGAATATTTAATCTTTCTTTCTTTCTGCAGAATCACCAACTTCACATCCAGCTGACAACAACAGATATGTGACTGACTCTGAGAAGCTTCTAAACACAAATATGGAAGCTGGTAAAGTAAAGCCCTGCATTCAAAATCATTCTTAAAGGAACACGCCGACTTATTGGGAATTTAGCGTATTCACCGTAACCCCCAGAGTTAGACAAGTCCATACATACCCTTCTCATCTCCGTGCGTGCTGTAACGCTGTCTGACGGCTCCAGCATTAGCTTAGCCCAGCACAGATCCTGCAGGTGAATGGTTCCAGTAATCCTACTGCTCCCAATTGTGACAAAAGTGACAAAATAACGCCAACATGTTCCTATTCACATGTTGTGATTTGTAGAGTCACAGGGTGTACAAAAAACAACGTAACATGAGACACAGCCGTCTTCTAATGTAAACAAACCGGGAACTATGACTACAAATCACAACATGTAAATAGGAACATGTTGGCGTTATTTTGTCACTTATTTGGAGCAGTAGGATTACTGGAACCAGTCACCTGCCTGTTCTGTGATGGGCTGATGCCGCTGGAGCCGTCAGACAGCTTTACAGCACGCACGGAGATGAGAAGGGTATGTATCGACTTGTCTTACTCTGGGGGTTAAGGTGAATAAGCTAAATTCCCAATAAGTCGGCGTGTTCCTTTAAGTTAAAGGTCCCATGGCATGAAAATTTCACTTTATGAGGTTTTTTTAACATTAATATAGCCTGCATATGGTCCCCCAGTGGCTAGAAATGGCGATAGGTGTAAACCGAGCCCTGGGTATCCTGCTCTGCCTTTGAGAAAATGAAAGCTCAGTGTTCCCAGTGACTGTGATGTTAAATTCAATAACTTTTATTTCCTAGAGCCAGTTTCATTTCATAAAGATGACAGCCAAGACACCCTGAACAACACAATAAATGTTACAGACGGACCAATTTTATTATTCACAGGTAGGAAACACTCTGTAATTATGAGTAAAGCGAGTGAACATAACTTTAAAACATTATATTTAATGTTTCATTTCATTCAACAGCTCCACTTTCTGCGGACCAAAACGGTGACACTGTCAATAACAGTGGAACCGTTAGTGATACACCCATGAAAAGTGGTAAGAAAATGTCTATTGGTATCACTATTTGTTATCAGTATTGATCAATTCACACATTTAGTTTCAGTAGTTGTTTTCTCTTATACATATTTAAATATTTAATATGTGTACCATCTCTTTTAGTTAAATATCTAATCTAATCTTTCTTTCTGCAGAATCACCAGCTTCACATCCAGCTGACAACAACAGAGATGTGACTGACTCTGAGAAGCTTCTAAACACAAACATTGAAGCCGGTAAAGGACCATTTTGAGCAGCGGGGAGACTGTAAAGACAATATTCCACTATATAAAAAAAACATGTTAAACCGAATACTTTTATTTTCTAGAGTCATCATTTCAAGACGACAGTCATGGCACATTGAACGATACCACAAGAGAAAATGCTACAGAGGCACCAATTAAGTTACTAACAAGTAGGAAACACTCTGAAATGAATGAAATGTAAAAGTAACACTTACTTAAAAACATTTGCTTTTGTCTTTTGTATGATTTATAATGGTGCACTATAACACCATTAATGTCTTTAGGTATTTTTCTATATATGTTTCCTGTCATGTTACAGCCTCACTTTCTGTAGATCTGGAGAGGAACGCTTTTAACAACAGTGGAAACATTATCCATACACCCATGAAAAGTGGTAAAAAGTGTTTTGTGTCCCATATTTGGTTTTAACATTAACTAACAATTTTAAAAGATTTCGCTCTTATTTTCTCAAAGTCCAACTATGATCTTTAAAATGTTGATATAATTTAGTTATATTGGCTACAAACAGAATCCACTATCTTTTTCAAATTTGTAAAAATGTGAATTAACCTTTTTTCTTTTTTTATATTTAGACTCACTCCACCCACTCCAGACCAACAACCAGATCAATGTGACAACCAATGAGAGAAGGAGAAAAACTGGTCAGAACATTTTGTTAAATATGTATGTTCTCTATCTATCTATCTATCTATCTATCTATCTATCTATCTATCTATCTATCTGTCTGTCTGTCTGTCTGTCTGTCTGTCTGTCTGTCTGATAACTTATTAAAATACTGAAGTACATCTTCTTTCATTTAGAGTGCAACATTAGAACTATTAAATGTCCGGAGAAAGCCATCAAAATGCAAAGCACATTCGGAGCCTGGATGTCGGATGCATCAAGGCAGGATGATGGTCGATACTGGTTGGCCGATCATTTTTCAGGTGATTGTTTTTACAGCAACCACAAATCTACAAGTAATTCATCATAGAGGTGAGTTGTGAGTTATTGTGGATTTAAACACTGAAACATTTCTTCCCTAGGGCGACTTTTGGTAGAGCTCAGGAACATTTCGGCATTACAGGATTCAAGCAACAAAAATATAGATGTCAGGAGGTTCTTCCAGGGCTGTGGTCATGTTGTCTACAAACAGTCATTTTACTTTCACAACGCAGGAACAAACAGACTTATGAAGTAAGTGTTTGTGTTAAACATGTACTGTATAAGACGTTGTCCCTGCCTTATCAACTTTTTATGTCTGTGTACTCTTCTTAACTTATCAATGATCAATATTTTACAGATTTGACCTGAACACCAGTAGAACAAACACTCTGATCATGGAAAACAGCAGATATCACCAACTGGCTTATCTTTTCCCCAACTCAAAGACGTATTTTAAGTTTGCTGTGGATGAAAACGGACTGTGGGTCATTTTTGCATCAAATACAGATGATGATGATACGATGGTTGCAAAGATTAATCCTGACACATTCATTGTGGAGTTAATCATTAACACTCGCTACCCTACAACTAAAGCAGGAAATGCTTTCATTGTATGTGGGGTGCTATATTTTACAGATGACAAAGACAGAAGAGTTACATATGCCTTTGATTTAAAGAAAGAGAGTCCTCTGGATGCAAGTTTTGATTTAAGGCCAGCTAACGGCATCTTGGCTATGCTGTCATATTATCCCAACAAAAAGCTTCTGTATATGTGGGATAGCAGGAGTGTGAAAATCTGCAAAGTAAAACTCAAAACAACCTAGAAACAACCACAAACCTTGTAAAATTAGTAATAAAGTTATTCTTTAAATCTTAGTTGGCTAATGTGAATTTCTTGAAACACTGACCTGATTTTGACACATGAGGAAGTTGCTGACAGAAGTTTACAGCAGTAGGTCACACTGGATATTGTTTACAATAAATATGTTGGTAAAATCAAAGATTACCGACAACTGATGTACATGTGTTGATTCCAAGGGGCCACAATGCTGGATGTACGCAGCTGCATGACATGATGAATGGTCGTGGGGCAATTTGAACATTTTTAATTTAGTTAAGATTCACAGAGCTGCAACAGTTATGAATAGTCTATTCATATTAGAGTTGTGACAACATGTTTTACCCAAATTTGTCACAATATTCATTATTTAGATGGATTGTCATGTTCATGTCAAAGTACATATACAAAATATTTTTTTCCCAAATGTATTGTGTGATGCTGATTAACTGCACATCTTTTCATTGCTATTTGCACCATCTATTCTATTTAGCACTACTTATCATTAGTTTATGTTGCTGTCTGTACCTTGGCATTGTCATGATTTTACTATTGATAAATTTGTTGTGCTTCTATTGTTGTTTTTATTAATGTGTGTAGGGTGTCCTTGGGTCTCCTGAAAGGTGCCAATAAATACAATGTATTATTATTATTATTATTATTATTATTATTATTATTAATAAAGTTATGCCTGCAGAAAGGCCAAGGCTGGATTACCAGCTGGGCAAAGCAGATAGGTCCTCTAACATTAACACACTTCTGTAGCTGTATTATCATCAAGTTGGAGACCGACTACAGTGTGCAAATGTTGTGTACACTTTGAAGCAGACATGGAGCAGACAATGTCCATCATCCTTCTGCTACAAAATATAATAACTTCATTCATCACATACACAGAGTACAATGTAGTGAAATTTAATTACTGCATTTAACCCATCTTAAAAATAACAAAGTTTTAGTGCGTAACTTTTTGATATTAATGAACGTCCATTACATTTAAGCCATTGCCAAATGAGTTGCTACAAAGCTAATTAAGACTTAATTAAGAATTATCAGCTCCACAAAACTCTATGTATTTCTCAGTATGACTATGTTCAGAAGATTGTGGTGTCCGGCGACTTTCCCGCGCAGAAACTCGAGTGAAGATAATGACTTGGGGTTGGTGGGGGTTAGGGGCTTGCACCAAAGGCTTGTATCATGTGGATGCTCCGACAGTGTTGTTGTCATTACTTAGAATTCCTCATGGGGGCGGCGGAAACTACACGCTATAGCTTTAAGAATTAGGAGCAGTGGACAGCTATACATACAGCTAACTGCACACAACCAATGAGCATCAGAAAGATGAGGTGCACTGAAATCTAACAGAGGATGCCTGTGTTTGCCTGTGCTTTTCCTACTATGACAAGTCAAAATGTCTGCTGTGAAAAAGGTCCACAGCAGACATTTTGACTTGTCATATAAGCACAGCTGAAATTGATAACCTTAACAATGGCTCCATTCCATCAAGTGTCCCAGTAAGCTATTTCAGTGAGTCAGCATGCACAATACCAGTGTAATGGAAGTTTCCTGTTGCAGCAGGGGAAGAGTTTTCAAAGTTTAGTAATGTGAAACAAATTTAGTAACAGTTGAAACTAAAAAAGTTTAGGTTTTTGTATTTTATTAAAAATATATATTTGCAAATATAGGAGCAACATGATTTCACAAAAGGCACAGCGGCCCAGTGTGGAGTCAGTCCCTCAAATGAGTGAACAGAACACTAGGCTTATATGCATCTTCAGAGTGACAGCACACACGCACTTGGCTTATTATGACGCTACAGTTTTTACAGGCAATCTGATACACACAAGAGACATCTCGGAGCCATCTCACCTCCTCCTCCCTGTACACTTAAGTAAGATTTAAGTACAAATAAAACATAAAAAATATAAGGAATTATGCTTAAATGTAATTTTCCCATTACACCAGGGCCCCTCCTAAGTGGAATGCAGCCATCATTGATGGTTTTGAATACACATATAATGTTGGTTTAAGAAGCGGGAATTATGACCAAAAATCACATAGCAAAGTGTGACTGATGGGACTGTTACATTTAACATGTTAAAGGTCCCATGACATGGTGCTCTTTGGATGCTTTTATATAGACTTTAGTGGTCCCCTAATACTGTATCTGAAGTCTCTTTCCCGAAATTCAGCTTTGGTGCAGAACTACAGCCACTAGAGCCAGTCCTACAATGAGCTTTCCTTAGTATGTGCCATTTCTGTGTCTGAAGCCATTGAGGAGGAGAGTGGGAGTGGCAAGGTGGATGGTGGGGGTGTGGCCTTGACCAACTGCCACTTTTCTCGTTTGAAAGCCATGATGTCTCTCTCTCATGGGTTGGCCAAATTCTCTGGGCGGGCAAAGCAGAGAAAGGGGAGTTAACCTTGCTTGTTATGACCTCATAACAAGCAGATTCCAAAACGGCTCATCTGAGCTTTCTTTTTCTCAAAGGCAGAGCAGGATACCCAGGGCTCGGTTTACACCTATCACCATTTCTAGCCACTGGGGGACCATAGACAGGCTGGGGGAACTCATATTAATGTTAAAAAACCTCATAAAGTGAAATTTTCATGCCATGGGACCTTTAAATAATCTGAACTGTTTTTTTTCCCTCTCTGATTTATAAGTATCTGGGGGAAAAAATGAGTGAGGATGACTGCTTTTTGTCCTAAACTGCAAGGAAAAGACAAGGACATACATTGGTCATCATCAAAGCTTTATGTGTATTATCATTGTTGTTAAATTAAGTACAACAGGTTTCTGATACTTTTCAGTTATTTCTTGTGATATCTCTGAATTGTTTATATGTTATGTAGACAAATATACTTGGCAGTAATGATAGGCATCTCCTACTCCAGTACATTATAGTTGGTTGGGTAACTATAGTTAAGCTTACTAGCATGTCTGGAATGTTGTTGTTTTTTTATAGTTAATTATAGACCACCATGAGCGAATCTGGCACAGAATTTTTAGTTTTACGGCCTCAAAATGCTATTATGTTGAATACACATTCACGAGGATTACCCAAACACAAGGCATGAGTCTGCCCATTACGAGGATCATCTGAACGCACCAGCAGTCATCCCTGTTTACGCCTTTTTTTGGATGAACGTTACTAGATCTCATAAAATCTGGATGGGTGTGAACTGCATAGACATAAGCGAAGCCGCCATAGTGCTTACACCGTTTACTCTAAACTACTTCTGCTAGCTATGGCTACTGTACCCATAGAGAAGGCTAGCTAGCAGCTAGCTGGTTAACCGTAGTTCATAACAGCGTTAGCATTAACGTTACATCACTTTGGGTCGTGTCCCACCTGGGAAATAGCGGCCTAGAGTAGCCAACGCATACTGTAGGCACTGTGACATTAGACATAGTACGACACACTGACCTGTCAAACTTAAACAAGAGAGCGAAAGCTGCTGCAGTGACTTTGCATAATTGTTTTTCTTCCGAAGGGGCTGTGTCAGTAACGTTACGCGACTGGTTTCATCATCGTGCCCTGTGAGTAAAACCAGCAAACTAGTTAACGTTACATGTTGCTGGTGTAGCTAGCTAGCTAATGTTAGAATTTGCGCAGCTGTCTACTTATTTGTTAAAGGGTAAAGCCACTCAGATTAACCACTGTCTGTCCAGCCAGAGGTGTTCAGGTAGCTCTGGCTTGGGCCTAGTTTAAGTAGCTAACATTGTTTATTTTGCCCTTTAGTAACGTTGCTATCGTTAGATAGCAAGAGGTAATTAGCTAGGTCAGCCATGATAGCCAAATCAATTAATATATTTCAGGTGGTTTAACAAGGTTGATTTCTACAGTACTAGGCAGCACTGGCGGCCACATTGGCTAGTAAATGACCGGCTTTGCTAATGCTAACCGTGACGTTGAAGTTATGACATGTTTTAACGCCAAACGGCCTCTTCTGTTGCTATTGCTTTCTGTTAGCCACTCACTCTGCCCTCAGTATACTGTGTTAACTTTATGCTTATTTTCAGGATTTTGAGACAAAGGAAGTTATGTCCTGTCCATGCACTTCGGCTGCCAGGTTGTTCCTAAACACTGCCCACAGAGGTAAGATTGGGAAAGTAACGTTAACGTTACACCCCTTGCTAAAGCTGCATGACATTGTGCTACTTGTTTGTGAAGTAGCTAGGTCTGCAGCTAACGCAGACCGCTGTTCTAGTCAGTCACGTAATGTCAACAGCAGGTGGAAAAGTCACTGAAATTGTTCAGTAACGTTAACGTTAGGTGTAGGAAAGCTGTAGTTGTTACATCACCCAGCCTGTCCTGGATTTGTACAGCTGTGACTTGGCTTCTAGAGTAATACCACATAAAGAAAACTCATAATAAAACACAAATAGTGTTATGTAGCAATAGCTAAGCTAACTTGTTACATCAACCAGAGACCTTAATACTTGCATAATGACAAATGCACACAAACAGCTAGAGCACATATAAATACTATGGACTTCATGCTAACAATTATTTTCATTATCAATTAATGTGAAAATTTCCCCCCTGATTAACAGATCAATTTATTAGTATTTTAAGTGTAACAAAATTGTGAAAAATGGCCTTCACAGTTCATCAGAGCCCAAGGTGACATCTTCAGATGTCTCATTTTGTCCTACCAGTCCAAAGCCCAAAGATATTCCATTTTCTATATATGACAAAGAAAATAGGCAAATGATCACATTAGAGAAGCTGCAGAAAATGTTTGGTATTTTTGCTTCAAGAATGTATGAACTGATCAATCGAATATAAAAATATTTGCAGATACATTTTCTATTAATTGACCAATGGCTTAATCAACTTTTTTGGAATTGTTATTATTTTGCTATTTGCTTGTTGCCTAATTATTATTCAGGGTAATATATGTTGTTGTTCAGAATAACTTAAAATAACATCATTGTAATTAATTTAAAATGTATGTTCACAAACCACAATGTTGTTAGGAATCAAAAGGGGATTTTTTTGTTATAGGATTGTCCTGCTCCCGGATCCAGTTGTTTTCTCTGAGTCGTCAAGGGTCTCGGGAAACTCATTTACCTCCCCAGGTACGGGTGAGGTCGTTTTCAGAGACTGCTGTCTGCTATGCCGCTAAGGATGGGACAACAAAGGACAGTGGAAATGATGGTGGAAAGGTAATCTCTCAGAGGATAAATTCTTCTATGATACTAGTACTACTCTGTAAATAGATGGGATGGTAGGAATCTGATATGTGCTGACGCAGTCGTATTTACACAGAAAAACCTCAGTGAGGGGAAGAGACTCTCTGGCTCCGGAGGATCAGGCAAGGGGGGGAGCCAGCTACGCTGCCCTAAATGTGGAGATCCCTGCACACATGTAGAGACCTTTGTATGTGAGTAAACTTCTCAATATTCAACCACCACTTACCAAGGCATATAATCTGATGTGCATTTTAGTTGCAAAGGTTAAGAGGAGTAGGTGTAAAGGAATATGGCATTGAGGTAATTGGGGTAATCTGTCACAGATGTTTTTAAGTTTGAACACAAAAGTGCACACTAAAAGAACAAAATAAAATGTACAGGAAAGGTTACAAGAGAGATTCTGTCTCCAGAATATGTAACACGGCATCATACAGTGAATATCTGGCATTGTTAGTGCTAGAAGAAATATGGTTAACATTGTTTAATAACACGTAACATGGATCAGGAGGAGAACAAAACAAAGAAGACAGAAAATACAGCAAAGTACCTCAGCAAATTCTCATTTTTATCCCCAATTTGGTGTTGAAATGTGTTTTTATTTTTTATTTTTTTATTATTTTTTTAAACAACATTAAACCAACATTTCTTTTGTGGTACAGACTGTATTGGTGGACTGAAATAACTGAAATAAAATGTTACACCACAAACAACTACAAAAAGCAATTTCCTGCCACTGTTTGTAAAAGTAAAGACCTGCAAATAAACGCAGAGGGATTGGTTTCATTGTTGTCATCAACTGTGAGTTTATAAGATGCTGCTTAGAAGTGTTGTTTGGATTGTTAGATGGTGTAAACAAAACCTCCTCTTAAACAATCCGATGCACTGTTCCTGCACTGGTTTGTTTTCTAACTTCTGAAACTGTCTGACATTGTAAAGCTTGTGTCAGTGACTGGACTGCTCAACCACTCACCATGAGTCAGAAGTGTCCACCCTCACTGGAAATAAAATCACCCTCCACCATTTTCATTTTAACTCCCCCTTTTTTTTTTTTTTTAATACTTACTTGCTCTTACATTGTATCTGGAATAAATTTACCAACTTAAGAGGTTTGTGGTATACCGTTCATATGCTGTTTATTGTAATGTCTGTCATGCTCTCTTGTAGCCCACAGAGACAAGGGTGGATATTGGTTTAATACTTTAATCTAAAATGTACATGTTTCAATAGAATTGAAACTGAACCTGAATAATACAGAAAACTCGCAGACTAAGCAGAACATTAGTAGATAGTGAAATTACAATCCATTGTGTCAGTGTGCTACAATCTCTGGTTTGTCTCTCCATAATGCATACATGCAGCAATGTGTTGTCATCTCATGGTAACAAAGTGTCCTCTAGCAGTGACAATTCAGCTTCTAGGTGTCACATTGAAGTGCATTGTAAAGAGAGCAATAAAAACAAATGTACTATGTGAGGTAATGCTGGGCAACATGTGTACCAGACATTTATCCTGTTGCATCATGTAGATTAAGCAGTAGGTTTCCCTGTAGGTCAGGACCAGCAACAGACCAGCTTTGGCCAAATATTCCATTTCAGCACAATGAGCAAACCTTTCATTCTAAACTGAGTTATTTTTAAGTCAGTCAGCTTAATGCAACATTGAAAAATTGTTAAACTGTAAATGTTTCAAATGTGTCTTTCAACCAGGTTGGGAAATGTTTTAGTATTAAATGTGTTGTATGTTGTTCTTTTGTAGCATCAACACGGTTTGTCAAATGTGAGAAATGCCATCACTTTTTCGTGGTTTTGTCTGAAACGGACTCTAAGAAGGGACTAAACAAAGAGCCAGAATCTGCTGCGGAGGCAGTGAAACTGGCTTTTGCACAGAAACCTCCCCCTCCCCCCAAGAAGGTGAGAAATTGAAGCAGGAAGACAAAATATGCTTTTAAAGGACTTCCATTTAAGTTGAACATATCTTGTTGTATTAGTCAGTCTGTTATACTTCTATACTGTTATGAAATGTAAACTTCAGGAATTTCCCAAGTGTGGGAATAATAAAGTCTATCTTATCTTCTTTTTCCCCCAGATATATGCTTACCTCGACAAGTACGTTGTTGGCCAGTCTTATGCTAAAAAGGTGTTAGCAGTTGCTGTGTACAATCACTACAAGCGCATCTACAACAACATCCCTGCTGGCAGTCGACAGCAAGTGGAGGTGGAAAAACAGCCGTCTCTAACACCTCGTGGTCAGTATTACTGTTGTCTATAGATATTGCTTTATTCTGCTGCTTATTGGTGTAACCCCTCCAGTTTTACATTAGACAACTCTATTCTCTGTCTTTGGTATGTTTTTTTTATTTTTAGATTCATTTAAACCATTATGTACATAATGCACATGTATTAATTAGGTTTCCACTGCATTTACTTGCATTAATCAATTTACTGTTGCTTTTCTACCTGTAAACCTGACCATCATTGTAGTCTGTACATACTGTAGTCCATAAGAAAGCAAATGGAAGTTTTGAAAAACTCTAAACTATTTTCTTGTCTAAGATTAAAAGCTCCAAATATAAAGAAAATATTGTTATTTTGCCAATCAATTGACTTTTACAAAAGGCCCTCTGTATCTTCTGTGTTTGGATAAAGCTATTTTACTCCTACATTGCTGAGCTTTGACCTACTGTTGGGCCCCATTTTAGTTGTCATTCTATACCAGGCCGAGAGCCGAGACTGACAGAAATGTAGGAGAGAGTGAGGGAGACTGGCATGTAGCAGGACCTGTAATTTAAAACTGAAGATTTAAATGCTACCATTTGGGTTTTGATTCTGGGATTGTTCACACTATTTAAAGAAAAAAACAAACAGGCGGTTTCATTTAAGCTCCTGATAAAGTAAACGCATAGGAGATGTAATCATGCAAGATTACAGTAGTAATCTTTAGCAGGAACAATATGTTGACATGCAAGTGCTGAAACAAATCAGTTGCAATTGTTCAAGTTGTCACATTAAAGGAATATGACTTCTTTTACACGTTAAGATGTTGCCTAATCGAGCCATTTACTCATAAAATCTAAACAAATAACTGATAAGAGGTTGCAGCTGTGGCCTTTTAATTATAACTTGTCTTAAATCATAGTATTGGCATTATTTGGCATTTGTTCAATACAATAATTACACACACAACTGTATAAACAATTTTGCAGGACTGTAGTCATAATGTCATAATGGTAATGATTAATGATAATCTTAATTTGAGTACTTTCATCCTCTCCCTGTAGAGCTAGAGATGAGAAGACGAGAGGATGAGTACAGGTTCACAAGTAAGTGATTAGTCGCCTTACTGTTATCTTTATCAGAGGCCACTTAACAAAGTCATAACACTGAAATAGCATTTTCTTTCACAAGTTGCACAAATGCCAAAATGTACAGACTTCTGACCTCTCAGTTAGAGCTTTGTTCTGCGATTTCCAGGTAGATATTTCTATTAATGTGTTTATAGTCATGCTCAACCTAAAGAATTAGATTATAAAATTATTAATCAGTACACCAGATGATGCAGTTTTATATTATTTGAGGAAATGCAGCTCCAGTTATGGACTAGTGACTACCAATTTACAGTGTCTACAAATTAGCTACAGAGACTGAAGCAACACGATTTCTGTATGCTTAATGCGGACAATAAGATAAGGTAACACAGTAACCCACATTCACATCTGTACTAAGGCTTTTTTCAGTCCAGCTAACCTCACTTAGTAACTCCACACTGGCACAGACTAGGGCACGCATATTTTTAGCCTGCACATGGAAATGTTTCTATGCACAGTTTGACACATACACCACCAATTAATGGTCTGTTTTATATACAATTCCTAGAGAAGTTCTTACTTTACAGTCACAAAGCTTACCCCTGTGGCTTTGCTTATTGTTGCAGAACTGCTGCAGATCGCGGGGATCAGTCCTCATGGAAATGCTCTGGGGGCATCCATGCAGCAACAGGCGAGCCAGCAGGCACCTCAGGAGAAGAGGGGCGGGGAGGTCCTGGACTCTACACACACTGAAATTAAACTGGAGAAGAGCAACATCATACTTCTAGGTCCAACTGGCTCAGGTTTGTGTTGTCAACATTGTCTTAAATTGTAATATTGCACTGTAACACTCAGGTCATTAGGATTTACACTAAATATGCAGTTTATTTGTAAATATGAATCTTTCTGGCCAAAATATCATTTTTCACAGGAAAAACATTGTTGGCGCAGACACTGGCACGTTGTCTGGATGTTCCCTTTGCAATATGCGATTGCACCACACTAACTCAAGCTGGATACGTGGGAGAAGACATCGAGTCAGTTATTGCCAAACTGCTGCAAGATGCCAACTACTCAGTGGAGAAAGCACAGCAAGGTGGGCAGAGGGACTAACTTTGGGTGTAGTTTCCCATGATAAAAATCATACCATATGTTTTTTTTAACACAAGAATCAAAAAAAATTGCAGCAACTGTAAATAACGCAACATTTACTCAATTCTGTCCTTCACCATACCATTTTTTAAAATTTATTATTTTTAATCAAAGATGGACAAATCCCATCTGATAGGGCTTTGAAGAATTGAGTACTAATGTTTTCTCACATTTTTATGGGCATTTTGCAATCAGTAAAATTGGTGTAAAGTTGATTTTGTTGGAAGTATTAAAAATATAAAGCTGACAGAAAAGGGCATATGTAAATATAAAGCACAAATCCAGAGTTTAAAGGAACACGCAGACTTATTGGGAATTTAGCTTATTCACCGTAACCCCCAGAGTTAGACAAGTCCATACATACCCTTCTCATCTCCGTGCGTGCTGTAAAGCTGTCTGACGGCTCCAGCATTAGCTTAGCCCAGCACAGATCCTGCAGGTAACTGGTTCCAACTAGCCTACTGCTCCGAATTGTGACAAAATAACGCCAACATGTTCCTATTTACATGTTGCGATTTGTAGAGTCACAGCGTGTACAAAAAACAACATAACATGAGACACAGCCATCTTCTAACAGTAAACAAACTGGGAACTATATTCTCAGACAGGCTTGCGCGAGCATATCACTCCACCCAAGTACTATATTCTTCCGCCTGAGAATATATTTCCCGGTTGTTTACGGTTAGGAAAGACGCGGTGTCTCATGTTCGTTCTTTTTGTACACACTGTCACTCTACAAATCACAACATGTAAATAGGAAAACGTATTGGCGTTATCACTCTTCGAGCAGTAGGATTACTGGAACCAGTCACCTGCCTGTTCTGTGATGGGCTGATGCTGCTGGAGCCGCCGCATCAGTTTTACAGCACGCGACGGAGATGAGAAGGTATGTATCGATTTTGATCTAACTCGGGAAGTGCAGTAAATTCCCAATAAGTCGGCGTGTTCCTTTTAAGACGAGCCACAAACTAATTTTAGTCTGTATGAACATCATGACACAGTGACAAAAAGGCCTTTTTCCACCATTAGTCGACGTACACTATAGGACAGTATGACAACCTGTTTAATAGCAGCAAACAGTTGATTATTTATTATCACCCTGTTATGTGTTATAAATGATGGAGCTACATTTACAGCATTCACTCATATATACAAGATAATTTTGCCAACAACAAAATGTAAATTTGTACTACTTTACCCATGTAAAGATTACATTTGTTTACTTTTACATCAATTTTACAACAATTACTGCATTATTCAGCTACAACCTGTTTTAAATGTGCACATTTATATCACACTTCAAATTTCCATTCCCTCCATGGGTAAGGAATGTGTAATTGGCTTGATCTAGTTGGACATGCTTGCAGGAAGAGGAAGGAAGCAGGAAGAAGTAAAAAAAAAAAAAAAACTAGGATTAACAAAAGGAAACATCAGTGTCATTTTTACAAGGGTGTTTTTTATTTTTTTCCACTGCCCTTCAACTGTTGAGACTTTTTTTAACATGATTAAAAGTAAATTATGTATAGTGTAAGATGAAATGTGAAGTAAACAATAACAGTTTATTAGAGACAGGGACTGTCTCATGTAATTGCGAGAAGTGAAGCTTAGGCTGTCTTGGCTCCAACTTTGTTTTTCATGTGCAGGTATTGTGTTTCTGGATGAGGTGGATAAGATTGGCAGTGTGCCTGGAATCCATCAGCTGAGAGATGTAGGAGGAGAGGGAGTCCAGCAGGTTAGTATTCAACCCAAGTTGCACTAAATAAAACTTTAATGCAGTTTGTTTGATAGACGCTAATCTCAGAATACATTTTTGAGTTTGGATTAAGAAATGAAATAGCAGATTTATTATTTACTGTCACTGGTTTCCTCTTGTTTGTGTTTTTTCTCTTCGTCTTATCAGTGCCGGCCCTAGGTGCCCTGGGCAAGATTTCAGCTGATGGCCCAGGGATACCAGGGGATAGATTTAAAAGTGCATCTGTAAAGAAAGGATGAGCATTTGTGAAACAAGGGGTATTTTACAATATAGTGTAAATACAATAGCTGCTGTGAAACCCAGTTAATAATTACATAAGCAGTATTACAGCCTATAACATTCTAAACAGCAGAAATATTAGGGATCAGTTTATACCATTTATAATTTCAATATTTTAACTACAGAAATAGTTGTCATGACTATTCCTTCAAAAAAATGTCATGCAAACTCAACTGCAAGTAAGAGTACACTAACCAAACTCTTTAGTGCTGACAGACTGTGAAGATTCAGCATGAACAAACTTAAATAACTCATTGGATAGAAACCAAGCCCCTTTTTTTACAATGTTGCATTTACAATGTACTGGGTTCATTCAAATTCATATTTTATATTGTCAACATGCTGTTTCATATTAGTTAGAAAGTACTGATAAAAACACAAATAGTATGGTATATTTTCTCTTCAGAGCAGTACATAAACATAGTTTTTCAGCTTAGCCTAAACATTTTCCATAGCCTTGCAACCCTAAATTTACCTACACCATGCACGGATATCTATTTTGTCAGCACTTCTTACATGCATGCTGCTCTTTGACACTTAAAATGCAAGTGCTTAAAACTGTTAACGTTACATAAGCTAACTAAGTACACAAAGATCTCAATAAAAATAAAAACTTAGGACTTATGTCACAACACACTTCAAAGCGGCAGTAACTTAACATTATGTTAATTCTAGCTTTTAGTTTGCTAAATAAGGAAACATGGACACAACTATCACCCATCCATAACAAGCTAACGTCAGCAGATGACTGCAACAGAAAAATGATTGATTCAGCACATTACCTCTCTTTTTCACATTTTCCTCCTTCTTTACTTCTTATTCACCCTGGGTTCCCGAGAACATCTGTCTTTTTTTGACATAGCTGGTTTATTAACCAGATATTAATTACGGTCCATGTCACTCACTTCTGAGAAGTCGCCTGCCCTCCTCCCCCATAATGAGCACAGGTAACGAGCAGCGGGGTTGTGATGTGGCAGGGTGATGCCGGGGACAACCAAGAAAATAGGTCCTTTTTAAATAGGTGGTTTAGTTCTGTTTTCTTGGCTTCTTTTTGTAAAATTACTAAATAATAGCATGAAAGTGGTATTATATAAAAATATTAAGTAATAGTTGAACACAATTTCCTTGTTTTTATTTTTTATTATCTTTAACTATTCCTCACTCATTTGGGGCGTTTGCCTATATTGCCTTATGCCACGGGCTGGCCCTATGTCTTCTATTAGTTGACCTAAACTTGTGTTATGGACATTTTTTCCTTTTCCTTTGTCAGGGGTTGCTTAAACTCTTGGAGGGCACAGTCGTCAATGTTCCTGAGAAAAACTCGAGGAAACTGAGAGGAGAAACGCTGCAGGTAGACACAACAAACATTCTGTTTGTTGCATCCGGTGCTTTCAACGGACTCGACAGAATCATCAGCAGAAGAAAGAATGAAAAGGTCAATTTAACACGGCTCATATGTACCGACTGTCAGCAGACATCTAGCCAACGCTCCCGTTTGTCATCATTTCTGTATTTTAACTTGATCCTCATGTTTGACAACTCTTTAGTATTTGGGTTTTGGAACTCCTTCCAACCTGGGGAAAGGGCGCCGTGCAGCGGCTGCCGCAGACCTGGCCAACACCAGCGGTGAGACGGACACCGTAGCAGAGATTGAGGAGAAGGACAGGCTGCTGAAACACGTTGAGGCCAGGGACCTGATTGAGTTTGGAATGATCCCAGAGTTTGTTGGTCGACTTCCTGTGGTCGTTCCTCTGCACAGCCTGGATGAAGAAACGCTAGTCCGAATCTTGACTGAACCACGCAATGCTGTGGTACCCCAGTACCAGGCTCTGTTCAGCATGGACAAAGTAAGGGCTCGGATATAGTGGGTACTTTAGCCAGGTTCAGACAGGTAGCAGCGCTGTGTTGAACAAACACTGCACCCTTTATTCATTTGGGACATAATGAAAAATTTGACTTTTGGTGTATATATTTCTATTCTAAAGTATTACCCAGGCATCCATCCTTTTATACACCTTCAGGTAATTTGGACCTCACTTTACCATTTTCATTCATTTGAATGAGACCACTGCTTTACCTCCAGTGAGGGTTCCAAGAAGGGGCCTCCATTACAGCGTCATCTAGTCAAATACTTGCAAATGCACATTCTAGGTAGATTACTTTGTAATGTGCAATATACAGTACAGGCCAAAAGTTTGGACACACTTTCTCATTCAATGAGTTTCCTTTTATTTTTTATGACTATTTACATTTTAGATTCTCCCTGAAGGCATCAAAAATATGAATGAACACATGGAATTATGTATATTAACAAAAAAGTGTGAAATAACTGAAAACATGTCTTATATTTTAGATTCTTCAAAGTAGCCACCCTTTGCTTTTTTTATTAATAAGGGAACAAATTCCACTAATTAACCCTGACAAAGCACACCTGTGAAGTGAAAACCATTTCAGGTGACTACCTCATGAAGATCATTGAGAGAACACCAAGGGTTTGCAGTTATCAAAAAAAGCAAAGGGTTGCTACTTTGAGGAATCTAAAATATAAGACATGTTTTCAGTTATTTCACACTTTTTTTGTTAAGTACATAATTCCTTATGTGTTCATTGATAGTTTTGATGCCTTCAGTGAGAATCTACAATGTAAATAGTCATGAAAATAAAGAACGCATTGAATGAGAAGGTGTGTCCAAACTTTTGGCCTGTACTGTATATACAGTATTTCTGCGGGTACATAGTTTATTGTCTCCAGTGTTGTATAAAGTACTAGAAAGCAATACTTGAGTAAAAGTACAAGTATCGTACTAGAAAAAGACTTTGGTAGAAGTGAAAGTTACCTTTTAGAATATTAAGTAAAAGTCTTAAAGTATCTGATATATACTGTACTTAAGTATCAAAAGTAATTTTCTGATATTTAATGTACTTAAGTATTTGAAGTAAAAGTTTTTTTTTTTTTTTTTTAAAGCAAGCGGTTAGAACTTTTATTGTGAACTTTATTGTGGCTTTCTTATAGTAAAGCATAAAGCATATTCAGGGTTCCCATATCTTCTTAATCTCACTCATCAAATCAAAATCACTTTCTGTTCGTGGACTTTTCTTAAGTTCAAAGAACAAACGGCAGATTTTTAGAGCTGACATCAATGTACAGAAACATTTCTTGCAAATACGGCCACGGGTGTATGACGTTATCTTCACCACTACCCTGTTCACCGAGTTCACCGCTATCGCCGGGGTGGTCGTCTACGATAACGGGAGGTCCTCCAGTAGGTGCTCGTGCTTCCATGGCGGTTTCAGTTGTGCGTCCTCCTCCTCCTTTAGCAACAAACGAGCGCTGAAATAGGGCGTGCGGAGCGTGCGTAATGCAATCTAGGAGCAGTGATCCGCCAAAGCTCCCTTATTGCAGTCGCACACATTTCTTCTAATTTTATTTTTTAGTAACGAGTAACGAAGATGCTTTGTGGAAATATAACTGAGTAAAAGTATAAATTTTATCTAGGAAATGTTGTGGAGTAAAAGTGAAAGTTGACATAAATTTAAATAGCCAAGTAAAGTACAGATACGTGAAATTTCTACTTAAGTACAGTAACGAAGTATTTGTACTCTGTTACATTACAACACTCATTGTACAGCCCCTTTTTTCTATCGGATCTACTGGAAAGGAAATGTTAGGAATTAATCTAACAGGAGGTATCTATTTGTTTATACCTGAACGACTGGATATTTAGAATTGAAATTAATCTGCAGTGTTTTTGTTTCAGTGTGAACTCAATGTGACTCCGGATGCCTTGAGGGCCATAGCCAGGATGGCCCTGGAGAGAAAAACTGGAGCTCGTGGGCTCAGATCCATAATGGTATGTGATTTTTTTTTTTTTTTTTTTTTTTTTTGGTCAAGGGTATTAAACTTAATTATTTTTGTAATGTTGATGAAACACAATAATTAAACATGTCTTCGTTTTAAATAGGAAAAGCTCCTTCTAGAGCCCATGTTTGAGGTGCCACACTCTGACATCATGGCTGTTGAGCTGAACAAAGACATTGTCCTAGGAAAATCACAACCCAGATATATCAGGTCAGTGTCTCTCCGCTCACAGGACATGGCTACATGGAGATCCGATTCCTTCAGCCCAGCTCACAAGAGTCTCCAATGTTGTGTAGTTTGAAACCTAATCTGGAGTTTCCATTTGAATTTCAGAGCTCCACCCAAGGAGTCTACAGAAGAGGAATACGACTCGGGCATTGAGGAGGAGAACTGGCCTCGGCAGGCGGACGCTGCTAACAACTGAACCATGTCACTTATTTCACCCAAAGACAGTCTCTGTAATCTTTAGATCACTATGAACGTCTGGATCACAACTCTGGGTTTTACTCAAGTCTCTGACAAACAAGCTGTGGACCCTATAGTCGAGGTAATGATGGCTGGTGGTTTCCACTGAAGAGTGTTTTCACAATGAACAAGTTAAGAGAGTAACAACCTTTGGTCCCGTGCATCAGATGTTAATTCTCTAGCGGTGCACTCGCAGGGTGGACCTTTTATAAAATATTTCAATCTCTGGGGATTGTTAACATTTTTATCTATATAAAGATAATGCAATTTTATTCATGAAATTATTTGTAGCTAGTTTGTTTTCTCTTTTTTTTTTTTTTGGTGATGGGCTGCATTGGCCAGGGAAGCAAATGGATATTATGAGATCGTACTGAACACTTGAGAAGAAGTGGAGCTGAGGAAGTGTAGATGTGATGTGACCATGTCAAGTGATGCCTGATATCTTAAGGCCATAATATTCCAAGAGCACATGACTATTTTGATGTTCTTTACCACCATTGTGATAATGGTGTTCACATTAAAACTTCGCTGTTGAGCTACAATGCATTTATAAACAGTTTGTATGACATGACCTCTAATTAAAGTTCACAAAACCCATTGTGAAGTGTAACGCATCGGCACACTAAACGGGGAAGGTGAAAAATGATGGTAACCTTTTAAACAGCCAGAATGGTTATTTTTCAGTGTTTTTCCTCCTCTTGCAGCCCACTCTTTAGGGAACTATCTGTTTCTCCCAGACCTCTTTATGACAGAACTGGATCAGAAGACTGTTTCTCACAGCAGGATTAGCAGGTCCATCAGGTAACTTTGAAGTATTAATGAGGTATCCTCCCTCTGAAGTTTTGTAGTAGATATCCTCCAACATACAGTACGAATGAATGAATCGTATTTTCAAATCTGACATTCAAGCTTCATTGTATGGATTCAAATCGTAATCGGACAGATAATCTTTTTCACAGTTGGTTGGATGCTGCTCCCAACCCGCTTTGTCAGACACCCCTAAGCACAACACACCTATTTTTACTTTCTTTGTGTGCCCCAGCGTTATAAACTAAACCTCACCGGTAGTGATGTAATATCCTGTTACTAACGTCTGTAATCAAGCCTAAATGCTCTCTGACTGAACTGAACCACGCTGCTGTACTCTTTAAAATGCTGTTTGTGCTATAAAATATAATTAAACTAGATCTGTTCTTCCTTTGCGTTTAAGTTTCCTTTTCTTTCAGTTAAATTTCAAAACTGCTTTTGTTTTCAGAGGTCTGTTACAGAACCTGTAAGTCCCCCATGTTTGTGAATCTTAAATGTATTGTGATTGTTTAAAATATATAAATAAAATGTAAATCTCTGTACAGAATTTGAATTATTTATCTTTAAACTTGTCTGCAAACCAGCAAGTACACTTTAAATGAATTTGGTTACCAAAGTCAGTTTCAAAATGTTTCTCAAACATTCTCAACACATAATGAAACAGGAAATGAATGTGATAGACATACACACTGCTGCCATGTCCCTTTATGTAATCAGCTAATCTCTGGAAAGTATGGTGCTGTTCTTTGTTACCTCAGCATTGCCTAATCCCCCCAAATCCTGATTGAAATTACAAAGTCACACAGTCTGAAACGTGGCTTTGAATATAGATGGAAAAATGATTAAAGATTTAGTGAAAATTATATATCTTGCATTGTTAATGTATTAATAGTATAACAATCAAATATATTATTTGGTATTACTCTGGTATATATATGTAAATATGTATAAATACTCCATTATTTATAATTGTGCAGGTAGGATTACAGAGGAGATGTCTGGGGTAGTATTGGTAAACAACTCCTCAGATGATTACAGAGGCTTAGTGATGAAGAGGCTTATCACGTATGATGATGTCTTTGTGTTAATCATTTACTCGTCAATGCTTCAGAGGGCTGTGGACCTGAGAGAGAAAACCTGACAAAGGTTAGTATCAATAAAATGGCAATGAAGGTCTGATTCGATAACTTTAAACTCAGGAACTCTGTTTCTTCTGATGAAGGTCGTTTGTTGGTGAAAATGAACACTCTGGAGGATGTCCCATTTCAGACCCTACTGGGCCCACTGGACGAGGAAGTGCAGCTTGTGACGGCTCCAGACATCACTATACCAGACTGCCATCGGATACTACGAGACACTGAGGTCACACTGAAGTGAACATTCACATTTTTTCTAAGTTTAATTTTTGGGATGACTTCATTTCTTCTCCTAGTTATTCATCAGAAACATTTTTGGGAAAACATAGAACATGGGTCCATTGGGCCCAATTTCATTGTAATGTATTTTTAAAAATGCTTGTTCCTAGTACAATTCTGCACTACTACATTAAATTTGCCACAGCCCAGATAAAAAATGTCAGGTATTGTGCATGCTGGCTTACAGGGACCCTTGTATAGCGGAGCCATTATGAATGTTAGTGCTTTTCCTCTTGTGACTGGAGTGTGTTGTGTTTAGGTTCTGTTGCTGAAAAGCTTTTTTGTTTGTTTTTACTGCAGTATGGATTCAACCTGGAGAAATGGATCTTAACTGGGCAGCAGCCAGACTGCCAGGCCCCCTCCTGTCCCCCCTACTGGCTGATGTTCAGCAGCTCTGAGGAGAGCTGCAGGGCCAATCGCAGGACCAACGACCCGTGGGACCTGAACCCTCGACCCCGCAGTCACAGCCTGAACTCTGCAGACACTCGCCGGCTGCACCATCGCACCGTCAGGTTCCTCCTGTCTGACTCTGAGGATGACGATGGTTACCATGAGGATAATGAAGCCTCCTCCAACGAAGATGCACCTCGCTCCATCAAGAGCAGAGAGCAGCACCGGAGCACTGCACCCAAAGACCCAATCTCCAGAGTCAAAGACATGCACCTTGGTCCTTCCACTCACCACAGTAAGCCTGCCTCACCTCAGAGCTTTAGAGGCTCTTTACCTTCTCTCCAAGACTGCAGACAACCTCTGCGAGCACCGGAGCAGCACAGGTCACAGCAGGCCAGCCCCTTGCCCCACGGGCAGAAGAACAGCAAAAAGAGGCAGCGTTCACTGGGCTCTGTGGGCAGAAGGTACTCCCAGGACACACCACCTGCTCACTCTTCACCCAGGCTGCAGCAACAACGACCCTCCTCTGCAGGGCCTGTTGTCAGAAACCACAGACAGAAGGTTTTGATTTTTTCTGTCAGTGTCTCTGAGAAAAATATTTATCATTTCTGTTCTTACCTTTTTTTCTTTTTTCCTATTTCAATGTTATTGTCATCAGACCCTGAGGACTGGTGGCTCTCGTGGAGTTTTCTTTGACTCGGCAGCAGAGTTGGTGTCAGCACTCAGCCAGGAAGAGAGGGAGCTACTTGAAACCATCACAGAGAAGGGCTACCCTTTACGCACAGCTTTTCTGGCTCTGCAGAAGACAGGCTATCACAGCCCGGAGAAGGTAGGCGCCACTTTGTGTTCAGATGTTGTTAATCAACATGTCTTCACTGGTTTATAAACCCTGATTATGCATAAATAAAATATTTTTCAGTCACCTTCAGGCTTGATAATTATAAAATTAAAACTTGCACATTACAATAAATCAACAAACCTGCATTTCTTTTTTGTAATAAGTTGGCAGAGAAAATACACTAACAAAACATCCTTATTTACACTTATGTGTGGGCTCACAGATTGGTGACCAAAGGTCTTATTTATGCAAATCTAACTTGTGATATTTGTATATTATCAAGACCCAGCATGTCATTCTCGATCCTTTGTCCTGTTTTCAACAGATCCTAAAATACCTGGTAGCCAACGGCCGTCTGTGTGAGCTGGGTTATGATGAAGCACAGGTGGAGGAGGCCTTGGAGATGTTTCAAAACTGTGAGAGCAAGGTGATTGCTGCTTTTCAGTGTTTACTTTCCAAAAAGGTTACAATAAAGCCACACCACAGCCATACCTTAATGTGTATTACTTGCAATTATTTTTCAGGCTGCTGAGTTCCTGCGCCTTCTGACTCAGTTTAATGAGATGGGGTTCCAGCAAAGTGCAATCAAAGAAGTGCTGCTTGTTCATGAAAATAACCGTGAGAGGGCTCTCGAAGAACTCATGACACGCATGTCTTCAACATAACATCCATTGCTAGTCTGCATGGAGAAAAGATCATTTTCTACAATATGTGAAATGTCCTAAAGATATTGTGTGCTCAAATGTAATACTTAACAGATACTGCTTTAGGCTCAGAGTTAACATAAAACCTGTGCAACTCAACCATAGGGGCTAGAATGAAAACATGCATGTATTGTACAATTAGAAATGACAAGATAATAAATAATTACAATTAGTAGCGATGAATTTATTTCATAATCATTTATTTACAGATTTAAAAAAAAACAAAAAAGCACTTAAAATATTTTGTTTCTGAAAAGCTAATTTAGCTGTCATCCCAGCTGGAGGAATAAAAGCATGGTGTGCTGGCTAGCTGCTACAGTACTAAACAAAAGTAGAGCTTTAGATATGGTTAATGTTTAACTTTAAAAGGCTGTAACCCCCAAAATAAAAATGTAAAATAAAAAAACCTTGGGGCAAAAATTGTTAACTTGCCCCAGTAGATACAAGAGAAAACTGCTACAGCAGTAACCCGAAAATAAAGTTAAGAAAACAGGATCGACAGAGATTCAAAACATTCAAAGATTGAAATATTTACACATTTTGTTTACATTAAAGTACTACACCTAACTACCGCTGAGCTGGATGCTGGAGCCGCTCCTTTAACCCATCACTGATGACTGACAGTGGAGTTCAGCACTCCTGACTTCACGTTCGATTGAGAAGCCTTCGAGAGGTCTCTCTGTAAAGAGAAGTGAAATGTAACGGTCAGTATCTTCGGCCATATTGAAGAGGTCAAAATACCAAATGGGTTTGTGTATTCAGTGTTGTGGCATAGTCATATGAAATACTTATGTATATATTAGTTTTGGAAAACTATTTTTGTCATGATGTCCAGATTTCAGAGTACTGTGGTGGAAAGTTAAACTGTTGCCAGGGAACAAGTGATAAAGTCTTTGGTATGTGAGGAAATTTATTTATTTATTTTAAAAAAGGAACACGCCGACTTATTGTGAATTTAGCTTATTCACCGTAACCCCCAGAGTTAGACAAGTCGATACATACCCTTCTCATCTCCGTGCGTGCTGTAAAGCTGTCTGACGGCTCCAGCGGCATCAGCCCATCACAGAACAGGCAGGTGAATGGTTCCAGTAATCCTACTGCTCCGAATAAGTGACAAAATAACACCAACATGTTCCTATTTACATGTTGTGATTTGTAGAGTCACAGCGTGTACAAAAAACCACGTAACATGAGACACAGCCATCTTCTAACCGTAAACAAACTGGGAACTATATTCTCAGGTGGAAGAATATAGTACTTGGGCGGAGTGATATGCCCGCAGCAAGCCTGTCTGAGAATATAGTTCCCGGTTTGTTTACAGATAGAAGATGGCTGTGTCGTCGTTTTTTGTACACGCTGTGACTCTACAAATCACAACATGTAAACAGGAACATGTTGGCGTTATTTTGACACTTTTATCACAATTCGGAGCAGTAGGCTAGTTGGAACCAGTTACCTGCAGGATCTGTGCTGGGCTAAGCTAATGCTGGAGCCGTCAGACAGCTTTACAGCACGCACACTTGAGAGAGGAGCTATGTATGAACTTGTTCTAACTCTGGGATTACGTGAAGTAAAATTCCCAATAAGTCAGCGCGTTTGTTGTTTTTTAAGGAAGAGTGGAGGATTAAACTTTACCATTTTCTTATTATTTACAGCTCAAATACAAATTATCTGGTATGTATTTATTGTATGTATGCATTGTCTACCACTATGTAAATTTTGTATTTTTTTTTTAAAGATTTTTTTGGGGCGTTTCAGGCCTTTATTTTGACAGGAACACTGAAGACATAAAAGGGGAGAGAGAGGGGGAATGACATGCAGCAAAGGGCTTCAGGTCGGAGTCGAACCCGCGGCGTCGAGGAGTATTCCTCTATATATGGGCGCCCGCTCTACCAACTGAGCTATCTGGGAGCCCACTATATAAGTTTTGATGGAGATTATCAGTTTCTAAATATTAACATTATGCAGCCTTGGCAGACGCATGCACGGTTGCTTTTTAGTTGCTCCACTTAATGATCTACATTGTTACTGGACAACCAACTAAACACCAAGAGAGGGCTCAAATATTTTAAATTAAGTTGTGTCATCATGCTAGAAATCCTTTGTCATTTTACAGATGGTTGATAATCCGGCTTGTTTCAAAAGTCTTTCAAAAAGGGGAAATCTTTCTTAAGATTTACAAAATGTATTTTCTAAGACTTACAAGTCTAGATCAAACAGGCTTTAACCAAAATTTTGCTTTAGCCCAACTAAATAAAATGGCGGTTACATGGTAAGCCATACATTTACTGGGTTAACTATATAATCCTACAGACTTGAGTGGACCTTTTTTGTAGTGAGGGACTAACTAAACAGATGTAAAACCGCATTTACCGCAAATTCCGAATAGGACCCAGCAACAGAGTTAAAGGTGAAGGTGTGATCTTGAGTATCCTGAGACCTTAGTGTGCCACTTGGAGTGTTTCTAAGATGGGAGATGTTTTCCTTGTTTCGCTCTAGTGCACGGGGAGTCTTTCCATGTCCAGGGGTTCGCAGGCCAAGACCCTACAACGAGACCAGCTAGAATGATAATGTGCCTTTTCCCCCCCCACCTTTTTCATTTTAATTTATTTCAGAATATAGGACAAAATGAGGTGCAAAAAGGAACACACATTTGCACGTTACTATGAAAACAAAGAAACTCACGTGCAGCTTTTGGTAGAATTATTACTTTAAGAGCATCTTCATTTAACAAGATTTACATTGTCTATTGCTTATCTTCAAAACATAAGCACATCTGCATACAAACAAATTAGTTTAGGAGTGTTTAACTGCCCTGAAAAATCATCCATATGCAAGTTAAACAAAAACAGACATTATTGCACCCTGCCTAACTCCATTATCATAAAGAATAGACCAGATTAGATCAGATACAGAGCTACCCAATTTTAACCGTCTGTCCCACAGGCCATCAAAAACACATGAATTTTGCCGGTGAGAGAAGTCAAACGGGCGACAGTGAGCCTACCTTGCTGGCAGACAGAGGTGGTTTCTGGATGGAGGACTGGCACATGGTTCCACCGAGGCCTGAACTAAGGAAGCTGTTAGGAGTGGAGATGGTGGAGGTGACATTGATCTAGTAGACAAGAGGGGGAAAATGGGTCAACTTTTAAACCCATTCACTCGCCCAGGTTCATTTAGGGTCTCTCCGCATGCAATAATCTGCAGCACCATCTTACCTTTCTTACTTTTCCAGGCGTGGGAGTCCCGGCTACCCGCCTTTTGGATGGTGTTCTCATTGAAGTTCCATATAACATGTCCTCCTGTGTCTGTTTAGTTTTCTTCATTTGCTAGTTCAAAAAGAAAAGAATTTAGTCATATCGACAACTCATTTGTGACAGGAATTTTTAAGACTTTGTGTAGTTCTAGATCAAAGTAATAGCACACCCTTTCCAGTTTCTCTTTCTCCTTTTCAGTGTGGTGGTGATCCCACTGCTGCTGCACGTACTCAAGAAATTTCTGTCCATTGACCATGAATTCCTTGCCATGCTTCTGCTCCCAGACATCAATTTGGGCTTTCAGACTCTTTTCCAGCTAGAACAATTAGGAAACACTCATTTTTACATAGTCAACATATAATCACATTTACCATTGACAGTGGACGGTCAGTCTACATAACCGTCCAAATTTCTAAAATGCCCTACAGTATGTCAAAATCAGGTGCACAACAATTTGCACAGGAAATACAGACTAAGATAATTACTGTTTTAATATCCCCATCTGTTGGCCAAAATCGGTAATGCACCAACAACCTCACAGCTGTTTCCACTCTCCGTTATTACTAAGTAGTCTGGATCAACAGAAGTAAATTTCCAGGATAATTGCCTGACATTGCTCCAGATGTCCCTCACCTTCAGCTCTCTGTGCGTTTACAGTTCTCAAACTCTGTTCGCTTCGGGAAACAACAACAAACTTCGAGCTAGCAAGCTACACGCCGAAAATGGCAAGTTTTGAAGACATTTTGGATCGTGCAACAAGGCAGGCCTGCTTGGTTCTTTCGGGAAATGATTAAGATTTACAAAGACTAGGTTAACGGAATTTACAATTTAACTGGGACGTTTGGGACCGATATGAGAGGATACTATGGATGAAGTACACACGGTGATACACTGGTGAGAGCAAATTACATTTAACCACGTATCCAGCTAATTTAAATAGCTCACGTTAAAGTATTGTGTGAACAGTTAACTTTATTTAATATTGTATATGGCGTTTTCTTTTGCGGGGTGTAAATTTTCCACCAAAACAAGTTCCTTCGAGACTTTTGCAGAGCCAACGTTGGATGATTGTGATTGGTTAAAAGAAGTGCAAACAACCCAGAGTGTTTTTTTCCAAGTAAGGTCTGGCAATGCGAGACTATTTACTTATTGAATTTGACAAGTTTATTTATTTATTTTGAGTTCACACTTACAGCTTCTCTCACAAGCAGAAACTTGCTTAAATAGCAATCCTGTTTTTGTACAAAAAAAACCAACAACTTTTAAACATTTCCTTACCTTAGGCAAACTTTTCTGCAGGTCAGCTCTCTGCTTCTCTTCTTTCAGCAGGTTCCCACCTCTGTTGTTGAACCTTGAGGGGTCATTGGCCTTTTTCTGAGATGAGGGGAGGAACATACACCCACCCGTTACCACACTAAGATAAGTTTGTTTTAAATGCTTCCCCATTAAATCCATGAGGATAACACTTACGTCAAGTTCCAAGTACAAGGTCCAGTTCTCCTGCCATTTTGTGACTCCCTCAAACAGTTCTCTGTGGTCCTCGTAACACTTCTTCAGGGTCCTGACCTCCGCCTCATGCAGGTTGAGAAGCTCTTCAGTAAAATCCTCTGGGGAAATAAAACATGCATTGAGACCCACTCTCTCTCTCTGTGATGATCAACAGCATACATTTGGTGTAAAGGCATTGTCCTTTTAACAACAGAAATTCACCATCATGATAGGGAACAAAAGCTTGCTGCTGTTCTTGGCTGTAAAAGCATCTCTCCCAGAAAAGGGCAATCTCCACTCTGATGGCCCCAATAACACGGCTCATGCTCTGCATTTTCAGCACCTCTAGACGCTGGACCTCATCCTGGAGCTTGAAAGACAGATGCACATTATTGAAAATTGTAATGTAGGCGTTAGGTGAGACAACACACCAATTAATTATCTGAAATCACGTATCATTAATCTAAATGACCACATATGGTAGATTTCTTACTGCCTCCATGTTTCTCTTCTTTGACATGACCATATGCTCAGAAAAGGCTTCCCTCTCGTCTTGGGGAATCTGAAGTCTTTCCCACAACTCCTGGATCTTAGTGCGGAAAGCTGAACAACAGAGCTCATTCTCAGCCTTGCGTTCTTGTAACTGAAGAGAGGCATACAAATCATACATCCATTACAACATGATAGACTACATGATATTGTAGACTTAAAGCTGCAGTGGGTAGAATGCAAAAAAATGCCAGAATTTGAAGTTGAGTGAGACACCTTCCTGCAGTTTTCCCTCTCTGTCACAGGGGCAATGCATGTGCAGAACAGCCAATAGGAATGCTTTCTCTGAAAGAAACCTGAAAAAACAGAGCGGAAGATGAGGTGCATAAGTCTAGTTCTCGAAGAACACTTGAATATACAAAAAAAATTTAAATAAAGTGCGTAACAAGGCTAATAGTTTTTATATTTTTTAAAAAATTTATAATCCCTACTAATATAGTTTAAGAGCATCAATGTTGTCATTTGACAGACAAAATTCCTCCTCGTCCTCACACATCACATCCATCTCAAAACTGGTCTCAGGGTGCCGCTCCAGATCATCCATGTATATGATGATCTCCTTTTTGACACTCACAAAATGATCATGACGACGTTCCTGAAAAGACAAGACCGGTTACAACCATAATAAGAAAAAAGGCAAGTAATTAAGAAAAGCAGAACGTCAGTAACACCTTCTCTTTGGTCAGATCATCCAGGTAGGCACGATATGTCTCAAGTTGCTTCAGTGATGGGACAGAGTCCTTGTCAATGCAAAATGGGGTAGTGCACATAATATCACACAGCTCAAGGTCTTTGGCAACAAGGCCCTTAAGCTCCTCCATTCTCTGCTTCTTGTGCTCCTTCATCACATCCAGACGTGTGCGGCTATTCTTCTCCATCTGCAACATGGTGCAGCCATCTTCCTCCTTCACGGAAATCCATAAAGTTAGTCTAAACATATTAGTAATTTTCCACGACAGGTACAAGAAAACCACATACTCCTGAATGAGAATGTACCTCAAAGGGGGGCAGCTGAAGTTCCCTGCACAGATCATTAACTTCCTTATTATGTAACTGTATGTTTTTCAGTAATCTCTTCTTGAGCTCCCCTTCTTCTGCAATCATTAGGTCCAGCAGACCCTGCAGGACAAGACAACCCCAAAAATGTGTCAATTTGTTAGCTCTATCAGAACAACACACAGACTTTAAATCTAATCTAAATTGATGTGGTAACGTTACTCACTTTAATGTGCTTGTGCATATCATTGGTTCTATCTAGGCGTTGTTCCTCCGGAATCCCGATTTCTTCCCAAATATCCTGCAACCTGATCAGTGCTCGGTTGAGGTAGGCAACAGACTCTGCTGCGTGGACTTCACTAGAAAGAAAAGCAATGGTGTGAGTGGGTCAGTGTTCTGGATTTAAAACACCAATCAAAACCAGTCCAGTATTAACGTTGGCGCTAACGAGTAATTCAAAAATTAAGTTGCAGACTCTGTTAGTAGCACAGAGCTAACGTTAGATGCTACAAAGCTAACGTTAGCTTCCCGATGTTGTATTGTAACATTAGTTTTAACATTAAATAATACCAGCTCATGAGTGACATGAGATTAAGACAAATGTAATTACCATTCAAAATTACTCATTGCGGCATACACATTACATAGCGTTACGGCAAACGTTACTTCGTCCCAACGTGACACAAGCTTTGTGCGTCTGCTCACAGTAGCTAAAGCTAGCTAGCTTTATATAAGATCGATGGGCTAGCGTTAACTAATCAGGAAATAAGTTTGCGAAGTTAACGTTAACTCAATACTATTGTTAACGTAAAACACTGAGATTCCAGTTAATTAAAATGTCAAGGTAACGTTACTAACCTCACTCTCATGTTCCACCAGAGACTTCTAAAATGTATTTAAAAACAATATTCCTTCACGCAAAAGCGGTCTTTCAACATAAAACGAATTGATGTGGATAGCTAGCAACCCGTTGTCGACTCCACGGGTTTGAAATTTGCCCCCAAACAACGTCTGAGCTCTGATTGGCTGATTAGAGTGACGTCGACGGAAGTAAACTGCTCCTTTTTTTTATACATGCATGAACTGCTCAGCATCGCAAACGTTTCCTAGGATGGCGAAGGCATGACCCGCCCTTCTCTGCCTCTGAGTCATATTTCTGCCTCTCACGTTATACTTTTCTGCTGATATATTGTAGAAGTATTCTACTTAAGTTAAAGGTCCCATGGCATGAAAATTTCACTTTATGAGGTTTTTTAACATTAATATGAGTTCCCCCAGCCTGCCTATGGTCCCCAACTGGCTTGAAATGGTGATAGGTGTAAACCGAGCCCTGGGTATCCTGCTCTGCCTTTGAGAAAATGAAAGTTCAGATGGGCCGATCTGGAATCTTGCTTGTTATGAGGTCATAACAAGCAAGGTTACCTCCCCTTTCTCTGCTTTGCCCGCCCAGAGAATTTGGCCAACCCATGGGAGAGAGACATCATGGCTTTCAAACGAGAAAAGTGACAGTTGGTCAAGGCCACACCCCCACCCTCCACCTTGCCCGGCCCTCTCTCCTCCTCAATAGCTAGAGACACAAAAATGGCACATCCTAAGGAAAGCTCATTGTGGGACTGGCTCCATGTGGCTGTAATTCTGCACCAAGGCTGAATTCCGGGAAAGAGACTTCAGATACAGTATTAGGGGACCACTAAGGTCTATATAAAAGCATCCAAAGAGCACCATGGGACCTTTAAATAATCACAGGCGTCTATTACTAGGTAGCTTTCCGGTTTATAGGACGTTGGGAGCTATGGTTGTAAGAACGGAGCCCGGACCTCTGTAGGGTCCGGGTTTATTTTAATAAATATTTTAAAAAAAAAATTATGTTTTTTTTTGGCACCTTATTTACATTCAAAGTACTATCATTGAAAAATAGATATGTATGCCTACCTCAAACACTATTTAATAGGCTAACATTAGGCTACTCCAGATTATTTTGAATTGTGATGTTAAAAATAGTAGTAACGTTAGTAGGCTAGTGATTAAATAACTGCTATCATATTGACTTGGAAAAACAGTTAAATGTCGCCCCATAAAACAGTGGTGGAATGTAGTTTAGCCTATGCTACTTAACTAACGTTACAATTTTGAGGTAGCCTAACGTTACTTGTATTTAAGTAGTTCCGTGATGCATTTGCCTACATCTCAGAAGGAATAGTTCATTTTGGAGCCATGAGATTTGTAAAATAAAATAAAACGCCACCTACAATCATGATGAAGAGAAATGCACTTCGATCATTCACTATCTAAATCAACAGGCAATTAACTTCTTACCCTTCCTTCTCTTTTGGAAAAATCACAAAATATTGAGCTGTTTTTCATGTTGTCCATATTATCTCTTCCTGTTATTCATCATTTTAGCTGTCATCGTTTTTTAGAGCTGCATTTATTTTCACAAGGTTTAACTGTTAGCGCATTTACAAACATTATGCGTTTTTGTCATGCTGCACATGACGAAGACGACCGAAATATAAGGAACATTAATATCATATATGATAGATATGTGGCGTTCAAAAAACGGAACAACTGTGCTTTAAAGTAGATCAATCTGGCAGATCTATCTATCTCACTCTCTTTTTCTCAGGTCTATCTGTCAGTTTCAGACCATGACCCCAGTCCGTGGATCCCAGTAGCCTATATTTGGATCTGGTTCTGACTTACCAGTGTTTGTTCTTGCTCATATCTGTTTTTTAATCAGGTATAGGCTAGTATATGATTTCTCATCTCCCTCTGTGTGAATGGTATACTTAATTTTAGACTTTTGAAACAAGCCGGTATTATCAATCATCTGTAAAATGACAAAAAGGATTTCTAGCATGATGACACAACTTAAGTTTTCCCTTTGTATGTATCTGTATCCTCCTATTTCCAGGCCTGCATGGAGCAGAGCAGATTTTGTGGTCAAGGCCCTGCCAGTTGCCAAATGTCATATAGGTACGCTACAGACTCAATGACTCCACACATCTACAATCTGCTTGCAACTGTATTAAAATTGTCTCCATCTATCTCACACACAGATCTCTGATACTTGTCTTTCTTGGTTGTGTGCTGTAGGCTAATTATTTGTCTTTCAATCACTAGTACTAATTACTGCAGCTGTTTACTGTCTACTCTGTAGGTGACATTATTGCATCTGTTTGTCTCATCTATCTATTGCTGTCCAATTTTAATAAGGCTTAAAAACAATGACATTAACACACCATGCTCTGAAATATACACACATAAGCTGTAGGCTGAAACATGTTTTGTGCTTGTTTTAAGATGGATTCAGTTCATTCGAGTAATTTTGACAAAGAAATAACATAACTTAATATTTATTTAAAGTCATTTACTGTCCCCGATGATTAATCAAACTTTAATCCTTATACACAAACACACAAATTTACACGTATAAACTTTTGAGTCTGAAATGAAGAAGTTTATATAGCTAGAGGCAAATGCCATAGAGGATGTACACTGCCTTAACAAATAAAAAATAAATAGGTAAGAAAACTTGGTAGAAAAACTAAGTGAAATTGCAAACAGGCAAAACACAATCCTTTTAGCGTAATGAAAGACAGCCTTTGTTCCCTCATCAGTGGGGATACGTACGTAGATAGAGATTTCTCAGCACTTCCTCACTGAACTGGTAGGTTAGCTTCTTCTTTACTTTTTTAATCTCTCCAGATTTACCGTAGTTCCTCAGAGCTCGAGCCATTTTTTGGTAGGTCATTTTTTTGCGGTTTCCCTTCTGAGTACCCCAGTGGCTGGCCAGAACTTCTTTGTGTTTTGTGGAGAACTGAAAGATGCCCTTGTCCTGGTCCAGCCACCAGATACTGTCACTCATGTCACCGTTTCTTAGCAAATCCAGGAGGAACTGGTACAAGCGGATTTTTTTCTTGTTGCCTGGATTGGAAAATATGAGACTCATCAGATTCATTTAGTCTAGCAGTTATCAATTTTCCCTATGTATGTATATGAGTTTCAGTACATTAGGATTTGATGTTGGTATAATTTGCATTGGAAAACTCACTATTGTCTTTCCTGAATGAGGAATGGTTGTGGTCTTCGAGTTCATCCTCCCCTTCTGATACCTCAAGTGGGGGACTGATTCCTCTTTGTTCCTCTTCTGAGTAGTAATGTCCAGGCGAGGCAGAGGGCTGGTACTGGTAGCACAGGGATGGGTTGTAATGTGGGATCTTTAGGAGACATTTAAAGCACATCATGGTTCAAGTTTACACAGAGGAATGATAGAGCTGCAATTTTATTTAGTTTTGCAGTTATTCACTGTCTGACATTTTGGCTTAAACACTGTCATTGTACTAAAAGAGGAAGTAACGGCCAAAATAGAATTCAATGCTCTACAAAAGCACGTGATGTAGATGACATTTCAGTGAAAATATCCCCAACTGTCCACATCATATACTGTATTTGTAGAGCTGGAATGGCTTCTTCTTTTTTTTTTTGATTTCCATATTGTGTTGGTATTATGGTGGCAGCAATACATTTAGTCCGAAGAATCCATTCTGTTTATTCAGTTCTGGAGCATGTAATCCACATTATGTATATTAACGGCAACAATGTTGTTAATCAATTGTCATTTAAGCAAAAATCCCCCAAAATCCTTGGTTCCAGCTTCTTAATTGTGAATGTTTGCTGATTTTCTTTGTCTTCTATGATAGTAAACTGAATGTTTTTTGGTTTTAGACTGTTGGTTGGATAAATCCAGAAGTCTTTTTATTGATTCAACTTTGGCTCTGGAAAGGGCATTTTGCACAGTTTTCTGACATTTTATGGCAACAATTAATATTCATTGGTGGCATCCCTTGTTAACAATTTAATTTGCAATCATTTTCACTTTAAAAGGGAACAAACTGTGTTAAATAAGTACCTAAACTTAACAATTAACAAAACCCTAGTTTTTCTTTGTGGTTTATTTTCCTGTTCTAGGGTTTATATAGACTTGACTGCTGTGGATAAATGCCTCTTCACTTTGGGGAAATACAGTGATAATATGACTTATGTAAATCACATAATGTAGTAATACTTGACATAATGCTTTTGCGTCAGTGCAAAAAAATGTTACTGCCGCATGCTAGTAAAACGATTACATTCTGGTATTAGATTTAGGGAGCTTTTTTCTGCTCAACATTTCCTTATCAATATGCTTTTATATCAGTATTTCAAGTCACATATGTATATATTATGTCTTCACACTAATAGCCATCACTCATCTCTACACATACTTACTTGTGATGACACAGAGAGAGGTCCAAGTGGTGGGTCCAGGTGAAGGGGCAGAGACTCACTGCTGAAGCGGTATGGCTGAACCAGTTGTTGAGGAGACACAGACTGAAGCTCGATGAGGTGACCCACTGGAGAATTCTCAAAGTCCGTCGGCTGCACGCGCTCCGTGTGGAAGGTCCATCTGTGTTCTGAAAAGTGACAGATGGTAAGGCACTCTGTTGTGTAGTGACTCGTGCTCTTTTCAACTGTGAAATCTTCTCACCTTCATAAAGCTCCCCCACATTGAGGTAAGGGTACAGCTCTGCAGGTGGTCGATAATTCAGTGGTTCATTTGGAATGATTTCCTCTGACGCCTTTGAAGGGGAAAAATTAGATTTAGTCACAGAGAAAGTAAATTTTGAGTCTCTTTGTCCTGACAAAATTAAGTCAAATATGACCATCGGTTGTTACACTAGAATCACTTTTATTTATATATTCAATTTCATCTTTATTGC
The DNA here is from genome assembly GCF_010015445.1 of Perca fluviatilis. Taxonomy (NCBI): domain Eukaryota; kingdom Metazoa; phylum Chordata; class Actinopteri; order Perciformes; family Percidae; genus Perca; species Perca fluviatilis. Next base: position 19,218,352 of record NC_053119.1, on the reverse strand, counting down.
TTCTATTAGAACATAAAGACAGGAAAATGAATAGTATAAAGTAACAGACCAGGTAGGTCAAATACATAAGGTTTACTCTATGTTAAGGGTTACTTTCCCAATTTTCACAGCAAAAAAGAATCCACATCCTTAAAACACAAACAAAACTCCCAAAGGTAAGTCTTCATCTTCTTCTCTGATATATTAATCAATAAATGTAATTCTAAGCCCCACATTGGTCACTAGAATTACTTGGTTACTAGAAAACTTTTTTCTTTTTTTTTAGAAAAAGATATGAAAACACAGAATAAACCATAAAATATTCTCTGAATGTCACAAACGACGAAACAGTAAAGCAGCAGCACTTACAGATGATATGACATATCTATCCATCATGTAAACAAGGCAGCATGAGAATCTTTGTTCTTGAAGCTTCTGATGAATGTTAACTTTTTCTTCTTGCTTCACTAAAAAACGCAATGTCCCTGAGCACTGACTTCACCAGACAAATGGGAACTGAAAGTGAGAAACAAGCTGGACCCTATGCAGCCTGCGTTCATATCACCCAATTGTCAAATCCATATGATCAGCTAGTTCCTGTTGGCCGAGTGTCATGTACAACAAAAGCCAATCGTGTTTCGTGTTTAGCAATTTTCCTGCTTATAAGAGGTATAATCGTACAAGGATTCATAATGACACCTGATTTTTGAGAGTAGATTATAAGCAGTTACAGTATATCTATAATTATTCAAAATATGTTTATATGGTCCAGAGAAATAGGAATGTTTAAGTTATGTTTTCCCTAAACCCTATACCAACTTAGATGCATGTATAAATCCTCTAAAGATATTTGTGCAAACAGTCACACTGTTGAAATAGACATCATTTGTTATCGCATATTCAATGGCGTGCCCTTGTATGCCTCAACTTCCCCCCTCGTCAGTTCAAGTGCTGCAGTGATGTGACTTTAAAAAAACCTAAACAAAATGACATTGTTATTCATTTAACACAAATCAGTCTTGCCTACACTTGTGCAGGAAAATATGATTTACTTGTTGTCTTACTATCAATCACAACAAATCCCCATAACAATTAACTCATGAAGGGATTTTTTTAAGAGTTAGGCTACTGCACACAGGAGCCGAAACCAAAAATGAAGTTTGGAATCGAGCTTGTTCCTCTTTTAGTTTGGCATCATGGTTTCAATTGAGGAAGTACTGACCATGAGAATGAAACCATTGAAAACATGACTGAAATGTCCGGAGCCACTGACTTGTTTGTGTTGTAATATTCCTGCTAGACATTATTAGCTTAAAACCAATAATTGAATCCTATATGATGCTTTTTAACTGTGGTTAAACAACCACTTTTTGCCATTTAAAAAAAAAAAGAAATGTATGACTTATCTCAAAACTATACAGTGAACTAAATGGTATTCCACTGTATTGCTATGTTTGGCCCTGTGGGGATGGAAAGTTACCAGAGGCAATCTGTGGGATGTGATGAAACTGTTTCCTGTAGGCCTACACCAGACAGAGAAAATGAGGCCCTCTCTGGGGTTAAATAGGGCCTATCTTTCGGTGTTTCATAACTGAACATTTAGACAACAGCAGCGAGTTGATACAAAATATAAAAACCGGATGGAGGGTACTTCCTCTAGCAAGACTGTGTCCAACTTCGGCCATCATTTCAGATCATGATCTACTGTAAGTGCAGGCCTGGGGCTTGGTGTGCTTTCAAATATTTGCTCTGTCTCCATCTACTGGAAAGAAATGTTGGACTGGTTAGTATCTAGGCTAGACTGAGTTCAGAGGCAGAGAGGAGACAACCAAAATAGCTCATCGAGGCCCAAATGTATGTATCCCCCGCCTCGGAATTTGGCTTATTTCGGCAGTGGTTGACACATCTAAGAAATTTGAGCTTTGGGGATTTATCTTCATTTCAGATTTCCATGTATTGCTGAATTTCCTCCCCAGCCCCAAATACTGACAGCAGCAGCAGCAGCCAGGAGCGGAGTCCTGGTGTCCCGCGGAATTATTACGGCACTGAGGCGAAATACGCATGGAACATGGCTGCTATGAGGACTTTAACCGCGGCAGGTCTCTTTTTGGCATTTTGCGCTTTGGGACTGATAGCAGTAGCGATCAGCACTGACAACTGGTACGAGACTGACGCCAGGAGGCACCGGGAACGCTGCAAGAATTATTCAAACAAAAGAAACGACCCCGGCTACATTTACATCTCCAACAACAACCTTCCACTTCGCATGTTGCCAAAGGAGAGAAATGTGGAGAGGAGGAGCGACGAAATGCTGTTTCGGTCTAAGCGGCACTTCTTGCCTCCTGCCCCGGCAATGGAGTCCCTTTGCAGTCGGCAATTCAACTCCACCATCACCGGACTGTGGAAAAAGTGCCACCGTGGGGGATTTGACTTGGAGATAGAGGATTTGATCTTTAAAGGTTTGGTTTTGGTGGATTATATCTTATGCTATAATGTGTTTGTGACATGTGTGTCGTTGTGTATGAGGCACTATCAGTAAATACTTTGTGCACGAATGCGCTATCCAAGGTGCTGATGCTGCGCACAGACCCTCAAGGCCTACGCAGTAGCCTACAGCGGAGGACAGTTACAATCGACGTGCTGTGTTGTTTTCCAAGACAAAAGGGCAAGCTGTAGTAACAGAAGCCTCGGGATGCGTACAATAAGCAGCTCTACAATGGTGTGAGTGGGTGGTGGTGGAAGTGGGTTGGGTGATTTGTTTTGGGAGGGGGTGGCAGCAGAGAGCCTTGTGATATCCTCTTCATCTGATCTCAGTGCTTATGTGACATCCTCTTTTTGTTGTTTACATCCACAGGATTGGTTCCGCGCTGCACACCAATTAAATACTACTACTCATCATCAGCGCTGCCCAGAAATCTGCCAATCAATCTGACAAAGACAATAAGGCAGGACGAGTGGCACGCGCTCCGTGAGTTCCCAAAACGCCTTTTCATAATCTTTTGAATACATTTAGAAAAACTTGCCAGTGCCCCAACAAACACTCATTTATTTTGTGTGCTTTGCAGACCTCCAGAGGATGACTGCCAGTTTTGTAGGCATGGCCATATCCATCATCCTGTTCGGTTGGATCATAGGCGTGCTGGGCTGCTGCAAGGAGCATGATCTAATGCAGTATGTGGCTGGACTTCTCTTCCTCATGGGAGGTAAGATTAAAGAGCACTGCCCTGAATCACCACAGAGGGGCGGTAAGGTCTTTGTTAATGAGAGAGTAGTGAAATGATGCATCAGAGGAGATGACAATGGGTTGCTGTTTTTGACTTTTCTTTCTTTCTCTCTGGCAGGGACATGCTGCATTATCTCCCTCTGCACATGTGTGGCTGGGATCAACTTTGAACTGTCTCGCTATCCTCGCTACATGTTTGGAATACCAGAGGACATCAGTCACGGTTATGGCTGGTCCATGTTTTGTGCTTGGGGTGGACTGGGCCTGACGTTGCTGGCTGGCTTCCTGTGTACACTCGCTCCTTCCCTCTACCCTCCACACACACCAGTGGTGCACAAGCCCAGGCAGGAGAACGGCTGTGTGTGACAGGCAGCCGCACATCTAACAGACACCTGTCTCATCCTGAAACAGTGACGAGCCCTGCTGCACAGACAGTTACTGTATACCCAGGGACTCAGAGCAGAGAGAGCCTTCAAACAGCTTGGCACAGAGAAAGCACAGGACACTGGCTCTCGCTCACATGAAGATGAAAAAGAGGTGACATTTGGCATAGATGATTTCAGTTCCTCTGGTGCTTTTGGTTCCGTCCCTCTTCATGAATGAACTGTTCAGTGTTAATTGCTTGCTCTTCAAGAGGAAAAATAGTTATACAAATTTTTTTCCTGTAAAACCTGCTAGTTTAAGGAGAAAAAAGAGAAAAAGAAACACTGGCAGACGATCAACAGCACAACTTTTAAATCTGTATTTACGATCAAACTATGGATGTGAACCGTCACATTTCAAAGGGCAACTGTGTGTCATTATGTACCCATTCAAAACAAGATATGTACATGTACTTTTTGAATTGTATGCGGATGCATTTGTGTTTATTCAAGAAAAAATATGAGCATTAAGACCATACTATGTTTGAGGGAAATGTTTTGTTGTTCTTAAGGTCTTACCCCCATCAAAATATTTTTGAAAAATAAAACAGCCTTGCAAAACTATTATTTCTTCCCATGTAACACACCGAACAGACCTCATATAAACTTCTTTGTGGTCGTCTTTTCTCTTGCATTATGACATGAGTCCACTGGTATGTCAGCAGACACAGAGGTCTGCTAATGGGGTCAAAACTTCAACAGCATGATTTTTAAACAGCAGCTGTTTTATTTCTGTTAGTGATACAAGGAGTCTGTTTTATTCAACCACTTCTGAACACTTTAATGTGCAAATGTCAGCGAGTCAGTGACCAAAACATAGCAACAGAACTGATGAAAAACAAACAATTGAACAATAAAATAGAACAGAAAAAGTGAAGTAATTGTCTGTTGTGCATTACAGTGAAAGAAAAGCTCATTTAATGAACATTAATTATGAAGTAAGAAATTGTTGTAAATCCAGACTACAACATTAACTCTGACAAATTTGTATTATGATTGAATACGTTTTTTTCTTCCATTGACAACATGCATTCCAGGGACTGTTAGCTTTAATTACTTTTCCACATTTATTAGAAACTAAATCTTTCTCACCTCTAATATCATCACTCATTTTCTTTGGTTTCTCTGCTATTTAGCATCTCCTCTTTACTTGTGTTACTCAGATTATATGTATTATCTTCATGGAGTTATTATGTGCAGCTGCAACTTTGAATGAAACCCCAGTTGTTGGTTAAAACCATGTTGGCCACTGGAGACTTGTAAGTAAATAATTATACAATCATGATAGAATAAATGATGTGCTGTATATCATAAATGCGGAGAATTATCTGCATGTTGTGACAAGCTGAAAGATGATTTATTTGACATTTTGAAATTAAACCACTATATTGCAGCAGTAATCCCCTTTTGCCTACTGCTCATGAATGACTTGTACAAACTGCAGAGGGGGAAGTAAAGTATCAACACCACCCTAATTGAAATTTTCCTAATTTGATATTTTAAATAAAAATAAGTATTTGGAGTAACATATCAAAACTCATTGTAAAGAATGGTTCTTTTTGCAGTGTTGCACTGCACTTAACTCGGAACAGTGACAGAACACCTGCCCCATGTGTTTAATGAGGAGAAAATCCTCCATGTACTATATAGCATAAAAAAGGAATTTAATATAGTAGGCTGTCTACTTTCTTCACATACTAATGGCTTATTTAAAGTCTAACTGCATTCACATTTATGAGCTCAGTCTATGTGTTGCATGTCAGATAAATAAATGGAAAAGTAAAAAGTACTTATTTACCCTGAAATAGATAAAAATGTAAAAATGGTCAGTGCTTCAAAAGTAAACATGAAGGTATTGTTTGAGAAAATATGGACTGCCCCAGCATTGATGGAAAGTAACTAAGTACTTAAGTATTGTCCAGTTTGTATTTCCATTTTCTGCTAATCTGTACTACTCATTACATTTTGGAGGCAACTATTTTCGCTACGCCACATGTATCTGATAACTTCAGGTACTAGTTACTTGATTACTTATGGATCATTATGTAAATTATAATCAACTAATGAATTAAGATATATTATAGATGAAGCTACCTGGCAGTATTTAAAGTTACAATCAGCTCCAGTTTTACGAGCTGCATCATTAATGTGATGTAGACATTAATGCAAGATGAGTAGAAAGCTACACACACACCACTTGCTTTGTCTCCTTTGTGGTGCAGGGAATTAATTCCGTCGAAGATCCATTTCAAAAAGGAAAAAAAATTCCAGCACACACTTGTTACCTCTGCATTTTGTTTATTTGGTACACATTAATGCATACATAGTTATAATCCAATAATATAATATATATTATTCTGAAATGGGTCATTTTACATTTACTTTTCATTTACTTTTTTTCTTTTGGTACTCTGAGTATATTTGATGCTAATACTTATGTTCTTTTACTTTTTGAATGCAGGACTTTTACTTAAGTAAAAAAATCTCAGTACTTCACCACCACTGTCTGAGTAAATATTAGACTGTGAATAGAACAGTTTAACAAACTAACTTTAACTCAAGGTCCACTTCCTCCTTTTCAGCAGGCTTTCATCCATATCACACGGTCCTCATCAGAGAATGGACTTTGCACAGTGGGAGTTTTCTCAGTTGTAATGGAATTAGTGCGCTGAAATGCATTTGAAAGCTCCTGAAAAAGCTAAATTACCACATTTTGACCTGTGGATGAGGACCATGATCAGATGCTGTTAAGGTTTGTGGTTAAAATGATTGATTTGAGTAAAAAAGACATATTAAATAAGATGTTTATCAGAGGTTTAGTGAGCTGCTCTAAATATTACTCACAGTGGAAATTTTAACCAAATCTTTTAATCAAATTTTGTGAGCCCTGTGCAGTGCCCCTGGAAATTAAGAGCCATACAGACATATAGGGTTTCTCTGCACATGGAGATTTTGCAGCTCTGGGTATTTTGACGGGGTTGGCTGAGCTCACACTGTGCTGAGCTACAGAGAGCTGTTTTAGAAAGGGGTCCCTCAGGGGAAGCTGGACTGTGAGGAAAACCAGACAGAGGAAATCACACCCAGTTGCGCCCATGGCAGCCCATCTGGCTTCCTCACATCTGCACAGACATGATCTCTGTAAAAAAGTGGGCACGCTTATGACAGTTACTTTGTGGTTGTTGCAGACTGGCTGGAACAAGAGAGTTTTAAACAGTAGTTAAAGAGATAAAATACACAGATTTCTACCAAAGGCATTCAAAATATTAAATAAAAAGCACAATGAGTTGTGGAGGAGGTAGAGTTAATGCCTCTCAAGAAATCAAAACAACTTTCCTCCCATAAACAGCGTGTCTGAAATAAGATATTGTATGTCGACACAGCAGAAGAGCAAGAGAGACTATTTCTTTAGAGATTTAAACAAGCTGTATGTCATTTATGAGTCTATTTTTAGTCAAAATGACATCATCCAAAACCAGTCAGATTTTCAACAAAATGACATTTCATATAAACCACACATTTTACAGATCATAACAGACAAAAAAGCAGATGATGAAGACAGTGGCTGCCTTCCGACAAACATGCTTCATATTTGAGTAGATGACTTCCAGATGGAAGTGGGAGGCAAAGACAGACTTTAAACGCCAATTAACCAGGGCCACTTTGACAGGACAGTCGAGACTGGCACTTGTAGTGCCAACAACAAACATGGTGATGTAAAGACATGACAGACGAAAACCTTCAGATATCAAATGTTCAAAGTAAACCTCAAGCTTCAAAGGATGGAGAGTTTTTTTTAAATACATCACCATATGGCAGTTTACGTATATGCAGGAGAAAACTTATGAATATGATGCAACATGAAATACTTTTGACATCAACATTTGTAATTGTTAAAGACACTGAAACATAATGTCTTGCTTAAAAGTAAAAGGGGAAATTAAGATATGAGATGAATAATAAGCATTTATTTGATCAGTTATAACCTACAAATGTATAAACAACATAATTTAAACCACACAGACAAAAATGTATAGGTATAATATTGATTCAGAGGCTGATAAATCCACTTGGAGGGCTTTTATTTTCATACTCTGGTGGCACAGAGGACTCCATGCAGACATAATTTATGTTCACATTTCCTTTGGAATGTCTTGATGTTTGTGTTAAAGCTCCTTTAAATGACAAGTCCAAAGAATGGGGATAGCCAAACGTCAGAGATATTAATTCATAAGCCACAACTTTCCAGTTGTTTGTTGAACTGGAGGGTCACACACACACACACACACACACACACACACACACACACACACACACACACACACACACACACACACACACACACACACACACACACACACACACACACACACACACAGAGCTTTCAATAACCACACTATGAGCCAACATTAAGATACTCTGTCTTTAGGCGGTTCAGTCTGGTACCATGACTGCGAATGATGAGAGACAGCAGCTCGTGTTTATCTTTCAGTCCCAGAGAGATGTCTGTAGTTTCCCTCAGAGCTCCCCTGATGTCACTCACTTGCTTCATTACATAGCCGTTCAGCTGTTGCTCCTCTCTCAGCTCAGTTTCTTGACTTTGTTTAAACTTCACCTCCAGCTCCAGCAGAGACTTGTCCACGTTAGAAAACGCTTCTCCGATCTGGGAGACCTCCCGCTGGAGGAACTTTCCGTAGCTGTCCTCTCCGTCCAGGTCGTGCGCCACAGTCCGGCCGATGCTCTCCAACAGCCGCGCCGCGTCCTCCGCCTGCAGCGTGGTGATGATGAAGTCGTCCCTCACCACGGAGTCCCTCTCTTCAGAGGCGCCACATGGATACACATCCGAGAATTTAAACAGCATCTGGCAGTCCTCGGGGTCTTCAGTCTCCTCGTAATCCCCGTCCGGGACAAAGAAGTGATGGAAAGTGCCATTGGAGATCTCCGGTTGGAGGGGCCCGGTGTAGACTGCCGAGCAAAACGGCAAAAATGTGACTATGATGAGCAGCAGCGGGACAGGATCCATCATGCACCCCTTCTCTCTCTTTGGCGAACAGCATCTGCACTGGCAGCCGGAACCAGCGCACAGTTTTCATCCCGACTCATGTTACACAGTCCCCCGTCACCTAAAAGGCGCAGACCGCCTGTTTAAAGCTACAGTAGGAGGGCCCCTGGTGGCCCCTGATACTCCAACCACACTTTCTAAGTCACACAGAACAATATAACTAAGCCTATGTTGTTTTCAAGACCTCAATGGTCGTGGTTTCAAACCTTATGAGTAGCTTTTAGTTTTGTTACAACAATTTCACTTTTCATTATGAGGACACATCAGACTCTAAACTCATACTATGACTTTTTTGTGACTTTTTCAACAAACTATACTATGACTTTTTTGTGATTTTTTTTCTCAACATACCATACTATTTCTTTTTTGTGATTTTTTTCGACATGCTATACTATGACTTTTTATCTGGACTTTTTTCGACATACTATACTATGACTTTTTAATGACTTTTTTTCGACATGCTATACTATGACTTTTTCCTGGACTTTTTTCGACATACTATACTATGACTTTTTAATTACTTTTTTTCGATATGCTATACTATGACTTTTTTCGACATACTACACTATACATTTTTTTGACATGTTATAGTATGACTTTTATGGGAGTTTTTTCGACATACTATGCCATGACCTTTTTTCGACAAACTATACTATGATTTTTTTGTGATTTTTTTCAACATACTATATTATTTATTTTTTGGGATTTTTTTTCGACATGCTATATATGACGTTTTTTCTGGACTTTTTCGACATACTATTCTATGACTTTTTAATGACTTTTTTCGACATACTATACTATGAATTTTTTTGACATGTTATACAATGACTTTTTTGGGACTTTTTTCGACATACTATGCCATGACTTTTTTTCGACATGCTATACTTTGACTTATTTGTGACTTTTTTCGACATGCATACTATGATTTTTTATGACTTTTTTCGACATACTATGCCATGACTTTTTTCGATATTCTATACTATGACTTTTTTCGACATACTATATTATGACTTTTTTATGTCATTTTCGACATACTATAATATGACTTTTTTCGACATTCTATACAATGACTTTTTTCGACATTCTTTACTATGACTTTTTATGAAATTTTTTTGACATACTATGCTATGAGTTTTCATAATTTATTTCGACATACTATAATATGACTTTTTTTCCCGACTTTTTCGACATACTATACTATGACTTTTTTTGACTAAGATATACTATACTCCGACTTTGTTGTGTCTTTTTACGATCTACTATACTATGACTTTTTTTTCTTCTTTTTTTTGACGTATTATATTAAGACTTTTTATGACTCTTTATGACATACTACACCATGAATTTTTGCCAGTGTAAACAATAAATGACAGAATGAACATGTTAATTAACAGCTTCAGGAATTGCTCACGAAGTTGAGGTGTTGACTCAATAGATAACTTCATAATGTGAGGTGAAAGGATCAAATGAAGTTAGGAGGTTGAAGGTTCAATCCTTTTAAAACATATGTCAGTCATTTAGCAGTGATTTGTGCATATTATCAGGAGCTTAATTGACATATTCAATTACCAGAAATGTAACCTTCTGTAATTTTTTTTTTTCAATCAGTCAGTCACTACAAACACAACATATTTAGTCTTTCAAAGTCACTAAACGATTACATGGCATTTGACCATTTCTTTTATTTAGCTTTTTATTTTTTTTATTTATATTTTACATAACAACCAATTTATTTTAATAATGAAATAGTCAAGGCCTGCCTGAATGCAATCCATCTACTGCACACAGCAGTCAAGTCCAAGTCTTGTTTTTGCTACATCATTCTGATTCACATATAGGTCTGACTATAATACTGATCACATATTAAAATAAATCAAATTACTAAAAAAAAACAATCCTTATATTTAATATTTCAAGAATCTTGCAATAAACAACAGTTCAAAAATAAATCAGATCAGTTATGTTATTTTCATGCCAAAAAAACTACATGCAATAAAAGAACAGACGGTTGTTTCTTCTTATGAACAGTACACGGGAATAGGAGGAATATATTTTCATATCAGTAACTTGTGGAGTGGAGCTCTTAGTTGATGCATTTCTAGTGGATTCCCAGTCTGTGAGAGTGTAGTTAGAGCTCACTCTGATTACTTCACTCAGGTGATGACATTACTGCATGATGGGCTACGATCCCCTCTACTGCACATCCTGTCTTGGGTAATTACATCATCCCAGGGTGGTCTCAGATATGGCTCTCAGCATGTTAGCTACACTTGCACAAACTGGAAACATATGGCAAGCTGTAAACACAGAACTGGTTATGGCTTGGTTTGTCCTCTGTTTGGTCCATCCATTCATGTCCAAACAGTGTTTAGAACAGCATGGGGGGGGGGGTGTTGTGTTTTTGGTAGAGAAGATATATATATAAAGAAAAATATGTTTTGGGAATAGCGGATGAAACATCTGAAAATTAAATGATATTTGTAGTGTTTAATATTCGAGTTGTTTCTTGAACAGTTTTGACTTGAGAGCCACAGCAGACGGCTCAGACAGCAGCAGAGGGATAAAGGCAGGCTTTACCTTGTCAATAGGAGGGATACAGGTCAGCAACAGGTAAGCAGTCAGCAGGAAAACAAAACAAAGAGATCGTGCCGGCAGAAGTCCAAAAACTTGTTGGGATCAAAGACTCAACACACAGGAGTGTAGATACAAGAAAACAAAGCTGGAACACTTGAGGCCCAATCTGTCAGGAAACAAGTGCTAAAGGGACGATACAGATATGTTCTGGGAGCTGATGAAGGAATTGGGGGCAGGTGTTCAGGTGGGTGTGAAGGTCAGATGATGGAGGAAATAGGCCTTTTTCAGAGCAGACATTTTGAATGTCACAGCAGGAAAAGCACATGTGTAATTCATGCGTTAGCGATGGCTCTGTTCCATTTCACTATATCAGTGAGACAGCATAAACAGTGGTAGCGGCCTGAAATTATGAGCTAAATTGAATGCAGCCTGTATTAATAATATTGATGACACTGTCAACATTTCTGACAGAAAAAAGGCTTATGGCAGGTTTTTAAATTACTGGAGACTTTAGTGCAAACAGGGTGATTAATCAGATGCAGCTCATTGTGGAGATGAAATATCTGGTTCTTCATGTTCACCAGCTCACTAACTTTGTTTAACACACAGCACTAGTGGACCGTGGGTTATATAGAGCTTTGTCACTCAGAACAGCGGCCTGCTATGGCTGGATATGACCCTGATTAGAGCAGCAAGACTAAACCAAAAGAGTAAGGTTGTGGGTCAGACAACCAAAACAATGAGCTGAGCGATGTGTTAAGTGAAAGTTCTCTGTAGGTTTGTCACTATAAATAACCCCTTCACATCACACACATCAGTTGACCGATTGTTAATATAAGAATATTGATTATTCAATCTTTAGGACACAGACACAGTTTGCCCCTTCTACTGAATTTATCTTAGAAGTTTTAAAGATTATTTTTTGAGGGCTTTTTCCCTTTATTAAGTAGTGACAGTGAATAGACATGAAAGGGGGAGAGAGAGACGGGGGATAACACGCAGCAAAGGACAGCAGGTTGGACTTGAACCCGCACCGCTGCAGGACCCAGCCAACATGAGTCGAACGCTCTTACTGGGTAAGCTAGAGGCCACCCCTATCTTTGAAGTTTTAATCATGACCCAACAGTAGTTCATGAGAAATTTTAAAAGTAAAAAAAAAAAAGCTTCATGTCTGTTTGAAAAATACTGTTATACTGCTAAACACACTGTTGAATAAAGGATACAAGCAAAGACAGCTTGAAGCTTTCCGGCATGCAGCCTTTCCTTGTTTCTTCTTCAGTAACACACCTGAATAAATACAGCGTCTCTCAACATAAACACAGATAGAGTAAACTGAGCGGCTCGCCAAAGCAGAGCGGCCGGGTCACTGCAGGGCAAAGCTGCCTGAAAACAGATGTAGCAACAGATGTGACAACAAATAATAATTTATCAAAGTTGGGAGGGATGTTCTTGTTGATCCTCTACTGTGTGTGTGTGTGTGTGTGTGTGTGTGTGTGTGTGTGTGTGTGTGTGTGTGTGTGTGTGTGTGTGTGTGTGTGTGTGTGTGTGTGTGTGTGTGTGTGTGTGTGTATGTGTACAGAGGCCTGAAGGCTGCAGTTTGGACAGATGCCTTTCACATGGTAGTAATGTGTTTCCTCACAGTGCTGATCTGAGGGAGCAGGAGGGTCGAGGGCCTGCAGGCTGTGTGGGAGGTTGCAGAGATAGGCAGCAGAGTCACAGTCTCACAGTGAACCTTAATGTTCCAACATACAACACTTTTTTTACTCAGTTAGTAGCAGTGAAGCGTGGTTTATTTATGTAGCCCTTCAATAAAACAAGGTTCTAGAGGAATCTACCGCTCACGAATCAACAGTAAATTTAAGAAAGCACCCGGGTGCCCAGATAGCTCAGTTGGTAGAGCAGGCGCCCATATATAGAGGTTTACTCCTCGAAGCAGTGGGCCCAGGTTCAACTCCGACCTGCGGCCCTTTGCTGCATGTCATTCCCCCCTCTCTCTCCCCCTTTCATGTATTCTGCTGTCCTGTCAAAATAAAGGCCAAAAATGCCCCAAAAATAATCTTAAAAAAAAAAAGAAAGCACCCAAAGAGCACAAACCTCTCCATAATCTTGTTTAAATTTGAATAATTACCTATTTGGCCATAACCTTTGGAAAACCTTTGCTTTTGTGTCAGTTTTGTCAAATGGCAACATTTCTATGCAAGAAAATCCGAGCAAATATATTCTGTGCCAAATTTGGTAAAGATGGATAACATTTTGAGGAGATGTAGTAAAAAATGCTCAATTTGAAATGAAGGAATCATTTTAGGTAGAAAGAGAATAAATCCAAGGAAAAATACTGTAGTTCAGGACTAAAGAGCTAAACCAAAATCTGTATGTCTGTGGGCAAATTAGTAGTACTTTTTCTCTCTCTCTTCCTACACACACAAACCACAGCTGAATGATGACGCTTTTAGAAACCCACACACTCACCATTGTTTAAAAGCAATAAGGTCACAAACGGAAAGTGGGAGCACTACAAATGGATCCACTGGAAATCAACCCACTGAAGGTTACAGGTGTTAATTCAAAAGTGCAAATGAAAGGGGACGTTTTCATCATGTCCCTGCTTTTAAATGGAACAATGTTGACAAATTACTCTCTCTGCTCTCATCTTTGACACCGACTCTGAGAGACGACGTGTGTTTTGGTCCCTCTCCTGTGGAGGCACGTCTACAGTATTTCAATCAGCCCATAATCCAGAGACACAGCTCCTTCCAGGCTTAGACACTGACTGTACTATATGGATATATGCAGAATTGTCTTCACATAATGTAAGAAATATGAAATAATGTGTTTAACACTTTTAGAGAGCAGTTCAGTGTTCAGTTTCAGTTTGTTCTTCACTTCTCAGGATTTCCTTGTCCCTCCTTACTCTGCTCATCATACTGTTTGTTGTTTGCAGTGGTGTAGTCTAATGTATTTTAGCGGGTATACTGTATATACATTTATGGACCAGAATGGACATCAAAGTGGGGCATCTGGGTGTCTTCCCCCGGGGAAACATTGAGCTTCAAAGACTTCCATTCCTGCATTCTTAATTTCCTGCACTTTAATGCACCAATTTACGGTGGAAATACCTTTATTTAGCCTATCGAAATAAAACACAGATGACAATTCAGAATATATCAGAAATATAATGGAAAGTATGTTGTTACATGTCATTGTGCATTTGTATGTGGGTATATGGAAATCCTGGAGCTTTCTTAGTCGGTATACTGTGTATACCTGCGTATCACGTAGACTACACCACTGGTTGTTTGTATGTTGTCTGCTCTAAAGAATTATTCCTGTGCAAAAAGTGCAGCATTTTCAATGTCTGTTGACAATAAATGTTCTTTAGTGGATTTCCGCAAGATGTGTCAATTAAGGCGAGGATGTTGATGACCAAACAAACCCGTTAACAATTCATTGTCACACTCCGCACTGTGGCTGTTAGCATCAGTGTCCTTACAATCTCAAATTTTTCCTATAATATCAATTCAAAGATAAGCCAGAAGACATATATTATTCATGACACTAATACTACAGCTAAAAACAACAGCAATGATGGTGATGCTAATTACAGTGTTATTAGTAGATCATGTTTGTGTTAATTAGTCTCCCATTGCCAGACCTATCTCCACAGCGCTCTGGAGTAAGGTCTGGCTACACCACACATACATCCCGAAATAACCAAGCAGGCCTGCGTTATTGCAAAATTCAAATTTTCGTCAAAACTTGCCATTTTTAGCATGCAACATTAGCATGCTAGCTTGAAGGTTGTTCTTGTTGTGAAAGGGCAGAGCCGGAAATCTGGCGCTGTCCAGCTTGTCATGTGTATCCTGGCAATGTACTTCTGTTGAGCCAGACAATCAATTAAACTGATTCAAGTTTTTTCCTTAAACCTTTGTACAGGTGTCATTTCCTAGTGGCTGTCTGATTTTATGTACCTGTGTTTTCCTTGTATTCTTATGTATTCTATTTATCATATTCCAATTTATTGTAAAGCACTTTGTGATTTTTATCTGTGAAAAGTGCTATTTAAATAAACTTTACTTACTTAATTCTTCCTTCCTTCCAGCTCTGCAAAGTAATCCAAGGCTGCTGCTTCTCAGTGTAGGAGGCTTTACTCAGGTCAACTCATCTGTCACTGCTGTTACTCATGCTTCATATCTGAATCTCACCCCTCTTTCACCCAACTATGCATTTACCACCATGCCTGCTGAACTGTTATCTATCAGCTGCTCTGCAAAATGCATTATATAAAAAGATTTATATTTTATAATTTATTATATTGGAATTTTTAAAACATTTGTATTGCTTGAAAGGGCTTGGTTCTTAAAAATGTCTATTTGGTAGGCAATAATCTTAAAATTCCTATTTACCTACATCAACAGTTTATGATTTAAACAACAGGTTGGTGTAGGATTTGTGTGTTTTCCTGCTCTGTTTAGTTTAAACAAGGCTTTCAAGTGAGCTGTCAGTTCATGCTTTAAACTCATCTTGGCCAGCACTCAATAAGAGAAGCCAGTAAACACTGATACTGAGAAATACGCCATCCTGTGAACAGAGATACATTTATGACTTGGCAGGAGTCTACAGACAAACAAATAGCTCTGTGAGGCTTTACTTAGGCTCAGCGGTGCTTTGAGCTAAATGCTAACGCCAATGCCAACATGCCGATGTTTAGCAGTAATGTTTACCATGTTTACTATCTTAGTTTAGTGTGTTAACATTCTAATAATGAATATGTTTGCAGGTATTTGGTCGTATTGGACAACTTAAAATGTTGATGGTGGTACTAAATGGAAAAGTTAAGGGGTCAGCAAAATTATTTTTAGTTAATTCGGAGGAAAACATTAATATCTACAAATGTCATGACAATCTATCCAACATCATGTCAACCTTGTGGCGGCTAGAGGAAAGGTCAGTGGGTTCGTCCTCTGGGGACCATAAATGTCTGCACAAAATGTCATGACAGTCCATCTCATGGTTGCTGAGATATTTTAGTCTGAACCAAATTGGCAGACTGACCAACAGACCAACATTGCCAGCTGCCACTGTGACTGAAAATTAACTTCTCAAATAAATTCAGTGGAACAGATTTGTATATACATACATGTTTTGTCATGTACATTTGTGAAAACAGATCTCTGCTACAAAAGATTCAATTCAATACAGGTTGTGGAGTAGTGAACGTCTCCCTCTATAATGTTGGTAGCAATTTTTTGCTCCCAGCTAGCAGATGATTTATGGACGCCAGTTTTGTAACTCCTTTGTCCCCTTGGTCATCCTTGGCTCCCTGTCCTGTTCACACCTCAGTACCGTTGGATTTATGGCCACAGTCTCAGCAGCCCCACTGATTACCTTCCTAACCTGCACTGTAAATCTTTGCTATATGAATAACATCAGTCAGCTGGAGGTGCTCTAATGTCTGCAGTCTGTACACGAGGGAGAGTGGTTAACATAACTGATTAAACTGTGGTTGTAGTTATGCCTCTGGAAAACTGCTCTGCTCAAAATGAGAATAGCGCTGCTCCTTTTATTGGTGGACAGTCCTACAGGATTACCTTTGGTGCCCTCCATTTTTACTTTAATGTTACTTTTACTTAAGGAAAGGGTTTGAGTAGGCTTTTTTCCACCACTGTAGGATGGTAGATGGCAGCTTGCTGTGATGCTGCAGGTTTTAAGTTTTATTTATTCCCTCTTTTCTGCAATTTGAAGTTTTTTTTTTGTTTTGCCTCCATTTCAGTGTTTTCCTTTCATAAATTCCATATTGTCTGCCCTGACTTTGCCTACACTTATACTTCTTCAGCATCCTCCCTTTATATGGGATGGCATCACTACAAGATAGAAATATATTTTCATTAATAGGACACATCAGTGGCTTTTTAGGGCAGTATGTTGGTCAAAGAGGTGAAAGGAAATATCTTGGTGTGAGCATTCAACAAACACAGGAAATAATTAAAGTATCAAACATTTGTCATCAGAGGTCAAAGTAAACCATTTCGTGTTTCTTCTGGAGTGTTTAGATTTCATGACATGAGCGAAAAAAAGAAGTTAGAAGTGAAGGCTGAGCAGCAGTGGCAGTAAACAGTCATAACATAGTGGGGAAATCCTGCATTTCTCAAATAGTGGGTTTGTGATAGAAACACATGTTATATGAACTCTCTTTGGCAAGAAGATTTGTGGTTTGTGATAATAGCAGGGGGAAAAAAGAAAACAATCTCTGCTATCCGCTGTGCTCTGGTTTGTTCCGTCAGCAGATTTAGTTAAACTTGGACAGTCATGAAGATGATATCAGCCAGGCCCAGAGGCTGTTGGTCTGTTGTTATATATATATATATATATATATATATATATATATATATATATATATATCATACCAGTAACACAAATGAAGAGAGCAGATTTAATTTAAAAGATACAATCCATGATTTATTACAGAAAAGAGTGATATCCAAATTATTTTATGTTACATTATTTTTTATACATTTCAGTATGTTTTTACATGTAAACAAGAACGAAGTAAACAATTTTATTGATACACTTCATGTCACTTATGATACCATCCTACTGTACATTTAAATGTAACATCACTGTGCTTCCACATCAAGTACATGACTTGTTCAAGCACAATCCTATTAGGAGGCATAGCATGGAACAGAAAGCTTAATCCCTCCCTAGACTGCTATATTTTCAGAGATGTGCAAGGTCATGCCATTATTACTTATTATGCAATACCCATTTTGTGCTATCGCCAACAGCAGAAGGCATGAAGGCAGCCTTTCCACCACTGTGCCGCATTTGTGTTAGTGAGAAGGTCAACCAAAGCTCTCAGAAAGGAGAAGATAACAGAAAAAAGATTAGTGGCTGGTTAAGTCAAACATCCAAGGCCAAATTCATTCGTGAAATTACCCCTATCCCATTAAGTTAAACACGTCAGCTGTTAGAGGGTAAACAAAATTTGAATTCCCATTGAGTGTTCAAAGAGCAATCTGAGGTCAGATTATATAAATTAGTCTGGAGTCCAAGCTTTTATTTAGAAAATACTCTTTACAATTTAAAATTCTGCCACATCAAGAAACATTATGTCTTGTCCAGGCCTCCAAAAAGGATCAACACCGAAAAAGGGAGGTGATATGTTTAAAACGCTGTTAACAACTCAAAGCAGACGTTAGGTCATGCATACTTTACAGTACAGATGTACCAGTACATTTACATCCGCGTCTGTTCAAACTCAAAGGATAACAACATGCATAGATTTTCAATGTTCACATAGCAGACAAGATATCCTGAAAACCTGGACTAGTTTTCTAAGTATTGGAATGAGATTTAAAAATTGTGAATTAAATCATTATGATCAATTGATTGAACACTGTGAAAGCATAATTACTTCTTACCAACGACCTGCATCATATGACTCCATTTTGAACGGTGTGATCTGCTCTAATATACTTCTGTGATTATGCAAGAAAAGTCAAAAACATGCTTTTAACTGAGTGTGCACTATAGTCATGCAGATGCACTGCAGTGCAAAAATATATGTCTTAAAAAGCAGGACACCTTTAATTGCATCTTAGAAAATATAAAACATTCAGAAGACACCTGAGAAATGCGGACATTACTTTGTTTATCTAAGGGTGAAAACAGGTGAACTCATACTGATAGCACAAAATAAAAAGTATAAAAACATTACATACATCATAAAATGTATATACAGAGAACAGCAAAATAAATAAATTTAAATAATGTACAATTCTTGTAAAATGAGAAATAAGTTTCAGTGTTGTGCAATGCATTCAGGGAAGTTATATTCTTTATCTTCAGTTGTTAGATTCATGTTTACTAAATCCTAATAACCATCATATGATCAACATGACCTGTACTGAAGCTCTTGGGCCAATGTTAAAGTTCTCATCACCTAGAACAGAGATCTTCAACAGGGGGTCCTCAGAGTCACTGCAGGGGGGCCTCCAAATTATTGTAAATTTTTGAAAGTTTTTCAAAACTTAAAAAGTCTTAACATGAATCCAACATATTATTATCAAATATAAATCACCACCGCTTGTTGGCCTATGGGTAAGGTAGTCACTAAGGCCATCCACAGTTAATCCTAAGGATTCACTGTGCCACATGTATGTTTAACAATAAAACATGATTTATGAAATCATGCCAACCCTTATTAGGCTACTTTAATAGCTTAGTATTCTATGGACTAAAAAGGTATGCATAAAGGCTTTAGACCGCCCTACACGTTATTGTAGGCCCAGTTAATTTTATACAATACATGTAGTAGGGGGTCCCTGCTCCATCTCTCTTTCAGTCCTTGGCTTAAAAAACATTCAAGACCCCTGACCTAGAAAATAGAAACCCCCTCATTAATACTGTTCACTTCACAACTCTCTATCTCAACATGAATGAATCAGGAAATAGTTATGATTCTGACTCAGCCTCACAGATGGATGCGTCACTCATGCTGCCTGTTTTCCTGAGTTCCCAGACACATGCTGCTCCATGACATCAGAACTGACCACAATAAAATGTCATGACTATGACATTTTAAAAAAAACAACCAATTTCTCAGTTTCACATCAGTAAAGGCCAGGAAGCAGCCAAAACTGCATCTGACCGTGTGCTTAGCAAAGGACTAGAACTGAAGTATGTTGGTGTACTATATGAGCGAGAAACAGTGGTTGGATGTTCTTTGCAAGCTGAACATCCAAGCCACAGGTATGTCGAAGTGATCCAAGTTTCAACCACGCTTCAGGGCTTCCAACAACAAATGAAAAACAGGCTGTGAGCGCAGAACGGAAGAGCAGATTTGTGGCTCCTGCATGCAAGTGTTTACATTGTTCATGATGGGAGTCATGTTACAACGTATACCGTGTTTCAGAGCCATTGGCTGAGACCCAAGCAGGTACTGTGGTACTGTGGTGTGACTCAAATCCAAAACAAATCCTTACAGGAGAGTTCAGAGAGTTTACAGAAGATCACACATTAGAACCATGAGAGAGAATATTTCTTGCACTTAAAAAAGCACGTGCAGCACAAACAGGCACTCGTGATGTTGGTGACACAATTGTGGTGCGCACAACTGTAGGCACAGTCAAATCACACTAAGTTCACATTTCCTCAACTCAAGACAGTCAAGCTCAGTAGTACCACAAACAGATAAACACACAGCTCACATCGAGTACAGACACACGTGAACCAGGCATCAAGACAGGGACTTTCTCTGTCAAAAGGTACAAAACAATATTACCATGCACTTTATATAATTTCATAGAGAATTCTTTGACAAATTTTCTGAATGGATGTTCACATCCTCCACAATGAATGCTGTTACTTTTTTCTTGCCGCAAATATTAATCAGCATGCTTCAAGGGCAATATACAGTCGCTTTGCAAAAACAGTGTCCATTATATTTTGTAGCCACATCCCCAAAATCTCTTTTGCAACAAGAAACGCTAAGTGCCACGGTACCTCTGCCACATATAAGGAAAAACACGGCCATGATGCGAGCGGCACCAAGAAGATTCAAAGCGGAGTGCTAGCTGCCACAGAGAGAGAGAGAGAGAGAGAGTGCAGGATGGGTGCCAAAAGGGAACAGCAGTGATCTGCAGCCCTTGATCTGCATAGTAAACATTACAATTGCACAGGTTTTCCCAGCGAAGCCATGACACAGCACACACCCAAGAGGAACCTGATGGAGGAAGCCAGGTAAGGGATGGGCCAGGGCGGGCAGGAGAGGGTCAGAGCCAGAAACTAAGAGCAGCGAATACACTGGACATGGAACAGATGGCGAGGGAGTGGTCAGGTTCAGAGCCTGAAGCCAGACAGGTTTGGGGGAGGATCTGGTTACTGAAGAGGGTGTCTTTGGTGTACAGAATCAGCCGAGTGAAGCCCGGCTCTCAATGTTAAAACACATAAATAAGCAGGCAGGGGGAGGTTGTGCCTGTGAGTTGAGGGCTGTGCGGCGTGTAGTGGAGACATGGGGGTAAAAGCTAAGGCCACTCGTGGTGATAACGCCCTCCGTTCTTCTTCCTCTCCTTCTGCAGGTGCTCCAGTTCTGCTTCGTACATCATCTCCTGCATCAGATACTTTTCCCTCCTCATACGATCGCAGAGATCCTTCGGCATGTCCGGAATGAGGTATGCTATGAAGGATTTGATCCCATACACCAGATGCTGAGAAAAAGCATGAATCATTTATGAGTTACCTTCCACAGGACGGACACGTTTTAGTTGCCAGTATTTGCTGCACAATTGAATAAGCATGCAAAGCTTAACACGGTCATCACCACAATAAAGAACTTTATGGGCTCTGTCATGTTTATAGGTGTATGTTATGCCAGTTGTTCTCACTATACAAATAAAACATGATGCCTTTTGTTTAGCTGGACCACCATGAAATTTAGCGCTTTATTTTGTGTTAATTTAACATGGACAGCACATAAATTAATAAAGTAAAAAAAAACAGGGGGATTTAGTTTTTCTGGTAAACACACAAATAAAGAAATGCTGACAGACCTCAAAGACGATGATGAAGGCCAGCCTGGCAGCCAAGACATGCCAGAACTGCAGGGTGAATTCGTACGGCACTGAGCTCCATGGCGGCGCTCTGTAGTCTCTGTACCTGCAGTATCTGAACTGGCTGCTGTTCTTCGTCTCCCCCATGTCAAACACAGACAGGCTGCTGTTCATGTAGCCTCGCAAACACCTGAGGGAGGGAAGGAAAAGCTATCAGACCATAACACAAGCCGGATGTATCTAAAGCTTACACATTATATTTAGTGCTTACTCATCCTCATGGTGGTGTCCCTTATCAACACACGGGCCATATTTGAAGGCATAAACAAAGCGGGGGATGTAGTCTGAGGTAATGGCGATGACAAAGGCGTTGGTGATGACTGCCAACACACCGATACCTTCGAGGATTCCATGCCAGATACCTGACAATCACACCAGAGGACAATACACATTTTTCCCGACTTTACAAAGTGTAAAAGAAGACATTCAGTAACATGTTTAGAAACCTGCTTGCCTTCATCTACAACACATTTTAACTGAAGTTCTGTGTGCATTCAAGTGCATTAAGCAGAAGATAATGATAAACAACTGAAAAGGAAAATTCTACCCTTCAGTTAATAATTTACCAGAATGAGTTTGAACAGCCTACTGAAAGGGCGAAAGGACATTTAGTTTATATACGCATAAACAGGCATATAACCAAATAGTTTGTGAACTGTGTTACTCTAAATACAGCACGTTTTTTGGTCAGTGTAGAAACATCATCTCTCTGCCTTTTCTGCATTAGTCTCTGTATGATCCGTAAACGTCCGTTTAAACCTACAAAGGAGCTTTTCTCTTTGATTCTGTGCAACTGAAATATAACATGTTCATTACAGCTGAATAAATTTTAAATGTTTCAGGCTGGATTGTTCCTTTAATTACAGGGCCACATGCCACAAGAAACATTTGGTCATATATTATATGGCAGTTGGAGGGTGTTTGTAATCATATGGGGAAGGAGAGGTGCAGCATATGGTGTTACAGACGCAGAAGATATGGGAACATATCCATCTCCATAGGATCGGAAATGTTTGGTTTCCAGAATGTTTTACTGTTGGAAAAGTGGCTTTGATCTAAAAACACATCAATCAGTGTGTGTGAGAGACATAGAGGGGGGTGTGGTGGCAGTCAGAGATCACACAGACCTATGTCAGTGGCTCGAGCAGGCATGGGTCTCCTCCACTGAGTGACAAACTTGTAGGCGTCAAGACGAATCTCGATGATGTTGTTGAGCAGAGCCAGGAGAGGAGCCAGCGGGAACGCCGCTACAAAGATGGTGGTGAAGCCAAACTGGAGAACTGCAGATAAAAGAACCGTTTGGATGAACTTCAGAGGATGTCCGTCTCAACTCTGGCACAAACAACGTACATACTTTGAATGTTTTCCTTCCCTCTTCAGACAAATATAACTCTCAAAAAGAGTGTAATGTTTTACCCATTTCAAGGTATTCATCCACCAGTCCATGGGTGTTCATCGGCTGCAGATTCCAGTCTTTGTCCCACTGCGGAAGCTGGGCTTTATTCTCTACATTCTGCCCTCCACCACCTACTTTCTTCATCTTTCTACGAGACCACCAGTTCTGCAGCAAGCTGAAAACATAGCAAGTAGCTAACTGTCAACTCAAAACATTTATTTCCGACAATTCACTGAGCACTGCAGGAAGTCTTTTACTAAGCCCCCCACAAGAGAATTTGATGTGTTCCTGCAGGAGAAAAAGCCTTTTCATATGTTAATGAGCTAAAGGATAAAAAAAGAAAATAATACTACACAGATATTACATAAGGTTTGTAAACTGTCAATCACTTGAATTTGCAGCAAAAAGGATTAAATGTGGCATTTATGGTTCATAGAGAAAGAACCACATGATTATAATAAAATATTACTTACGGATAACCGAGCTCCATGAAGTTGTTCCAGATTTGTTTGAAGAACATGATGACTCCCATTTGCAGGCACAGATCAATCAAACAGCCACTCGGGTGACACTGAGGAAAAATATATTTAAATAGCTAAAATCCATATTTCATGCCCAATAATTCAAAGCCATGAGCGAATCGTGATACACAACTCATTCCATTCTCATTTTTTGATCATTACAATTTAAAATCCCAGTAATTATGTGGTAGTCATAGTAATATACAGGCGGATCATTAGAAATATGAATTACATGACAATTCTAAATATATCCTAAAACAGAAGGCAATAATCAGCGCACTTATGGGGATGCCTAATTACACTCACCTCCTCCAGTCTCCATCGATTAAAGAGTTTATTGTATTTTCCAGGCCTGCCAGCAAACCTGAACAGATTAAGATTGGCAACATTAGCTGCAAAATTCAATCAGAGGAAAACCAATAAAGTCTGAGCATGAAAAAAAAAAAACACTTAAAAGGTGCTAATTATGTCCGATAAACCACAGCTTGGTTACATTTTCAAGTCAAAGCAGTTTTTGTAAATGCTGAAACATTAGGTCCAAAAAATAACTATACAGTGAGAAGGGAAAGGATTCTTGGCAAATGTCATGACATGGGAGTTTGAAACAAAACATCTTTGCACAATCACTCATTAAATTCACTGTAAACAGGAACTCTAGCGTTCATGGCAGCCAGCCTACCTTCCGAGAAAGAAAGCGATGTAAAATGTGGAGCTGTTCAAATTTACAAACTGGAACAGGAACATCTTCAGAGAAAAGCTGTTCTCCCACTCAGACTCTGTCCGTGGGTGCTCTGAGGAGGGAGAAACAGGGGTAATTTGGGGTGAATAGGGGAGAAAATAAATGCTTGCCAACCATCTGGGAGGCAAAAGATAATAAAAGGTATAAATGCATGTGGCATGTGAACAACACTCACCTAAATTTGTCAGCAGATAGGCCACCTTTTCATACACCTGACAAGATGATAGTACTCATAAGCATCAACAGGGAAAATGTTGAGGAGGATAGTGATCATGAAAAACAGGAATCTCAGCACCAACAAAAAAATAATGAAATGTTGAAACATTGAAACATTTGTTGGACAGAATATGTAAACGTGCCAGATGATGCTTGTCCAGACACCCACCACGTTGAGAGACATGATGATCATGAAGTTGATGCAGACGCCGGTGCCAGACGTGGCAAACTGCCAGTTCTTCTTCACAAAATTCCAGTTGAAGGACGCAAACTTCTCCATCGCAATGAGACGGAATACCACCACGGCAAACACGGCTGTCAGAACGAGGGAAATCTGAGCAGAGATGATAGAGAGAAAGAGGCATAGAGGAGGGGATGTTATGTGTGTGTGTGTGTGTGTGTGTGTGTGAGATGAACACTTCAGTTTAGGGTTGTAGAGGTTTTATCTTATAATGAACTACGGTGCAGCATTAAATGGAAAACCGATTGATTGAGAAAAAATTAACTATTTAGGTAAACACTCATTATTCAAATGTAATCGTTAAAACAGGAGAAATTAGGCTGTCAGAAAGGCCCAATCCACTATTTCCTCTCAATATGGTTATCATCCAGCAGGGGGAGATGTTATGCCACTGCTGGCACATCATAAACGCTCCAAACGGTGACACACAAAATAACGGTGATCTCACTCTGAGCCTGAATCCCAAAAGGGGAGATTATTCAAAGATCAAAGGGTTTACCATGAAGAATATTCCGGACACAGACACCATGAGCCGGCTGAGTTTGTCTGTGAAGGGCTGGAAAGGCTCGGGCTTGCCAGAGATGGGGTTGACTCTCTCCACCCCGGAGTACTTGGCTTCAAACTGAGGCCTCAGCTCCTCCTGATTCACAACACATCCAGTATTAACTATTGAACTGTGTATTCTTCTTTTTTTTATATCACATAAGCAGTGTCAGAAGAAGATGTGCTGCATGAACTAAAATTGTGAGGTAATAAAATGGTTTTTGATTCATTTATTTGAGGATATTGCTGAGGTACCTCTTCCTCCTCCCAATCGATGAGATCCCAGTCATAAGTCAGTTCTGCCCTCCTCCTTTTCCAGAACTCCAGGAATACTGTGGCTGCAGAGGAGATCAGGAATCAACCATATTATTGATCAACTTTGATATGTAACACACAGTATGACTGATAATCATGAGACTGCAGAGGGCCATTCACTGTGGACACAATGCAGAACGAAAAACACCACATTGCGGCCAGACATCCTGAGTGAAACGCAGGCTGCAGTGATGTGCATGGGTTATTATAGAAATTGATTACAGCCATCAGTTCACAGACTGCTTTGTTTCTGTGGAGAAGTTCAAGAAAAAAGTGGCAACAGCATAGGCTTTACATGTACAATATTTCACCCCCCCCAAGTTGTGTCTTTGTGAGTTCCATTTCGTGTTAAAAGAAAGACTTCAAAAGTGAAGCTTTCTGTGGGCAGAATTCACTCTGGAGGCATTGTTTCCTTTGTGTCGGACTCTATTGTGACTTGAGCTGTTGGTAATCTTTTTTCTGTCAAGACTTTTCATGTATTCCGGTTTATTACAGATACATAACACCAGGGAAAAAAGGCTTATATAAAGGCTGAATGGCACGCACACTTCAAAATCAACATTTATGTGGTTCAATATATGTGGAAAAATGTGTGTTAGTAGTATTAGTGCAAAGGCAATGACAGATGGACCTCACCTCGGAGTCAGTGGAAAAGAAGAGTGCAATCATGTATGTTCTATGATGGACAGCACACTGTAACACTATACTACTGAATCAGCCCTTTTGTCAGTTTTCATTAGACATACATATTATACATGTGGGATTTTGTTGCAGCGGGAGGAACGGCTAATGAAAAGTGACATGAGTATTCGATCAGAGCTGTGCAGCCTTAATACAGCTCCGTTTTTTCTTTTCTTTTTTTTTTACATCTGAACATATTGCATTTGTTTGGAGCTGAAACAAAGAGTCAATTAATCAATGAACAGAAAATAATCCTTAACTATTTTAATAATTTAATTATTTTTCGAGCAAAACTGCCAAACATTACTCAATTCCAGATGCATTTCTTCATATTTCATATTTTATAGTAGAGTGAATATTTTATGGTTTTAGACTGTGGGTGAGACCAAAGAAGCAATTGCATAACATCACCTTGGGCATTTGGACATTTTTACTATTTTGTGGCATATTTCAGTCTACCCATTTAATCAAGAAAATAACCAGCAGATTAATTGATACTAATTAAACTAACTTATAGTTAGCAGCCCTACGTGTGTAATTTGGTAATACATTAAAAGTAAAACTAAATGATTCCAGTGATGAAGATAAATTCGGGACACACAAAGAAATTGTGACCTTAAAAAGCTCCAGAATATGAATCCTCAGTCAGAAAAACTTTGACTGCTGTTAAAGATGTTGAAGTTTAATATAGCTTGACCCACTTTTGTTTCAAGAGAGAGAAAAGCAGCCTTCTCAGATGCCTACATTCGCTCCCTTGGGCTAACCAATTTTTCATCTCTACCTCGCACACAGACGCTTACACACAGCAGACCTAGAGTGCACTCACTCAGTGGCGCAGTACTGTTACTTTGGTCCACATTGCCAAAAGCAAGGTTCAGAGCTGCAGACCTCAGCCAGCGAGGACGGCTGTACCTCCCTTGGCTCTCTGGCTCTCCTTGGACTTCATTTAGCACAAACACAGAACACAATGTGCCAAGTGCTCCCTTTGGGCACAGGTGATTTTTTACCATGCTGGCAGATAGATGGATCTGGGCCAGTTGCTGCTCATACTCTACATTACCAAGATATTATGACTGTGGGAACCATAGCTGCAATATACCGCTATCATGGTGCAGTTCTACAGCCGAACGATACCGTCTCCCCCTGGAGAAATGTTTAATTATCCTACTAATTACATCAGGACGGCACTGGGAGTGCAAGTGCAGATGTTCAGTCAGAAAAACCTGCCAATGATTTATTGCTGACAAATGTATTACAGAGTGAAGATCTTCTTTATTTGCACTGCACAGTGTTTACTGTATTGAATTCTCGGTTGAGAAGCTTAATATGTTTGGAGGAGTTGAGAGGAGCGTGGAAGCATGAGCACTGACACACTATTGTATAAATAGATTTGAATTCCAAAAGGGTTTGTATCAAGCAAAGCACACAGTTGATATAATACAACAAGTGTTCGTAAAATTAGGAAAAGGGGACAAAGAAAAACAGCATCCACCTACCCCAAATAGCCATGAAGATGGCAAAGAACACAGTGCCGCCATTATCAAACAGATGGGTCACCTAGAAACACAAGCATATGAATGGCTGCTCTGAAAAATGCTTCCTGAAATGTTGGCATGAAACTGAATTGATATATTTTTAACAGCTTCACTTTGGTCAAATGCATGTCATGACTTTGTGTCAATACCGTACTTCAGAGTTTCTCATCCTTGAGTTTGGGGCCTCACATGAAACATTTCATGCAGCAATAGTCGAAATTTAGGGAAATAGGCTTTTTTGCTTTCTTCCCGAGAGTAAGTTGTGAAAATTTATACCACTCTCAAATCTATATGGTAAATTTGAAGATACAGCCAGCAGCCAATTAGCTTAGCATAAAGACTGGAAACACGGCAAAACAGCTAGCCTGGCTCAGTCCCAAGGTAACAAATCTGGCTTATAGCACCTCTTAAACTCACTACTTAATGTGTTATATCTCGTTTATTTAATCTGTACAAAAAATGACCTGTACAAATGCTAAATAGTAATAAAAATTGTTGGACAGAGCAAGGCTAGCTGTTGGCCTGTTTCCAGTCTTCATGCTAAGCTAAGCTAATCAGCTGCTGGCTGTAACTTCATATTTAACAGACAGACATGAGAGTGGTGTTGATCTTCTGACTCAACTCTTGGCAAGTAAAGAAAGTAATTAAGTGTTTTTCCAAAAATGTCTAACCAAGCCATTAAAATATATATATTTTGTTTCCATATCTTCAATAGAAACTGTATGAAATACTTTTCAAATGCATAATTATTTCAATATAATCCATTTAGACCTCCAGGATCTCGGTGATAATGGCATACTCTAATTCAAAACTTTTAAACTCTATAGTTTATGGTGATGAGAGTTTTTGGACAATACAATTTTTTGCAAAAACTTTAAAACACGCTAGAAGAGACTGAGAAACTAACATACTGAAATGTTGTGACTACGGAAGAATACCAGAACAGCACTGACCTTCGCGTAGACACAACTGTCACTCAGTGTCCACGGCTCACAGGTGTCCTCACACATAGGACACATGATGGTAGTGTTGGCTTCACAAATCTCTTTACTAGTGAAGCAATAAATCAAGAAAGGACAGCAACAATCAGGAATATACATGTTTTAAATTACACATTCTAAATTAATATCAATACAAGGGAGGAGTGTGCATCTTATATGGTATGCAGATTGTGGGAACTGACCTGACTTGGCTGGAGTCCATAGTGAAGAGACCATAGAGGAAGACAAAAACGCCAACCAGGGCGGCAGGGATCAACATGCCGGTGTACCAGCCCAACCACGCAAAGTAAAGACCGATTTTCTCACCAAAGTACCGCCTGAAAGAGAGACGGGGAAACAGTGTGGTCAAAATTCCCCAATAAACTGTGCTGACTGTTTATTAAACCTGGACATGTTCACTTGCAGTAATGTTTTGTGTGTAGTTAGTGTACTTTGGGACGGTTGTGGTAGCCTAATGGATAGGGAGGCTACTGGGCTGAAAGGTCACGCAGTATAATGCTGTGGTGGGAATGAATCAATAACTGTATCTCCCTCCTAAACCATAGCTGTCGGGGTGTCCTTGAGTAAGACACTTATTTCACAACCATCAGTATTTCACATCTCCAGTAAAGCAGCTCAGTAGCAATTAGCTGTATCAGGCAACTGGTTCCTTGTTTCAGGATTGATACACTAGGTTTATCACTATGAGAGCCCTTTGCCGTTGTCATTTGATAGTTATTATAAAAATATTGATTAAAGCCGCTTTAAATACAATATATTACCATAAAGCAGATCTGCTTCTTTATTTGTAACATTCCCACAATACAACTGGAGACGATGGTAACAGTTTGATGAAAATCTCTGATGGCTGACACATATTTTAGAGCTGAAAGCAGGGGAAAACAAGTTAAAGATCTGTGATCAGAAACCTGTATATCTTTATAATTAGGGAGATGAACAACTCTTAATGTTCTATTGAAACAATACGTCCTGGATATGATCAAAGACAGAACAAGGCTCATTATCAGGACACTTGAGCTCATGTAAACATCCATAACGTCCTCCTAAATGGCCAAAAACAGCTCATGATGCGGTGTTGATTACCTGATGAGGTCCAAAGGCTGGTATTTGTACCAGATTCCCCAGCGGGCCCAGCGCTCATACAGAAGATGCCTGTGGTTCTGGGCACCGTGCGTCTTAATTGGGTGTCTGCTCTTGTAACCACCCTGATGAGACAAAGAGTCGGGAACTATCCCTTACAGGAAGAATTTAACAGTTTGAAAATTTGTAAATCTCAACAGCTTTTCAGCACAAATAAAAATCCTCTCACCTCATGAGGAGGAAATGCAGCCTCATATGTGTTGTTGCCCAATAACCGGTTGATACCTACAGTAGAATAAACCATGTAATGTCATAGGATGCAGAAATACCAACTACTGTAGAAAAGCACGAGGATGCCACATTAAAAATCATTACCAGTCATGATTGAGATATGGGTCCAATTAATTTAAACCCACTCTTCCAGTCATAACAATGTGTTGCATTATGCGACCATAGATATATGTCTATGTTATGTGACAAGCTGCATTAAACAAGCACATTACAAGCCTAAAACACTCAGGTCAGGTTAGAATTTCAAATAGCTGCAAAAACTTGAAAATAATCTTTTTCATTTTTTTACTTGGTGTAAAATCACAATAAACAGAATCAATTGGCTGCAGGCACTGTACTATATGAAGCAGTAATTAATGAAATGTTATTTTCCACAGGACAATATTGCATTGATTTGCATTGTCATCCCTGGACTGAAACTGTAGAGAGTGAGAGCAGGAGAAGGAAGGGGGGGATTTGAAAAGGATTTCCTACTCTTGTTGCGGACCTTATTTTTATTAAAGTAGAGTGGTCAACAGTATTAAAAAATTTACTTGAAATCTGTTCCAGCCCTTCAAGGCCAAACTTTAATCAGCAAAATATGTCGCGCTCAGACAAGATAATAGATGTGGGAGTAGACAGGCAGTTTGGTAACTGCTGATACCAAAAAACAGCCAGACGGAGAGGAGGAATCAGCTACAACAGACACCAAAAGCTCAGCAGCAGCCCACATTTAATCATCCCACAGCAAAACAACAAACAAAGGCACAATCCCCCCCACTACCTTACTGTCACTGCATTAAGCCAAATTAACAGCAAATCCAGTGCCCCTAATTGTTTTAGTAGTGATATAATAAACACAAACCAACCAGCAGGAAAATACAAAGATAAAAAATAAAGACTTATTGTGTCTTTTGTTCCTTTGCCACTAGTTGGCATTCATTGTTTTGGGATGATTCTGTAATGTAAAGTTAATGGTGAATAAAGCTATAAAATTAACAGAAACAAACTAAAATATTGTGCCCTGCTCCTAAACAGGTCATTATGATGGATACTTGTACATTATTATATATAAATGAGAATGGAAATCCCTCGACACTAATGTGGCACTACTAGAAATATTGTTTAGTATGTAAGGAGCAAGATGAGAAAACAGCGAGCGTGGTGCCTTACCCATCTTTAATTTTCCCTCCTCGTACTTGGTGCGCTGCAGCACATGATGGAGGATTCTGCTTCTGGTGGAATTGGAGAAGAAGGTCTCTCTATTGTTGATAGTGAAGCTGTAACAGCACACTCATTCAGTTATTCATCATGTAACAATATATCAATATCATCCAGTTATAGCATTCAACGAGCTGAGCACAAAACGACGCAAAGCTCATTAAAATTCAATTTGTGGTGAAAAATTTGTGTTCATTCCAGCATCGTTATTTAAAAAAAACGTCAAGGCTTCAAGTTTCGTCAAGTTTCATCAAAATGAAAATGAAACAACAGGAAATAATGTGGGAAAAACTAATCATTTCATGAACATCTGTTGTTGTATTTCGATATCTTATTTATGATCAGCTTGTCTTGATCGTGAGGGTTCTGACTCCCAATTATAAAATATACAAGACTGGTTTCTAATTCCACATCCAGAGCTCAGGACATGAATGGATGTGATGCATGAGAGGGGACAGAGCGATACAGAGCGGGATAACTATCAGCTATCACTACTGATACGGACGCTGCCATTATGTGACACTGAGTTTCTGCGGTGGCATGAAGGATTGTGTGCACGCCCTCCTTACTGATGCATGCGTGCTCTGCTGAAGGGGGCTGTGTAGCAGTCACTTTCCTCCAGGTCAGGCAAGGCCTCTTTGTCCAGCTTCATGGGATTTCTGGGAAGCCAACTTTTTATCTGACGACATCTCAGATGAAACCTGCTGCACAGACACATGGAGAAAACAGCATTAATAGCACAGAGTAACATGAAGATTGTTTTCATTGATTTGAAAGAGTGGCTCTGAACCTTTTTCCCTAACACAACCCTGACAAGCACATCACCTCACACCACTAAAAACAAGTTTACACACACACACACACACACACACGTAGAGTACACGCATGCATTGCAGGCATCACGCTGCAGACTATTGTTTTTCATTTTCATGTTGCTTGAGACTCCTGAACCTGAGAGTCACTCAAAGTAGAATTCTATTTCTTCATATTACAGTCATAATTTAAGACAAGTTCAAGTTTGAAGGCATGCACAGATTTCCTCAATTGTAGGTTCTTTAAATGTTTAATTAACTTATGAAATAGAAACACTAATAAGAGTCTACAGCCATACTAGCAGCTCTGTCAGTCTGTACTTAACTAACCGCTACCGCCAACATGCTAACATCCTCACAGTGTCAACACTAACATGCTAGGTAATGTACATAAAGTTATGATATCAACCCAGCGGAGCGGTCACCACCTGCACACAGCCCATTTGTTCAGCTTTACAGGGACGTGAGTTAGTGACAGACCATTAGTAAACACATAAAGCCTATTTACTACTCGGATCGATTTTTCTTTTAGTAAAAGACTGCAGGAGCTCTGAGGAAATCATAATAGCCCTCATTATTCATAATGACTAAGATCACTCTCACACAAGATTCAAAAGTGCTTTGTTCTCAGTTGGACAGGTGGGCAAGTGATTCTTGTCTGTGTGATCTTCGTCTGCTCGGTGTGTGTGTGTGTGTGTTCTCGAAGCACAACCACTGTTCAAAACAGAGCCAAAGGGTGGAAGCAACATGAGTCACACCATGTTTGCAGTTTAATGGATAAAAACCAGCAGTCCTTCATGAGCAGTAATATCACACTTCACTAACTGTTGCCTGTTCAAAGCTTTACAAGGGCTCATCCAATGCTTACACATAAACGTCTGCCATCATTGCTGTGGTTCAAACATAATTTCAGTTACCTCTCATCACTGGAGGGACAAACATATTAGGGTGGTTTTTTTATTAAGAATTTAAAGCTATAGTGCGTGTCTGTCGCCCGCATGAGAAATTCAAAGTAATGACAACAACACTGTCGGCGCATCCACATGATACAAGCCTTCCGTGATCGCACACGCGCCCCAACCCGTCCTCCACGCAGTTGCTAGTAGCCAAAGAGAACACGGAGGATTAAAAAAACATGATGGACTTGTCAGAAAAAGGTAATTATCTTCACTCGAGCTTCTGCGTGGGAAAGTCACCGGACGACACAATCTTCTGAACATAGCCATACTGAGAAATACAGAGAGAGTTGTGTGTAGCTGATAGTCTTAATTAGCTTTGTAGCAACTCATTTTGGCAATGGCTTGAATGTAACGGACGTTCACTAATATCAAAAAGTTACGCACTAAAGCTTTAACAGTCATAAACTCAGCTTATCTGCTTTATAGTAGGGTGTGACTTCGACCAAATCTGATTGACAATGAACAAGTGACACAAACGAAGCCCACAACTTCATCAGATTTGTGACATCACCTTTTTTCAACTAAGTCCTGCCCACTTCAAACCAGTGAGAGGAGCACAAGTAGCACAAAAAATATATAGATTCCTTTTGTGAAATAGTTTCAAAGTTTGACAGAAAATGTTGAGTTAATTTAGGACCCAGATCACTAATAAAATCTCAATTGATAAAATATGTTTTTAGGGTCTTTGAAGTAATAATCTCAAGCTTGGTTTCTGTGGCGACATTACTGGGAAAAATCAGAAGTGGCACGTTAGTGGCACGTTTTCCATCACCCAGCAGTGGTTGGTCCGCCAGAGAAGGTAGGCGGTGCCAATGCAAGAGACTCGCTCTACAACTCACTTGTGTGTGAATCGGCTTAATGTTTTTCCCAATCTCTTGTTGCATTCCAGGCAACCCGTAACCCGTGAAAGTGCCCTGGAATGGCAGTCTAACCCATACTTACTACCCGTGAACTCGTACCAGATCGTTGTACTCCCAGTTACGGTTTTTGACGTCACACACACATAAACAACAATGGCGACCCCTGTTGATGCTGTACAGACGCCGGTGATTAACGGTAAGAAATAGAAATAGACATAAACAGGCAACGTAAAGTAATTCCTCACATTGTAATGAAAACAATACACATACGATTGTGTACCACTACAGGTTATGTTTATTAAATGAAGCTCAAAATATGTCGCTGACTAGAAATTGCTAGTGTCAGCTAGCGCTAGCTAACGTCAACGTTAGGTAGCCTAACCTGATCCCTGCCAACGGCATAACGTTTAGCTAGCCAGCTCGTGAGTCGTGAGTTGTGACTTGAAATCGTAACTTACCAGCTAAAAATTTATCTGGAACGCAGCATCTGCTAGCGTTGCAAGTAAACAGTTACTATGGCCAAACAAACAAAGACGAGAACGATGACTACAGACAATGAAAATTCAAAAACAAGTGAAAGTGAGATTCAAAAACACACTTGCAATTATTGCTTCTCGCCATAGGTGGCACCAAAGGGAACGAAACAGGAAATTTGAGATTTCAACTTTAAAGCAAAAGAGGGTTTGTAGACTACACATAATTAAAATACACATGCAGTATGTTAACCAAAGTACAAACAAAAGATGCTGCTATAAAAAGTATTTCAGTGATTTGTTGTTAAGACTGTTTCTATCTGAATTCCAGTGAGATTGGAGTCCTGTGCAGAGCTTGGACAACTCTTGAACATCACATCAAAGCGTGAGTGCATCTCTCTAAAAATAGTATGCTAATCAGCCTGTGCCGCTCCATTTACTTGACTGAAATATTACAAGTTTTTTTTTATAGAAAAGCACCGTCAAGTTTACAGTATTGTACTCTCAACAATGTGCCTGACGTGCAGGGTGCTGTGCTTTCTGAAAAGATTAATTAATCGCATTAATTTAAACAAACATTGCAACAGTCAACTGAACCTAATCAATGATTTTCAAACGATTCTACAACCATTTCAGTTATTGATACTAGTCAGTTAGTGCTGACACAGTGGGTGACTTTCCAATTTAAAATGTAATCCCAGACCTTACACATAGCGTTTATTTAGTGACAGTCTGTTAAAGGGTTGATTAGTCCTGGACTAATTAATATTCACTCAGTGGTTGGGTTTAAAAAGCACAATGATTGTTTGATTCAAACTTTCTCTGTTGGAGTTTCTCACTGAGGTGACTGATAACTTTAGAGTTAAAACAGCATCCACAGCTCACATTATGGCTAAAGCCCTGCAGCTGTGCCGCTCACGAATTTCATTAGAGGCAGTGAAGCATCCAGCTTCCTGCCCCCACAGAGAAACAGAGAAAAATAATCCAATACCTTAAATCTACTTACCTGCCCAGGGTTTTGCTCTTCCAGTCCGTAAAGTAACATTTTTTCCTTAAAGAATAAAAAAAGAAGTCAGAAAAACTGGATGAAGTTGCCAGCCACTGAAAAACTGAGCATCACACTTTCCAGAGTTTAAAGCTCAATCTTTTTTTATCTAACTACAGTTACCTGAAAGGCATTCGGATGTTCATCCGCTCTGCATATTTGCAAAGTGTATCCCAAGGAGCATGGACCTTCACAAACATGATGTCGTTGTTCGTCAAGGAGGGCTTTCAGATTAAAAAGTAACACAGGACTTTGAGAACTGAGTTGAGAAATCAAGGAAATGAAAGTCTTCTAAAACCAAACTTTTTTATTTGTACCTCCTTCTCCAGCATTAGACCCTCAGCCCGTAAATTCTTCTCAAAGGTGCACCTCTTTTCCACCTGTGGACTGGACTTCTTGTAAACCAGGATGTAGTCAATACGCTTTTTCCCATCTCGGAAAAACAGCCCAGAGGAAATAGCTGGTTTCTTTCCCTGAAGCAACAAGATTTCCTATATGAATTTCAGATGCAGGGATGCTAATCACAGGACTGATCATGTTTTAAGCTTCTTAGAGAGTCAATGACAAAATTTACTGTGTAGACAGTGCAACATTGGGAACATTAATGGCAATAATTATGGATTACTGGGAGCGTGGTACCTGAAGTGAATCTGTACAGGCCTCTAATTTAGCACGGGTGACAGGCTTTTGTAGCGGAAATGACTCATCTGGTTTTGTTTCACACGTCACCTCTGACTCCTCCACGTACTGATCCTTGCCATCCTCTGCTGCACACAGACAAAGCACGATCAGTGAAGACAGTTATTCAACTGGTGATGCACCACATCAGCATTAAGTCAATATTTTACTTAATCCAAGTGCCAAAATTGAAATTAGATTGGAGTTAAATCCAAGTAATTTCAATGTGGGCGCCAGCTTGAGAGCAACACCTTGATTAAATTTAATAGATCCATGCACCAATGTTGAAAATGGGCCAATCGCATTTCCTTCCTTCCTGAATCTTTACGCATCCCACTGACAAACAAAATAAAATTTTGTTAAACCCACACTCTGAGGCAAAACAAACAATAGAGACTGTACCAAGAAATCCCTTCCTAGAAGCACAATGTTTTGAAACCTTATCAGATTGCTTTTCTTTGCCACAAACAATAAGTCCGCCTAGTTGACGAGAAATAACTCTTTTGTAACACAACATATGGCTTTTCCATTTTCAGTGCTATGTGGTATTTACTGCCAATGAGGAGGACAGTAGATTTAGTGGGTATAACAATCCATCTGTCTAAATCGCTTAATACATGCATTTAATTGCATGACATAGTTTACACCCTATAGCTGTAGAGAGATGTATCATTTCCCAGGGTATGTGTGACAGCTTGGCTCATTTCTCTGATCAAATGTGTCTCTACTTCACCATCAAGTAAGCTTGGCATGACTACAGTCAGAATGTCTTTATACTGCTGTGTTGAAATCAAGTGTAAGAAATCTTCATTATACCAACAATATCAATGACAAACATTTTTTTATTATTAGAAATATGTCTGGAAAAAAACTGCATTGGTTAATTTTCTTCATTTAAATCATGGAAGCATCAAAACTTAACAGTTTCATTAAGTAATTGAAGTTAGAGTCTTAAACAATAATGTGTTGTTTTTAGTGTGGGTTAGCACATAATGGGACCTTGAACAGAAAGAATTAAGTTTGAAAGCAAAATCACTGTGACCTTTTTTATACTTTCTTTCTTAAGTTTTATTTTAATCTGCATCTTCCCTGATCCAGGCAGGGATTGGGAGAAAATCCTTATCCTTATCTTCTGTCTATTTTAAGATCACAACTGAGCAGTGATAATCTTTAGAAATCACAATATCTTTACAGAATAGTGAAAAGTCGCCATAGCTGCTTACTTTATGATTTCATTATAATAAAGCTGAAATGACTCAGAACTTTGGTCAACATGGGGTGCTGTAAAGAATCCAAAAGCAGTCTGAATTTACACTGATAGATCATGCTGTGTTTTCACACAGCAAGGAACCATGGGAATCTATTAAAGCGCCTCCAGTTTAAGGTGCTGCGTTACATAATTGTAGGCTACTGTAAAATGAGTACAATAACAGTAAAACTAAACATTTTGGGTTAAGTCTCCAACAGCAGTACATTCAGTTCAGACCTATCAAAACACATCGGTCAGTGTACACAGGTGGGAAGCTGTTTGGTCGGTCCTCGCTCTCTCCTTCTGTCTGAACAGAAACGGACCGGTTCATCAGATGTCTATTTTTAGCGACAAAAAAGCCACTTTCCACCAAAATAGCAACACATCACCTTGTGCTGCCTCATCTGCAATAAAACTGCATCTCCTTTCTCACTTTTGCACACTGCATGCAAATACTAAGGGGTCGGGCAAAGGGCGTGACTCAAGGTCACAAACATACTTTGACGGCTCCTAGGCCTCAAGGCCTATTAAGTCCCTTTGGTTGCTGGGATCTGGGGATTGGCTAATAAGGACTGATGATTGAGACCTGGATCGACTGATTGCTCACATGTACATAAATAGGAGTGCCTGGGCAGTCACTCTTCCTCTCTCCCTCTTCAAGGTTGCTTGGTTTGTTTGGACTTTGGGTTGAGTTACTTTTACGTTCTAACATTGCTACACCTACACACATCCATACACTACACACATTACTGATAAACTGATAGCACATTTACCTTTGTTTATTTAAATACATTTGATTTAATTGAGCAAACAGGTGTGTTCTCCACATTTTGTAATGCCTTTGAGCCAGGTCATGACACATACCAACATGTTGAAGTGCTGCATGTGCTCGAGCCCTCACTGTCAATGGCCTGTGAAGATTCTTGAAGATATTAATAAGACTGAATAAATTCCCCTCTCCAACAGGCATTTGCATTTTTACCAGTTCATACTGTGATGTATTGTTTCCTTGCAACAGCTTTTCCAACACTGTCTCACTGCCTCTGAAAGTGCACAAGACACATGTGACTGTTTTTTTTTTAAATGCGCTGTAGCATTATCACATTCTGCTCAATCAATATTGTGCACTCACTTTAAACGTCACCAACATGAAAATCTGTGTAGCAACCAACTCTGTTCCTGTCGAGTATAACATTAGCAGTAACCAGTAAGTTTGCATCACAGAAATTATGTGGATTTGCTGTGAAAGGTCTTTGTATTTTTTATATAGTTTAGAGACTATTATAGATCAGAGAAAAAGTTGCAATTACAAATCCAATTAGGCTACAGAGCCATGGTCGGGCCATAGATTCTATCTTGCACAAACCTTAGTCAGATAAAGGATTAATGAGTCTGGCAGACTAGACTAACAAATTAAACTACACCTCTGCCCCTGCACTCTCTCTGCTACTAGGGGATGGAGAGGGGGGATGGCAGGTTAAGGGGCATGCATTTTGGTCATTTTGCTAACAAGGGGGATAACATCCCTGTTAATCCCACCTCAAATGGCCTACTGCTTGTAGGTATAAAAATAACTTAAACACATCATGAAAAACCACTTCAATGCTATTTAGCATTTGCCAGCCATAGGAGGCCATATGAACAAAATAATGTGCAAAACTTGCAAGTGCATCTGAAAAAACCCTGCAAATTCTTTACATTTGTCTAAGGGAAACATAAAAAAAAAGTCATTTTTGCATCAAAATAGAAGAATACAAGTCAATAATTTCAAAACTAATGGCAATAAAAGGTATTTAGTATATGGCAATTCTGCTAATTGATATGAAACCTTTGACACAGAATTTGCAAGTAATTTACAAAGTTAAAATTATTTTTCATTAAGTCTTTGTTACTTTTACCAACCACTGCAGAAACCTCCACAGTAATCTTTAGAATCCACACATATTGAAGACACTCTCTCATGACTGAAGCATCTTATCCACTAATGGGTTTCGGAAGTCGTTAGTACAAAGTAAGCAGACTGACCTGTCTGCGGGCGCAGGAGGCTGCAGGAGGTGCTGATGCTCTGACTCAGACCCTCAACTTCTGGTTTCGGCTCTGGGCTCAGAGGCACAGACAGGAAGTGGTTGAGGTTGATTGGATGAGTCTGACTCTGGGCCAGGCAGGGCAGGCTGCGGCGAGATGGCTTCAAGCTCTTCTCCTTCAGGATCTCGCTGATGCTGGTGTGCATGCCTGAGGACGAGAGGGACAGAGGAAGAGGAAGGTAATTTTACTAGTTGTCGCTTTAAACATTTTTAGAAAAAAATGAGAGGAAAATAACAGACCCTGAAGATGAATCTTGAACTTTTTTTATTACATATGTATACATTTATATCATGTTTATATGACTGCATGCTTACTCTGATAAAACATATTTATATTTTAGTGAGAGACACTTGCATTAAGGGATAGATTGGATGAGGCTCAGCTCTTTGGTGAAGCTCTGCTGGGACGCACAAAATGAAATCTTACTGAAGTCAATAAAAAAAAAAAAAACTTATTACATAGGGAGGAGGTTGGTGGTGCTGCGACCTACAGCAGCTAATGGCATTGCCATGAAGGTATGGGCAAAGTAGTCAGGAAGAAGTGTCAGGCCATTATGGCTGCACTTTGCATCTGCAGGAGTATGATGCATGAGGCAATACAAGTCAAAACAGTTGATGAATGAGCCAGTGATAGGGAAGCATGAAAGGGGCTTTCCACGCCACGGGTTCATTTTAAGCCATACTCAGTCTGTTAATACAGTTGTATAATGCAGCTCTGAAGGGAGCTTCATACAGTCTGAGATAATAACCGTGATGATGTCTTCAGGTTTATCTCTGACAACAAGGGCTGGGCGATATGGAGAAAATCAAATATCACGATATCTTTGAATAAATACCTCGATATCGATACCGCAACGATATTGTAGTGTTGACTATCGGTGCTTTCACAAAATATTTACACAATGACATTTTTGATAAATAATCATCAGTAATGTGGGTATAATAACTAAGTGGGTAAAAGCAAATAATAGAACAGTTACAACAGTCTGCTAAGTTCATAAAATTAAATCACTTTACTGTAATGCAGCCTTTAAAACCAGGAAAAGAAAACACTCATGCCATATTGCGATATTACGATATTCAAAATCTAAGACGAAATCTAGTCTCATATAACGATATCTGGATAGGCTCTTAAGTTTGAAAGATTCCCCATGGGCATTAATCAGGCAGGGAGGGCTGGAGCTTGGCCCATACTAGGGACTAAAAGACAGGATGTATCAGCCTCTGCTGCATTCATTTTGACCATTCTTTTGAAAATCTGTCTCTTGTGAGTCTGCCAACTTTATGAAAGTGAAACACTAAATCACTGGAGTATCCCTTAAGTGAGGCGTATAATCTAATGCAAGTGCAACTTCAGTACTTGTGCACTAATGCAACACCCCATAAATATTCATATATTTATACAGTAGCTACATAATATTTTTAATGCATAGTTAGGCAGTACGAATGTTAGTAACTTGCTAAAGTAAACTCTACATGAACCCAGAACTGTTAGGTCTATTTGGCTGGTTAAAGCTGCTAGGGGCATGTTTTTATAAAATTATTGCTTTTATTGTTTTGTTTTTGGTGTTTGTTGGCTGGATTTCTCATCATATTATTTCTATCACATCATATCTCATCTTATCTTGCAAAATATAACAACAAACAAGAGTTGCTTATTTTTTTTTAAATGTCCAATAACAAAAAGAAGCGAGAAAAATGAAATGTCAGAAAACCTATTTATAATACTTAGTAGATCTAGTGCATGCACTGACAACAAGGGAGTGAGTGGGGAAAAAAGGGAGGGAGGGAGAAATCACTTCAGTCACCAACTGGTCCATCCATTTTATGGGCTACAGCGGCATTTTATGGGCTACAGTGGCGATGTCTGTCCTTCATAGTGGAGTGCATTAAAACCATCAGCGCTCCCCCTCCATCATCACACAGCTCAATACCTCAAGACAAGCCACATGATGGTACACCACAACATTTACATACATCAGTCGCTAGTGCTGCAACCAATTTACCAAAGATACAGCATTCACGTGTACCGTTACGTAGCCCGGCAGAGGTCATTTTCAAGGTTATTTCAGTAATAAAAGAGCAATATGGTGATAGTGGGGCTGACAGATTGTTGAATGACTATTTCAACAATACTGTAAGGATGAATTGTGAAGATAACCTCAAGAGGTTAATAACTATAATGAACGTCCAGCAATTGTGCCCGACCTTCACACCAGGCAGCAGCTCTCCCTCTGCAGCTCCTGACGTTTATTCATGAAATGAAGGCACTTCTCTTTCAAATGGGAACGGGACTTACTTCGCCCTCCAGTGAGGAATTCTCCCAGTAACCTTCCTGAAACAGCTGCATTGGTAATTCACTCTCTGCATCCTGAGAGTCCACACTCATGAAATTGATCCCACTGGGATTCCCCCGTGCTGTCGGGTGAGAAGGGAGCCAGTTTAAGATGTGAGCTTGAGGGCCCAGGGGAACCACTGGTCACGCTGTTTATTTCCTGTGCAGCCCCACAGTTATGAAATGAATGAAAAAGCTGTACAATGAGAATGCGTAAAATGCGGCAAGAGTAAACTTTAAATGGATCTATTTGTGCGTGTCAGAAAGTTAATCTGTCTTTAGGCTAACAACAAAGCCTGATTTCTCAGTGCTTTCATTATTTCTATAGTGTACACAAGCATTCAGTTCCCCTTTGCTGCTTTTCATATTTCAATCAATTTCATTAAATCCAATCATTATTGAGCAGGTTGTCAAGCTATCATTAAATAGCCATACTGTGCCAATTACATCTGCAATTCCATTTCAGAAATCAGAGATTATATGGTCCAGTGAGCAAGGTTTGTTTCTCTCAGCAGCAAACACAGCAACAACATGCTTTATGACTTGGCTGGTAAATCAGTGCGAGCTGTGAGCTTCCAGTCAAGAGGCCAGAAGCCTAAAGTGCCATCATTTCACAGTCTCTGTGGATTTGTCTGAAGAGTGGTTGCATATACCTGCCCACTTTTCTCTCCATTAGGCTAATCAATACAAAATGGCTGCTGTATATATATATTATCAAAAAGGTATAGCTAGTCTAGATAATCCCAACAGACATCGGCAAGGCTCAACATGTCTGAGATGAGCTAATAGGCCTGTAAGGGTGAGGATCGGTGGTCCCAAATGACTCTCAAATTTTTAAATAGACCCACAAATTGGAAAGAATTCAATTAAATTTCAGTGCATGTGTAGATGAAAGAATAAAATAAAAATAGTGGTCAAATCGCTTTAGCCTCTGTGGATATTAAAGATATAATAATGGTTATCTGACAATTATTGCCCATTGTATAAGTCTAGATAAG
Organism: Perca fluviatilis; assembly: GCF_010015445.1. NCBI lineage: Eukaryota > Metazoa > Chordata > Actinopteri > Perciformes > Percidae > Perca > Perca fluviatilis. The sequence goes on along the minus strand of NC_053119.1, from coordinate 19,175,233 downwards.
TATATAAAGGGTTCATCTAATGTGAAATCCTGTGTTTAATCTCGCTGTGCACTGGCTAAAACTGGTTCATCAGGAGAGTTAATCCTGTGTGTGTGTGTGCATGTATGTGTGCCACTTGGTACTGTTACTTGAGTTGTGCACAGTGAGGAGGGACGCAGGAGAGGAATAAAAAAAATAAAAAAACAGATCAAGAGGCACAAGGAGTGGATGCTCATTGTGAGGTGATGATAGGGAAAATCACCTCAGAGTTTTCTCTGCATCAGCATGACACTGGGCCTTGATGACAATCCCTGTGTGTGCGCTCACAAACACCCACTCATGCTGGACGAGATTCAGGAGAGGTCGTGATCCGGGATTTGAATCTCTCCTGTGCAGCTTGTCCATGACGGTCTTGTGATGGGAGATTAAAATGATTTTTTTGGTCTGTGCATGTGTGTGGATATACCACTGTGACTGCACACTAAACACCTAAAAATGTTGCTGCTTGTGACAAACGGCGAAAAAGGAGGCTGTGTTTATTCGTTCGTTATGCTCCTCTTAAATATTTCTGTCATAAAAAGTAAGCATTTATATAAGACATTATTTGCAAGGATGTTGCACAAAGTAGCAAACAGAGAATTGAGGTCAGTGGGCTGTTTCCCATCATGCCTCTGTGTTTCCTCATTCTATACCTTCAATAATTCACCCATGTTCAGCTCATAGCACTTTCAGTGTCACAGCTTTCAACTCAGATCAGGACCTTTTTAAGTACAACAAACATCATTATTGCCTCCCCCTTACAGAGTGCATTTCAGGGGATCCCTGCTATAAAAGACTGGGAAAAGAAGAAAGGTATAACACACACGTCCAAAACACTGCTGCGATGCGTTTACAAAAATTATCAGGAGGAGGCAGGACTGAGGCAGGCCGGCAGCCTCGCCTCCAGAAACCTTCTCTAAGCAATTAGAGTGTGTTTCATCCTCCGTCTGGCACCATATCAAACAACACATAGATGGAGTGGAGTTCACATGGAGTATTTAGAACTGTATCATAAGCAGCCACTGGATATTCAGCTTATATCTTATGTTACATGGTGAGTACTCCAGGCAAAGTACGAGTATGAAATAAGTGATCTCTGGTAACGATCACAGTGTTTACCATACATAGGTTCTACTTGGGCGCACCACACAGGTAAACTGAGACCCGCCCAGGTAGATACAATCTAAATTCAATTTTCTTTCCAAACAGCGGTGTATTTTTTACAGCGCACACAGACCAGCTGCCTCCAGCCCCTCCCCCTCGTGAAGTTGCGTGCATGCATGACAGCGTCAACGTTGCACTTGCTCAGAGAGCCTATTGTTACGTTAGTAGTAGCATGCTGCTGGTAGTCTTGCAATGGGATTAAAGGGATACTTCACCGATTAGCATTAAGCTTTGTATCAGTAGAAACCCAGTAGTATTTTCGAATGACCGTGCTTCCCTCCCTTATGTCCCCCTGAGACGAGAGATCTCTGTATTGTGTGTCTGGAAAAAAACCTCTGATGACGCAAAAATCATTTTGCGTCATCAGAGGCTTTTTTGGCCAGAGGCTATAGACTACAGCCAGTAGCAGCTAGTTCCACATGTTTTCAACCCGCCCATAGAGGGTGGGACCTCACTCCCAGAATTTCCAAATAGTGTCAGCCATCTTAAAGCTAAGCTAACAGGCTATTGCTCTGTGGAGAAAGCTGAGTAATTAATTCATACTTTAGTAAGCTAACCACGATGGCGGAAGGCAGTTTTGAAGATGATATAGCAGAAGGGTATTTTGAAGATCTGGTGCGCGAATCCGATGCTCGTGGCTACCTGTACAAGCCGCAATACAGCGAGGAACAGTTGCAGATGATGGAGGAACAAGAGGCGGCCGGAGCAGCTGCTGCAGTAGAATGTAAAATTTTGTCTGGCAAAGACTTTTTCAGCAGCAACCTTGCAATTATGTGCATTATGTGTACCACCGGGATACATTGGTACAGATCGGAGAATATCCAGGAAACTTTATTACAGACGGAATACTCAACACACTACGCAAGCTTTGCCTGCTAGGCAGACCAGCACCTCAGCCTGCGGTGTCACTTGATGCCGCTAGCCGGGGAAGGGGACATCGAAAGAGGTGTGCGAGAAAGTGGAAACGCGGAACGAGGGCAGGAGTTTGAGCTAGGTGGAAAGCTAACGCTAGCCAGCCACCTGTCCCATCCATCCTGCTTGCAAATGTCCGCTCATTAGACAACAAACTGGACTACATCCAACTTCAACGAAACTCCCAACGCGAGTTCAGAGACTGCTGTGTTTTTGTTTTTGTGGAAACATGGCTGTGGCGCCGTCAAATCCTGCCCCACACACCACCGCAAGTAAATTCTCAACCTATGGGAAACACTGCGATCGCATGAATGCTTCACCATCCAGGGAATGATTAATCACAAAATGTTGAAATACAAACACTTTTTTTCCCGCGAGTTCCTCTAACAAAATCTGACATGGACTGGTAGAAACAGAGGGTGAGCTAAATATACTATAGTGTATATTCAGAAACATAACAGTATACTCAAAACTATTTCAAAAACTGGAATACAGCAACTCTAATACTGTGTCAATGTTTCAATGTTTGATGTAATAATAAAAATGTGAGCTCTTCTACTTACACAAGCTATTGACTTAAGTCGACTTCAGTAACCATAATGACACAAACAATATATTGTAGCTAATGGATACAGTGTTAATATCACACAACAGCTTATTGACTTAACCTGAAACTAAAACATTGCAGCATCTAAATACAGGAGCTAGCCATTTTTAAACAAATAGCGAAGAAAAACATCTTTTTATGCAGTGACAATAAATCATATTTACCCCCTCGGACATTTTTCTGTTTTATTTTTTATAATATTGAATAACAGTGGAAGTAATTGTGATTTTTGGACACTAAATAACACAAACTAAACTTTAATATCAAAAGAAAAAAAACAAGAAAAACAAATAGCTAAATAATTTGCTCCACAGACACCATTGCTAGTTGCCGTCTGTCTATCACGTGCAGCTGAGCCCAACAGCCTGACCGTGAACACACCTCAGAGCAGCAGCTGGCATCTTTTACCCCTGGTTTAAACAGTTCAGGACCTTATTATACAATACTGGCACAACTTCTGGGTTGCATCATTTGAGCAGATTAATTCCCCCCGCTCATTTACTATCTTCTTATGTCCCCTGATTGCTTGTGTTTTCTATACTACGTCATAGGATTTTCCACAAAGCCTCTGCTGTGTCCCTGCGTACACACCTCAGCAGGGAATGCATATGAACTGCACTGTCTTTAGTAAACACAAGCATTTTGCTCCACCAAAATCAGTGCGTTTTGCAAATGGGATTGAACTATATAATAACTTTGGGCTCTGGCAGAACTTCTACCTGTATTGTTCTCATAACCTAGCAACAAACCAACTGCTGATTTTAAAGATTGTGAAGTGTTAAAGTTAGTAACTGCAACACCATACGCACACATGCAGAACAAAACAGTCTCTTTGTTTTGTCATTTTGTAATCTCTTTGTCTACCTGGCATTCTAACTTCCATAAAACTGATGTCTGCCTTATATTCTACAGTGGCCTGTTTAAATCACAGATGATACTGTACATGTGCTCTCCCCAAATCTGCCCTGAAATTATTGTCTGTATCTATAAAACCATCTGCCTGCTTGCATAAGAGGACAGGTGGCCTGCTTAGGACTGTACAACCAAAGGTGTACACACACACACACACACACACACACACACACACACACACACACACACACACACACACACACACACACACACACACACACACACACACACACACACACACACACACATAAGGAAGGTAAGCAGGATATTGCTTGATAACAATACTTATTCTTTAGAAACTATAAAAGGAGTCAGAACTACAGTATTATAATATAGGGCTGCCTGCAACTATTCTTTTTTTCTTTATCAATCAATCTGCCAAACACTTAATTCCATAAAACACCCAAAAAAAAAGTGAAAAATGCCCATCACAATCTCCTATCATGTAAGACCAAGAAAAACAGCAGCAAATTCTCACATTTGAGAACCTGGAACCACCAACTGTTAACCACCAAAAAGTACTTTTCTTTTTTTAAGATTATTTTTTGGGCTTTTCCACCTTTATTTGATAGGACAACTAGGTGAGAAAGGGGAGAGAGAGGGGGAAGACATGCAGGAAATCGTCACAGGTCGGATTCGAAACCCTGGACCTCTCCGTCGAGGCATAAACCTCTCAGTACATGAATCTGCCACAATTTTGATAATCGATTATCAAAATTGTGGCAGATTCATTTTTGTTTATATCGACTAATCGATTAATCGTTACAGCTTTAGAATAATAGACGTAGAAGCATGAATAAAGCTTTGCTTAAGACTGAAGTATTCAATTGTAGAAATGGTTTACATTTAAATCTCAATATGCTTAAAGCAAATACTTTCTAGCAAATGTTGAGTGTTCAGTGAATCAATAAGTTTCAACAACAATTGTTCTGCCAAAGAAGATTTGAAATTCACTCAAATCCTGGAAAGTAATCAGATGGTTGTGAGTCATCTTTGTCCAAATGGAGCTGTATTTCCAATTTTTACCAACTGAGTGATATTTTTTTTTATCAAAGTAGCAAGAAAAAAAACATTTATACCCTCATCTTATATTTTCTTTCATAATCAGTCCCTTTTTTTTACTAGGTTTTCTCACCTGCAGTTTAGAAGAGAGCGGGCTTGGCTCCAGCAATGCTTGAAAAGCTTTTCACCTCTTGTGAACAGAACACATTTTTTTGCCTTCAATTTAATGGTGCACTTAGCAATCACTGAAATATTGAGTGGGCCTAGGGCCTGTAGTCCGATCTTAATCTGATGTCATGTTGTGCTATGCGTTTCCTGTTTGTACCTGCACTGAAATCCAAGAAGTGGTTCACTCTGTCATATATAATGTTTAAACTATATAGAAAAGAAAGAATTACTGCATGGAACACAATTAAAATTCTAAAATCTATGATTAGATGATCATAAACATTCCAAACGAACTATTATGGATTCATGTGGTCAGTCTATTTTGTGCAATAAGGTCATGGTAGAAGAAGAAAAGCTTCTTGTCAGTGTAAAAAACCCTAAGTGTAATAACTCCTTCAGCTTGTTTACACACTTCAAACCAGCAAAGAAACATGAGCTACTGCAGATAAGCTAACACCCTCTTCAGCAGGGCATCCCTCACTCATGAACTTTCTAGCTGCTCAGCTCAGCATCCTCTCATCAGGAGCCAGGGGATAGACCCTTTCATCCTCCTCAGACCGGTAGCCTACCTCAACAAAAAGAGGTCATTGCTCCCCATAAACCAGTGTCAGCATGAAAACAAGAAGTTTCTCCACCATTTTTCTAAATTTAGACAGTCAGCACATTAATAATTAACACAAAGTATTAAATAATCACTATAGTGTTCTCTAAAGAGCCCCTCTTAGGGTTTGGAATCAATACTGGACCGCAGCAGTGAAATCAAGCTGGAATGGAAGACAGATTGATGACTTGATAAGTAGTTATTTATAGATTTGAAGAATTTGCTCCAATGTGTAGAGACCAATTATCTTTCTTTCACTGGACAGTTTGATCCATAATCTGGTTATTGTCAGTTCAAAACGCAAAGATGCCAAATGGACACCAACATGAACTGGATGTCTCTTATTGCTTTTTCAACCTGCTGAATCTGACCGCTTGAAATCTTACTTATTTTTTGGATTACTGTCAAAGCCTAAGTGCAGCTACTCTTGGACCTTACCCTTTAGCACAAACTATTCTGCATCCTCCTGAATAGATTTGTATGGAACAGTTTGTATCTTTCCTTACAGCACATGCACAATAAAATGCAATCACTGCTTATACTAGCCCACTTGTAAGGCTGAGAATGTTTAAGCAGATCCCTGAGAGCTGACACAACTGCTAAGACAGACAAGTTCAAGTGATACTAAAACACCTTTTCAAGATATGCAATTCCTTGTTTGTGAAGAACGGTCAAGTCTGTCAAGTAGGCTATGTGCAGCATTTACGGCAACCATCAGCTATAACATACATGGTTTAAATAAAAAAAAAAATGTTTTTATAAATTTAGTATATACATATTTAAGGTGTTACTTATTAATATTAACGTCCATTGGATCTATGTAGCCTCCAGCTGAACAAATAATGACCTAGGTGAATAGTGGATAAAATATCAGAGCGCACAAGGTCCATAAACAGGCTTCATACCAAGAGGAGGCAGCAATAAGACCTCCAACTCTGCGTCACACTTACAGCAAGTAGAGGGTCCGATACCTCAGAGTACCATTTAACATCAAAAACTATTTAACTAGAGAAGAAAAGTCAACACACATCACACTCAGCTCAAAGAAATTAACGGACGCGAAATAATCACATGAGTGACCAACCTTTCTGCTGCTTGAAGGACTGGATGGAGCCCGAGTGGTGCACCATTGCGACGTTCAGTTGGTTTCCAACGTTAATTGAATTCCGTATTACGAAAAGCAAAACTGCAGAATACATGGGAAACTATGGTGGGGTTGCGTGGGTGTTCTCGCAGCTCCCATCCTGCCAAACGATCTCACGAGCGATGCGCAAACCCCAGCAACACCTGTCTAAGCTCCGCATGCTCCCCCTCCGCTCCCAACCACCATCCACGTCTGTTGTCATGGTGACGGGCGGTAGGGGAGGTCCTGAGATGGACACGTCCCCCTCTGTCCTGATTTACTGACTCCAAATAAGCTGCGGGAAATTGCCAGGGGCAGCAGATCTCAAATGGACCGACAAGGACAGGTATTGATTCGGTCATCAATCATCATCTTCCTCTTATTGCCCGTGCAGAAAGCTGCTTCTACCCTATGGCATCACGTAGTCTAATGAACTATCAACGATGAAGAAAACAGTTCGGCTACAGAGCTAACTAAAAAATACAAAATATATTTATCCAAACACCTTACTCCCTCTGCAGAGCAGCCATCTGACCTACATCTCTCAACTAACAGGCAGGAATGGAAGAGATAACTCTCAGAGTCAGAGTCAGTGGTTGAAAACCATTGGAAGGATTATGCAATGGCACCTTCACATTTCAGACACTACACTAACAAGGGCCATCAGATCTTCAACATAAAACACAGATTACTATATCTAGTGTTGTTAACTGTAACTTTATGCAAAAAAAAGACCAAAACATCATTAAAGGGGATATGGACCATTTGACATTTTCAAGGCTGGACCATTTGCTTTGGCAGGCATTAAAGACAGTGAGGCTGTGAGAAAAAACTCAAAACAATCAATAATATAGCTTTAAGTTCACAGCTCAGCTGTGCTGACACACTGCTGCTGAAGTGGCAGGGGGATCCCTCTTAAGGAACAAATGTTATAAGCTACAATATCAGTCATAAAAACTGAGCAGGGTGATACAAATGGCTGCGGTAGTATACAGGTAAAAAGGAGAGCTCTCTGCGCTTCTGCAGACCACAAAATCCGGTGCAACCAATGCAGGACACAACAGTATAAAATAACAAAACATTTGCTTCTTAAGGTGCATAACAGTGACTAACGTTTCGATGTAAGGTTACATCTTCATCAGAGTCCTTCTGTAGTATAGTTTGATAGTCTAATGTTAAAACTGGTAATGTAATGCTGGCTTTATTGCACAACATAGGGACTCAGCTAAAATGATGAAGAAATTATAATTGGTTATTGAGTGTTTTTGTAGGTTATAGATGTGGGACAATACATGTATACAATAATCATATTTTTAGTTTCATAAAAAAAAATAACTTAAGATATTTCTCTGCTATACCACTCTGCCTTTCTTTCTCTTGTCAGTTTGTTTTCATTTGTGGTTTCCCTATTTATTTTAGTGATGTTAACTCTAGTGTCCTGATGTGTCTCTGTTATCCCCTTCACATCACTGTTGTTTTCACAGCTTTTAACATTTATCAGCAGTGGGCATTTTATTATTAATCACATAGTCAATGTATGTGGTATCTGAACCTGAACCTTAGTGAGAATATGTAGTCAGAACACTAGTGTCTCCTTATCACTTTGCCTTAGGTCTTCAATTACATAGTATGAACCAAACAGAGATCTTATCGTGGTTTATCTACAAGGTCACTGGTCTTATCTCCATGTCAACCACACAGAGTTACAGACCAGCAGGCCTCCAATTATGATCTGAAACCCATGAGGGGAAAAGCCCTGTGTTGTTTATGAGCAGACACTGAAGTGACTGCTGTGACCTAGTCAGTCTTCAAAGGGTCACAATAACACAAGTTGCAGATTCGTCTGTGGTCCTACTTTTGTGTGTCAATCTCTGTCTGCGCTGGTATTCTGGGGAGTAGTCTGGCATCTGTCATAGATGCAAATACCATCTGCTTTCTTGCAGCTCAGCACGCCTCTATTCCTCCTACTGGTGTGATGTTTATTGAGGACTGGTGGCAGGGCTGTGCGTGCCAACCCCTATAATATGTCATTGAACTACCAAGCAAATGCATTTCTTCCACTGGGTCTATAAATAAATAAGTAAGCAGCTCTTATACGGTCAGTCCCATTTAAAATGTTATCTCTTCCATTCCTGCCTGTTAGTTGAGAGATGTAGGTCAGATGGCTGCTATGCAGAGGGAGCAAGGTGTTTGGATAAATAAAATACTGCCACCTTGTGCTTAAAAAGATGAGCTGTCAGCACTCAGCTCCGACTAAGAACCACAAAGGGTTTTTGCATTATTCACCTCAGCCATGCATGTAAATTAACAATCATGAACTACTTTTGGCAAGATTCAGGTCTTGCAGACTCCAAACAAAATGGTCAACTTTCAGGTCGTCCTTGCATCAAAACCCAAACAGTTTCACAATTAAAACATAAGAAATACCCCAAATCAGTGTTACATGAAGGGAGAGATATTTAATCACATTCAGAAACAATCAAAGCTGTACCTTTCCGAGTATTCAACACATCTCTCGTTGCATAGAAAGGTTCTGTGTTCAAAGAATCAAAGAAGTCCCCACTTGCTCAAGAGACTCCTGAATGACAAAGACCTCTAACGTCTACGTCTACACATACAACTGAATCACTACTGATGTCTTGCTCTGAGGCTTCGCAGCTGAGGGATCTGCTGATGAAGTTATTTCAAAAGTTCAGAGCAAACTGTTTAACTGAGGGTCTAAACTGCAACATAATATTTTCATGATCAATTAGTATGTCAATTATGCTTTCGATTAATCAATAAATGATCTAGTCTATAATATTTCAGGAAATAATTCAAAATGCCTATCACATTTTCCAATCGTCCAAATTGACGTCTTTAAACTGCTTGTTTTGTCTGACAAAAAGTCTAAAACTAAAAGATATTTAATGTACAGTGGTACAACTGTGGTCCAACAACAGCAGTGGATCCTCACATTTGAGAAGCTGGAACCAGAAAATATTTGTGTTTGGTGCTTGATAAATGGCTTTAATGATAAATTGAGGGTCAAAACTTTTGCCAATTTCATTTAACTAATTGACTAATAGATCAAGGGCAGACTGTGCATGGTCCATATTCATTAAGGAATTACCTTAAATTCTCAGTATTAACATCATACTTTATATACACATTAAGTGCACAGAAATTTGCCCAGCAAGTATGGGCAGATCTCAGATGGATGTAATGCATTTAAAAAGCTTTAGTCACAAGTGCTGCTGGCAAACTTACAGGAGAGTTGGTCGCTGTCTGTCTCTGTGTCTCCAGAGTGGCAACTGTTGGCCCAAGAGGAGCTCCAGGACACTGAATGGCTGATGGGATTGGTTGGAACATGCCTGTTGGCTCCAGAGGAGCTGGAGGCCCGACTCTCCAGCAGGGGCAGGAACATACAGTTGTCCTGAAGACATGATCCTATTATACGTACACAAAGTGATCAAAGTGTGAGTATAAGTACTGATATCATGTTATTAAAGAATATTTATAATTTCTTTTATCTTGAATGTCACATACTCAAACCATGATGCTAGTTTCTTAGGTTATCAGAGGGAAAATGGAATCGCTTCAATGTTCAGATCAGTAAAATTTGAAGGTGATCACAGCAGTCCAGCTCCTTACTTAGCCCGCTCGTGTTACTGCCCTCATACATTTTTAAACACATCTTTAAAATTATTTTTTACACTCTGATACTTGAAACTAATGGGGAACAATAAGGCCTCTGGCTTTCCAAAACCAACTGTGTGTAACTCATCTCATCAGGTTACATTTTTTATTAAAACCAGTTAACAGTTAAACTGACAGAAATGTGATAAAACCTAATCTTAATAAATTAAACTGTTTAGGGACACATTTGATTGATTTCTGGAACGAAAACAATGTAATCAAGCAAAACAATAATTTTGCACATTACGTTTTGCAAGTAAACTCTTATTTTGTCTTGTGTTCTGAATAAAAAACAGGAAAAGAATTAAGGGAAATTTCACAGTTCAAGGTCTTTTCACTGTTGATCTATTTAACTGGTTTTTTTAAGGTCAATAAATGCAGCGTCTTTCCAAAAGTCAATGAGTAATCGTGTTAAATACTCAATACTGATTTCAATACTGACCAAAATAATTGTGATTATGGGATTATTTCCATAATCGAGCTGCCCTACCATGGAGTTGGTTTTCCAGCATTACTAGCTGAAAATCTCGACTGATTTTTGTTTCTTATTTAACAAAAGTTAAATAATGATAATTGGGATAGATTTTAATAAATGCAGTACATTTTGAGCTCATTTCCATACACGACAAACTGTCAACCAACACAATATTATAGGTTAAATGCACCTCTAAAAATGTGGAGGAAGGAGAATAATCAGCACAATGAGAAGAAAAATGGCTTTATGCATGTTATACATTTTTGCATATAGCCACTGAGCCTGTAATGACTTTATTACATAATGTGGAGGCTACTTTGAAACCTAAACAGGTCACTGCCTTGCTTAACCAAGTTAGCATACAATAATGCATTTTAATTTGTTTACAATGGCAAAATAACATCTACAGTCAGAGATTTCCATGTGTGCTGATGTGGGCTCCCTCCCTCATGTGTGCATTAGGCTTCATTATGACCAACAGGAAAGGCCGAAGGGCTGCACTAAGAATCCACACAACATGACTCAGAGACATTCAGAGGTACTTTACATCTCAGAAGTTATTCTCCACAGGTTTTAACAGCGACATCTCCCTTCAGCATCTCTTCTCAAATGAGCCCACGAGAAAACAACACAACAATTGGCTGACAGACATGCTGGTGTGTGCAGTACATTATTGAATACTACATTTTAAAGATGTATGGTTTACTTTGTTACAGCAACAGCAATTATTACCAGAGGGCTATGTAACTTAAGCCTGCAAGAATAGATAGTGTTGTAATACAAATGAAACAATAGGTTTGTGTGAAAGTAGAGTTTAACCTCCCTGTGGGCTTCACTGACATACACCATTAACAGAGATTACTGCAGATCTAACACACCCTACCTAAACAACTAAATAGTGACTACTTGGAAATGTAGCAGTCTAGGTTACGAGAGCTCTGGACAACTGGTCAGGAGAAATTACTCTCCCCAAAAAGTGCTTTGTCCATTACAGCTGTGTAGTCTAAGTGCAGTAATATACTGTCCTGAGGATTTCAAAGACTCTAGGTAGATCGATTGATGAGCAAGTACTTCCTGGCACATTGATTATTTATTTAAACTAATACATTTCAAAGTCCGGGTCACTTATTTCCTCTCTCAAGTAATCATGAATGTATGATGAGATGTTGAGAAAAGTGTAATGCCATTAACCATGTACAGGTACAACATATCCAAGCATATACAATTGGCACCACAGCCAGACTGTCTGGTGAATACAATTACCACGACTAAATTGAAACTTTGCAATAAGGGCCACATACACATCTTGGGCTTATTGATAACCTTAGAAGGGGGAATAACAGAAGCCAACACCATCACTTTGCAATATGGAAATGTCAACAGCTGATGAGAAAATGTATTTATTTTGAGTGCAGCCAGGTAGACATCTTCTCCAGCAACTTGATAATTGAATAAAAGGAGCATCAGTGTTTATCAACTTAATACATAAGCTAGAGGGGGTGTATATCCAGTCTGCAGGGCATTTATGCTGCCATTTTCCATTACATGATGGCTACTCCAACCTGGTCTGTGTGCCTTACATCACTTAAACAGCTTACATTGATCAGCAGTGATCACTTAAGGCCACATAAATGTCTGCATAAAATCACAACACTCTTGTCTCCTAATCCAATGTGTGCAGATAAAATGTTGGCTTCTTTCAGGTGAAATAAATGTTGAGATATGCCAAACTGCATTAAGAAGCAAAAAACACAATTCTAAACAATGGCCATCATTGTAAAAACAGCATGCAAAATTTGACGATTCCAAAAAAAGATCTTGTGGTTGCTACTTGCTAGAGAATATATTTTCTGCAGCTAGAAAATTAAAGTGAATATTGTTTTCCTAAATAAGTATCTAATGTACACAAAGAGAAAGACCATTTCAAAAAGCTACAAATTAGTTTTTAAAATAAGATTTTCTCAATTTTCTTCACACAAAAAAACTCTTCTATTAGTCCATGGGGATGCACTCTTTTTGAAACAATTTCTTTGAGATCTCTGCTTTATGTGCACTAGTCACTGAGGAGTGACCCGAAAACATGGGGTGACTGATGGGGCACAAACTGAAGGATCAAAACCAGCTTCAACGCTTGCTGATTATACGATGGTAACACTTGACCCAGCTTCCAGCAGTCACCAAGTCACAATTTGCTCCCTCTCAGAGTCTCTGCGCAACACTGAACATAACCCACATGGCTCAACACAGATGAAAACACTGTCCCATTAGCTATCAGGACATAACCACAGTTTTTGCCATTTTCATCTTTGCCTGGGGCAGTGGTGATTTAGAAGAGCTAATAAAAGCCCCGGCATTCATGCATAAGATAGCTCATTAAACTGAATGTCGCTGGACATGTTTGCTAGATTTCCCTAGAAAACATTCACGCTCTCATTTCTCCAGTCTGTGACTGAGATGTTTCAGCAAAAGATTACAATGTTCTTTCCTGACATGTCAATGATAAAATGAACGCCACACACCAAAGAATTGCGATGTAAATTTTATTCTAATTAATGACTAGGCCTACTTAATCTATTTCTCATTCATGGAAAATGTCACAAAAGGAGCGCCCATGTGACACTTCATAAATAAATTAATCCTAAAGGATCAGTTGTCATCAAGTAGATTAACAGTTTCACACTGTTACTGAACTCTTCTGCAATCATCACTTATACATGTAGCTTTTACATTATAATTAATATAAGTATAATGGACAACTGCTAAGCAAAAGTGTGCTTTTCCTCCAAGTATGTTAAATTAGATTACAAATATTTTTTTTAAATTGCAGAACAGAGTGTGTGCCACAGAGACAAAATGTGCATTGAATATTCTTAAACATGTTAAAAGAGGTTCAACAGCTTATTCAAATATTGTTGTTTTTTTTAACATATTGACTAAACAGTTAATAACAAATTACAAATAAACAAGCATGGGGTAAATAGCATAGTAGGCCTTTACAGATAACATATCAAATTCAGTATTCAGTAGTTCTTGGTTAATTTTAGTTGTATAGCAAGCTGCAGTTTTACTCCAATTCGGTTAACTACCTCAGTGTGCCTCATTCAGAAGTGAGTCAAACCTACCAGAGGAGCTGCCAAGAGCTTGTGACACCTTGATTTCCATTGCATGTACCTGCGCCTTCAGTACAAATCCCCCATCAATACGTTTCTGAGTGACAACTTGTACAACTACAAAAAGCTGTGCAATCTCATGAACCTGCCATTCCCACAGTGCAGCACTTTGAGCTGTGAAGTAGCCCGGGCAGTGCAGCGAGGATGGATGGGTGGAGTTTAAAGTGTTGTCGGGGTATCCGGGTACAACATTAAAACTCTCAGGTTATTGATTGTGGAGTATCGATTGGACGGAACTGCTGTATGGCGAATCACTCACCTCACATTGAGCTTTTTTCTATAGTCTAAGATTGATAAAATTATAACTAGGAGAGAACCACTCTCTGTAGGTTTTACTTCAATTTGATGGCTGGCACAATCTGCTAACGTTATGTAGATGAATTACACTTGGCCTATAGAATCGCTTAGTTTACTTATTTTTGTATTGTATTATCGTCTGGATGGCCCACATGAACTTTTCTTTCCATGTCCCGTTTACCTTTATTCTAGCCCATTAATAGAGTAACGTTATAGGAATCACATCTCTTTAACCGTCCCTCTGCATTTATTGTGCTAGTCGTGAGGGAGTTGGGGAGTTGCAGTCATAGAAATATGATTGCAGTAGTAATGGGTGTATCTCTTAATACATCCATGGTGTATTTTATTATTATCGTTACCATGGTGAAGTTTTACACTCGATTTGTCCTTCGCCACAGGGGGGTGGTGTTGGACCAGCAATCAAGAGGACCAGCTTGTAGTAGCCCCACCCATCCCTTGTCACAGTGAGCTACGTTCAAAATCCTACAATGAACACATTTTAACGCAATGAGGTTGCCTAAAGTGTGGCTACTACTAATTACGATTCATCAAGTATAAAATACAGTAGCCTCGTAGTGTTTTGATTGCTGACGTGAAAAGTTAACGCTAGGTTTTGTGCATTTTGCTGCGTCCGAAATTCCATACTAATGTGCAGCGCGGCAACCGCCAAGCGTTTCCCAAAAAAGCAATGCGTTTTTAAAAGCGGTTCCTGTCATACGGTCGTTACAGCTAGAAGTTCAGCACGGTGAACTCTAGGCGGCAGAGCAAAATCTGCGAGCGTTTACGCTGGCCCCCACCGCCGTGATCAAAACCGCTTCGGCGCTTCCCCTCATTGAAATGACTAGCTAGCTAGAGGCGGCGAGTTACCGCGCGGCGGTGTGAAAGCCTCTTTCCGTTATTGAACATACCCTGGCATATTAGTCAGACAGTTGAACTCGGACCAAAACAAACTTAGAGGGATAAATATTTGGCTTTGACGTCTGACTTTCAAACAGACATTTTCCAAATGTCGACGCGATTAAACAAGAGGTGTAAGGAGACATAATTTATTAGGTGGCTTGGAGAATAACAGGGCTTGTATTAGCCTAAGCTAACTTTTAGCTAGAATGCTAACGTTACTGTAAGCTAACAGAAGCCGTTCGCTAGCTGACGTTAACGGTAACGGTATGACAGACAACCAAACAGCCACTGGGAGTAAAAGCTTCTGCCTCTGTTGCCTACCCTATCAGCCCACCAATTTTAAACTGGCTTTCCAACTAGTTAGGTAGCTAGCTAGCTAGTTAGCTAGAGTAAACCGATACACTGATTCTTCGTTGCCTTTTACTGCCTGGACTAACAACTCCAGTATGGGGATGTGCTTGCCGTGCCTTGGTGGAGCAGCGGACGACGTTGTTGTCACTCCAGATCCAGTAGGTTTATTTACTAAAACTTTTATTACCAGCTGTGTCACTAGCTACATAAGTCACAATGTCGCACGTGGATTGCAACAATAATATATGAATTGACGCAAATTAATTTAATTTAACGCTATGTGAATGTGATTAAGGTGAATCATCTGTAGTACTGTCGGACACCAATAGGCCCCACTAGGTCACGTTCAGAAGGCGTTGACTGTGTTTAGCCTTTGTAAAGACTAGCATGTAAAGTATGCTCCCAGGCCCAAACAGTTACGTTAACTAGCTAGCTCTATATTAAGAAAAGACTGCCTGCTTACAGTTGGAGCTTAGAAGTTTCCTATGGGTATTTTTTCAGGACACAAGGAGACGACAATTAGCTGAGGCCGCTGAGAAGAGACAAAAAGAGGTAATTAACTTTGTTTGTGTATAAGTGTATAAGACAGTAATACACTTGAAAACAATATTAGGTACATCTAGCTAAAAGTAACTGTTTTGCAATAAATTATATCATCATGTAGCTATGTGGATTTATTGTGGGTTTCATTTCGCTTTACATTTCAGCAAAAAACAGCAAAACCCCACAGACATAGATATGATGTACTGTAGCTTTGTTTAGACTGCATTGGTTTTAGCTAGATGTACCTAATAATCTGGTAACTGAATGTAGCATTACTTTATAGCTTTCTATTACATATATACACCCCATTCAAGGTAAATGCACATGACAGTGCACTGAGTGATTTTTTATTATACAGAAAAGCCACTTGCAAACCCGTAAGAGCCATGCTAAAGTTGTATCAAGGTAAGTTCATGTACTAGAATGAAAACTTTTCTTGGCCAAGTGAATCTTTTGGATTGGCTGATATCCCACATTTCTGCTCCAAATCACTGTTTTCTCCCTGACACTGACATTCACACTTTGATTACTGCAGATGAAAGCACTGAGCCCTAACCCACAGTCACATTTCAGTTAGCTGCTCCCTTCATTTGTCTGCATTGCCTTATTTGGCAGCTGAATGCCCCCTTGCCAGTTGTGATTGAACATGCCTTGTGCTTTTTGAAAAGTAAAATGTGTGGAAAAGTATTGATTAAAATGCTTTTAAAAAACATGCACTTTTTTAAGAATGTATATATCTTATAAGATATCAACAAGATTAAATTATTTTTAAATGAAGCTATCGTCTGTTAGTGCTTGATCATATTCCACTCTCTTTTTCAGACAACATACAGGGGTGTTAAAAATCCAGAAGCTGTCGAAAGGAAAAAGAAAAAACGGGAAGAGATTGAAAAACAGGCGATGACAACCTCTGTGTCTGGTGGTGGGGGCGGCGGGTTGAAGGTTAGTTTTGTGTTTATCCTCAAGCGGTGTGATTTCTAGAACAACGGGATGATCAACAGGAGATTGTTTTAATGCTTTTCCCTTCTTTCTTCTCTAGTGGCAAGTTGGCTGAAAATCAAGATGAAGTCTTAACTCTGAAGTCCAAAACAACATCAAATAGATGACAAGATGACTTGAAAGATGTTTGAACTGCTGTCCAGTTTTTGAATTTTTGTGTGTGCCTATTTTATGATGTTCTGAGACAAACAGCTACAGTTGTCATGGTTTCTGCAAAGCAGTCGGAAGTGAACACAGACAGAACAGCTGGACTTACCCCCTGGTTGCCAAGTTATACAAGCCAGTTTGGACCTTTAGGACAAGTTAGAGATGACACAGACATGTGCAAACAAATACAGTTGCTACTCTAGTAGTTTTCTTTTACAATTGATAATACAGCCTTACAGTGAACAGCATTAGATAACACAAAATAATATGATTATAAAGTCCAGCAGTATCTCGACTATTGTCATATTAAGACAAAGCTGTCCAACACTTTTCAGCTTTTTCACTACATTGCTTTTGGTTCTCATTGTGGAGAATCTGTAAATACACATTGACCGCATTACTTTTTGTATGACTTTTCCAAAAATCTGTTATGCAAATGACAAATTTCACAAGTAAAACCGAGTTATGTTTACATCAATTTATGTGTGCTTTTTGTAGGATTAGTATACAGTCAAAAAGCATCCATTTAACACTCATTTCACCTTATTTAGGGCTCTATTTATTGGCAAGACTCATGCAAACAGTGCTATAACTTGTTGATTTGTACTGAACTTGTAATGTGCTTTGCCTGTCCCTGGGCTGTTTTCATGACCAGTGCAGTGCACATGTCACATGGGAGTCCCTTGTTGTTGAGGAAGGTAATGCCAGGTATTGAGTTTTTGACATTGTGTAGAGAATATATTTGACAACAAAGTCTGTACTCTGTGCAATGTCATATAGTCACTAAATTAGTGATTCTGTAAGGAAGTACATACTACAGACTTGACAAAATATGCAGCAGCTACAGATTACTGCTGAATAATATGACACTAAAACATTCTCCAACCTGTAAAAATGAAAAGGATGTGCACTAGGAAACGTCGTTAATGAATGTGAACAAGGCCTATTGCACTAGTCTTTGCCATTACTCCTTTTAAAAAAAGCCCTTTTTGTTTTTTTTCTCTGCACAATTTGAGTTTGTTGCATTGAATTACAATGTATGCAAAACACTGATGTGATGCCTGCTTAATTTAAATTATGTGAAATGTGTTTGTGAATTGCCGTAATACAAACAGAAGCTTTTGTTAGATATGTCTTTGCACAGTTTTTCAACATTTGGTGAATAGCCAACATGCTCGCTCACTATGTTGGGAGAGATTCATGTCAACTAAAATGGAAACAGGAAAAAAACTGAAGGAAAAGAACAAGTGAAGTGTGTACTGTACGTAGTGAAGTGTTTACTTTGACTTGCTTAATTGAGTGCATTTTTAAGCCTTCACTTGATCCTTAGATGCTTCCGGAGCTCTCTGCATTTTGTAGAACAGGAAATTTGCCAATGTTATTTGCTACAATAAATTACATTTCTGCTACTTTTGTGTGGATTTCATGACAATTACAGTTTTATAGAAAGATGATTCAAGTTCAGATAAGAGTTAGATTTGGTTAAAATTATCAGTGGTATTTGCTAAAAACAGAACTTCCCTTAGTTGCAGTTGATCTGTTAAACATTTACCAAGTATTTTTCCAGACTTGCATATATATATATATATATATATATATATATATATATATATATATAGCATACTCCTCCCAAAAGTTTTGATTTTGAGTCAGAAAAGTTACCCAGTCCTGCTGAAAATAATTACAGACTAAGTAGATATTTTGAATTATGAAGATTAAAGTTTTGAGAATTTATTGAAAATTTACATCTGTAACAGAAATTGGACGGTTGTGCTTCACAGACAAGCCTGTTTGCATAGCTAGTGATCTTGATCCAACCTGCTTATAATTTTTCCAGAGGAAAAGTTCCACAAATTAATACATTGAATGATAATGTCATGAATCTATGAATTGTAAGAAACTAAACCAAGATTATCAAGCCTCAATGGTGGCACTACCTCTAGGGGTCAGTAACATGCAACACGTTGAAGAATTGCAGAGCCTCGTATGAGTAAATCTACTGTATTACTATCAATCATAAATCAATGAACTAAATACTGCATCTTGTAGAGGTGATTGTCCATTTTCTTACAATAGAAATTATATAAAACAGGAGGTTTCCAAATAATGAGTACCGGTAATTATTAAAATGATAATAGTATAAAAATGCATTTCATAGAATAGTTATTTAACATGTAAACAGTCTAAGCATTGCTTTCATTTCTTAGCCTAATACAAAAAATACATCATAAAGAGAAAGCCATAACATTTTAAGACCAATATTTGGTTTCTAGTGGAGGTTTGGCAGTTTTACAAAAATACTATAGAAGTATATATATAAAAGTTTCCACTTACTCTTCTCTTGTCATAGTTAAAGTTGAAATTGCAACTTGAGGTGCCAAATATATAGCCACTTGTGTATTCATTGTACTGTAAGGCAGTTAGGATTAAGTTAACAGCCAAATGGCAAATTAAAAAAGGGAGGAAAACAATACATTGCCTTCGTGGAAAAAGTTGACTTGCTTTCTACTATCACATACACCAGGTTGCCCAGGAAGACTAGCTTCTTAAGGACCCTGAAACCTCCACCACTTACTTAATTTCATTCAGAAAACAATTTTAACATGTAGAAATACAGCCAGGTAGGCCTGATCAACTAAATTGTAATTCAATTATATTGTAATGATTAACACATTATTCAGTTCTGTAAAACTAAATGAAGCACATTGTTAAGGCCTACCGGTGTGATTCCAAGCTTAATCTGCTCACAAACATCCATTTTATTGTGTCTGTAGCCATAATATGTATAAGAACAGGGATATGATATATAGCCACGTCCATTAGCGAGTTAACAATGTAAAGAGTCATCCTCTGTGTCCTTTTATGCATGGCAGGTTTCAGTCACATGTCTTCACTTTTTGCTGCGGTAGTGGGCCGCCACCACCAGGTAGCTGTCAGGGGTGAGGTCCTTGATGTTGGGGGACTTGCTGCAGATGGGTGACGTCTTACCCTCCACCCGGGAGATTTGGAGCATACGACATGGGTCGTGTTTCAGCAGGTAGCTCTCAAAGGTCTCCCAGCCTCCACCAACACGCACCATCACATGCTTGTTGTGCAGCATCTTCAGAAAAAAATAGGATTATAGGGTCACTTCTGATGTCGGCATTTCAAAGGAGAGCTTTACATGGTTGTTGCTGAGCCCTTCCTTCTATAAGACTAATGTCAATTTACTGATTGAGGATTTGGTTCTCAGGCAGAAGTTCAATGAACAGTTAAGCATGGCTTGGAGGTCAGAGATTGTTGATTGATGTTGGAGCCCCCACACTGGTTGATGTCCAGCCTAATGTTGAGCAGGCTACAGACAAACCGAATGATTGATTCATCTCACAATGATGTAAGGAATTACATAACAACATAACAAGACTAAGGAAGAACAGCCAGGCTGGTGGCACTGTGATATTATTTTGCCACAGCAATGCTTTGAAATAAATGTACACAATAACAATGCTAACAAGCTAATGTAATCAGGTATAGTGTTTGCCATGTTCACCATCTAAATTTAACATGGTAACATTTGCTAACTAACATCAAACACAGCTGAGGCTGATAGGAATGACATTAGTATTGCAGATAATTGGTCATAAACCAAAGTATTGGACACACATTTTTTATTGGCACTAAAGGCAGGAATTCACCAAAGGTATTACAATTAATCTTGAGGAGGGCATGAATGTCTGAACAGAATTCCATGGTAATTCATCCAATAGTTGTTAAGATATTTCACTCAAAACCACAAATGCGCTGGAAGAAGTCAGCAGATTTCTAAAGATTTGGATATATCATTAAGGAACCATGACACTACAAAGCTTTGTGCCAATCCATCTTGCAGATGTTGAGATATTTCACTGGATAAGTGAAAACTTTGACCTGCTGGTGGCCTAGAGGAGTCAGTCACCAATGTCATCAGGATTCCTCCTCTGGGGACCATGAGGGTCTGTACAATATTTCATAGCAGTCCATCTAATAGCTGTTGAGATATTTCAGTCTGGACCAAAGTGGTTGACTGTCTGACTGACTGACTGACTGACTGACTGACTGAGAATCAGACCATGGCTTTTTACATTATACACTCTGTTTAACCAAGGAATTATTATGCAGTGTTTTTTAATTGTTCAATCTGCAACATTTGCTTCAAAAATAATGCCACCTGTCACATGGCACATTCTTAAGGTTGGGTACCAGGCAACATTGGCAATTATAATAAAGAGAAGAAGAAATAAAAGGCTCTAATATACTGGATGCTCAGACACTCGCATTCCCCAGAGGCTGCGCACATAAAACATGTCTGTCTCACTATGGAGCCTTATTACCCCTGTACCTCATTAACTCAACATTATACCTCTACTAAAAGGAGCTTGTTTACCAAATGTCCTTCTCAGAAGAAATAGTAAGCAAACAGGTTGTTATTAAGAATATTGGGATTGATGCTATATTTTATCTTTAAAAACACAAACAGTAGGAGAGTGATTCAGACAAATACCAAACTAAATAATTTGATAAAAAGGGTAAACTGACATGAGATTGTCGCCTCAGTCTGGCTAGATATGAGGCTTCCTGCCTTCCAGCAACATAACATGCAACATTTATAAGCCTCTTAAAAGAATCAATCAAGAGGGCACTGGTGGGGCACTGCTTCCAATCACCAGCACCAGGCCTTCAGGCTTTGTTACTGTAGATTTAATGGACCTGTGTGATGCAGACGGGTTTCAATCAGGTTGCTTTGGGACAAGACCCTTGCTGGAGCCCACTACCTCCTCTGCAACCCAGAGAAGGACAGAGGCCTGGGGCTGAGCTTGGACAGCACTTTTCACAAACACTGTGATGTTACTCTGCCCCCTTGTTGAGGCTACAAGCACCTCATTTATTCCAGGAGCTGAGAAGGTCAGTCTCTCAGTCATGTACAGATAATTGTGGAGTAGACTCTTATATGCGCTGCATGCTACTGCTACAGACACTGAAAAGGCCTTACTGTATTCACGCCTTTTCAGTGGAAGCAGCTGCCGGAGGGTAAAACAATCTAAGGAATTTTAATTAAAGCATTTTGACTGTGAAGAGTGCTGGCTGATCAGGCTAAATCAAGGGTCTATGCATACAGGGAGTTGTATGCTGGACAGATTGTAAAGATCAAGGTTCAGCTCTATTGTCATTTTACAATGTAGGATTGCACAATGAAATGCAGTTGTAGCCCCCCCGTCCACGATACACACACAAAAATATGTAAACAAATATTCAAATATTTTAAATTAGCATAGGATAAAACAATAAAATAGAACTAAGTATGTAACAATAACACTAAAAGAAGAAATAAAAGAGGAAAACTAAATTTGTGATTTCATCTTTATAAATAAACTGTACTTGTCATGACATGTAAGGTAATATAGACCATATACTGAAGCCTGCGTTGGACCAACACTGTGAGCTTCTCACCATTTGTCCTTGGTTGCTCAGCAACACAGCGAAGACTGAAGCATTCAGTCATCAAAAAGGCATGAAATGATGATAAGTATTCCGCTTTACACAGTATCTTATGTTATTCTAGCGGGAAATTAGAGCCTTATTGTCTTCACTAATATAATAAAACACCTGTGTTCATCTAAACCTTACAACAACGGAGATTTGATTGAGAGATGATATTAGTAGTTGCAATATAATGGGCTGACAGCAGAGGACATCCAAGAGTAAACTCTCTTTTGAACGTCTCCACAGCAGAAAAATACCGTCAGCATGAATCACATTCTTAGAGGTGTGAATCCTGGTTGTGGGTTGCCAAGTAACCAGGATCCGAAGAGGACCAATGCTACTTCTATAATCTGTGTTAACCTCCATTTATCCTCCTCCAATATCATTTATCCCTCCACTCAGAGAGAGTCGAGTAACATTTCCTGGGCTGATAGATTCATTGTGATTACAAGATGTAATTAATGCAATGGCCAGGATGGGTGATAAAGCATAGTAAAATATTTTCCAAGTAATAACTTCAGATCATATGAAAATGTGTGGGTGTTATTTTCCCTTTATAGCCAGTGAGCCACATTATGTTTGGCTGAAGATGGACATTGTCGGAATACCATTACCAGTAAATGAGACCTCACAGCAAAGGCGGGCTCTCCAGACACAATGGGTTACTTTCATCCCAAAGCCAGCTCAAGTATCAACATACTGCCATATGCTGTGTGAATAGAGAGGGTTTTGCACTGCACTGTGAGACCGTATTGTTATCAACCCCAAATTGATTTAAATTGAATAGAATGGGTGACATTTCATGAGAAAAAATGCGAACTTGTCATTTTTGTGAGGATTTTCCTCTGTCCTTGTCTTATGTTGTAAAATATATCAACAAAAATAAAACAAGTAGAGTGATAAACCACAAAAAGTGAATGTCCAGTTAAGTTTATAGACACAGGCACTCCGCTTGATTATTACCCACTTTGTATTTTTACTACATTTCAGAGGGCAATGTTGTACTTTTTACAACAACTACAACTACATTTATCCAGCATTTGCAGTTACTAATTACTTTGCAGAATTTTTTTTTTAATTCTAACAATGTGATGCATAGTTGGACAATAAGCTAGCAGTATATAAAGTAAAGTAGGGAGAAGGAGTATTCAGACTCTTTACTTTATTAAAGTAGCTATACAATGTTAAAATCCTCTATTACAAGTGAAAGTCCTCCATTAAAAATAAAAGTACAGAAGGATTATTAGCAAACTGTACGTAACAGAACACATGCAAAAGTATTGTGGGTAAAAGTACTCGTGGCAGATACCTGTCAGTGTTTTATTACACATTGATGTGTATATAACATTTCATGTTGGTGCTGGTCAAAGTGGAGCTAATTTTAACTTTTTTAATGCTCTTGGACAGATGATGCTGATTATATGATTTGAATGTAAAATATGAAGTCATCAGTAACTATAGCTGTCAAATAAATGTAGTTGAATAAAAAGCACAATTTTAGCCTCTAAAATGTATTAAAGCGCAAGTAAAATAAAATGCATGTGTACCTCAAAATGTAACCTAAGTACAGAAGATATACTGCTAGTATGAAACAATAATTCTTCTTAGGTTTAACTATGTAAATAATTTGGATAATTATTTTCTATTGCTGTTGAAACTGACACCAGATGCTGCATACATCTAAACCTTATCGTGATAAACTCACCCGGATAAAAAGCATCTTCTCCCCAACTCGGTATCGACCCTGTGACTGTCTCTCTACACAGAATCTGTTCAGACATCTGCAGGGGGGATCATCAGCAATATGTCTTACCTGTAACACACAAAGATAAACATATTACAGATGTTTACCACTTGATATTAAAAGTAGAGGCAGAGGTTAACTACTGCTAACTTACAGCATCATCCAACTGCTTCCCTGTACTTTTCTTGCTGGAATTGACTTTGGTAGGAGTTGGAGATGGAGAAGGAGACAGGGATGGAGATAAAGAGGGAGATAGAGGAAGGGGCTGAGCTGGGGATACAGGTGATGAAGGTGGAGGAGGTGCTTTCTCTTCTTGTTCAATCTCTTTCTCCAGTTTTATAAGTCCAGGAGGCTCCACATTGTAGCTAGACCAAGGAAACAACAAGTAATGTCATTTCATAAGTGTGGTATTAAAAAGTATATGGTAAATTGATCATAGATAAAGACAAAATATAAAAAGCAAGACCATACCGTGATGCTATCCGTCCCAACTCTAAAAGACAGAGGCACACTTCTCGTGGCTGCTTATGAAGAACTACAGAAGAGATTATGTTTTAGCATTGGGGAATTACAGTATAGACATTGTATGGTTTCTGGAAAAAGGCAATGAGTGAGGATGAGTCGCTGAGTGATGGTAAGATGCAAACAGAAATGAGCTCATGGACTTCATGCATTCAAAGTTCTCCCCTGCAATCCTGGTTATCCCAAATCAAATGAAAATGAATAATGTTCAGATGTGGCATGTATGTATAGACTTGCTTATTTTAACCTCACAGAATATATGACCAGACAGTGAGACAAGATGTAAGTTACACGTGACACACAACACCATGCATTATAGACAAAAATATCCTCTGCATGAGAGCAAACCTGGTGTTGTTACATCTACTGCTAAACTGATACATCAATACAGAGATATAACAGAAGAAAGAGAGAGAGAGATAGAGACAAAGAAAGAAAGAAAGAAGTCTGTTACTGTTTTTTCATTGTTTTGACATGTTTTGACATTTTATATCACAATTACATGTCCACCGCAGTGTTGATGAATTACTGTGTGTGTGTGACTTAGCCTTCAGAAATGATTTGCATAGTTGGAATTGCTTAGCGATGGTCGAGCAGCCATTAGCCAGAAGTTACCAGATTGTATGAATATTCTCGGTATTTCTGTTCCTGGCAGGGTCGCTTACTGTACATCTGATTATTTCAGTCCAGGCATGTCTTAACTGCGAGCATATTTCAGTGACATTACACACAAGAAATCCTTGCAATAGATTAGAGAGACATAGATAACACAGTGAGTGTGTGAATGAGGAAGAGAGCAGAATGTACCCACTCTGGGCTGAGGAAAACATTTGCATAGCACTGGCCTAGTTTCTCACTAACACCACACCCTACTGCCTGTGCTCCCTTTGTTTTATCCAGACATTTTGTGCATGCATCCTTATTGTCAGGTAGAGTTGCTCCCAGCAGACTGCTGCCCTTGTGAGCTTTGTGTGAATGTCAGAGGAGATGTGAGTCCTCTTAGCCTCAGAGGGGAGGACGGGGAAGCAGTCCAACCTTTGTGATACTCTACCTGCACAATCACACCATTCACAGGAGATAGAAATCTGAGTCCAATGCCCTGGCAGTGCCAGTCTGACAAAGAGGCTGACTGTGTTGTATCTGAAGCTTGAATAAAGACTAACTTGTTTGTCAAATATTCAGATTTTCTAGTGTTCTGATTTTTATGGCAGAAAAATAGTACACTCACCTAAATCCTCTGACTCAAACAGACAGGTTTCGCCAACTCCAACCTTACGACACCAGGCCAGGAAGTTGGCTGTGTTGTCCCGTGCAAAAAAGGAACCGGAGGGAGCACTCTGCCGACATGGTATCCTCCGATAGGGGATACTCTGCCAGAGACATAGAGGGGTCAGTCCATGTCTTCATGTACGCTACACAGAAATTAACCTTAGATGAAGAAACTTTAATTGATTAATAGTACTAAGACACAGAACTGAACACAAACTTTTACTTTGTGTTTGACAAAGAGAAAACAAACGTCCACCAGGGTGACTTGTGAGTTTCCATCAAAACATAGAGCCACACACTTTTTATCTACACTGATTTCTTCTCCATCTGCTGGTTTCAGCTCAGGAAAGGACCTTTCCATGCAGATCAATATGGGAGATGGCGGGTTAGAAAACTTGGGCTACTTTACCAGGCCTTCTATGATTTGGGATCAAATGACATGCTTATGGGTTTCAGCCCCCACACGGTCTGTTCTGAGAGATTTATGCGCCGCGCTGTGGTTTTATACAGGATATGTGCGTCTGTGCTATGAGAAAGGTGCAATGAGCTCATGCTGGAAATATTCAGGCTTTTGTGGGTATTTTTCTTTTCTTTCCAGACTCTCCTTTTGACTTTTTCTGGGATCCTTTCTGTTGTTGAATTACTTTGCATTCCTAGAGAAATAATGTTGACCACATTGCCAGTTTCGTTTGATCTAACAATCAGAATGGCTTGTTGTTATTTTTGTGGCAGCTTGCTGAATTATCTGCACCTTTACATGTCTAATAATTGCACAGAAGGCACAGAACCTTTGGAAGCCATTATGTTTCGAGAGATGGGAACAATAATAAGGATAAGGAAGTACTTTGCTTAAATATAACATCATTTTCTTTCACTCAGGAAGATTAAAAATGATTTATGTAGGTTCTCAACACATCGACCTGCACAGCTGTGCATGCACACTGTAAAGGAATAGTTCACATTTTGGGAAATACGGTGATTTGCCTTTTTTGCTGAGAATTAGATGAGAAGACCATACCGCTGTTACATCTAAGGAGTGGTATCAATCTTCTTATGTGACTCTCAGCAAAAAAGCAAATAAGCATATTTCATAAAATGTTAAACTTTTGCTTTAAGTGTCGGTAGTATGGTAATAAATTGTAATGTTGTATCTCCAGTTGCATCTGCAGTTGATATTGATTGATGTAAACACGTGGGAAGATGTGCAAGCATCTGCAAAGGGATTTATTGTTTCTCTCTGCTGGAATCACTTAGTCCCACTCCACACACAACTTATAATGAGCTTTAAAGCCGATGAAAGTTCTCTTTAATGTGGTCAAATATAAGAGTAAACAACCACAGCGTATAAAATGCCATGATACGCTGATAAAGTAACAATTGTTTGATATGAATCATACATTTAAAATGACATAAGATGAATTCCAGTGTATCAGGCATGGAGAACATGATTAATCTTTCATGGCTCATTCAACTGAAAGCGCTTAATGTGAGCTGCAAGTAGCTATACACTAAAAAACATTTGTTTGATTGTAAAGGTCAGAGTAGACCACTTTCTCTCTTTTTTAATCTGCCTCAGGACTCTCTCTGTGTGTTGACCTCCATGATCAATAGGCTTCTCTATTTCAGTAGATCCTCTGCTGTCCCACGGTCACTGACCTCAAGCATTTCCTCACATCTGTGCAGCTACACTCACACTGAGATCAGGAGACTTACCGTCATCAGCACAGTAATGCCTCAGTGCAAACATCAACAACTCTCACTCAAGAGCCAACAAAAGAGTATTTTGCTTCCTTTTCTCTGAACAGAAACTAATCAGTGTTTCCCTCTGTCCCACTGAGCACCAGATGTCAGTTCAATGTGTAAGTAAGTATAGATACCTAATAGTCACTACATATATTAAAAAATAAGGATTCATGTCTGCAAGATAATGCTTTTGTCATATTCAGCACTAGAGACAGAAGCAGTTGTATTTTTTTAACCTCTAAATTTCAGGTTTAAAGGCAATTTTTTCGAAGAAACAATTTGCATATCCAACAATTCTTTTGTGCAGGTACGTTGGAAAATATCACAAATTGGAAAAAAGTTAAATCCCCCTCTCTGCTCTTGCTATAGCATCGCCATTTTTTAACATTTCGGTCCCTCTGGACTACTAATCAAAAAAACTTTTAGTCAAAACTCAACACAAATGTGCTTAATACTGTAGGATGTCTGTATGGACGTCTACAGACTAGACACAAGTGGAAATATATAAACAATATTTTTTCCTTTAATTTGTCAGTAATAGGCTGAACACACCAAACATTCTTGCAGTAGCTCAGAAGCTGATACAATCTAAGGATTTGTGCCACTCAGTTTGTTTTCTTGAGCACTGACCCAGTAAAATATATGATCTCGACTTGCAAGGTAACCCTTTAATCTTATAAAATTAATTAAACCCTCACTCAAGGCTTACAAGAAATGAACATTTAACATAGTTCTGCCAATTCTCACAGGGGATGTGGGGCCCCATCAGTTAATGTGTCCTTGCCAGTGTTTTTTTTTTTTTTTGGCCCTGCTGAAGGCTTCAGGCCCCATCCCCCATCCCACCCTTTGCACGCTGATTTCTGAAATTATGGAGCTCCTTGCAAAGTTGGGATGGTCGCTGCTGAGCTGACAAAACCAATCAACAAGTAATATCTACAGTATGGACAGGGTGGATATCAAATATAATGTTATTTACCATTTTTATGTTTTCTCAGTGTGTGTCTGTGGTACTCTCCAAAGGTTATAATATACATTTTTTTTTTAGATGGGAGGGACTCTATAAGTGTAGCTTTAATTGATTATTAAGGGCAACCTGATATCAGGGTTGTGCTGTTTCCTGTCTCAGGGAGAGTCAATAACACTTCAATACTGTTGTCTTCAAGCAGTCTGGTCCCATAACCCATAATCAGTATGGTTCATAATTTATGTGGCAAAACTAAACATGGATTTGAGTAAACAAAAAAAAACATGTATTTCTTACAGTAGTATGTCTGGATTTCACTTTTTTCTAATCAAGCAGCAGGATTGTTCAAATAGTTGAGACCATAATGATTGTCAATCAAAATGATCTAATAAAAGTTACTCTCCCCTCTCAGAATCAATCCTCCGTCAAATCATTTAAACTCAGTCAATCCAGGAATACTTTCAGCGAAGATTTGGCTTCCACATTAGTGTTTACACTGTAACCGTCATCAGGCCAGACTACTGTAATCCTTAGGTTTCTCTGTACCTTGCTGTTGCCAGAGGCAGGCAGGTCTCCATTACTTTGCCTGAACTTCTCCTGTAGTGTCTCAGCCAGCTGGCACAGCAGGAAGCCATTGTCTAAGCGATCCATAAAGCTCTCAGCTGTGATTTCCAGACCTGACCAGGGGACACATAAAGAAAGCAGAGAATCCAGCAATAAATTCAACAAGAAATGCTCATTTTAAAATAAAGTTCAAGTAAATTAAATGTATTCTCCAGTCCATTCCCAGTTGAAGCTGAACTTGATGCAATGTTATTGACTCTCAGAAACTGCTTGACTGATTGAGCTTGGCAGTGCTGCTGGGTTTAGGCAGCTCTGCAGAAGCCAAATATGCACATTTTACAACATGACTTGGGGGAATCTAGGGGTGATTTCTGGTAGTACACCGTGGGGTGGCAAAGACAAGATCACATGAAAAGGGGGCATCTGATTGTGCACATTATGCCTCATTATCCTGCACAGTTGCAGAGATAGATTGGTGATCAACATATGGTGTCCAGTTGACTGACTTCCAGAGGACCATTCCTTCATAGTTAGATCATTGTGAATAGGAGGTGGTGGCAGGGGGGTGTCTGTGGAAAGAAACTGCAGAGATTTAAAAAAAAAAAAAAAATCCCTTTTCTGTTTCTTATAGGAGGAGGGGTCTGGGGGTTTTGACATTTAATGAGTTCCAAATGTTGTAATTGAGCCCACAGAAGAGAGATTGAAATCTTGAGAAATACTCAGGGAGCTCCTGTCTTATAAGCTCAAACTCTCCCTCGCTCCTCGCTATGTGAGGAAAATATATTCCAGAGGCCTCTGAGAGAAACATTTCAACTCAAATACTCACTCCTATAAATTGCTCAGTTCCTTTAACCCCATCACAACAGCAATATGACTCATCAGTATAACAAAGCATCCAGCTCCCACTCAATCAGTGGACTCGTTATGCCGCACTGCTCCTCCCATCTGAAAACTATAAACCCTGCTAGCATATCAGACGCTTCTTTCTTACAATGTTAAGGTGCTGAACACTCAGGACGTGGGTTAAACCAACAAACTGGTTGGACATTCAAACATGTGGATGCTCATCTTTTTTGGTACTTAATTCCTCACCACAGCAGCCCAGAGGTTTCTATCTCAGAAGGTTTCAGTGCAAACACACAGACCGCCAGAGATAACAGGGGAGATACTAACGTTGTTTTAAGTTGTTCACACACAGACAGAAGTCAGTTTCAGGAACTATACTGGCATTCAGTTGATTTGAAAAAAATATTGTGGGACTGTGTACAGTCTGCAGGGTGTTCCATGGAGTAACTCACAGACAATGGGGGAATGAACTTAACCATATTAAGTGCAGCTACACATACTGTATTTCAAAAGCAACTTTATTTTTTTTAATATTATTTTTTGGGGCTTTTCCCTTTATTTTGAAAGTGGATGGACATGAAAGGGGGAGAGAGATGGGGGATTTCACGCAGCAAATGGCAGCAGGTCGGATTCGAACCCTGCGCCGCTGCAGGACTCAGCCAACATGGGGCGAACGCTCTTACTGGGTGAGATAGAGGTCGCCCCTCAAAAGCAAATTTTGAAGAAACGCCGGTTACACTTTACTTGAAGGTATCTACATAAGAGTGACATGACACTGTCATGAACATGTCATAAACATTATAAACAAGTCATAAACGTTTATGAAATAACACTTCTTTTAGTAAGTGTCATTTGTTTTTTGTCATGACAAGTTATGGTTATGGTTATGGTTATGGTTATGGTTATGGTTATGGTTATGGTTATGGTTAGGGTTAGGGTTAGGGTTCTGACTGTGTCATGACACTGTCAGGTGTTCATGACAGTGTCATGTCACTCTTGTAATGTAGATACCTTCAAGTAAAGTGTTACCGAAACGCACTAGTTGCTTACTGGTGTCACAGTTAAATATGCAAATTGGCATTTCCCCATGCTCATATAAACCATACTGAGTTTGTCATGTGTTAACCTGAAAGTTAATTTAATGCATACACCAAATTACTGTAAATGAAAGTCACTTAATTCAAATCAGATCCTCAGAGTGCCTTATGCATTTGTTTTGTAACTTCACTGTTGAAGAAGTACACTGCACAGGGTGATTTATTATGCAATAGCAGCCTTGCACAAAGCTTCTACTGATGTTCCCTCTGCTGCTTATGGCTATGCATTATTCGAGAACTCTTAATGACAGCCATTATTCAATTAAGGAAAATCTATGGGAGAGTGTGTGAACAGGGAAACTGGTTCACACATTCTACTGACTTTAAAATAGTGTGTAATGAGGATCAGATTGATTCCAGTCCCCTGCAAAAGGTGTTTACAGCAGCAATGCCAGGTCAATTCATGTTGAAGATGAGGAAATTCAAAGCCAAGCTATTTCTAGGACAGGGTGTTAAATGACTCAGCACCAAGTTGTGGGAAAGGATAATTGAGGCACTATAGTGCAACAATACGAAATATAACTATTTTAAAGCATGTGTATTGCAAGATATTCTTCCAAGAAAACCTGTTTACAACAAATTACAGATTAAAGTAAACATTTGAACACCACATAGGCCCAATTTCTCGATGTAAATCAATGTTTTACTGCTAATTGAACTGAGCCTATATCATTTAGTCTAATATATACACTGATATAACCCTGATGCTGACTTATGATCTACAGTTTCCATTAACATAAATTTTAGATTGAGTAGCAAAGGTATTTACGAAGGCAGAATTATTAGTATGTAGTCAGATGTGCCATGCATTTATGTGTTGCTAAAGAGTTTCCTACCAAGAATATTAGTGAGCCACAGGGCCAGGTCTTCCTTCATGGGCAGCAGACTGGCTTCATGTCGACTGGCCAGCCACTGGTGATACTGCTGCATATCTGTGAGGCCGGGGCCACTGGGCTGTTTGGGGCTCAGGGAGCTGCACATGGTTCCCTATTGACGTCCTGAGGAAGGAGAGGAGGACAAGACACACAAAGACGACACAGACAGAGACACAATGTTAACCTTCAATGTGAGTCTGCAAAGAGGACCTCAGTTTCTATATGTACTGTATATAGGAAATCAATATGGAAATGCACACATTAAGTAACAAGTAACATTTGTGTAATACAATACAGCAGATCTGCAAGTAATACTTCATATGTGAATCTTATAATGTCTTATAAATGTCCATGGGCATTTTTCAGACCATGTGTCTCCATTATTCAACATACAGCAGACACAAATAAAGAGCTCCTTCAGATTACAGATACAGTCTATCATAGAGTCCTAATCAATCCAATCCAGCAGACACTGCAGCAGACCTGACATCACAGCCTGTAGGAGAGACTGCATTTGACATCAATATTCAGAGTGACATTTAACAGCTACTCACTGCCTGCAAAGTGAAGTCAATGAGTAAATGACACATTTCTAACAGACTTTTCCAATATGGTGCTACAGTGTGCCAAGCGTTCACCGTCTGAGCTATAATGTGAAAATCTTTCACATCTCAATCCAGTGTCACTCCATTAGTGGATTTGCTTCTGAGACAAGTGAGTAACTGACAACAACACCTGAACTAAGCTGCCATGAACAATAAGTTCATAGTCTGTGATGGCTGAAAATGTCCTCTGAATACCGAGGGAGTGTAACACAATGTGAGGAATCTGACCTTTAAAGCTGTGTAACATTTCAAGGTCCCTCTAGAGTTGGCTGTAACCAAATCACACTGTGGTGCCACACTGGACATCAGGACCTTGATGTCCAACCAAGGTCGTCTTATCTTCCTGAAGACAAGAGTTCCTCGTTGCGTACACACACTAAACTCTGGAGCGCAGCACTCACACACAGGTGCTACATTCCCACAGTCCACTGTGGTGTAGGCTGACAGACAGAACAAGGGCACTGGGACAACATCTCATGTCTCACAGTACAAGGCCCATTCATACAACCCATTCACTAGTGTCAATAAAAACACATGTATTTGACATATCTGTCAATGGGCATCTATGTGATGTTATTTTTCAGAATCAGATTCAGAATCTGACATTAAAGGCTCAGCTTTAGAATCAGAAAAACATCAACATAGCCCAGATATATTAGATTATACAGAGATAAACAAATATTACATTTCTCAGTCTGAAAAGCCTCATGACTTTAGTAAAGCCATCATAACCTACCACAGTTGGCTGCAAATCGCTCCAGGACAGGCATATGGATGGGAATTATGACTACTGAATCACATCAATTAGAAAAAAAACAAGAGTGGCTCTGTCTTCACCCTCGCCGCTCTTCATGCATTTCTCCTCTACTGTAAAACAGTAAACTGATCTTGAGGCTGAGTTGACCATTTAAACAAGAGAACTCAGCATGTTTCTACTGCAGATAAGTAGTGTGTGTGTTGTGAGTCAGTGTTGTTTTCAAGCATCAAATTGTAATCATCAACTGTGGTCAGTAAAGTACAAAGTCTCTTGCAGAAAATATCAACAAAAGCAGAATATTTTCATTTAGGATCTAACATTAAACTGTACAATACGCCTACAGCACGTTTGTTTGTATATCCACAAAATCATAGCACACATTCCAATAACTGTTCTTGTGTTTATTAGTGCACCAGTGTCATAAATTCTTAGCTGTGATCTTGCACTGATTTATTAAAGACTAATTTAAAAATATTATAGGCAGCCTCAGGCCTGCATTTAAAGACCCCTGTGTTGTAAACATTTTCACCATCAACAAACTGCATTTCAAACACACAACTGACTTATTCCTGCACCATACAGATATGTTGTTGGAATTTAGTGCAATAAATTGTTTTTGGATTGCGTTTCATTGGCCTCTTCAAACACTCTGCAGCACATTTCATTTACAACTGTTATAGGATTTTAAAGCTGTCTCCTTCTTTACAACAATGGTCACAAATAAAAACAGCCACAACAGACATGTAATCACTCTGGAAATAGGATAAAAGGAGGACGCCTGATGAGTTATGACTGAAATACTGCAGAGCACCCACTAATTAAAACCAACGAAATTACTGAGAGCTGCAAGTGAGGAAAATATGTCAGATTCTGTGTAATTAAAGATGCCTTGAATTACTTTTGAGAGAAATATAAAAAGCAAGAACAGCCTGTTGTCCAGAAGTAAGACTTCACTGAGTCCCACTTTTAAGTTGGCTATAGAATATATGACATTAAGCGCACATCCCATGCAAGGAGCTATAAAGTTACACAAGTTACAGCCCCCAACCTAAAATATGCATAAAGAAATTCAAAAGACTGACATGCATTTTGCAATAGGGAAGCCAAATAAAAGCGTATTATCTGTGCTCACCCTGAGGGTTCAGTTCTTTGGTGCGCACCTTTCTCTCACTCTTGAGCTGCTGGATCCCACTTTTCATGCTTTTCAGCGCGGTGCACCGACCCACAGGTTATAGCCTCCAAACACTGAACCAATGTGGACCGGGGAGGTCTTTCTCGCTGCGCATTTGCACAAGGATTTGACCACACACACACACACAACACACACACACACACACACACACACACACACACACACACACACACACACACACACAGCACGCTGCTGCTGCTGCTGCTGCTGCTGCTGCTAATGGGAGGGAAGTTTGATCCTGCTGGCAGTGCCTCCCTCTTCTCTCCGCTTTGTGTTGCCTCAATATGACATTTCTGGACAGAATTCAGCAGGTCAGCTCGAAAAGTAAATCCTTCGATACACTGATTTAATGGATTCATTTTTGTCCGTGTGTGCCCATGTCACTGGTGGAAGAAGTAGCTTATTCCGATAATTTACTTAAGTAAAAGTAACCTACTAGCACACTGTAAATATACTCTAGTTACAAGTAAAAGTCCTGCATTGAAAATGTTAGTAAAAGTATGTAAGTATCATCAGGAAAGTGTAGGCTACTCAGTATTAAAAGTAAAAGTAGGCTGCTCAATGCAAAACAATCCTCACATTTTAGAACTATGTGTTTATCGTCAGCTGTACTTGTAGGCATATTGTTGGGTAGTTTAATATATAATAACACATCACATTTTATACTGACTCCATTTTATACATGTATTTTGTTTGCAAAAATCTTAATTTGTAAAGTAACTAGTAACAAAAGCTGTCAGATTAATGTAGTAGAGTAAAAAGTACAATATTTCCCTATGAAATGTAGTGGAGTAGAAGAAGAAAGTGGCATGAAAAGAAAAGACTCAAGTAAAGTAGTAGGCCACCTCAAACTTTGTTACATTCCACCGCTGGCCCATATGTAATCGGATCCAGCTGAAAGATCCTGACGATGTCAAATCTACAATTTTGTGAATAAATACTACTGAATTTGAATGACAGTTTTGTAGTCGTATAAATAAATCATCATGAAGCAGACACAATACCAAAAACATACATTATGAATGTTGTCAAAAATGCTTGAATGAAAGTTTTTTCTCTAATCCTAGTTAGATGGGTTTTGCTTTTGTAGTATTGCAGAGATGTATTACATAAATATAGTTATTATAAACATTAAAACATAAAAACAAAATGACAAAATCCCAATGTGTGTTTCGCTTCATACCTAAATTCGGCATATTGTAATTATTGTAATACGATTATTATTATGATTATTATGATGATTATTATGATTATTATTATTATTATTATTATTATTACTATTGTGGCAGTAAGTTAGTCGGTGGCTTTTATTTTGAAGGAAAATAAATTGGCCAAAATTTAGCACTCAAGAACGCATGCGCAGTGGTAACAGCGGCAGGCGGACCAGAGAAAAGAAAACAAGACAAGTGAGTACAACAGCAAGCAACTATGTTAATTCTTACAAAATATTCCATTAATAGTGTGCCATACTCTCTTTTGTGTGTAACGTTAACGCTGGACTGGATACCATTCGTTAAAACGGATTTTGTTTTAAAACGTGCCACCGGAAGTCTTGTTTAACGTTGACTTCTGTTATTCGAATCTAACTGTTAGCTAGCTAGCTGACCTGTTGTCATAGATATATACACTGTTGCTAACCCGCTAGCTAGCTCAGTAACGTTTAGCAGTTTTTCCGGGTCAGACCGTTTGGGTGAATATTTAGCTAGCTAGCTAAGTTGTGTCTTTCCTCCACAGTGAGCGGCCACCACCGGCGCTCAGAGGCTGAACTGTGAACGCAGAGAGCGCCACATGGAGGCGGTGCTGAAAAACTTGACGAGCACGGCGGAGCTTCTGGCCGTGGCGGCGCAGAGCGGTGTGGTGGAGCAGTGGGATAAACAAACTCTGTCCAGAGCTTTTCACTGGGCACGGTACTGCGAACACCTCTTTTCCAGGTTTCACAATAACCCTGTCATAAGGAAGACTATGGAGAAGCAGCTGCAGCTCACAAATCAAAGTTTGCGAGCTGTTTTCCCTGAATACACAGAAGTCTCTTTCTCGGACATCTCCCGGTGTCAGCACTTGTTGCTTGTTGGGCTGTTGAAAAATCCTGAGCTGCCCATCTCCATCATGAAGATACTCTTTGACACTACCAAGCAGAGTGAGTATCAGGATGTTTCTGGCTTCTGCAGCCACATTATTCAATGCAAATCTGCTTGTAAAGTCCTAAGTCCTCTCACAGACTTGTCAGCTATTGGTGCTGATGCTGAGGTGCAGGGGGTGATGCTGATGGAGAGGTTGGGTGCTCTGCTGAGCCAAGGCACTGAAGCCTGCCAGACAGAGCATATTGTAGACTCTGTCCTCCAGGGATGTGAAGGAGCAGCAGGACATTTCTGTCTGATCATCGCGGCGGCTCTGCTGACAACGAAAAACTCTGCTGCACAAACTGCTTCACAGGATTTTCTTTTGGACTGGCTGCAGAAAGAGCACAATGTTCTGCAGCACATGTGTTCTGCATTGCCTACTACACTTATTAAAGACCTGGCCAAAGAACACCTGAAATTTAGAGATGCATACTGCGATGTGCTGAAAAAGTGGGCCTCTGATATGGAATACAGCATAAGTGAGGGTGAATGGGCTCAAACTAGCACAAACCAAACTGTGTCCTTCCAGAGACTGACTGAGCACTTTCTGGCCATGTTTGAGGCCTGTCCCTCTCTGAGGGAGGATGTAGAAAAAGAGCTAAATGCTTTGAAAGTTTCTGATGGGGACTTTGATGTCAGAGGTCTGAGTGTGTGGGGAGACCTCCTGTCAGCATTAAACAAGTGACTGTCAGTCATGTGCTTTCTTTGGAGATGGAAGAAATGCTGAAATGTAGCCGATTGTAATGCAATATATAAACAAATGTAGTCTGTTTTATATCTATATGCAATGCTTTACCGGGGGTAGGTATTAAACCTCAAAACTTTTTCATACCAAACAAAATTTGACGATATCACAAATTATTGGAAGCTGTCAATGACTAAAAGCTGGCATCAGATGCTCGCTCAGATTCACATTTACTTCTAATCAGACAGTTTCAGTTCAGTTTCCAATTTTGTTTATATTTTGATTAGGCAAAATTGTTGTGTGAAATGAAAAGTACTGTCGGTACCAAAACTCAGGAATCATAAGTATTTGTATCGCAAAAACTGTCTTTTCAGTGCAAAGTACACATAAAAAGCACACAACTCTTAAATATTAGCCAGTCGTTCAGAGAGTTTTTTTTCTTTTGTTATTTAAATTATTGACTCTTTATGTTGCATTTGTTTCAACTTGTGAAATATAATGAGAATCAAAAGCAGAACATACTGGATACATTTACAGGATGGAAATATGATTAAAAAATGTGTGTCAATATTCTAAAATGCTCACTTTAGTGGATCTGGAAGCCTTAAAATACATTGCACTACCCTGTCTCTTTCACAGTATAGCTTAAATATTTTTTGTATTCCATGTACTTTGTAATAATGGAATTAATAGATAAAAAAAATCTCAATACAACTGGATATTTGTTAATAATGCACAGCTTACAAGGTTTGGCCCATAGACTGGTTTGGACAGATGGTATCATCTCATGCTGCCTTGTCATCAGTAGCAGCACGTGATCTGACTGAATTAAATTGAGTAATTGTCAGGCAGTGAATAGTTTACACTTTTTAAATTGGTCTCTGGAGATTCAAGTCTTCTTCATTTATAGCATCATAAATCCCCCCCTTTCTACCAAATATATTATAGATGTGCTGTTTTAAAAATAATTTGGTAGCTGCTTATTTATGAGGGTCTAGAAATGACTTTAAATGGACAGGGGGCTATAAAGAAATTACAAAAAAAGCAAAAGCATTGTGTGATCCAATTTACCCTTTTCTACTGTGCCCACCTAAAATCATTTTCACTTTCTCACACACCATCTGTCACTATTGCCTCTTCACCACAAAGCTGCACTCCCTCTGAATCTAAACATTTTTATTGGCTTGATGCCAGTCATGTGACTCGACTGCCAATTCACACATTTCAGACCTCTCCCGTGTCAGAGCAGCTCTGCGGCGAGGGATCAGTTAGTCAGACCAGGCGTCTTCAATCAAACCCTCCACAATAGCTGTGTGTGACATAACTCTGGCAGACAGCGGATTAGAGACCCGGCCGCCGTACGGAAGGAAACACCAACACGACCACGGCTCGTTTAACACGCCATGAAAGCAATTCACGTTGAGACAGACATGGGTCACTGAGTAAGGGGCTGCATGTACACAACCAATTTATTTCCATCCAATGAAGAACATATGCATCTGGCTGGATGTAAACCAACAATGATTGGTCCTAGGTTATAAATATATATGCAAATTCATTTAATTAAAATTTCCATCATGTTAGGTCAGAATGTGAGAAAATAAATTAAATAATTTAGGGACACATTTCTGGAGTTTATTCAGCGAATAATTTGCATCATGTTACCAAGCAGCACATTTAGGCTTTGGGACTGAACACTGACACATTTATTTTTTATTTTTTATTCATTTTTTTTCATTTTTAGACGTTTCTCACTTTTCTTCACAGCCTTACACATAACTGGCAGAGTGGGTAAGCAGCCGTGTTGGTGATTCATATGTGTGAGTCTGACTCCATATGAGAAGCCTACAATTTAGTCCTCTCCCTTTATCTACCTATACCAAATTCTTTTATTTATATAGGATACATGTCTGACAAGTGATAATAATAAAGAGGAAAGCCCATTATTGTCGGTCTTTTTATGCCAAAAAAATCATTAGTTTTTTTGACAAGGAGCTGCCTTATTTGAATATAAAAAAAAATTCACTTTTGCAAAGGGTCCCACTTGTTAAGTATTAAGACCACGCTTTTAATATAAAACAGCTATTTAGCTTCTTTTTTTTTTTTTGGTCAAAAATGTGAACAAATTGCCAACTGCTCTTAACCTGCAAGGTGAAAGTACAGGGTTGTCTTATTGTATCACTTCAAACTGCAGGAGGTCGACACAGCTCCATAATATCTACCACCAGCCCACTTTAAATGTTAGCTTGGAGATGTCTCAAGTAGCAGCTAATCTCTTGGAACAGTGAGGATGTAAAATTAGAAATGAAACGCACAGTATTTCCTGCTCTCACATCTTATCTTTGACTTGTTTTTCATTCTATCCATAGACTGTATATTATCATGATTCTATCCAGTGTAATATTGTTCTGTGTCAGCGTGGAGCAACAAACTGCAGGGAGACGTGCTCCGGGCGACTGTTGTTCTGCTGCTTCTAAAGGCTCTTGAAGGATAGCGTTCATTAAAACTCAGATCCAGCCCCCATCTGGTAGTGTGAATAGGGAGGCCTCTGAGGGGCGGGGTGGAGGAGCGGGTGGAGGGGTGTAGAGCCCTCCCTTGGCACGTGCCTAAGCCGCTCCAGCCTGGCCCTTGTCTGGCCTCGGTGACGGATCACAGCGGCAGGAGGGCCCCTCCGCACACCTGTGTCCCACTCACAGGACGCTGACGATCAGTGTCCACCATCATCAGGCATGCACCAACCAAGAGGGATTGATATTTTCATTTGGGTTTTTCGCAGTGAAGCTGTAAAAAAAAAGATGGATGGAAGTGTAATGTTTCTACTGAGTCTGAAGAACAGGATGAAAGAAGTTTACATCGTCCTTTTCAGGACAACACATAAAAACTGCACTGTCAGATGCTCCAGTGAGGTGCTGTGGTTGCAGAAACACAATTGTATTGTGGCACAGAGGGAGGGGGTTGCGTTGTAGTAAAGCCAGTGATTACTGTACAACGAAAAAGAACAAAAGAAAGTAGAGCTGCAACGATTAATTGATTATGAAAATAATTGTTAGATGCTGCCCTAAAAGAGAGGTTCTGTAAGTTGCAGCTATTTTATGGTTAACGAATGCCTTTTTTCATTGTGATATAGAAGATTAAAACGCAATAAATGTTCCCTTATCTGCAAATTCTGGCATTTTATCCAGATTCCAAAGCAAAGCACTACAAGCAATGAGAATATCGTGTAAAATCTTATCAGCCTCTCATCCTTTGTCTGTGTGTGTGATACAAGCCTGATTGGAGCATGTTGTAGAGAGGAGGGTATGAAGCTGTCAACGTAATGTGAAATGGGGGAGGGGGACTGGAAGGACCTGTGATAGATTACCTCACATGCAACTGTAGGAAACCAGTTTTGTGGAGGATAAAACAATTGGATGTAGCAATCTCCCTCCTCTTCCTCTGATTATGGAAGATGCAATTCTCCCTCCACATATGGCGGGTCTGAAAATGTTGCCCTTAAAAGGCATCACTGTTTCTCTGCCTCAGTACTGTGTTAGTAGTTTGGTACTGATACATGTTTCAGTGCACAGATGAAAATAATCATAGCACACAGTTGATGTTGCTTTTGGGAGCTCAACAAGATGGAGATGTTTTACAGTGGACACCATTTGCATGTCACAAAAGGAAGTTTTTTTGTCTAAACAGCATCTTAAGTAAAAATCGTTGGAAACATAGCACTCTGGAAAAAAAATTTTTAGTTTGCGTTTGTGGCAGTGGGTGGAGAATAGAGACATATAACATGTCTAGTGAGACAGACTGATTTGGGGTGCCAAGCTCTCCATTAATAAAGCAGTTAGCAAGGGAGGAGAAGAAGGTGTTTATGAAGTCAATTGCCCCAAGATAGTGTAATGTCACACTGGAGGGTGCCATAAAACAGTAATTACTCCATTACTGCTTTGAAATTTGGGGTTGTAATTACCTGATCTTTTTGCATAATGAGGGAGTTGTATTTTAAATTGTAAGTTAAAGGATATTCAGGCAGCAGTGAGGAGAGATCGCTGTGTACAATTTGGACTGTAGACTCGAGAAGGGATCAGGAGGATAATTGCATGCAGGCAGAGTCCCAGGGGAGGAGTGCAACCCCGTCATCAAACACTCATTCTGGCTGGGCCTCATCCTATTACAGTCCCCCAGGAGCCAAACTGCACCTGCCCCACAGACTGACAACTACTCAATCCCCCTTCACTTGCCCTCGCTA
The DNA here is from genome assembly GCF_010015445.1 of Perca fluviatilis. NCBI lineage: Eukaryota > Metazoa > Chordata > Actinopteri > Perciformes > Percidae > Perca > Perca fluviatilis. Next base: position 19,133,450 of record NC_053119.1, on the reverse strand, counting down.
TTACAAAAACTGCACCAACAACATCACAACAACTAAGTCTGAGATTCTGCAAAGACAACAGAGGGTGGAGGTTGGAGGCAGGTGAATGCTGAGAGAATTCCCCCTATGAATGAAATGTCGACACACAGATTTTGTCCAATTACCGCGCGCACCAACAGGCACGTCACCGGTGCAACAGCCATGACCACTCCGGCTGGTTAAGCATGAGAAAACATGTTCCACGTGGCCGGTGACACAATTGTGTTTTCTGTCAAATTAACATGTGCACCGAGAAGCAGGCGGTGGTGAGCGTTAATGGTTTCCCTCCTCAGGCGAGCAGATAATCGGAGGAGAAACTTGAGATTTATTGTAATTGCTGCCACTGCTGCTACTGGAGGTGTTTCAGACATGGAGCTGCTTCCTGTGATCGAAGCAGAGCAGGGCTACTGTAGACTGCACATTAAATTGATTCAGACTGTCCATCATGTGCATAAAACCGATGGTCAACACCTTAACCCCCACCCCCACAAACTTTGTGCCTGTCTATCATTTCTTCTTAGGAGAGAGGGGAGCTGCAAACGTTTATTTGTAAGAGGCTGCAGAGACTTTCCCTGCATATATTCACTCTGACCTACTGAGAAGGTTGGATAACCTACCACATTTAACGGCTTCCAGTTGGTCACATTGCAATGTGATATCATGTGTAATGAATACCTTAAAGAAGCTGCTCAGACCTCTAATGATGGACTGCTCTTATATTCTGTATCTGCTCCAATTGACTCATTCCCACCTGCAGAGGCTGAAAGGCCCAGTTAGAATCACTGTCTTTGATTCATCCAGACTCCCCATTCCTGCTGTATGTAGGAGCTCTGAGTGATGCATATGGATTGATGGACGCCATATCTTCCTGAATTATTTAACACCTCAGTGGTAGGCTGCAGTTTGTAGGCCTCCAGAGCAGTGTATTTGACACACTGCAGAGCAGCACAGAGGCGCCACCATAAGGTAATATCACCTTGCCTGTTCGCTCTGTACACCTCTGACTTCAGATTTAACTGTGAGTCATAATACCTCCATCAGTTCTCTCACGACTCTCTGTGTGTGGCGTTTGCTGTATAGCCTATACAATTTAGAAAGTTCTTCACACACTATGCATGTGTGCAAACCAACATACAGTATCCTATGTACATTTGTGATCTAGATATCAATATGCCACTATAAAACATATACACTGATATTTTTTATCATGCACTACAAATTTCATATTGCATTTTCTATGTTATACTATTTTGCCACAGATTCTTGCTTTGTTTTTGCCCTAAGATTATCTCTTATTTTATTGACTTTTTTAAGGTAAAATTAACAGGTAGAAATGTACATCAGACACCATCAGACACTGCCTACCAAGAGTCTGGGTCTGTCCGAGGTTTCTTCCTAAAAGGGAGTTTCTCCTCGCCACTGTCGCAGTAGCCACTGCTAATGCTTGCTCTTGGGGGAATTACTGGAATTGTTGGGGCTTTGTAAATTATAGAGTGTGGTCTAGACCTACTCTATCTGTAAAGTGTCTCGAGATAACTCTTGTTATGATTTGATACTATAAATAAAATTGAATTGAATTGAATTGTACATCTGCCTCTATTTTCTTAATTATTTCTTTTCATAATAATTTCTTTGGTCAAATGAATATTTTCCTTGTCCTGACTGTCATGCAACCATTATAACCTAAACAAACCAGTAAATGCTGTTACTGATTTTCAGTGGATGGCGTCATCCCAGAACAACGTTGCATTGAACTAATGTTGCATTCAGGTTTCACCTTGTAAAGTCAGTATTTCATCTGCATTTACCCTTTGCATTTATGACTAATGGTTGCTTCTACCACTGATAATGTAGGAATCAAACCTCATTCTGCAGCTGCACTCATTGTAAGTTACATCAAGTATTTGACTCAAATATAAATTGACTGTCTTTGCACTATAATGAGCATTGATGTCTTTTATGTGTTTTAATTCAGTGTGTTTGTTCAGTGTTTGTCTAGCAAACATCAAACACAAATAACTAGAAAATACAATGACAACTACTCTACAAAGGTAGCACACCCTTCTCACCAACATCTATTCTGATTCATTAGAATCATTTTTTGTTTTAAAAGTCCATATGGTCTAGAGTTAAACAGTATTGATTTGTCACGATTTAATGCAGAAGCTGGGTCAATAGTTGAAGTAATTCAATTGTGTTTATAGTATCAAATCATAACAAGCGTTATCTCAAGATACTTTACAGATAGAGTAGGTCTAGACCACACTATAAAAGATGTTGCATGTAACACAGTTGATGTCAGTTGTGTAGAGGACAGGAGACAGGGTAATATTCCGCATTACATTCTCACAATGCGTTTTCTTTTTCAGTTATGCCTCTGATATTTCTTTTCCTGTGCAATTCAGAGAAGTGTGAGATTAGTTTAATAGGTTCATCAAACTTTTGTGCACCTACATGACACCTCTTCATCTACACTGCATATTAAAGTCAGGACTCTTTGGGAAGACAGACAATGATCCTGAATTGTAGGAATGTAAACTACAGTAATAGCGTTAACATTGCTGTTTTCCCCTTACCAATTACCAAGCTACAGGGTCCAATACTCTCTTCTTGGACTCCAGAGACCTCGGTCATTGATTTACTAATGAGAAACATGGAGAGAATTGGAGATGCACAACGCTGATTGGAGAAGGTGGTTAACTGGTTAGGTAGTCTGGTCCCAGGCTCTGAGTACCACTAACCTTCAAATAAACAGCTGAATGCACTACAGAACATCACATCAACACACAAGATGAAAAGATGACGTAGAATGACAAAAACGTGACTTTTGGTTGTTTTTTTATAAAATGATATGAGTATAACACTTTTTGACATCAACATATCTCTTCATTAAACACAATATTAGAAGCCATAAAATCACATCTATCTGTTTACATAAACTTCAGGCACAAAGCCGTAATAGCATCTTTTGGTCATCTTAAACATTCTTAAATATTCATATATTTTTAAACATCCTTGCAAATTTCATACAGCAAATGAAGAAAGTGTTCAAATGGCAAATAAAGTGGTGAAAGAGCCATCTATTATCTCATGTGGTCCACTCAAACGTGACAATATCAAAGTGTCAACAAAGTATTGTTGGTGACTATGAGAACAACCAAGAAACACCAAGAGATCACAACGACCTGGTTGTTCACATACATTACAGCATTCCTCGCTCACAAAATGCAAAAACATGTCCTGCATCATGAGGACTAAAGCTGGATTCTCCAGACCCTAGTAATTTGTTAAAACACACACCTTAATGTTGAGCATCACATAACTCCAAAACAATTACAGTTAGATACAGCAAGCCAGTGTTACATTACAAAACAGAATGTGATGGGTGGCGGCTGGTACACAGAATTTATTGCAGTGCACACCAAACATCAATAAACAATGTCTTCTGAGCAATCGCCTTCAACCCTTTTTTGAATTGTCTCACATCACGACTGGCACCTGATTATGAAAGTTCATTTTATTATTTAAAATGGCAGAAGACGCTTATCTAAGAACAAAGCAGTGAGCCGAATGAAGACTATCAATGACTGTGAGGCGGCTGCATCTGAAACATTGAGCTGAGCAAATTCATGCAAACAAACACACACTAAAACTCTACGGTTCAACTTCACTCACGCTGTTTTTGTCTTATACAGTAGTGTATTATAGGCCTCGCTCCAGGAGAAGGAGACCTTTTTTTGCAAGCAGACATCTCCCTGAAACGGTACTGTCCATGAAAAATATGGCCTTTTATATTAATGTTAACACAGATCAACGACCCAAAATCCACAATAGTCTCACAGAAACAGTATACATATATATACAGTACATAAAACACATTTGAGAAACAGAATAGAATCTTGTTTTTAGAATACTTATAGTTTCAGTGCAATTAGAGTGGTATTTCAGAGAAAGACCCTATATGATGGTCAACTGCAGTGTCATCTGGCTCATGTTGTTCAAGTAGGTTGATGAGGTTTGGGTGCCTAAGAAGTACAACATAGGCCTGCAGTTTTCTTTGCTCTCTGTATAGTGAAGCCCTACAGTAGGTAGATGTGATGAGAGACATGAGAATCTAATGAGGATTGTTTTGCATTGCAATTAACTATTTCTTTACATTGGCTTTTTGAATCTAGTAACCGTTTTACTTGAATACACAGAATGGATTTAAATATCTAAGATAATGTTGTGCAATACGTGATGGAGAGTCTGTTTTCTGTAAGCAGACTTTCCACAACTGTCTGGTTTAAGAGTAGCCGCGCTCAGCATACATCTTTCCGGCCGGTTCCTGTACATACTCCTCCGTCTTATCCCAGTCCTGCACCCAGCCTCCGTTGAGCTGTGCAGTGGCCCCGTAGCTTTTAGCCGGACCGCCCATCGCGCCGTAACTCTGCGTAATGTCCCCCGTCTCTTCGGCAAGCTCATCCTCATCAATGAAACCACACTTCTCGTCGCTGGTTTCTTCAGGGTCAGCCCATGGCTGTTTCTCCCCAGATGCAAAGATCCCATAAAACACCACTCCCCCATAATGCACCAGGGCAGCAATGAGGAAGACATACTGCCACTCCTCCCGGGTCTAGAGACAGAAAACAGCAGTCTGGCTGAGTCAATTATTTAAGGCCCTGATAATGTGTTCTCTCAACTGACTTCTTACCATGAGCAGTGGGCTCCTAAAGGTTCTGCTAAAGTTCGCAAAGCTTTGGTTTCCCATGAAAGATTCCTGTTTCTGTGTTTATCTCTGTGCTCTTCCCACTGATTTGAAGTGGGTTCAGTAGTTGGAGAAAGATGATGTCATGCTATCTGTGTACCAATCAGGATTTAGAACCAAAGTCTGATGACAGTTGTGGGGTTGCCAGGCCACTGTCAATATCAAAGGTCATGTGTCAAATATGATCAAACTACACTCAGTCCTGATGAAGCAGTTTGAGTGTTAAGTGCTAATTCTAATCCTGTGTCCCTGTGTTTATTGTTCATTTATCTCTTGTTACTTGCCAAATATGTGTATTTTATATCAAAATGCCTCTCTTTTCTCTTCGTTTAAAACTTTGGGGCGGTTAAATATTGTACATGTATCCAGTCACATGTGATTTGGATCAACTAGCTAACCCCGGCCATCATATAAAGTGTTCATCATAAACAGTTCCAATCTGCATTAACATTCACATCACAGTATGAATAGAAATGGCTCACCTTGTTTTTTGTCATGGCTCCCACTATTAAAGGGCAGACCATCCCTGACAGGGTACCCACCCCGTTGGATATACCCATGAGGATGCTGGCATAGCGAGGAGCGATGTCTAGATGGTTGACATTGAAACCTACAGCAACAAAGAGTGAAAATTCAGAGTTTTGTGCTCTTTTGAATAACACAAAATAATTTGAACTAGAATCCATTGTTCTGAGACTCACCTGATATTGCAAATCCACTAAAACCCACCGCCAGAACTAAAAAAGAGATGGCCACCCCCTTACTGTGAGAAAAACCAACTACCAACAAGAGAGTGGCTTCCATACCAAACCCTAAAAACAACCAGAAGAGAGTCAACTGGTGAGGAATACTTCTATAATAATATGGTAACAGACAGAGAGTGGATTATCAAAGTCTCACCTCCGCAGTTCATGATTTTCCGGACCATAGTGGTGGACATGATGTTGTGGGTCCGCAGATAGTCCGCTAACTGGCCTCCTAATGGTACAACGATGGTCATGACCAAGTGAGGGAGCGCTGACACTACACCAACCTGAGAAACCATCAAAACACTTGTCTAAATCAAAAGTGACAGCCACAAAGAAACTGTCAAAGCAAAAGTGATTCTCTATTCTCAGACCCAATCGTTGTGTCTGTTTCAACCTCTGACTGCAGCATCACATCCGAGCAATAATTCACCTGCATTAATCATAGCAGCACATCCTGAAGCCGAATTACACCTGCCAAACCAGCTTGATTCATGCTTCACACTCTCCAGCGAGGGTAAAGATTATGAAATTTTAAGATTAACTAGAAGCTTTGTCTGACACCTACATTCATGGACAGCAGGATCAGAAAAGTACCAAACCACAGCACTTTCAGAAGCAATTATTGTAAAATTGCCCCGACAAATAACACAATTTGCTTCAAAATCAGTGTTCAAATCGCTCGATGGTGTTTTTTGCCCCCAACTGCTCCTGCCAGGCAGCGCTGCGACCGCTGACTTCAAGGCACCTAACCCTAACCTTAACCTTAACCTTAAACTTAAACTTAACCATAAACATAACCAGTGCCTCCCAACGGTGCCTATCAGGCAGCGCTGCCTGGAAGGCACCGTTGGGGGCAAAAAACACTGATAAACGGTCAAATCTGTTTTCTTAACCTAAGTGAAAGATTCCCAAAAGAGTAAGATTATGCCACTTAATGTTTTGTGAAAGGGCTCACTAAAAGAATTTTAACTGTGACTCAACTTAAAAAATGAGGTAATGATTCCCACATTCCATTTTCAGATTAAATCAACATAAATGTATTCAGTAATAAGTCAAGGTAAACCATTTAAACTGTAAAAGCTCAAGCACTTTACTACATGCACTCAATATAAGTCACTCTCTTTTAGCTCTGTTTTTGGTCTCTACCAACCAGTGGTGGAAGAAGTATTCAGATCCTTTACTTAAGTAAAAGTACTAATACCACACTGTAAAAACAAAACAATGCCATGAGAGCTGTGAGAGTGAACCAAAACAGTAGTTGCGGGTCGGGCAGCTAAACAATGAGCTAACACTCACTATGAAGCTCCGTAAAGCCGAGGAGCTGCAGATTCCAGAGATAATTCTTTGTACTGTAGGTCCGTCACTACGAGCGATCCCTTTCACATTGTCATGTTTTCACATTGTCATTCCATACATTGTTATTATAAAAACTATTGATTATAGCTGCTTTAATATTGAGAATCACACTTTCATTAAATTTTAAAATCAAGAATACATTTCAAATTACAAAATGAATGAACAACAGCATTGTTATACATTTCAGCGCCTAATAGGATAGATCAAAGCAGTGATATCAAGAAGGTTCTTAATTTTCAATTCATATCTGAGAAATCTTATTTTGTAATCTTGAACATTAGATTACATGACATTGAAAGATATTTGTTGGCTGACACTAGGCATAATTGGGTTTATTTACCTTGCTGATTTCAAAGCCAAACACCTCTTCAAAGTATGCAGGCTGGCTAATGAGAAGCAGATAAAAAGTCCAGCTCCTGCAGAAGTTGGCCACAATGATTGCATAGACGGGCATGGAGGTGAAGAATTTCCTCCAGGGGGTCTTGTATTTCTGTTAAAACAAACAGAGAATCAGCTGGACGTACAGCACTTGGCGTGGTGTTACAGATCAATGGATACAGACTGAGAACTCACTTCCATTGCACCCATCAGCTGAGCACTTTCACCGATGCTCTCCTCGATGTAACGCCGCTCCTCGTCTGTGATGGTTGGGTGCTCCGCTGGGCTCTCATAGGACACCAAGACCCAGAACATGTACCAAAATATCCCAAAGCATCCTGAACAGATCATGAGAGAGATGAACATGCCAGTCATTGCAAACTCATGCTGTGGTGCCAACCGTTGCTCAGACCCACAGAACAGTATTTTAAATTCTAGTGGAGATCCCAATGTTTGTTAAATATATAAAATATGTCAGACTGTATAAAATGATGCACAAAATATGTAGAATTGATAGAATGGTGTAGCCATAACAACGGCTGTAGCAGTAAAATTTCTGAGTGTATCAAATTGAGCAAGGGTGCGAGTTAGAGCTTATGAATTGAACTTTTCATTTGTAAGAAAGAGCTTCTGTTGTTCTTTGAAAAGTTGCATAGCCTCACTTCAAGGTGTTAATACAGTGAAACTCACCATACAAATAGAAGACAGAGGGCCATCCAGTGTACTGGACCAGGATCCCAGCCAGAGGCATGGCTATCACTGCACCAGCATATGATCCTGAACAAGACAAAATATTATGACCGGGCAGAATTTGATCCATGCTGCTTATTCAGAGAGCAGTATCGTCCCAGTGTGTTCAGTACACATTTACACACACATTTGAGTAGCAGTATTTTGTTATTCTAAACCTGCATTGCAGTGTATGAAGTAATATGATGATAAGTCTCTATGACACTAATGAGCCAATCACAGAAACATGAGTATGTGTGTAGATTTTGTACCACAGAAGGAGATGGTTGCCAGACGACTTCTTTCCAGTGGTGGAGCCCATTTACTCCAGATCCCGTGGCAGGCTGGATAAGTCACTCCCTGCACGGAGACAAATGACATTACAGTCACAGTCTGAACACACAAGGATCATTTTTCTTTAACTTTATTGTGTTTTTCTTAATCTTCTTCATTATTTTACATCTATTTTTCCACTTTCAGTCAATAGAATTTATGCAATGTAACTCAATAATGCTGTCTGTTCTCTTTTGCCAAAGACATGCAAGACAAATTGCAGTTAATAACAAACAAGCGGACGTGCATTGTACCTAACCTTTCTAATAGAGACTAATGGGTTAGGTGTGAGTCAGTGCAGATTCAGGCTGCCCACTTCATGAAAAAAACAAACTGAATTTGCTCCCATTAAATCTTCATTACACACTAAGTGGCATACAATCAACCATTGATAGACACAAATTGCTGGGGCTTGCAGTGGGAGACACCCTGAAATGCTAATGTTTAATTTGCAGTAATAAGTCGATGGGTGCTGAACACAGGCGGCTCGCTCTCTTAACAGTCATGAGCTGCTATTGAAACGACAGCGTGCAGCAAAAAACAAAATCACAAAGGAGGATGACCTTCAGTCTGATAATAGCATCTCTCGCTGAAATCTTTTCATTTCTGTTGAGCTGTGGGAGCCGCCCACATCAAGTGGTTTTTATCTCTTTTGTTCTAGATGTTTCTATGTGAACATGGAGCTGTTTTGGCCAGGGAAACCAACATAAATAAGCCCTGCTATTCAGAGGTTTATGCTGTTTGCTGTACTGATCTGACAATTGTATACAGTATATTGAATGGAAGCTCTCCATAATGGGTTTCGTGTTCTAGAGCAAATTCAAATAGAAAGCCAAGGAGTTCAGTATGAAAAGGAGGATGGTCAAACTGTAAAACGTGGTCAAATACAGAATGTCAGGACAATTTCATTAGGGGTTTAGTTTAGCTCTCAGCTTGATAATGAGGCATCATTTGTTGACTCTTTTAAAGGTCAGGATCTGATGTACAAACTGTGGATACGTACCTCCACCAACCCTTGTAATATCCTCACAAAGATGACACATCCATAGTGAGTCCGGGCGGCAGAGGGAATGAACATGTTCAGGATGGATGTCAGCACGATGGCAGCACCGAAAACTCTGGATAAACAGTGTGTTGGAATTATTTGCCAGAATATCATCAAAACAAGATAATCTTATTCAAGCATGATACAGCATGGCAGCAATATTGATTCAAGCGCTTTAAAGACATTAAAACATTAGATACGCAATAAGATATCCATACAATGTTCAAGTTAACTGTATGATACTTCACATACTGGAACAATAAACACTGATAAGGAAGATACATCAATCCTAATTGATGTCACACACACACACACACACACACACACACACACACACACACACACACACACACACACACACACAGTTATTGAGTTTCCAGTGAGCACAGGAGGTGTTTGCAGCAGAAGGGGGGCTCAGCTGACTTGGCATGATGAAGCTCATCAAAGATGTGCATCTTCTTTAGGCTCAATTTCCCTCATGAGAAACTTAGCAATCTTATAATGTGGATGTACAAGGCCTTATCCTACTTTAGTTTCTTTTTATAGCATCACTCTTGTATTTACAGAATTTTCAAATAGCACATTGCACATTTGTTCTGTTCCCATTGTCTAATTGTAGCTGACTAATCAGTTGTTAGTAAAATAATGTGATAAAGAGGCAGTATGGCCATTAAAATCATACAACAAGCATTACTTAGAACTGCATTTCACACACGGCTTTGGCTGGTGTGGTTGCCATGCCTCTGAACATAAAGGATTAGACATGGTGGTCCCATGGGAGCTCATTAACATGAGGAGGCACGCCTGGTGGGCATCAGCTAAATCCCCAGTTTATCTGCTGTAAGGTCAGGCTCCTTTATTCAAACCATGAGACCAACATCCAAATAGTACACCTACATTTCCATTAGAAATTAAAAAATAGGAACATATCTACACATTTCCTCATACCCCCACCCGCACTATTTATTCGTAGTTTATTTCCAAAAATGGTCGCGTGCAGTTACCTGTTTGCAGCCAGTCTTGAGGAGATGTATCCTCCTGGAATCTGAGTAACTATGTAGCCCCAGAAGAAGGAGCCATGAATCATCCCCACGGTCTCTGGGCCCCAGTTGAATTTCGCTTTCTTTCAGAGAAAAATAAAGACACATTTTAATCATAAAAAAAAGGAAACCAATGTAACATGGTGAACTCGTTAAAATGCTTCTTATCTAAATGTGAAATACTGTCAGTGGAAAATAGTGTAATAGTAGAAAGATATCTGGATCTATGTTATGTGATGCTTTATTACCTTTGCAGCGACACCAGTGGTAAATAACGTGATCGATCACATAATTAAAGCACATAATAAGCAGATTTTTAGGAAAATTAAGAATAAAAATAAAGCAACCTACACGTATTTGCTTGTACTTTGCTACTGTAACATACATGCTCAGTACAAGAAATGCAATATAAACTCAATTAAGGTTCTCCAGGTGTGCTTAAAAACCTATTGATACTCTAGGCTCTGGCCCTCATCACTTATTAAGCATGTGGGGCTCGTGCATGGGGCGGGGGGGAGTTTACAGGCACCTCTGTGATGATGATCTTGCCGTTTTCATGGATCGTGCTGTTATTGACCATGCTGACGATGGCCACACCCAAGTTACACCGGATACCGAAGGAGATGCAGAAGCCGAGCCCACTGAGCATAGCGATGATGTATCTGCGCGGAAGCCCGAAGCATGTGCAGTCACACAGGGGCTTCTTCCGCTCCTGGTCCGCCCTGGGTCTCCCATCCTCCGTCAGCTCGATCGCATCACCTGTCTGCTGCCGCTTTTCCAACCTCCTGCACGACACGAGCTGATTATATATGCTCTTTTTTTCTTTTTTAGGTTATCCAATGTCGACATGTCGGATATGTGGAATCAAACATGCAGGCAGATTTAGCTGCATTTAAAGGAGCGAGAACTATCAGTGGAAAATATGTGATTTCGTTGATTTTCTTCAACAAAAAAACTCGTGCATTTATTCATATGCCTCTTACAGGCTGTTTGCAGCCTATGCTACAGAGGAAATTATGCTTGCGTCTTTACTTCGTGCTCTTTCAACGAGAGGCCTTCTTTATTTTTTTCTTTTAATTTGCCTCAGGCCCGTTTGGAAGCCTGCTCCCTTTTAGTTAAAGTCAAAATGTTTTTTATTCGTTCCCTGCTGAAATTCTTCATGTTTCTGTAAAAGAAAGACTCGTTGGCAAACGAGGAAAAAATTACCTTCATACCGCATTGCAGCAATATCAACATCCTCGTTGTTTAGAGTAAATTTTGCCCCTTTTTTATATTAGGTCTCATACATGTGGCCTTGGTATTTTGCTTTGCCTTTCACTTCAAATTTGTACAAAGAAATTTAAGTTTATTTAAAAAACTAAGCATTGAAACGTGAAGGCCTCATCCAGTAAAATACGAGGCCTGCCACAGCTTAAATGAAACCAACAGATTTTTTTTCTTGCATAGCTTTGAACGTTTCAATGTTGCAGCATGAAATCAAGTTCAACATCTGAAAGCCATTTAAGGAGTAAAAAAAATAAAGGAATGTTGCATGCTTGCACAAAATGGTCATTTAAAGTATCTGTATTTGTTTTAAAGCTCGTGTTTCCAGATGATTTGTGTAAAAAAGGTTTGGTTTTTCGGCTTAATATTCAAACAAAGGCCATTTTTATTCGCCTTTCCAATCAGAATTAATAAATAATAAAATGTTATAAATGTGAAAACTGCTCCTCTACATCCTTCTCCCTTTCTCTGATTTCAAATTGAATAGATCTGTTTGCTTTCCAGTCAGTTATCAGTTTTCTTTTGGACTACATTTCATTTAGGTCCTTCTGACAGTATAAAGAATAAAGGAAGTCAATTGATATGAAGTCCATCGATCTTGGATTAATACAGTTAGATACATAAGGTAATAGATATCCTCCGACCTTGTGTCACGACTCGTTCTGTTTCATTAATTATTAAAAAACACCCACAGCAGCTGGTGGAGGGGATCATCCTCCAGGGAAATATCTGATCCTTAAATATTCGGGTCACACGACTCTGCTTTCAGCATCCTGTCCGTGATTCATCTCATAAAGAAGAGATTTCCCTCATGATTTCATTGTAATTCAGTCATAAGCACATTTAAAGCCAGTGCATGTTTTATCTGTGATCTTAACATCTGGACATTTTTCAATTTTTAATTTCTGACAACAGATTCATACTGTCATAAAAAGACATGCAGAAATGGGAATTTCTTTCGCCTTACCTGTAAATTTTCCCGAGGGCCTTTCCTGCGATCTGTTTTATTCCCTCCTTAGTGGTAGGGGCAGCTTTCTCGGTGCCTGGCTCCATATTCAAATTATCTTAATTTTTTTTATAGTACTATAACAAATGGCAGTGCTGCATTAATGAGCATATTGTTAAGATATTAATCCAAATAACGCGCTTCTGTTTTTTAAGCAGAAAACGTCTCGATGTCATAAAAAGATGAGCCAGAAAATGGAGAAAGAGGGGGAACACGTTCAGTCTGAAAGGGCTGGTTTCACAGTCACAAAACAGCAGTCAAATAAGTCCGCTTTTGCCTTGCGCAATGTTAATCCATGCAGTGCCATCTTAAGATCCAAGCAGCAATTCGAAAACAGCAACACAGAAAATAGAGTTTTTTTTGTTGTTTTTTTCTTTGAGAAATCGAGGTGGAAAAAGTGAAAATCTTCAGCCGGTGCAGTTCAGCGGAGCTCCGGTCTAATCTGAGGTGAGGATCTCCGGTGAGGCAGCAGCCGGAGGAGGTTTCAGCACCGCGGACAGCGCACAGCTCATCTACCTGTCAGCAGCTCCGTGCAGCGCCCCTCCTCCCTCCGCTCCCTCCTCTAATTCAATTACTACTACTGTTAACGGTGACAATTGCCAATTGCATAACCGCTCTCCTTAACTTAGGTAGACTATATATAACTGAATAAAAAAGGATTTCAGGACTAGCTCCGACCACTTATAAATACCTTGCTGCTGCAGGCACAAAGCAATGACCCCCCAACATCCGGTTATTTCTCGGTTTTAGTTTGACCTGCGGCGTTTACGCACAGTGTAAAACTTCAGGGACACGTTTAGGCAGAAAGATTTGTTTTCACTAAAATGTATAAACTGAGCATTTTAATGTTGTTTACTGAATAAAAGAAAAACATGCCATTCACACATGTGGAACGAGACCGTAAAGTACAGTATGCAGTCAACCACGCAGAGGCAGTGTTGTGTAAGGAAGCTAAGGAGACCAAATCTCTGATTTGAGATAAAGGAGACTGAGAAGTGGAAACCATTGTTATACAGTGTATTTATCGTATTCCAGTAATCAAAGAAAACAAAGGGCATACAAACAGTTTTATATACAGTTTAATTGTGCACAAAGAACATTGTTGATTTAGCCTAAATTTATTCAGCTCATTAAGATCCAGGTGCAGGCAGTGCGCACACAGGTGTGACAGTAGACATCCCCTGTCTTTTCCTCACCGTCATCCTGGTCCGCTTAGATATCATTGACGCCACCTGGATGCCTGGACACTGGGAAAACATGACAGTAAAAATGCCGTAAAACTCCTTTCTGAACTGGCGGCCCATGAAGCAGCTGAACAGAGGGTTCACGCAGGTGAAGAGGCTACAGAAGCACATCTCCAAGGCGAAGGCCAGGTCTGCATGCTGCCAGGAGGCGGGGCTGTCAGGGTAGACTGCCCGCACCACGATGGCCGCGTTGCGGCTCAGGTGGTAGGGCAGGTAGAACAAAGCAAAGAAAACCAGTGCTGCGCTCAGCGCCCGCCGGAGCCGCCGTTGCTTGTTGTGCGGGTCGGGGCGGCAGGGCCGGTGGCGCAGCTCTCTGACACTGCGCAGGCCACAGTAGCAGACGCAGAGCAGCGGGAAAAGGAATCCGATGATGGAACAACACATGGAAAAGGGGAGGCTCTCCCCGGTCTCACTCAGCAGTATGTACAGGGTACAGACGGTGCGGTTGCTCCCAGGGCAAGTCTGGATCAGAGTCATATTGGCAACAGGTATGCTGAGCATCAGAGTGGCCACCCATACCGCCACACACAGCAGGCAGGTCTGCCTCCGGCCCAGCAGCACCAGTGAGCGCAGCGGGTGCACAATGGCCAGGTATCGGTCCACACTGATGCAGGTGACGAAGAAGATGCTGAGGTAGAAGTAGTTGTGGTAGAACATCCTCACACCCATGCAGAGTGGCAGCCCCAGCTTCCAGTACAGCTGGTCCAGGTGGTAGTAGATGAGGTAAGGCAAGGCCAGCAGCCACGAGGTGTCAGCCAGGGTCAGGTTGAAGAGGAACACCGTGCTGCGGGTCCAGCGCCGTAGGCGGTGGAGGAAAACCCAGAGGGAGAGCAGGTTGAGGGGAAGCCCGAGGATCAGCACCGTCAGGAAGAAGGACGGCATCACGTAGAGCAGGACCACCGGTAAACCTCGATGTGTGTCCAGGTCGCAGAAGGCTTCCTCAGAAGGCTGGATGTTAATGGGCACAGAGGTTCAACTTGGAGTTTACAATGCAGATCTATTACAAGATAGTTTGTATCCTCTCTTTCCTAATCTAAAGCTTAATTTAATAGTCAACACTTGGGCATCGGTACACAAAACATTAAATACGGACAACATTTGCCCTAAAAGAAAAATATGCAGCTTATAAACCATCGTTTGCCATAATTACATTACTCTGTTTAAAATCAGTTGTTTCATAAATGTTATCCACACTTTCCAACCTACCTGAACCTGAGTGTTGCCCATGTCTTTGTTTAAGTGTCTTCTCGGTGTGCCAAGTGAAACGACCATGCCTACATATTTTGGTGTAAAACACACCCACCAGTGTGAACAAACACTGAATACTTATCAGTGTTCTCTCGGGCCATCTGTTATGTGAACAGAAACTTCCATGCCCTCAGCAGAGGAGCCGATGGGCTACAGTATCCTTTATTCACACATACACCATTTGGAATAACATTCCCCATCACATCAGAACACTACCATCCATCACATATTTCAAAAAGGCATACTAACTGTACCTTCTCAACAGTTACACTTGTACTCAGTGATTGTTCATGTATTGTCCAAGTCTTGTTAGCACTGTCTGTAATGTTGTTTTAGTTGTCTGTATCTGTCTAGCCCATGCTACTATCCTGTTCATGTGTTTTTGTCTTCATGTGCCATAACTATGTCCTATGTTCCATGTCTCTGCAGAACAGGAACCTGCTGGAAACCAGTTTTTAAACTGTAACTAAATGTTACTTTTTTTATCCTTTCCTGTTGAATACATTTTGAAAAGAAATGAAAAAGTATTGATCCAAACATGTCCAACAATTACTCAAGTTGAACTGGTACTTTATTTTTGAGATTTGTCTTTGTTTACAATACACATTTGGATACAGGACAATAACAAAAATTACAGAAACAAATGAATGAAAACATTAAATTGTACTGTAACTTTAAGCATACAATAAACAGGTTTACTCTTTTTCAAGCATGGCAATGTTATACAATAAAATATTACTAGAGCATAACAAAAAGAAGACATAAGAAAAGAGATATACAAGGAAATAAAATAAAAAAACACAAGGTATTAGATGTATTAAGGCATCAACAGGTATGACTTTAGCTGAGAGCACAGCATGAAAAAGGCAAACTGGATCAGTCCAACATTGCTCTCGGCTATGTGATCAGTCACATCTACACGCATCTCAAACAAACCTAGATTTAGTTGCCTGAGTTTGTTGCACAGCCAGCCAGCTATTTTACCTAAAATTCAAATATCTCACAACAGATACTTCTCACATACTGTATTTCTATGTAGGCAGCCAAATAAACAGGAAATGTCCTTCATATAATTTTAAAACAAAAAGCTACAACTTTATCCTTGTCATTTAAGCATGATATAAATATTAAATTCAGACTCCCTCTTACCTACAGTACAACTGTTATTCCATTTAAATGAAGAGATTCAAAAGACTAATTATGAATACGTAGTGGCATGACAACATTTACACTGACATGTTTATGTCTTGGTAGACATGTTTCATTAAGTGCTTTGTGCAAAATAAAAAAAACGAATGTGTATCTTTCCTTCTCTACACAGACACAGCTGAGGAAAACAAAAGCACAAGAACTGGGCGATGGCTGATGTGCTTTGTGTAGTGGAGCAAACATAGTTCAGTAGGTAGGGGCAGGCTTTTATTAGCTCCGACGTGTTGGTAAACAGAGGCACATTAAAAAGGAATCTCTTCACTCTCTCAGGGCTTAAAGCTTGTCATCTCCAGGAACAGGACTCACTGTCAACGGTCAACATGCACCAGCTGCTGCTGCTGCTGCTCCTGCCCAAAACTGGCCATTGCAGAACAAAATCTGCCCTTACTCACAGTACTAACAGCTGCACAGATTTGTCTTCATAAAAAGCTAATTCACATGTCAGATTTTGGCCTGGAGAAATTGCTGGGCCGTTATGACATTAAAGCAAAAAAGTGACCAGCCTATGAACATAAAAATCATTTGGTAAAATTGTGTTACATCTGTGGTGTGACTTCAATGCAAATAAACAATGCTCACATTTGTTGCAGTAACTGACAAAAAAAATCAAAAGTTGAATCAAGTTGAACATAAACTTACAGTATATGAAACTGGAACCCTTCACACAGCTGCACATATGAACAAGGGAAATACTCAAAATCTATAATAAACAAGCACTCAGTTTCTAAATATCAATTGTTATTCTAATGGCAGATAGAACCAATGATAAGTGTGTGATATATTAAGGCATTCAGTCTTTGGTTACTCATAGTGGCACTTAAATAAATAGTCTTATTAAAATAAGAGCAAGTTGTCAGGCTTAGACACAGTGTATACAATTTTCTCTTTCTTTTCTTACAGCAAATGTTGATTATCATCAGCAATTTGATTACAACATAGAGTGAAAAGCCATAAATATGAGAAAGAGGTTTAAATACACGTTTCTGCATGCATGGAGACTTTGTCTTTCGCCTGTGTGCACTTTCACAATCAGAAGAGGAGGGATGGCTGTGAATGGAAAACTGTGTGTGTGTGTGTGTGTGTGTGTGTGTGTGTGTGTGTGTGTGTGTGTGTGTGTGTGTGTGTGTGTGTGTGTGTGTGTGTGTGTGTGTGTGTGTGTGTGTTGACAAACAACACAGGCACTACAGCAAAGTGATGGTCAGTATCATAATACACAAGCAGGGCAATCTACATCATCACCATGTCCTCCCATCATGCCCAGCTGATTGACCAGCAGCTAGCTGGGCTAGAGACATTCTGACAGCATCTCATGTTTGGGTAGAGACGGATAGATCATGGGCGGGCAGGTACAATCAGTATGGCCATTTTGACTGAGTTGGATCTTTAGCTTCTCCACTTCATAGTTATGGAGATACTCTTGGACAAGGTAGCGCTCTCTCTTTATTCGAGCCTTCACTTCAGAGGGAACATCAGGAATCATCCAGGCCACAAAGAATTTGACCAGAAACACAACATGCTGTGGAACAAGAAGGAACAACAGGTTAGTTTTACTTCAAGCTGGAGTCAGGAAGAGCTGCAGAAAAAACTGCATGGATTTGTATTATCTGTGTGTGGTAGAATGGGGGTTATTATTACTGTAACCATCGACTACTGCCCAGGGTAAAAAAGTGAGGCCCAGTTCAAGTGGTCAATAAGTGTTGGTGGTGCTGGTGGAAGCACTGCGTTCAGCACTGTTTTACCTCCATGATAATGATGAAAGCCAGCTTGGCAGCCAGAATGTGCCAGAACTGCATTGTGTGGTAGTACTGTCTCTCGTGGCCAGGAGGGTAGCGGTAATCACGATACCTACAAAGAAGGAACATGTTCTTTGGGGCATTTTGTAATGGAAAAGGAAGTAATAACTTAAAAATTATCTATAAAAATGCATTATAATTATGAAAAAGTACACATACAATATTCACCACACATCATTTTAATAGTAGTGTAGTTGTAAATGGTGATTTAAGTCAAGTGGTGTAGCTGTATTTTTAGGCTTTTACTACATTAGAATTCTATATTCTATATATTATATTCTATAATTTTTTTACTTATTTAAACTAAATCTTGTACCAATATGTCCAGAAGGCACTGGACTATTTCACACCACCATGATCAGACATTTCATATATCAGTGGTGAAAAGTAACTAAGTAAATTTACTTGAATACTAATAATAGGGTTTGTGTTTACATTCGGGCGCCATCTTGGAAAACAGTCATGAGCAGTCGAACCACGAACGCCGTGCAACCAGTAACCAGTAACATAGCTCAAACACAGCGTTCGTGATTCAACGTTCGTGATGACTATTTTCCAAGTTGGTGCCCGATTGTAAACACGAACGCTACTGTCTTTATAATCTATCTTTTTAATAAACTGTCTGTACACTTACAAAGTTCTCAATGCTTCGGTTTGCATGAAGGGACCCTCATTATGCTACCGTTTAAGTCTGGTGCTATTTTGAGCCTTGTTAGTGGTATAAAATAGTGATTTAAAATAAATGCCATTTTAAATCATCAATAATAATAATAATAATAATAATAATAATAATATATAATGGAATATATTTAAGGTGTGATTCTGCAAAATAAATATGTACCCTTTGACACTTTAATGCTGTTAATAATTAATTTGACTTTAATCAAGTAGAATTTTGAATGAAGGGCTTTAACTTGTAACAGAGTATTTTTACATGATGGTATTTCTTTTTGTAATTAAGGTCTTCCACCACTGTCATATATTAACACCAAAGTGGAAACATGCCTTAGAATCACACACACCTGCAGGTTGTGATGATGGAGCTGTTGAACCAGGGAGGGTTCTCCCCGTCATCAGGCTTGTTGGCCAGTGGAATCGCAGAGATATTAAACACAGACAGGCTGTTGTTTATGTAGCCTTTCATAGTCATCGCACCCTCTGGATCGGCGTACATGTACACGAGCCGAGGTATCATATCAGAGGTGAAGGCCACAATGAATGCCTAGAAAGCAGGCAAAGAAACGGTGTATGAAAAACTGGAGATACAACTGGGAAGATAATGAGCAGACACAAAGCACACATTTGTTGTCCTGCACTCACATTTGTGACCACAGAGAGTACGGCCATCCCATTGAGGATTTCCTGCCAGGCTCCGATGCTGTGGGCCTTTGCTGCCACAGGACGTCTGAACTGAGTGGTTAGCTTCCAGGCGTCCACTCTAACCTCAATGATGTTGTTGATAAGTGCCAGCAGGGGTGCCAGGGGAAAGGAGGCGACGAACAGTGTGATGAAACCAAACTGGATCACTGGGACACAGAGAGGATAGACCGTAGGATGGAAACAGCACCATCTGCAGAATGTCAGTGGACACTGCATCCATCTATCCATCTATCTATCTATCTATCTATCTATCTATCTATCCATCTATCCATCTATCCATCTAGCAGTAATTTGGGTTATTTTACTAAACGTTCTTTACATTTTCTCCCAACATCACACATAGTGTAAATTTGAATTGACGGTGTACTGAATGTTTACCCATTTCCAGGTACTCGTCGAAGAGGCCCAGCTGTCCAAACTCCTGCAGGTCGTGGTCCTGCTCCCAGCGGCTGTACAGACTCTCTGGGTGGCTTCGTGCCTTCCTGCTGCCCCACCAGTTCATCAGCCACCTGAAGGACACCAGGGGGCGATAGAGAGCTTTGATTTTTCACCCTCAAACAGCCATATTGGAGGCAGTATTGAATTGTAAACAATAGCTATAAAGAAATCTTTCTTTGAATGCCATGTTATTGATTTTGTGTTTTGATAATGATATATTATATTACATTACTTTGATTATTTTCTAAATCAACTCGCAGAATTAAAAAGAATCATCGTAGCAAAGATGACTCTAAAAATTTAAAAAGTGAAAAAACACTACATTTGGAAAAAGATAAATTATATCAAAACAAGGCCCCAGCCATCGTTGATATATCTATGAGTTATGTGATTGGGCTGCAAAGCCTGTTAAGAGAGTGTGCGAAATGTATCCCCTCTGTATATGTTTCTGTTTGCACAGTAATTATGCTTTGAATGGTCGGTTCAGTTGGAGTACTCACGGGACCAGAGCCTCCTGGATGTTGCCCCACACTTGTTTACCAGTCATCACTATTACCAGTTGGGTGGTCAACTCAATCAAACAGCCACCAGGGTCACACTGAATGTTGAGATCGAGGAGGGATGGGAAAGAAACAAACATCAACTAAAATTCAGACTCGAATTGAATTACCAGTGCTTATCTTATGCAATGTAATTTTGTTATATCTGGTACCTCTTCATTCCTCAGGTTGCTGCCAAACATATATGCGTAATTTCCAGGATAGCCGACAAACTTGCCCTTAAAGAAAGCCACGTAGAAGCAGGAGGAGTAGTAGTTGACAAACTGGAAGAGGAACATCTTCACAGTCAGTCTGTTCTCATACTCCAGGTGGGTCTTAGGAATTTCTGCCACATAGTAAAATATAATAAAACATAGATTTTAAATACATCAAACAAAAAAGGAACACATTTTGCATGATAACAATTTCAAGGATCAATATGAAATGGATAATGGAATACATAAAGACAGAGAAACCTAATAATATGGGACTCGCTCTCTCGCCCTGACCCTCACCCATGTCAGTGATCCAAATAGCCACTCTCTCATACATGAAGTTGAGGATCATGATGATGATAAAGTTGATGCAGGAGGCTGTGACAGAGGTGGCCAGCTGTGGTGTGATGTAGGGGCCAACCACCTGCAGGTCGCTGGTGGCACTGTCCTTCATGATGCTGGCAAAGGCTGCGTACACCGCCAGGCGGTACGCTATCACCCCAATGATGCAGGCAATGATCAATGAGATCTTCAGGACAGAGACAACAGAGACAACATGAAAGACAACTGCATGTCACAAGACAAAAGTACAGTGAAAACACCATACCAATTCGGATGCAAGTGCAAACACCAAAGCACATGTAGACATATGAATAAAGCACGGGGAATGATTGCCAATATAGATGTTAGGAGTAACTGTCATGCTTGAAGTTTGCAGACATTCCCCATGAAAAGAAATATTCCGTAATGGCTTCCCATTAGCTTGTTCATATGTTACGGGTTTTTACTAAAAACAGTCCACAACAGTGATATTCTGGGCCAGTATGTTTAAAGTCATTAAGTCTTTGGTCTTAAATTGGTCCCATTTCTAAGAATGACATAATTTTGCCCATATTTTTTGAATTCAGAATGCCATGAATAAACAAGTGTTCTGATTTGGTCTCAACTCCCAAATAATTTGAGAGAACTCCATTTCTTAGAAGTTTTATATATACTGGCCCTAGCCACATATTAGTGATGATGATGAACAGTATGGGAAAGACAAAAAGACACAGGGTGGAGGAACAGTTAGAGGAGGAAAGACATTTAGATTCATCAAGTTTACCAAAGATACAATGCTTACCCATAACAGCACAGTGGCTCCAGACAGACATGTGCGTGCACACTTGCTTGTTACGGGTAAGTATGGCTCCATTTCCTACATCATAAGCAAGCAAAGCATGGACACAGGAGTCAGTCACCCTTTGTTATATCCTGAAAAGACAGCTCTAAAAGGCCAGGTTACTTTAATTACCACTGGCCTCAGATGCAAGGCAGAGAGAGGTTGCCCAATCACAGCTCTTTGTGTGTGTCTGAGTCCAATTCTTTCATCTAGCGGTCTTCTAGCGAAGACAGCCTTTCAAGATACTGATCCACCAGACAAACGTGGTACTGAAGGAAACTTAAGCCTCTGAGTCTTTTCAGAAATGTCTGCTATCCACACAAACCACACCAAAACCTTTTCCTCACCAATGTGGCATTCTACGTTAAGTGCCACCCTTACCCAGAGCACCACGGTGGCCCAGCACAGCAACAACTTCCCCAATATATCTGTAGAAGTCCTGTTTAGAACCCACTCCATTTCCTAAAGAAGGGTGGGATGTGGGCATGGAAAATTACAGCACTGTGTTTCTGTTAATCTCACACATCTGTATCGGTCACTATGACCAACTACGTATTCCTGATTACCTGAAAACACAGTTGGTCAATTTTACTTTAGTAATATTGTTCTTAATCAAAGAGTTTCTATTAACAAGAGTGTTTTAGTCCAGAGACTGGCCTAATGAATGTCTGCAACCAGCTTAGTGTGGAGAGTTATTCAATAAATACAACATATACTGTAATCTATCTAATCTTGCCATACAGTATGTGCACCTGAGACCTAGAGTTGTACATTACACGTATTATAGAGCATATTAGTATTTCATGGGCACACAAACACCTGCGTAATGCGGTTCAGCTTGCGGTTGGTGCACATGGCCTCATACTCTGGCCGAAGCTGCAGCTTCTGTTGTTCCTCCTCAAAGTCGACCAGATCCCACTCGTACTCGAGACGAGCCTGCCGCCTCTTCCAGAACTCCAGAAACAGCGTCACTGCAGCGCATAGACCACACATTTGATTTTTCAGTGCTTTGACCACCATTCAGCTATGTTATACCAGTGTGGTGGCAGAAGTGGCAGATTTCAGCACCTCAGTAGGCAAAAGGTTTATGACATTTGTGATATGGGTGAATAGGTTCTTTAAATACAGAGTGAGTAACAGTGGTCTTCAATGACAATTCATCAGCTCCCACTAGGTGGTGTACGTGGTTAGAAAATATAAATTGCAGAGAGCAGACATTTTTACTCACCCCAAATCCCCATAAATATGGCAAAAAACACTGTTGCCACATTGTCAAACAGGTGTGATTGCTGAAAGAAGAACATGTTTAAGAAATAGTGAGATAATAAAAACAAATGTATTTACATTTAGCTGCAACCACCCTTCAAATGCCACATATTGTAGATAGAACATAATTCATGATGACCGAAAACCACTGAGTCACAAAACCAAGATGTCTCACCCATGAGGAGTTGCATGTTGTGTTGAGTTTCCAGTAGCCACATTTCTTGTCACACAGCGGGCACATGACAATATTCCCTCCAACTTCCTCACTACATATTTCTTTACTGCAGTGAAAAAAAAGAGTAATTTTCAACAAAAAAGTACAACGACATTAGTAATAAAATAATATCTAATAAAACAATGACACCTGAAAGACCAACAAAACAGGCTCGAATTCTTGACAAAAATCACCTCCACTGGTTGTTATCGTAGGTGAGGAATCCGAAGATGAAACAAATTGTCCCAACTATTGCAGCAAACAACAGCATCTCAGTGTAGAAGCCCAGCCAAGCAAAATAAATACCTATCTTCTCCCCATAATACTTCCTGTTGAAGGGAAAAACATTTTTGCTGTCAATTCTTTTAGTTAATGTTGAGTAACTACACATCAGATATGACTACTTTGTTTTTGAGTCTTACCTTATAAGATTGAGGGGCTGCTCCTTGAAGAAACAGAAGAATCCGGCCCAGTGTTTGTAGAGACTGTATCTGTCACTTTCACAATTAGCATCCTTAGATCTTGTCCAGTATCTACACTGCACTCACACAGAAGACACAGTCACATGCATAGCATTAATGCAATATTATTCATCCTTGCAATGCAACATCCAACACTGCCTCCAACAGCATTAGTGCACATTGTATGTCTTTTTTCGAATTATAAAAAAGTGCCAAAAGTTCACCAAAAGAGGCTCACATCATGCAGGGGGAAGGCAGCAGTGTAGGTGCCGTTGTTGAGTAATCTCTTGATCCCCTTCTTGTCTCTATCTCCACATTCTTCCCTGAGGTATGAACAGCGGGACAGGATGTAGTAGACCTGGGCAGAGAGAGAAAGAGAGGGACATAGTGTTTTGTTATTCAGAGGGTTGAAATATGTATGGATGAAATCATTGTTATAAAGTTGCTTCTGTATTCACAACAGTTAATAATAGAGATACTATTTCATTCTTTACAAGAGACATAACCTACTGGATTTGTGTATAGGCTTGCACACGGAACTGCAGCATACTGAAGTATTTATAGCAGATTCAGATTTTATGTCAGGAGAATGTTTTCATTTGGAGCTCACAAACAAGATAAGAAAGGTCACAGAATACTTACTATCCTGTTGCGATTAGATGGGGGGAAGAACGTGTCTTTGTCATCAATAAGGAAGAAGTCAGACTTGCTCTTGTCGAAGGGAGCTGTGAAAAAGTCTGGCTCGGGGTGCATGATCTTCTCCGGCAGACGAAAGGGGGTGGACAGCCAGTTCATGGGCATCTCGCTGTTGTTTGGGATGTCGTTGGCCTTGAATGGCACCTTGATCTTCAGCACGTCTGCGTAGGTGGCCAACACTTCCCATGGAGCGTGGATCTTCACAAAATAAGTCTTTCCATCGTCTGACTCCTGATGATAATGACAGTGACACAGGTGATACAGTATGAGTGTAGGGCTACTGACTCATAAACTAAAAAACTAATTTAGTGATAAAAGGAGATACCTAAAAAGTGCCCTTTAAAGGATTTATGTAAAATTCATGGTTAGTTGACTTTATGGTATAAAGATAATTGGCAGTTTGCTTTTGCTGTGTTAAAAAAGACACTTATGCACTGGTAGGGCTGGGGAAAAAAAATCGATTTGATTTAAAAATCGAGTTGGTAGGTCAAATCGATTCATATTTTCAAAAAATCGATTTTTTGGATTTTTTTTATCCAAATACAGTATAAATAATTTGGATGTTTAACAATCTTTGTTGCACACTGCACAGTGACTTTTCACGTAGAGAAAGGGTTTGCCTTTGCAATTTTGTTTATGTTGATGCACTTTAATTAAATACAGTAAATATATATTTTTAAAATATATTTACAGTTCACAGTTATTTTGTTTTAAATGGAAGGGGGGGGGGGGAATCTAATCGATTTTTTTAGGGAAACAAATCACCCAGCTCTATGCACTGGTTTATAGTTTTATCACAAAAGCACTTCTATTGTTTTTTGTCTTTGTAAAAACAAGAAAAATTAAAAAACGGCAAAAACAGATATGTTGTATGATGTACACATACATAAATGCATGTCTTTGTTGGCCACTTAATTTCCTTTCACATTAGACATAATCAAATCAATAACTGGACGCTCTTACAGATTTATCTTCGATCTCCAGCTCCAGGCCGACATTCACTAGATTGGCCTCATATAACCTCCTCCTCTCCTTTAGAAGAAAACAAAGCAATGTATATTTATTAGTTTGATATATATATTCCTTTACTGCCATTGTACAACAGCGAAATCTATTGTATAACAAAATGAAGTACAGACAAACTTATGTGAAAAGCATGATATACACTGTGGCTCACGTTGTATAATACACAACTGATGATATACAACTGCAATAATGTTGAATACTGCAAATGTAAGTAGATCAAGTCAAAAACAAAACATGTAAAATCAAAGTAAACATGGCGTCACAGTCAGTTCAGCAGGTATAACAATGTTGAACTACTGGCGTGGATAAGGCAGTGTCAGTTAGCACAGTATTTTCAATAGTAGCAGTCACTGAGTGCAACTAGTGAAAGTTACTTGTGGTAGTGCAGTAGTATGAAATAACGTTACCATACCATAATTAGGTTTAACGTTTTC
Organism: Perca fluviatilis; assembly: GCF_010015445.1. Lineage (NCBI taxonomy): Eukaryota > Metazoa > Chordata > Actinopteri > Perciformes > Percidae > Perca > Perca fluviatilis. Next base: position 19,107,461 of record NC_053119.1, on the reverse strand, counting down.
AGAAATAAGCACAGAGAAAGGAATTGTCTATATCAGCAAAATAATACCAAACTAAAAAATGTACCTCTTTGTTAGAGCTGTCACATTTTACAACACATGCAGATAATACATGCCAGAGGTCGGAATGTTGACTCACTAACAAGGCTGTGGGTAAAATGTGAGTTGGCTATGACACAGACTGCCTCATATCCGAGTGCTAACACAGAGATGTGAAGACTAACAGCTCAGTGTCAAACACTAGTCAAACACAAGTCTTTCAGCACCCCACACAGCTGGTAAAGAGACACGCCACAAAAACACATCTGGCCAGCGACAGTACAGAACTTCTTCAAAGTTATTTCCCTAAGAAAAAAGGTCTGTAAGTAAGTCTATCTCTAGAAGTGACCTAAGAAAATTCCTAAAGAGGATTACTGACAGTATCTGAGAATAACAGTTTATCTAACTGTATCAGTGTTGTGGTATTTGGGGCATGCCGCTGACACACACTGTGAACTCTGAGGATATCCTGTAAGAAACAGATTTCACTGTTTAAATCAAGAAGTGGAAATAACACTGCTGTTCTTTTGTGTGATATTTTAGGATTTCAAGATATTTAGTTCTGGAAATACCACAATGACACTAAAAAACATTCATCAAGAAACAAAACATAAGTTATTAGAAAAACATGCTTGTAGTAAGTGAACTAGGGAAATATATTGAACAAACAGTGCCCAGAAGTTGTTTCTTACCTGTTTTCTCTCACCATCTTTATCGTCAACATAGGACAGGACAAAATCAATCCTGCGCACTCCGTCACGGAAGAACACAGAGTCTTTACTGTGTTTTTGTTTGTCGATCTATAATGAGATGGAATAAAGGTTAAGGTTAAGGTTAACACACACACACACACACACACACACACACACACACACACACACACACACACACACACACACACACACACACACACACACACACACACACACACACACACACACACACACACACACACACACACACACACACACACACACACACACACACACACACACACACAAACTATGTGTCAGTGTCTAACAGCAAAACCCAAAGACCTTCACACCACTTCAAACTCAACTGTTTATCTAAAACAAACAAAAAAATACTGATTATCATATTTTCACTCTAAACACAAATAGCATGCTAAATGGAGGTAATCTGCTATGGTTATGATGTTTCATGTTGCTCATGTCCCCTTTATAGGATTTACTGAAGATGAAAATGTGCTTTTAACGAAATCTTTGTTGTACCAAAGAAAAAACATCCAGAAAGATGATTTAGAATGCTTGGATTTCAAGCCTTCTGTCAACTCATTAAACACAACCTCAGGTTACATGTTATAGCAAAGGATATGTGGAAAGGACTACTAATTCATTGACACACCACACTCCAACATTGTTGGTGCTTATTTGCTTTTTCTGTAAATTCTGGAATCCACAGTGTCTGAAAACACCAATATTGGTGGCTAAAGAAATGTCAGCCCTTCAGTGTCCGTCTCTTCAGTAGCCACAGGGCTGAAGAGAAATGAACTACACAGGAATGCTTGAAGGGAGGAAAGGAAGGCATGCCTGCTTTCTGCTAGTGCTGCTTCAGCTGTTCAGAAAGCTAAAAATAACCATGTACCAGTTACTTCTGTCATAGCTTCCTACACTGGACTGAAGACAATTCGGCATCACAAAAACTACATCATCACACTGTACTGTAGTTCTGACAAAGCTAGCCCTGTCCATCAGCACAACGCTGTGGGGGTAGGGAGGAAAGGAAGAGCACTTTACCTCCATGGCCCACTCCCTTTATGGTAATGATGCAGCAGCGGAAAGACTAGCTGTCTGAAAGAAATTGCCCTTCTCCAGGGAGTATGGAAAAGCACTGCTTCTCTCACTCTCATTCCACTGATCACCCAGCTACAGGAGCACCATCCAGTCCACTCACGTCCCAGAGCAAGCCCTCACTTGCTCAGAAGAAAAAGAGTGAGGGAGAGAGACAGGAGAAGGGATACTAAGGAGTCTCCTAGACATGACATCAGCACAGTGATAGCTTAGCGACTGCCAGGTAGCTAGCTAATGTAATAAGAGCACAGCGTCAGGAGAGCTGATATCACTATACTGTACAACAAAGACCATCAGGAGAGTAAAAGTCCCACATACATGTTGTCTAATATTTCAGATAACCAGTAAAATGTCAGCTGAAAAGCCAACTGAGAAAATTGCTCTGATAAGGCTGAAAACCAAAACTGATAACTGGTGCATAATCTCCCCAGTCTGACTTGACTGTTTGAATTAATGTGGACACCTTACCACAACAATGTATAAAGTGCAAATGGGACACTTATCAGTGGATAATGCATGTAAATTGCCTCAAACAAGTAGTCATATACTGTAGGTAAGACAGCTGTCTTTAGCTCTACAGCTGGATCTACCACCCTGATTCCTACTGTACTAACTTGAAGAATTTGTGTCTACGTGTTTTTACAGTTATCTTAGCCCAAATGATGCATAAGTTCTAAGATAACCACTGGTCTGCATTACCTCCCAGACTATATTGGACCATTTTGACCATGACAGGGTGGATGCTTTCTTTAACTGGGACGTTACTGCAAAAACTCTCTAATTTGCTGTAATTACAGATCAGCCATATGGAATCAGTGCATCCGCTGGGACTTGCTTCTGCTCAGTAAAGCTGGTAGAGGCCACAGCGCTCTATACATTTACCAACTAACCCCAAACTACTGGGTGTTTAAACAAGTGTATGTCTTTTATCTTAATTAAGAAGAGTAAATGTAGAACATGGTTTAAGATAAATAGGCTACTAGTTTCAGGGAGGGGTTTCTTTAAAATATTACTTTCAAAGCATTTCTTTTTTGGGGCTAAATAAGTTTTGAACAGAACTTCAAAGGAACTGGTCACCTCTTTGATCTTAAATATATCACAGCTGCTTCATTGTCACTGATATTAGTGCCACAAAAGCTAATGGTGAGGGTTCATTTTTTTTTGCTATATTATTTCAACAATATGAAGGATTTTTTTTAAATCTGTTAGCCAAATGTAGTAAATGGTTGCCTCTAGATCTCTGGATTATAGCTATATTTCATAATTGCAATCCTGAGGACTTCACTAAACACAGAGAATATTGTGTTTTTCTCCAGAGCTAAAAAAGGAAAAATGAATACTGTGATTTCCAGATTTGCAGAAAACATCGTATCTGGTTCAGTGAGCCTCCCTAAAAATTTCATGCAACTGAAACTTCTTGTAGGGAGGAGAACCATACACTCAGCTTTTGTTTCCAGTCTTCATTATAGAGGCAATTTATAGATGTGCAGCTGCCGCCCCTCTTCTTGACTCCTTCATGTGATCTTCCACTCAGCTAAATCATAGTTGGAGGGAGCCAGAATTTTAGAAAAGCTTATTGCAAGTTATTTTTCTTAAGGATTAGCTGCTGTTAAAAGGGTAATGATTCAACTTTTCATTTAAATTGGTTACACACTAAGAAGCCTACAGTACAGTACATTATATGGTCAGCCACAGCAAAGTCCAGTCCTGTCATGAGCACAGGGCAGGGTCATGATTCCAATATAGACTGTATACATTTAAATTACAGGAACACACATAAATGCACACACACAAAAACAGCTAGGCAAATAAAATGACGAATACGATATACAGTGCATGTTCGAGGCACTACGTGTGTGAGTGCAATTGTGCACTTTCTAATTATGCTGTAACACCACCAGGCTGTTGATTTCTCTTCAGTGAAGCAGACGATTATCACAGGTGAGAACAAAGCAAGTGAAAAGGCATTTTCCATTTTTAATGAACTCTTATGATACATCAACACATAGCTCAGCATGTTTCCATTAATCTCTGCAGAAAAAAAACATGCTCTCCAGAAGCCAGCATCAGCTCTCTGCCAAAAAATGTGTATAGATTTCAACTCTGATGCCCAAGCTATATTCTCTGAATATTTAGTGCCGGTGGAGAAACTCAACACTGAACAGACATTTCTCAAGAAAGAAATAAAGGCTGGCAGGCAGACATATGCATAAAGTTGCATCACATCACAAGCCTGTTTTACCATGCCATACCCTGGAACGAAACTTCAGGAATAGTGCCTGCTTTCTCGACAGCTGTGGAGGAACCAAGTGGACAGTGAGAGAAAGCCTAACAACACAACAAATTCAACAACATACAGCTAAAACTGTAGCAGCAACCTTACGGACGGAGGTGATCAAATTGTCAGACACTCCGCACTTGCATTACTTTTACACATTGTTACAGATTATGTTTAACACTCATAAAACCATCAAAACCACTGAATGTTATAAGTCAGCCATGATCAGAGTCCGGCGATGAAGTGAGAAGACACAAACACGCAGACACTGACACAGCGGCATGCATCTGTGTCCTCGAACTGGTGTCTTACCCCAGTCAAAGCATTGATTCGCTCTAAGGTCTCAGCCTCAAACTGTGGACTGTCGCTGTGGTCAGAGGGGGCCAGCGATGCCAGGCTGGTGTTGAGAGACTCACAGGTCTCTACACACACATCAGGCTTTAAAGGGGACTTTAAGTACAGTGTGAAAGAAGGAGAATACACAGTAGCATACAGGTTATATCTGACTCTCTCATGACATTTACAGGTTGTAAACTATTATGATTGGAAAAATGGATGTAATCTCAAAACTGAGACTATAAGTTATGGGCTCTACTAACATAGACAAGTTAACCCTTCTACCACATGTTGGCTGTTGATTGGTGGAGGATTCACAATAAGAAAATCTGTGTGACTAATGGGTAGCTGGTAGCTTTGGTAAATTCAAACCATCCAAGAATTTGCTAACTATTCTGAAGCACTTGCAAACATTTATAATTACATGGGATGTTAAAAAAATTATGATTTGGAATTTGTATGAAAAGAAAACTCTTTCTCAGACTGTCCACAATCAAGGCAAAATAAGTTGCTTTACAGAAATGTGTGTATGAAGGTGTGAGTGTAAGCACATGGTGAGTTTTGTGTTTACCGGGGATGGTCCCTGCTGGAGGGATCCTGTGCTGGACGAGGCATGTTGGTGGTAGCCATTCATACCATCTGCAAGACAGTAACATAAGGAACACTAAATTAAGAATGGAATTGCCAATGTTTAAAGGGCAGTATTCTCAATCCTTTGTATAATAATAACAACAAGTAGCATAGGGACTCTCAGACAGGCAGGTTGGTGGCAGTAAAGTTTCAGGCATACGAATAAGCTGCCTCAGTTAAGAGGGCAGCAATGACAGACGGCCAATGTTGTGGTCTATATTTGTACAGCATTTTGTGGCAGCGCTCCCACTGGCCAGACAGCATGACTTAACAGGATCACTGTGAAAGAATACACACAGCCATGTTGCTGTGCTGTGATTCTACGACTACAGGAGTGACTGCAGGAAACGAGACTGAGAAGTCTGTTAAACCCCCTTAATGAGATTGAAACTGAAAAGGTACCTGTATGAGAAACATGTCTTAACCATACTAAAGTTCTGCTTTCACCGGTCATTCATTGCCTCTCAAAAGCAGTTAAAACCTTCTGACAAAGAAATTTACATGAACAAGTAGCAGGGCAGACGGAAAAGCAAGGCAAACATCAAGTGCTGTTGGCACCACTATCGCCAAAAACATAAAGCAGAAGAAGGTTTCAGCCTCTATGTTTAAATAGAAATGTTTAAATAGAAATCCTAATTGATGGTCTCTCTGAGGTTATAATTAGTCTGGACTCAACACAGAAAATGTGCTTACACAGACCTGAAACAAGCATTTGAACCTTGTGCTATGTAAACCTTCGCTGTCTCTACATTATTACACACCAAGTCAGAAAAGTATAAGTAAGTGGTTCAAAACTAAAATAAATGACATTTTCCAGTACTGGAATACAACACCTTTTCTCACTGCAGATCTTTAGTTTTTTATTTTGTTGTACTAAATCACTGTTTTTCACTTAAGCTTTACTTAAATGACTAAGTGATTGCTAATGTCTCACAGTAACAATGTAACAACTAAGAAATGTAATTGTTAGTTATTTGTTATTTAAAATATGAAGTACAACAGTACAAGTTACAGCACATTTAAAGCTAAAACACATAGCCAACCTTTTATGCCAGACTTTTATAGTGTTTTAACAAACAACGTTAAATCCAACTTCTTTTTTCATCTTCCTTAAAAACAGTTATGATATTGACTTTGGGGGATGGATTGCTGTCATCTGTTTAAAAAAAAAAAAATCTTTCACAACATATTAGAATGCCTCTCAGCATAATCTTGCACAGTTGGACACAGTATTAGAGCACTTAGTGTAAGCCCCTCAGCTAAGACAACAGTATTTTTCTACCTAGCTAAGAAGCCTCCACAGTTAAGGCTTTGTTCAAGAAAGGGAAGCTGATCTTGTCCACAGTGGAAATACCACATGGTTACTTCTGTCTCTTTTTTATTTATTTATTACCACAGCCACCCAACAGACTCCATATTCAAAACCTTATGTGCATCTGTTATTTACACAAACAAACTTATTTTACAACTCAGCTATACTGATAATAAAAGGGACGTTCTGCTGCATTATAAAACAGCAACAACAAATACAGCTGGTGTATTGATATAACAAGAGATATGAGAACTACTCTTTAGTAGCCTATGCCTAACTGTATAGTTGTATTGAATTTTGCGTCCATAGTTTTTTAGTGTTACCACTAGCAAGGGTGTTAACGTAAATTCACCAGCCTCACTTCAAACTGCTATATTTGTATATAAACACAGTGCGAGAGGGTGTCTGATTTCCTGTGACAGGAAGCCATTGGTTGTCTTTCGTATTAACAGGCCAGTTCACACAGACAATGCTAGATAAATGAAATCCATATTTGAAGTAAGAGTGAGCACTGAAGCAATGACAAGCGACAATCCAAGTTAGTCTGAATCGACATGGTCAAAGCACAACCCTAATTAGTCTGGGAACTTGTGCCTACAATATAGTTCCAAACTATATAGTTCCATGTGTTTGAATCTGTATTTATATACAGTGCACGAAGAATACTGCAAACTGTGAGAGCTTGTTTTCCATTTAGACTCTAAATGTGTTGTCTGGAAATATTAGCAGCCTGGGGATATACCAGTAACAGTAAGACTTTTTGAGTGTATATTTTGAGCCTGAAAATTCATTTTTTCTGGCCCAACGTCATACAATAGGAATACTGTATATGTTTCAGTTGTAACGATTCTTAGAAGTTATAAAGAGGCTGTTTTCCATCAGCAGTCACCATTGTAGAATATATGTAGCTCTATATTAAAATAATCAAGAATTAGAGTACTACAGTGTTTAATGTTGTGGAGCTGCTATAACTGTGATTTGTGGATAACACCCACTGACTGTTATCTCAACACCATAAACACACAATACCAAAGTAACACTATAGTTCATGATCCTGCAGTGATCTGCGATATTATTCTGTCTATGCTGGAGAGGAAACACAACACTATTACATCGACTCAAACTAAAAAGGGTTGCTGAAGGGCATCCAGGGTGAATCATTTTCCATTCAGCGACACCATGAATGGCAAAAAAAAACAATTCTCTAAGCGTTTGTTCAAATTTTACATTTAGCCAGAAGCAGAGATCGAGGGGCGCCTATAAGTGACAAAGTGTTTCCAGTAAACAGGCCAGCTGTCAGAGGCTGGCTGGATCACTGCTGCTCCCATAGAAAGGAAGTCAGACAGCTGGTTATAGTGTTAAAGGGGAAATGTGCAGGGTGGTATACATTTTTAAATAGTTGAGCAAATATTACTTGAATCCATTATCAAATGTCCTGTGTATAAGTGAAGGTGGTACAGGTTGTTACTGCCACATACACACTGTAATTTATCAATTGTCCCAGGAAGATAGTGACGCAAATCTAACTTAAAATGTGTTGTTTACCTTTGTTGTCATTGAAAAATGGCATAGTTATGGTTACGTTATGTTGTTATGGCCGTTAGACCGTTTCAGTTCGTGTAAGCGGTGTCCAATAAAATATTCACATAGAGTAATGTTTAAAGGGTTTTGGTTTTAGTGTAATATTTGTTAGTAGCCTAGTCTTGGAACACATTAGCCTATATTTTAAAGTTCTTCTTAACAGACTGGGGAATACCAATCTCAGTTTAGTCTTAAATTATTTCCCAGTAGGAAACTCTAATGAAGCACAACACAAGTCATGGCAACATTTGGAATGTGAAAACTACGGAACTCCACAGCCTGAGGGCAGACCTGGCTCAGGCTGGGTTTACCTAACGTTACTCACCATTGAAAGGGTCTGTTGGCCTCATCTCAATTAAACTGTCCCCTCCCGCTTGCCCCGTTATTCGGTGCATGTTGAGTTTCTCGTGTACCAAAGCCGTGCTTAGTTATCGGTCCTCATGTACATCAAGATTTCCCCAGCCAGACGATGTCTGTACCGCTTTTCTACGCTTGAACTCCTAACCGAGCTTCTTCGCAGTAGTCCTCTTGAGAGACGCCTCGCCTAACGTAGCTAACATTAGTTAAGTCCACCAGCCACCAGGCTATCAGCCAGTCTTCCCTCCTTCCCCCACTGACCGCAGACTGCTGCATCACTTCAGCATGAAGGGAGTGGGGGGAGTGGCTCCACACCACAAGCCAATGAGCCTGGGGATGTACTCAAATGTCTTTTTTTGTTTTATATTTTACCGCTAGGTAGCCTACTGAAGAAACACAAATGCGTAGTCCAAATAATATGAAATATTAACCTAAATATTAACCTAACACATAGCTAGCCTACCTACCAAAACAGCAACGAATTAAGCTAATGTTAGCTAACGAACAAGTTAGAGGCTTATTTCTTCCATGGACTTCCTTAGCTAATGACTTCATTAATGGTTGCACCTCAGTATTCTACTTAGAAAATAAAATAAAACATAGCTCCACTTTTCAATTTAAACCAGAGGTTCATTATTGCTTTTCGTGAGGAGTGTTGCCATGCTCACCAGCCGTTTGAGATAAGGACACCTTTCATGATGACCAATTAAATTTAATTAGAGGCAATGTAATAAAAGAAGTAGCCTATATTCTGGATTATCTTTGTGGCACTGTTTAAAGCAGTTTTTTCTTCTTTTTTTTTGCCACTTGATGGTTGAAAAATTTGGAAGTGAAACCATGTAGCATAGGTTTTAAGAGTCTGTTGGGCAATCATCTGCATGCCATCACATGAGCCATGCAAATGAGGCTACATTTAACAAAGACTAAACAAAGAACAGACTTTGGGTATTGATGCTGTGTCACGATGTTCCTTTAGAGCACTTATTTGCTTATAGGTTCAACTTAAAAAGAAAATTTGTTTGTCTAAATATCCAGAGTGAGCTCAGCTTCCAGGAACTTCTTCACAACCAACCACTCACTGTCTGGATAGGCTATCATCTCAGTCTCCCACCTGAGAAGATGTTCAGACAATTAAAAAGAAAAGATCTGTTGAGAATGAACCCTCAAGAGTTATAGCTATAGCCTATCTAAATCCATCAGTAAAATAAAACATCACAGTTTAAACTCTTTGCTGAGGAGCCCTTTCCAGGATTGTGAGCTTCAGTGAATCTTTCAGCAATCACTCGGATGTTTAGTTTAGTGTTTTGTTTTGTTGTTTAAAGCAGTGTGATGTTTAGTTTATCTTCCCAGTCGTTCACCTCGTCTGTACGTTTAAGGAAAGGGTCTAGCAGCAGCTTCTCCCTGCTCCTCCCAGCCACCTCCACCCTGTACTTCCACTCCGGTCAGATGCAACCGCAGCGGCCCCCTCTGTCACTCTTCAAGTGGTTTGCACAGTCCTGCACTGGTGTAATTATGTTGTCCTCCTCTGTGGGGTGTGGCTGAGTACAGAAATACAGCCGCTTATTTTCGCGACCACTTTTTCTTGAGCCTTATATCGCCTCTCCTGCCTGACATGTGGGTCCTCCTGGGTGTGCACTGCTTTCCAAGGCTTCCAAGACTAATGGTGAAACTCATCTTTAATAACAAGGCACAGAGGGCCACCGGTTTGTTTTTCTTTTTTCTTTTCTTTTTAAACACTCAAAGAGAAAGGATGGGAAACAGAAATAGGAATCACACAAACACAAAGCTCACAAATATCAAGTAGGCCTACTCCGACTGCAAGTGTCAGTAGACCTACAATTTAAAGCAGATAAAGATGAAAAACATTTCTTTTTTAGAATTATATAAATATACAGCCATGTTTAAACACAGCAAAAACTACATCAAATGTAAATTGACACAAGTAAAAGTAGTAACAGTAAAATATATTAAGGATTAGTTATTACTATTTATGCGTTAAGCAGCATTTCAATAGTGGTTAAATAAATTAAAGTTTAATACAATGTGGGGTAGGCATCGTTTTTCATAGGTTGGTCATACATTTTGTATGTCAAATACTATTATAATACCTCAAGTATCAAAAAAACAACTTAAGCTTGGAGTGAAACAGCCTATATAATAATCCTCAAGTAAAATACACTTTTGTTTTGGTAATTCCTGTAAATGTGGACTTTTTTTGTCAAAAGGGGGACATTTGCAGGAGAAGTAAAACTACTGAAGCAACAACTTGGAAAGCTACATTGTGTAATCCTATATTTGTTACATATTCAATAAGTCAAGCTCACACCGGAACATTTAATACGGTGAGTTTATTTTGAACATGAGTTAAATAACTGTGTTAATTTAGCTTGTTATAAAGCTTAACTAATAGTACTGTAGCTAGATCTTGGCTATAAGGAATGAACTAACGCTGAAACAGTTACGATGAATAGGCTATAGATTTTAATAGTGGCAATGAATTGGCATTATTTTCATTTTGTTTGTTTTCATGTTGTCACTCAAGTACTTAAAGGGATATTTCACCGTTGCAAAGATGAACATATCTTTAAAATGGGTCACTTATGTAGTAGAAATGTGAAATTTCTTTTAGAAATTGGTGGCTTAGGCCGAGAAAAGCCAGAAAATGTGTTTTGGGCTCATGTGGATGAAAGACACCAAATCCCAGAATGCACTTGCTTCGCTGCTTTATTAGTTTCTACTCCCAAGCCACGCCTACCGTTTACAGACAGACAGACAGGCAGACAGTCAACTCAACTCAAGTGTGTTTTATTGTCATTTCAACCATATACACGAAACAATGTTTCACCGTGGCTCAAGTGGTTACACAATTAAAATATATAAAAACGACATTATATAAAAACGACATAGGAAACCGTAAAGTTCAGCTAACACATAGCTACTAGCATTAGCGCTTGGTGGGCTGTAAACACAGAGTATAAACACAGCCGTAAATTTGCGTGGAATGTAGAATGGTCGGTATTTAACAGTCACAAACTCCATCAGCAGTTAGCAGTTAGTTGGATACAAGCATTTCTGCACCAGGCAGTCCGTGTTAACACAGTCTTACCCGGCAACAGAGCAACCGGCCTGGTAGCTGGATAGTCTGGGGGCCTGTTTTACAAAATCAAAATAAGGGATTAAGCTGGGATTTCTCCGTTATCCTGGATGAATTTAGCCTTGACTCGGTTTCACGAAAGCGGAGTGGCACATAAATCACCATGGAGATTTATTCTGTGCAGCTAGCCTGTTTCCGACCAGGCTAACAGCCAGGATTTATTAATCCTGGAGCCTTTTCGGTTCACCCAGCAGTGGTTTTTACCTTATTTTTATAAGCCTGCATTAAAATACAACAGGTGCATATTGCTGTTCAGTTAAGCACTGTTATTATTTAAAGTTGTGACCATTATTATTTTTATAATTATTCATGTGACAGTCGTTGTTACTGTTATATTGCTGTATGAAGACTGCTGTTCACATATTGTTAGAAGTTTGATAGATATATTATGGCAGTTCTTGAGATAATTAGAAAAGGCTGATAAAATTTCAAATGTGTTTTAAATGAAGTCTGTTACTAAGGACAATACATACAATGCTGTACATTTCTATATATATATACCAATATACCTTGAATTATTTTAGTTGATTCATTTTTTTTTAATTCTTTAACAATAAGGTCATAAGGATCATATTTGTTCCGCTTCCATGTGCATTGTATTTGGCATTCTTAGCACACAATTTGTGTTGTCCAGTAAACTGGGACTATAATTTGTGAGGATTGTACAATTAAGAACATATCCTAATTGTACAATCCTCCCAAATGATAGTCTTAGTTCACTGGACCAGTAACTATCTAGTGATGTAGGCTACTGTACATTTATGTGACAACAGGGAGAGGACACCTCAATGGTTTTTCACCTTATATTTTGCTGGGGAGAAATAACTGATGAATATACTCTGTGTACTACTCTATGTACATATATACGAGGGAGCAAGGCATATAATATGTAGAGAAGGAAACTCGTTGAACTACTGCTCATAACTGAAACCATTCAATGAGTCACTGTCATTTGCAAAAACGAACAGTGGTACACTTTGCATTAAAAGCGAGCAGTCGAAGTTAATATGACTTAGGAAATTTATATTTTAGCCCATGAGAGAGAGGGAGGAACATGGTGAAAGAGATATTTACGCATCATATTCTAGCGTTGTAGAAAATCAATCTTCATGGTAAATTTCCTGAGTAACATTATCTTCTGCTTACTTTTATGGCAAAGAGTACAGCTGTTAATTTGTGCAAATGATCAGTAGCCTAATCCTTGAATGGTATGATTTTGAGGGTTTCACTTCAGAGCAGTGGTCAGTTAATGTATATATTTAGGCTACTTACGCATTCAGTCGGTTTGCGATCATCTGCTACGCTTTCTCTCGCTTTTTCATTACAGCGGCCATGTTTCTTTTCTTTTTATAGAAATAATGTATTTCACGTCATCATACTTCCACAAGAAGCTCCTGCTCACTCTGTATAAAGTATGTACAATGCGTATTCTCCATTTTGGCATCAGTAAATCTGTGATCAACCTCGCGATCTTTTGAGGAAAGCCGTGGACGCGCATCTATCTGAATGACTTCATCCTGGCTCGGCCTAGTCGCTCCTCCTCAGCCTGTCTTGGCCTTTGTGAAACTCACCAAGCCAGGATGCACAGATTGGACTAGGTCAAGCCTCGCTTTATCAGTTATCCTGGATTTATATATTCTGCTTTTGTGAAACAGGCCCCGGTACATTGTTGTTCAGCCATGTTTCCACAACAACAAAAACACAGCAGTCTCTGAACTCGCGTTGGGAGTTTCGTTGAAGTTTTAGTCCAGTTTGTTGTCTAATGAGCAGACACTTGCAAGCAGGATTGATGGAACAGGTGGCTGGCTAGCGTTAGCTTTCCACCGGCACACTCGTTCAAGTTCCCCGCTGATGATGTCCCTTTACCGGCCAGATGCATCGAGCACCACCGCTGGTCTCCATAGCAGGCGGGCGAAACTCGCGTAGTGTGTCGAGTATTCCGTCTGTAATAAAGTGTCCTGCATATTTTCCAATCTGTACCAATTTGTTCTAAAATTTCCTTCGGGATGAATAAATCTATCTATCTCATAGACAGTATATAAGATCTATCTATCTAAAATGTTTCTGCTGAGAAGCCAGTAGCGAGGATTCAAGATGGCTGACGCTCGTTTTGCTACGACAGTCCAACCCCATATGGGCTGGTTGAAAACATGCGGAAGTAGCTCCTACTACTGGCTGTAGTCCATTGCCTCTTGGCAAAAAATCTTTCGATGACGCAAAAAAAACAGATCCACAATACAGAGATCTCTTGTCTCAGGGGGACATGAGGAAGGGAACCACGGTCATTCAAAAATACTACTGTGTTTCTGATACAAAGCTTAATGCTAAATCAGTGAAGTATCCCTTTAATAATCATTATGTTGTGAATGGTAGCCTATAATGCATGCTTAGCCTCCATAATTACATGGAACCATGGCACAAATGGAACCCCTTAACGTCGAGATGCTCTGAAGGTGTAATTTCATAAGTGTGAAGGTGTTGATGTCTTTTTAACAAATGTCGCAGTGTGTGTCAGTGCTGGCTGCTATGTGTAGGAAGATTCAGTCACAGCCAGTGATTAACAAGCTGTTAAAGTCACTGCTTCCATCTAGTGGTAGGCCTAGATATTATTTTGAACCAGAAGGAGGATGCAACAAAAATATGTCATTCCATCGCACCTGACAAACCATATCGAGATTATCTCTGAAACATACAGCCCCTGTTTGGTTGTGTGTTTGTTGACCGCACCGTTGAACTGACTGAACTGAGAAAAAAAAGGTGGAGACGTTAAAGAGAAATGCTGTGACACCAGCAACAGGTAGAGTCGCTTTTACATTCCTTAGCTAGTAATACAACAACACGCTTGTTCCTAGAGGAAGTACGGAAGTTGCCAACTGCTTGTTCAAGATCACTCATTTCATTTTCTAGTTGTGCATATCGGTGAGCTGACAGAGAGGCTCTGGGATCATTGAATGGTGACTGGATCTTTTTTTTTTTTATCGGGGAAGTCGCATCTGTATTCAGTCTACTCATCATGCCCGGCCACAAGAGGCAGGTAGGTACCTAATTATTATTCACACATGTAATATAGAGATCATGTCGATACACAGTGAAGCTGTTCTGAGGACGGTGTTGTGTTTAACATGGCCTGCTGTTTATACCACGACTGCCAATAGCTCCAACAGAAGCTGATTCCAGTGCTGTAGGCTACAAGAACCCACCCTTACACAAATCAAGACTACATATCAAGTCACGTTTAAATCTAAATAAGGATTGATTGGGGTGTGTATGTGCTTCCCCTGATATCATACTGTTCAGATTGCATGTCTAGGTCTGCCACACCTTTACTGTGTTGGCCTACAACGTACAGTATCAGTGTGTAGACTGCCCTGTAAGTGAATAGCTGGATTGGCATGAAGGTGAGAGCATTTCCACATGCCATGCTGTTTAATCAGGTAAGATTAACCCTCTTCTCTGACAGTCAGTCAGGGTAAGTCAGGATCACCACAGTGACATTCACTGACACACCCCCATGTCATAATTAAACAGGATTCATTTTTCATAAAACCATTATTTGTCATTCATGCCTTTTTATATCATTTCATGATCACCATGTGTGGAATTTGACATCATTGTGTGGATGACTTCTACTTGTATTATCTTTTCAATATTTTGCTGTTTAGCCCAGTATTGAATTCTTGGAATTGATGGGAGTGGTAAAAGAGAATGGCAATGAACAGACATCACTCCCTCCTTTGGTAAGAATTTGATGTGTCCACTTCACAACATGCTAACTAGCTCTGGCCAACATGATATAATATACAGTATATAATGTTTGTCACACAGTACACACCTCTATCATATGACTACGTCCTGGTTGCCAAAACAATTGATAACCAGGAGAGAGAAGCCTTCAAGAAGCAAACTGAATACATTGAAGAACTGGAAAAAAAGAACTTGAAAGTTACCGTAAGTCTTAGTAATAATGAACAAAAATGTGTCTTTACTGTTGGAAAGGTCACACGACTATTTTATTCATCTCGTCTTTATATATCCCTGTTAGAAAATTATAGATGATGATCTTGTCTTCTATGGGATTCAAGGACCTAAAGCAATTTTTGAGAAGTACAGGTATCTTCTCAAAGTGTCTGATGCTTGTAACTGGAGCTCGGATCAGAACGCTGTACCACTCAGCACCAGGTAAAACATGTTGCCGTAGCTATTTGTAGACAATCACGGATGCCATTTGAAGTATCTGTGATTGTTTATGTGCTCCATATGAGCTTAATACAATTTTGTTTTTAAATATGATACGGAGATACAATCTTACTCTGTGTGTTTGTATGAATGTGATATTTTAAAAGTCCAGCTCTTCTTTAGCATTACTAAAAGGCAACATTTCAAAGGTTCCATAACGTTTTTAGTTTTTACTGTCTCTTGTTGCACGTTCAGCTTTGTAAGTGATACTTGTCCTTATTTCAGGATAAGGATTATCCACTTCATCTTGAATCACACCCCTATACGTTCAGGAGGTGAGAAAGACTAACTGTATTTACAATCTCCTCAGGGAACCGGACACCTAATCTTTCATGTTATTCTTCTCACCTGTTATTCTTCCCAGAGGGTTTGCGGGATCTTATGAAGATGAAGGTTTTTGAGGCAAGGTTCTGCTTGCATGAGGTAAAAATCCTAACATACGCTATTGTTCTAGTACAGCATCTATGATTTATCACTATTATGGGTTGCAATATTGTAAGCATATCTGGCCTGATAATTGTGTTATCACCAGGTTTTGGACAGAAACTGCAGATTAAACAGATTGTGTGAATAAAGAATGAAAACAGTAGACTGAATCAACCTTTTCACACATCCTCATACTTAAGATAGTGACACTATTATCTACTGATAAATCTTTTTCTCTTCACGTGGCTGCAAACGTGTTTTGTGTTCCTTAAAGAGCATCTAAAATGATGATGTGAAACTTGGCAGTGGCCTTCCAAAACAGTAAATTGCTGCCAAAAAAGTATTTGTTCACAGAGGCGCTATGTGAGGGATGTTACAGTAATGCAGTGAGTCATTCAGTGCTGGGGATATGTGGGCATGTGTGTGAACATACATACATGTAAGCATGTACATGCGTGTTTACTCTGTCACATCGTGGAAGGTGAAGACGTTTCCACAAATCAAATCAAATGTCCAGGAAATTTAAATGTAAATCAATTTCCAAAGCTTATTCAAAATATGTTTTCTAATTGTATGTACAGTATAAATTGTAAGCTTCTGTTTTCAGTTTGACTGGATATTGTGTTTACCAATATGTCCAAAGGTCTTCTTTATGTTGGTAATTTCCTTAGATTTACAGTATTTGTTTCTGCTTCTGCTTTCAGAAAAAGAAACAGAGAGAGCTGAAGGAGTGCTGGGCACGATGGACAGCCTGTCTCCAAGGGCAACCCATTACTGCCGTCAGGTTTGAACTGCAACACAACAGCCTATTCATTACCCTGCTTTTATTTTTTTACAGTTGAAGTTATTACAGCATTATTGTTTTCCATGTCAAATATGTCACCCCCTACGCATGATGCAGGCATTGTTTAGACTCATTGCTTAAAATCATGAACAGTACTTAATGCTGGTACAGAAGAGCTGTTGTCTTTGGATTCACTTGTATATTGAGTCCAAACCATAGACTGTAAAAAAGGTCCAAACAGCAGAACACAACGCTTTCATAATCTGAGTTGATATTTATTTCATCATTGTTTACTGCTTATGTGCTTTTGTTTGTGCTTATGAGTTTGTGTTTATGTGCTCTTGTATGTTTTCTTTTAATGTCAATAAACCTGCCAGGGACTGCAGATGAAAATAAGCATTTTTTTTTTGCCATATTAACACATTGGACTCAAGTGCTCGTGTTAATTAATGTGCATTGTCCCTTCTTAAATAAATAAACATAATGCAAACATGCATCATGTCTCCAATTTTGAGTAAAAAAGTAAATGGATATGTGTAAGCTTCATGTCAGTATCCTAGCTGTGAGATTCTAGCACCCACATTAGGCCTATCACCAAACCATAGTGAAAAGATACACTGTACATCATCACTCTACGTTTTGTCAAAATCAGTCAAACGTGCACAGGAGGCAACAATGAACCAATTCCACTCCCATTAACAAGCAGTGTTTTTTCAGTTTTGCAAGGACCAGCTGGTTGGTTTTGCAAATTGATCTATTCAAACCTTGTGGGCCACACATGGAAAAAACTGCAATACATAAACTAGTTGGGGGGGAAAACTTGTTGTCTTCATAAGTTTAACTATGTTAAATACCAGGGGGCTAAAACACAGCCGTATGTACACTTTATAAACTTTACATATCAATATATAGAGTTTCTGTTTATGTCTTTCTTGATATGTCAATTATATACAGATTTTATACACTGCCAGTAAAATTTGAAAATGTTGGTTAAGTACCACATACTGTTCTTTAATGTGTGCCTTATGAGTTTGTCATTGTGTGTGTGTGTGTGTGTGTGTGTGTGTGTGTGTGTGTGTGTGTGTGTGTGTGTGTGTGTGTGTGTGTGTGTGTGTGTGTGTGTGTGTGTGTGTGTGTGTGTGTGTGTGTGTGTGTGTGTGTGTGTGTGTTCTCATGTCAGGAACTACTTTGGGGAGAAAGTGGCATTGTACTTCCTGTGGTTGGGCTGGTACACATATTTGCTCATCCCGCCTGCTATCATTGGGGTCATTGTCTTCCTTTATGGACTTGCCTTCTTCAACAGCTCACCCCTCATGTAAGTTTTTCCACAACTCCATACTATCTGTGTCAAAATAACAGAGCATTTACACTGTAACAAATAAAGTGCTTATTGTGTTGTAGAAAGGAGGTTTGTGAGTCCGACACAGTCATGTGTCCTCTTTGTGACAAGGGATGCAAAGTGTGGCAGCTCTCTGACACCTGCACATACGCCAAGGTACATCAGTGCATTTACAGTAGACATGCAGCTGAATTGTGTATTTGTCTGTTTATGCTCACTGCCGGTCTCGTCTATACCTGCAGGTGAGCTTGCTGTTTGATAATAATGGCACGGTGCTCTTTGCAATGTTCATGGCAGTGTGGGGTGAGTTTTGTGTGTCCATATGACATAATTATTCTTATGTTGATAGAAATAGTCATGTATGTTCAATATTCTGTTTAAGATAGATTAGTGTGACTTATCACAGTCATACTTCCTGCAGATGCAATTTTGTTTCATAGCCATGTAAACCCATGCAATAGGCACATTTAATAAAACAATAATTGAATATCAGGGTACAGAACTCTTCTCCAATACTGTTGTTTATTGGCCTAAACATGTTTGGCTTCACAGGACAACTTGTACAAAGGAGTCTTTTATCTGCCTCACATTTATTTTATTCAACTGCCTGGATGTTTTATGATCACTGAGATATGCACTGCCAACGAAATGCCACATTACTGAGAGAACCTACTCGTCCTGGCTTCTCACATCTTAATCAGCCCAGGCCATCTGGCCGTGGGGGTGGTTAGGCAGTGATCTATAAGAATTTATAAATGCTCTTTCACTATTCAGCTTGATTTATTTGAGTGACATTTATTATCACAACTGTGGGAAAAGTACAGTTAACCAGAACAGTTACTGCAGTCTTCAAAAAGTGATTACATGAGTATATGAAAAAAGTGTGTAAGGCAAGGGTGAGATACAGAAAGAGGACAATAAAATGTTGACATTGCAGGACAAATTGTGCCGAGCTGAATGGGAGAGCCCTTACAATACCGGTTTGAAAAGACATTTGTTAAAAACTAAAAGTAATACACTAGAGTGTTGCGTTACTGTCTAAATAAAGCGTTACTGCTGCTTCCTAGTTTTTGTGACAAAGCCTTGTGGCACAATGCTATAACCAAATATGTGTGTATATGGTGAAATGAAAACGTTTTTCGACAGATGTTAAACCTTAAATGGATGCATGTTGATATTTTTATAGATTCAGAGAAAGATGAATGCAAAACTGCTACGATATCCCAAAACTGGTCAAAGGCATTACCAGTGGATCTGTTTTCAAAAACTGTTACTGTTCAGTTTTGTTGTTTTAGTTTTATGAACAAAAACTTCTTGATCTTCACAGCAACACTGTTTTTGGAGTTTTGGAAGAGACATCGGGCTTCCTATGTGTGCGAATGGAAAGTGTCTGATTGGTGTGAGGAGGAGGTATGATCAGTTTTATACATCCCCGTTTCAGTAACACCTACTCAGTGATCATTGGAATTCATGGTTGTGTGTATTTTTCTATTATATTTAACTGTAGGAGGAACTGATCCTGGAAATTGTCAACAATGTCAACTGTGAACCAAAAGAATATAAGCACTCTTATCTGCGCAGCACTCTGGTTTTGATCTGTGTCACAGCTATGGTGGGGAACTTGTCATTTTTGCACTCTTCATATATATTCATCAAATGGCTCAAACTTCTTTAGAGTTCAGGTTAAAATAAGAATTAGGTTGAAGTTGGATAAGGTTCAGGTTTCGGCATGAACAGTCTTTGAGGGTATTTACGTCAATCATAGTTAATGGAGGCCCTCACAAGTATAGTAATACAAATTAGTATTTTTTGTGTTCCCATAGATATTGGTGATCATTGGCCTGACACATGCCTTGGTGGTGTTCAGGGTGATTGCAGCAGTGCTCTTGGCTGAGGGATCATGGGAGTTCCTGAGCAAGTACTCCAACAGTGGAGCGATGATGCTGGGGGCCGTCCTCCATTACCTCATCATCACTGTCATGACACGGGTACGCCGTTCTGTTAATGTGCATCTCTGTCTCCTTTAAGTGATACTCTCCGTGACTCTGACTATGTCTTTGTCTTTGCAGATCAACAGGATTGTTGCCATGAAGCTCTGTGAATTAGGTACCTTTACTGTACCTATTTTGATTATTACATTTTTAAGAGATGCTCATACACTAATATCACACTGATGTTTACATGGAGAATTAAACGTTAGCTTAACATATTTGCAGTTGTCAGTGTGTTGGGCAGTGAATACACAGGCAAACAAATGCAGGGGGGCTGAAGCAGGCAATCAGACAGGAAGCAGGTCAGACACACAAATAAGAGAAAGATAAAATGTCCTCTATCCAGTAACCCAAATCCAGTATCCACTATTACAGGCTCACAGACTTATCTGCCTGTTGTTGTTTAAGTCTGTGAGGGTTCAAGGCTGTCTCCCTGATAAATTATAAAGTGCTTGAGAAGAGAATTACCCACAAATCAACATCAGCAATCAAAAACAGTGGCAGCAGAAACCCAAAATCATTTTTAAAAACTATGAAGGAAAAGTTTGCATATAAATAGCAGCAAGCACAATGTCTTTATTATATGAAGGCATTATCATGTTCATGAGCAGTGCTCAGGGTGGACATTGGACCTGAGCCACCATATACACTGATTAGGGAAATGAGCGGCAGTATAAAGACGTGATAGATCAGATGATATTCAGAAGAGGGAAACTCCCCGAGGGCAACTAGAGGGAAGGTGAGGTACGACAGTGAGTGAACTGCTTCAGAACATACAGTACAGAAAAGAGAGAGAGAGTGTCTGAGGGTGTAGGGTGGAAAGTAACTATTTACATTTACTCAAGTACTGTACTTAAGTACCACTTTGAGGTACTTGTACTTTACTTAAGTATTTCCATTTTATGTGGCTTATACTTCTACTCTCCACTACATCTCAGGGTATTTCTACAGTGTGGTATTTCTACTTTTACTTAAGTAAAAGATCTGAGTACTTCTTCGCCACAGTGCAGCGAGCCAGTCAAGTTTAGCTGTGGTATGTTGATTACAGTTTCTAAAAGCTGCCTATAAAAATGGAATAAAAAAAAACAATCACTTGAGATTTGAACACTTAAAATTATCTTTATATTGTGTGCACCAACATAAAATTAGTTAGATGAATAAACTGTAAATGGAGGTAATATAATAGACAAGTTTAATTCAATAGTATGGCTTATCTTAAGTGTGTGAGACTGTGCCATCTATTGACCAAATAGTGAACTGCATGAACACTGACATGAAGTCTGTCTTTACCAGAAAAAACAAGATCATTTGCTACCACAGAGAAGAGTTTCACTGTCAAGATGTTCACCTTCCAGTTCTTCACCTATTTTTCATCCCTCTTCTACGTAGCCTTTTTTCTCGGCAGGTGAGAACATTTTGACTGGCCGAAAAATTCAATATTCACTTTGCAACTTTGGGTTGTGTCATATATTGTATATCGGTATAATAAAATATGCTTATTGATATCATTTCAAACATATTACTCAGCTCCAGACTCAGATTCCAAACCCACACAACACATAACATAAAGTACTTTAAATGAATGTCCAAATTAAATAAAGTCATTGCCTTTACTTATTAATATCCTCTGTCCTAACCTGAATAATGATGACATGTTTTTGTAACACACATGACAGGATAAATGGCCATCCTGGTGGTTACGTCCGAATTTCAGGGAAATGGAGGCTAGAGGAGGCGAGTGACATAAATATGCATCTCATTTAGAAATACAAAATGTCCAGTTTTAAGTAAAAAAAATTTGCTTTTTTACATTTGAATATTGTATCTGATTGCATTCCAAACATGTCACTCTCTGCTGTGCAGTGTCATCCCAGTGGATGTCTCACAGATCTGTTCATCCAAATGGCCATTATAATGGTACTCAAGCAAACCATCAGCAATGTCTTTGAGTTCACTGGACCGTAAGCATATATCAGATTTGTAATTATATACTGTATATCACTGTACAATCCACTTTACTTATGTCGGGTCCAGGATTTTGAAAGCTGTCTCTTGTTTGCATCAGCTGGCTCTGCAGGTGGTTGAAAAGACGAAGAATTCAGAAGCTACAGAGGAAATGTGCCCACTGCTACCTGAAAGATGAATCACAGGCCAAATATGGAGCTGAACTGTGTGATAACTGCAAGCTTCGAGACTGGCTCAGCAACTACCGTCTTAATAATGTTGACTCCTTCAGCCTGTTCAATGAGTTCCTGGAGATGGGTTTGTAATTCGCTAAACACTTTAATAACCAAGACAGTAGGCACTATCGACAAGTACTGGAATGGTTTTGGTAAATAATATTCTTCTTTGCTCTCTCCTTAGTGATCCAGTTCAGCTTTACCACCATATTTGTGGCAGCGTTTCCTCTTGCTCCTCTGCTAGCCCTCATTAATAATATCATTGAGATACGCCTGGATGCCATTAAAATGGTCACTCTGGAGCGCAGAATGGTTCCTAAGAAAACCAACGATATTGGTGAGTATCACTTTTGAACTACAAATTAAAATGTTGTTCGCCTTTTTATACTATAGATGAAATTCACATCAATGTTTCCTTTCCTCAGGTGTGTGGACAGACGTGTTGGAGGCCATTGGTGTCTTAGCTGTCATTGCAAACGGGCTGGTCATCGGTGTATCTTCAGACTTCATCCCTCGATTAGTGTACCGTTACCGTTTTGGCCCATGTGCCAACGGCACAGCAACAGATATTGAGTGAGAATTCTTCGAGAAAACGTTTATGTTCTGTCATGTTGTGTGCAACACTCGCTTTAAATAAGTTATTCTGTTATTTTTTGTTGTTGTTATTTTTCAAGCTGCATGGTTGGATACATCAACAACACTCTCTCTGTTGCACGAATGGATGACCAAAGCATAGGCAACGAGTTTTCAGGCAGTCAGATGATTACTTCTAGTGGCTTGAATGTCTCTTCCTGCAGGTTTGTTCTTTTTCAGTCTTATTTGTCTTCTACAGCTGAATAGTTAGTTGGCCAGTGTACATAACTGCTCAGTGTTCGCAGTACATTTAGATGTCTTGGTAGTATTGCACTGTGACTGTTGCTGTAAGGACTGTATAACCTCAGGTTATAGGAGTGCTTTATAAATAAAGTTGGTGGCCATCAACGCAGCTGGTAGGGGGATAACTTCCGCTTTCTGGTCTGTTTCTGTTCATAGGTATAAAGACTACAGAAGTAATGAGGACTACAGTCTTACCCCACAGTTTTGGCTAATTTTAGCTGTGCGCTTTGCATTTGTAATCCTGTTTGAGGTAAGCCTTAAACATGACCAAACAAGGAACCACTAACCACTTCTTCTTACATTGATTTCTTTGAGCAGTTCTTTTGTACTTTAGCACCTGACACAACACACACATCCTAGCTCACCGTTTGTCTATTTTGATGTTTCACAACATTGAAATGCTACAACAAAATCAGGAAGTGTCAGTGTTATCTTTAATGAAACCACATTTTCACGGCTAGAAAAGAAGATTAAATTGCTGACATTTTCCTCTCTGCTTGCAGCACGTTGTTGTCATATGCAAGTTCATTGCAGCCTGGTTTGTGCCGAGCGCTCCCATGCAGGTCAAGAATGATAGACTCTTTGATAAACTCAAAAGACTAAAAGAGGAACTCAGGTGAGTCTCAAGTAATATGTGGTTGCCAACAAAATGTACAATCTTGCTCATTCATTTTCAAAATAACAAAATATAACATGTTAAGTGCCTCTTGTGATTTTGTTTAAATATTTTAAACATAAGTTAATACAGTGGTTCCCAAAGTTTTTTTGTTGTGCCATAACTACGGATTCAACCACCTGATACGCTGGATCACTATTGGAGCTGATACTGACCTTATTAGGTGCGTCAGGTATCGGCCATGACGGGACCGATTACTGCCACACAAAAGCAACAAGGTGCTCCCGCTATATTTGCGGTGATTTCAGAAGCAAGATAGTGTTGGCTCCTTCATATTTTGAATTTAACTGATGTGTTTGGTTTATTAGCATGACCACTTACCTGTTAAAAGTGTGTCTATCTTGTGCTTTACATTTGTTTGAGGATGAATCAGATTGAATAAATCAGATTCACAGATGTTTTCACTTTTTCTCAGTTGACATTCTGACTTGTGGAAACCACTGCATTAAAATTTTAGAGAAATGTTGCCCTGACCTTGAAATTGTATCCCACTGTATAAGCACTTGTTTGTGATTTTTAGTAAGTAAGAGCAAATTAATTGCTGCATGATATATAAACAATAGAGCCAGCATTACTCTTCATTAATAATTTCTAAGGTATACATTGAAAAAAAATATTCCACTCAAATTGTACTTAAATTTAACTGAACCCTAATTGCCTAAATGATGAAACACAAATGTGGCATTTGTAGGTTTTAGCTGTAATTCTGTGTTTATTATACATTGATAAACATACGTTTTTAAGATGTGTTTTGCAGTGTTGTGACCACTTTTAGTTTAAACTAATCAGCCTTTGCTTTCATTTTTTACAGTTCATTTGAAGTGTGACCCCCATTCAGACACTTAAGGGTTACACATTGTTCCCTGAGGACATGAGCCCAGTGTTGCCTTGTGCATTAAGGTGTCCAGACTATCACAGTGTTGAGTTAACTTAAAGTCATTCTCTCATCTCTCTGAAGTGCTGTCTGAATTCTCATCTTTGAAGGCAGACTCTTTTTTCTTGGACAAAACAAGTGTACAGTAACTGATTTTATTGACCACAAGATTGTTCTCATTCTATTGTAAGAATGCACTGATAGCTTACTGTTGGATCTCTATATTTGTGAGACGTATGTGAGGGGTTTTAATGAATGCCTAAAGATTATTTATACTGCTACTGCACATACAGTACCGATTGTGTGTTACGATGTTGCCTTATATTGTAAAAAAGCGCTGTGATGATTGTTATTACTGCAGACCAAATCTGATGGTGTCTTTTGTAATCCAGACACAAGAATGTTTTGCAATATAATATTTTATATTATTGAATAAAAGAGGAAATCTTTGGCCCCATATACTGAAATGTCTTTTGAATTTAAGCTTGTCTGTTAAAGGTGTGTTACAGGGGACATTTTGAATTTGCCAAATTACAGATTTAGGAGTAAAAATATTTTACAATATTTCAGTAATAGCTACATTTATGTGTTGTCTTCCTGTCCTCTCTCTACACTGTTCATTGCAATTTGGTAGATTTAATGTCCTGAGGATAATGTTACTTTCTGTAACTATGTAGAAGTCAAACATGGTTTTTAAGGCTGATTCTAGTATTTCTTAGTCTCAATACCTTTACAATAAAATGTTCTTATATACAAAATATTATAGCACAATTTATCCACTAGATATGTATTCCTGGCAGTGTGGAAAAGGCTTTTAATCAGCAGTTTGACTATCCTCTAATTTAAATGTTAGGAAAACATAGTTGAACACACACCATTCTGTAATAAGGCACCATTATAAGTTGTTACTTTATTAATGATACATTATGAATAACTTATAACCATTAATAAGGACACCCATTGGGTTGCCAGGTTGTGAAAAATGCCCTCAACTGGTTGGACTTCTAAACTTCATTTTTGGAAAGGGCTGCTGACAATCCATTCGTTTTTAACACTTACAGCTGCAAACTTGATGATAAAAAACATGTATTACTTATGAACATTTACACTAATAATGATGGGTATTATAATATTAGAAAGGGAAAAACTCATGAACATTTTAAAGTTATATTGTACATATTTTTATAGTATCTTTTTCATATTTTTATTGTAATTTTCTATTCTGTATTTATGTTCTTGACTGCTGCAGTACTTTTCCTTTATTTTAATTTCCTCTTAATATGTTTGTTGTATGCACCAAACATTTCTTGTAGGCTAAGTTAAAACTTATAGGCCTAACCTTATTCAGATTCTAATGGATTAACAACACGAATAACTGCAAATACCAAATAGAAATAATTAACAGACAATAAGATTTTTTGGTGATTTTCAAATTATTTATCTATTAATGTCATTAGTTAGCCTACAACTTATATAAATCCTGTTTAAAATGTGCCTCGTTAGAAAGAGGAAGCCTAGGCTACCTTTAAACAATATTTTAAACAAAAAAACGATAATTTACTAGAGCGGGGCGCACTGGAGTAGATGCATTTTGGTGAGTTTTCTGTCATCACCTCCACCCAACATTCACTCAGACTGTACGGAGGTAAAAGCCGGTGCAAACGTCACGTGAGCACGGGGAGCCAATAGTCAGAAGAGTTTCAGGTATGTGTGGACAGGTGCAGTTGAGCGACTCGATGGCGGACCTGTTCGCAGTCAGTTCTACGGCTCTGCACAGTTACAAAACTTTAATAAACTAACAGTTTATGTGATGTAGCCTTACAAAAACTTTTCACTAGGGTTTATTTGTCACCTGAGGAAGGAGGAAGAGGAAGACTGCGGGTCATGGCCGTGATTTTAGTCGCTTTCATATTGGCGTTCACCGGGAAATGGGACAAGACTTCCCTTGCAGTCGGTAAGGATGTAGAAAATGAAGTTATTAAAGTTATTCACTTAAATGTACCTAGATATACTGGGAACTCCAGTTTGAAATACACTGTGGATTGGTTGATAGCTGTAGGATTCACCTCATTGTTTTTGATATATTTGTCCATTATAACGTTAGTCGGAGTCAGTTTTACGGGATGCTGGATGGGTAAACTCAATACCAGGTCAATGCACATGTGGTCAGTGTGCACCATGGTGTATACAGGTCAGTATCTTTCACGACGCAGTCACATGCTGTTGCCTGGCAACATGAGGACCAGACCGAACTTCGGACCCGGATGTGTGTCCCTTTGAGAAACGCTAAAAAGAAGAAGAAGAAGAAGAATTAAGCAAAAGGGAAACCAGAAAGGAACCAGAGAGGGCAGTTGTGCGGGTTATTTGTGGGTGTCACGAAGTGCACATGCGAGGAATATCTTGAAGAACAGGTCCAGGTTCAATAGGGCAGATCTCATTAGTTTTGTCTGAGATGTATTTTAAATCTGTCCTGATATAGGACTAGTTAGGCCTGATAGTAAGTTTTTTCATTGATTGAACATGTCCAAACAAACTTTTGTTAGTCTTTTTTTCTTTTCAACTAAGTCAGCAAAACACCCATTTGTTCAGTCAGACAAAGTGAAAGAGTAAACATGTTCACCTTTATGCACCATTAGACACTCACCCATTGCTAATAGCTACACTAAGCTGAACCCAGTCTTCTGAAGCTGCACAGAATGAATGCAAACATCCACAGATGGTAGGCAGTGTGTTTTTTAAATGAAGCAAAGGA
This sequence comes from Perca fluviatilis, assembly GCF_010015445.1. NCBI lineage: Eukaryota > Metazoa > Chordata > Actinopteri > Perciformes > Percidae > Perca > Perca fluviatilis. Next base: position 19,079,832 of record NC_053119.1, on the reverse strand, counting down.
AGCTTGTAGGTAGGCTATTGCTATTTGTTTCTTAATTATGTCATTATTGAAATGCATTTGTCCCTGAGTTGAGGGATCAAAATCAGTTTTGGGGCAGATAAAGTTGGCTTGTTGCATCCCTGATGTAAAGAAGACTGTGTAAACTCCCTCTGTCTCTATTTGTAGCTCAGACTTGTGTGAATGAGAGCGGGTTTAAGGAGGAGGTTCTCTATGTGGAGCAGCAGGGGCCTCCATATCGGCTGAAATGCCCTCTGGAGCCCGAGAGCTCCCCCCAGCCCAAGCTGACCTGGCAGAAGGACTGCCACCAACTCCCCACCCAGGAAGGGAAGGACTACCTGGAGTTTGCCAGCCTCGGCTTGCAAGATCAAGGGAATTACACCTGTATGCAACAGGGCAACAGCACAGCCTCATTCACTGTACGTCTCATAGTGAAAGGTAAGTATTATATCCATGTGTAAGTATGATGAAGTCATCTCAAACCTGAATCTGCAATTATGTGGCTCTCACAGTAAGGTGACATAAACGTAGGGTTTGTTTAAGGGTTGATGAGGCTGGCTGAACGTTTACGCCTGCAAAGAGGCATTTGGTTTCAGTGTGCCTTCCCGCTGCAGTCTCGGTCTGTGCACATGAAGGCCTCTATTGTCTGGAGTGCCTACAATGAGCACAGATAACAGTGGTATGTCTTTCCACAGAGTCCCAGTGCTCCAAAGTCCCAGAATTTAAACCAAATGGGAGACCAGACAGTCTCTATAGGAATGTGGGATCCTCTGTGACGCTAAACTGCACTGCTCTCCTCTGGGACCCAAGAGAAGAGCACTGTGACACCACGCTGCAGTGGAGTAAAGATGGCCAACCCCTCACCAATCAAACAAATTACACGCAGAACACCTCCTCATGGTGATTTAAAGCTTTTTAAAATATCAGCTGCATTTAAAAAAAAAAAAAAAAAAAAAAGAGTAAGATAAGTTTTCTGTCCTACTTATCAGGTCTCCTGTTGCTGGCCAACTGATGGTAAACAGTCTGCTGGTGATCAGCCTCAGAGAGCCGGATGATTTTGGGCTCTACAGCTGCACAGTGAGGAACATTTCCTTTGACTTCAGCCTGCCGTATTCAAGTAAGACAACTAAAGATACCTACGCAGGGTGTCTTACATTCTGCCCTGCATATTGTGTTATATTAAAAGATTATCAACCCAAAGATGAAAGACACACGTACACAAATGTGACCACATAGATTGGAGGATATAGATTGAAGGGAAAGGCAAGACTTCATCAATAAAGAGGAGCAGCAGTTATATATGTTATCTATATAACAAATCATAAAAATGTATTGTAGACATGATCGGTGTTTATCTAAACCTTTTTCACATCTTTGGAGCAGGAAGAGGTCAGCCAGCTCCACACGCTTTGTCAACTGTCTCACACCTGTTGATACCAGACAGACACATACATCTAGTCTGTTTTCATTTTACAGTGTCTTGGCAGGGAGCCTGGCCCAGCATGTAACCAGTCAGCATATGAGAATCCTTGTGATTGAGCTGTGAATTGAAAATGTGTACAGTACTGTTGTAGTTGCAAGGACCCAGTTGTACAGACACACACTACTTACTTACAGATTCCCTATTCTGAAGTTTGTGATGCTCAATTTGTTCGTGTTTTCCAGCGGGCCCCAACCACACAGCTGCTGTTATTGCAGCCATCTTCCTCCTCCTCCTCCTGGCCGTAGCTGCTATTGTGTACTGCAGGTGTCACCTGAACATCAAACTCTGGTACAAGAATGTCCACGCAGAATGTTACGGAGACAATGAACTCAATGGTGAGGCCTCTTAAGTTATATAAGGTTACTATTATCATGTACAAGACTAGTATTAACACCACTGGTATGTATGTGTCTCCATGTCTTCAGATGGCAAATTATATGATGCCTATATCTCCTATGTGAACAATGATCATGACAGGAAGTTTGTCAACTTTATTCTCAAACCTCACCTGGAGAATAAAAATGCGCACAAGCTGCACCTTAATGACAACGATATCCTACCTGGCTCAGGTAAGCTTTCTGTCTGTTGGTTTTTATAGGAATTTAGGGGAGAGTTGGAAATATTTAATCCATTGTTGGTTTTAATCTTCACAATCTCAGATTGTGCTGTCACTGTTATTCTGGGGTCTGCAACATGAAACATTTCCTCTCATGTTATTTTAAGACAAGTTAATCAAAACAAATGCCACATTTGAGACATTTGCAAACATATCTTCAATTTTCAAGCAACAATAATTTGTGTGACCATTTTCGATCTGTGTGTAAGCACTATTTGTGAACCAGGCTCCTGGGTACAAATTGTAATGTAACGCTGTCCATTTTTAACTATGCACAACAATATTATTTGTCTTCAGAACCTTCTGCAGAGCTGCTAATGAACATTAGTCGCTCTCGGCGTCTGATCGTGCTGCTCTCTTATGCTTACCTTGAGCAGGACTGGTGTTCCAATAACTTCAGGTCAGATAAATTGAATGTATAAACCACACTGTTCAAACAGCACTGTTTCAACTGTGGCATCATTACAATATAGTGTAGTACAAATCAAGTGTTGCTGCTATATCCTGTAGTGTCTCCACTGTTTCCTATCATGACACGCTGTGTGTTTTCAGACAGGGCCTTCTGCACTTGTTGGAGTTGTGTCAGCACGAGCGGCCCATCCTCATCATGTTGGAAGGTCAGTCCAAACGCATGAGCCCTGAGATCAAGCAGCTGCTCAGTGAGCACCAGCACCGTCTCACCATACTCACCTGGAGGCACAATTCTGTGGTAAGATCCACAATAATACCCATTAGTGCTTTCTGAGGAAACAAACAAAATGTGATACAAGTAATTTTAAACACCAATGTGTTTCTCTTTTGACAAAAAATACCTAAAGGTAGGAAGTAATATATTATGTAAAATGAATATATATATATATATATATATATATATATATATATATATATATATATATATATATATATATTTTATATTAGGGCTGTCAAAATTAACGTTAATTTTTGCGTTAATTTTTATATTTAACTCGTTAAAAAAATTAACGAAATTAATGCAGCTGTGTTTGTTTACTTCATGTGGCGCTGAGAAAATACGCCGTATCCATAAGAGCAGGCGGCGCTACTCTAGGAGGGATTTACCTGATTGAAGTAGGCCTACGGGCCAGTCAAGAGTTGAAACATGGACCAGTAAGATCCCAAAAGAGAAAAAAAGATGATGTGTTAGAATCCAGAAATGAATGAGCACGGCCTATAAACGGGACCGAGTACTAGTTCCGCGATATTTGTCGTCAGGAGAGTATGCGCCACGGTAAGCTGCTGTTTCGCTACATGCGCGTGCTGTGCTGCCGATGTAATGCGTACCGATTTGTTTGCTTGATAACTGTTACGTTGGTCACGCTGATAAAACCTTATTTGCAGTCTGATGTTTAACGCTGTCGACTTCGATAGTATCCGTGACTATATTCCAGTAAATGTTTGGTAATTGGTCTCACTGTCACACAAGCTACTTCCTGGTTGCGGTGCTGGAAGGGAAATGTAGTCAATCGCTTTACATTGGTAATGGATTGCTGTGCGCGCCAGCCGCTATCTAAAACTACACTCAATGTTTTCCCTTTAGGCCAACATACACCTTTGTGGTTTTGGGTTACTGGTTTAATGTGTAACATTGATATTGATGTGCATTTCTGTGTTTAGATATATGTGCTTTGCTTAGTCATTCAGATTAAACACTATGTATATTATAATATTTATGATATTAAGTACTGCCTAGATTGTAATTTATATTCTCTATATATATATATATATATATATATATATATATATATATAATATTATTATTATTATTCAGAATATGGTATATTAGGTATGTGGCTAATATTGGGGGTGGTGACAAAAATCTGCTCTCAAGTCGGACAGTTTCTAGCCGTTTCAGCAGCCTTCAGCAGGACTAAATAAGCCAAATTGTTGCTGCTGTTGTTCTGAAAGATATTAAACATTCTGAACTTAGCAGAACCTTTCCTTGTTTGTTTTCTCTTCATATTTGTAAAGTTAAGTGATTTAGCATTATTTAAATATCCATTACTACAAGCTTCAGTCTCAATTAAAAAATGCGATTAATCGCGATTAACTACAGCAAATTGTGCGATTAATTAGTTAATTTTTTTTAATCAATTGACAGCCCTAATATATATTGTGTTTCCCTTGAAATCACATAAAACATTCACATTACATTGAAATAATCATGTGAATAGACATGAATGTCTTCCACAAGATTTTTAGATCTCTAAAATAAATTTTAAGTATTTTATATATTCATGACTAAATAAGCAATAATCAGAATTTATGTTAAGAAAAAACTGACAATAAAAAAAACTAAGCAATTATAGAAATGTATTTCAGGATAATTATATAATATGAATGAATGAATTCAAATTAGAAATGTTAAGTATATACTATATATGGTGAAACATGCAGGTAAGTCTTCTGCAGTTGAGAGTTTAGTTCAGTTTGACTCTTAACAGCGTGGTGTAATGTGTTGTGTTTGGTTTCCACAGACTCCTTCCTCAGTCTTTTGGAAGGAGCTGGCTTTAGCGATGCCTCGCAGAGTCGTCTACCGCAGTGAGTCAGCGGGTGACCCTCAGACTCTGCTACAAGATGACAAGGACCCCATGCTGACCCTCGACTCCAACTACCTGGACTGCCGCTCAGACACTGACCCTGCTGGAGATCTGGGTAAGAACAACAGTCACTGGACAAGAAGAGCCCTCATTCCTAAAGTACTAATGTTCGGTTCACTCTTCACTGCACATGCAATTAAAAGTGATATATATTAAAGCTGTGCTATACCTAGACAACGTACTGAGGCAAACATGCTCATGTTTAACAACCATCTGAGTCTGATCCAAAGATGTAAATGCTTGTCAAAAGTTTGGCATTTCCAGTACTTTTTGTTGCATGACAAGTCTCCTGATAGACTTGTTCTCTTTTTCAGCACGCACTGTGCAATTGAAACTGACGTCATGTGAGACTCGTTTGAATCAACAAACATGGATTCAACTACAGTTAATCTTTAACTTCAATAATAGGAAATCATATCACATGATGAGCTTGCACATATTGGTCTATACCAGCTTGACTGTGATGTTTTGTATCAATACATGCCAGATCGATATGAGAGGCAAATGCTTTCGTAGCGCAGCCAATCCTAATCAGTGAGAGTGATTGAGACGCTAACATCTGAATCAGAATCCAGGAATCAACAGCAAACAAGGAATTTGACTCCGGTTAATCTTTGCTCTCAAAGTACAACACTCCCTTAACATATAAGAATAAAAAACAGAAGGACAGTGAGAAATATATATACAAATACTGTTAAGTATACAGTATAACAATACAATAGAATTTAGAAATTTACAAAAAATATACAATAACAATTGAAGAGATGGAAGGAATAGTGCAATATCAGTATGGTCTGAGATTTAAGATTTAAAGGTCCCATGACATGGTGCTCTTTGGATGCTTTTATATAGACCTTAGTGGTCCCCTAATACTGTATCTGAAGTCTCTTTCCCAAAATTCAGCCTTGGTGCAGAATTACAGCCACAAGAGCCAGTCCCACAATGAGCTTTCCTTAGGATGTGCCATTTCTGTGTCTGTAGCTATTGAGGAGGAGAGAGGGAGGGGCAAGGTGGAGGGTGGGGGGGTGGGGGGGTGGCCTTGACCAACTGCCACTTTGCTCCATTTGAAAGCCATGATGTCTCTCTCTCATGGGTTGGCCAAATTCTCTGGGCGGGCAAAGCAGAGAAAGGGGAGGTAACCTCGCTTGTTATGACCTCATAGGAGCTGGCTTGTTATGACCTCATAACAAGCAAGATTCCAGAACAGCTCATCTGAGCTTTCATTTTCTCAAAGGCACAGTAGGATACCCAGGGCTCGGTTTACACCTATCACCATTTCAAGCCAATTGGGGACCATAGGCAGGCTGGGGGAACTCATACTAATGTTAAAAAACCTCATAAAGTGAAATTTTCATGCCATGGGACCTTTTAAATATAAATACAGTGCAAGGCAATTCAGTGCAATGGTCAAATAATAACAATTATGTAATCGTAAGATTGAAAATATACATGAGGTAGATGAGCAGAACAGTGTTGATTGACTTTGTTCAGTGTTACGGTGGGGGGGCTAGGTTAGGGGAGTGATTTGCCTTAAATACCTCACAAGAAGAGTTGGTGTTGAGTTGAACAGTGGACTGATTTATTGCCTTTTATCAACCACAAAACACACAAGGGTTCAGTTTCTTGTCCTGCAACGAACACTCCTTTAAGTTAAGGAGTCAAAATACAAAGAGTTCAGTTTCTTGTCGTGTGTGTGTGTGTGTGTGTGTGTGTGTGTGTGTGTGTGTGTGTGTGTGTGTGTGTGTGTGTGTGTGTGTGTGTGTGTGTGTGTGTGTGTGTGTGTGTGTGTGTGTGTGTGTGTGTGTGTGTGTGTGGGGGTGTGTGTGTGTGTGTGTGTGTGTGTGTGTGTTTTCTCATGTCAGGAACTACTTTGGGGAGAAGGTGGCATTGTACTTCCTGTGGGGGTGGGGGTGTGAGAGATGCTACTACAACTACCTCTTACAGCTACCCGGGTAGAGCTTAGTGTGTATGTGTTCTTATCTGGGCTCTGAATGAATAATCAAGCTAGTCAGACGTCCTCTGTGTGCAGGTCCTACGGTCAGCCACACCGCATCCATGACTGTCCACAGTCTAGCTGCCTGGCTGGACTCTCCATCTCAGAATCCTACAAATCTGGTCTTTCAATAAAAAATAAATACACACATAGTTCAAGAACAAGAAGTAATTCTATTCTCTTTCTAATATTTGACCTAATTAACCTCTTTTCCTCATTAACAATACCTTTACAATGTATAACCAATAACTAAGGATATCATTTGATTACAATAAATGAATTACTATATATCATTACTTGTGGCATTTTAACACATTACTAAATTCATTATCTTTTACTTTTAACTGCAACATCCTTTTTTAACCATTTCTATACATAATTTTAATATGTTCCACAATAAACCATAACGTTAATTGACTTATCCCTACTAACTTATACATCAAATACTTATTTATTCATTCAGTCATTATTCCCAAGCCTTTACTGGTGCAAAATACAGGAGATCACAGATGGTCTCAACCATCTGTGATCTCCTGTATTTTGCACTCTTTGACTAACTGATGGTTTTGTGTGACAAGAAGCTTCGAGAAATTTGCAAACCAATTTGCTGGAAAACGTCAATGCTTCATGAAGCTTCCAGCACATTTGCACAGGAAGCAGTCTCAGTGGAAAAGGGAATTGCTGACCGCATGTAACGCTCTCTGAAGCTTGATTTATGGTTGTGCGGAGGCTCCACGCAGAACGTTCGCCGTAGCCTACGTGAACTGCCTGAAGTTTATACTTGTCCTTTGGTGTGTGCGTCGATCTCTTTAGGAAAATAGCAGGGCCGGCATAAATGTGTGCGTGGGGAGTGTGTGGTAGAGAGAGTGAGAGAGTGACGGTGATTAGCTTCGGAGTGAGTACCGACTCTAAAGTCATAGTGAGAGAAACAAAGTATCTCCCCTGTGCTTTCTGACCACGGTGGGAAATCTGTAGCAGGAAAAGATAATCGCTTTAAGCGTGATTTATGCTTCTACATAAATCAAGTCTAGATGCACAGTGTATTGCGCCCCGTGTGGGAACACCTGCAGCTACACCTCTAAATGACCAATTGGAGTTTAGTAACCTATATTTCGTGTGAGTTACACTTTCATGTCAAAGTAAAAGATCAGCATTTTGCAGACCGTAGATGAATAGATCAATACCACTTTTATATCCTGGCTCTGTCCAAAGATAACAAAAACCTAACGGTACCTTTTTAAAGCGTAATACGTAATATCGTAATATACACGTAATATCTTGTTTGTTTAATTGGCTCAGAAACAGAAGTGTATAGATTACAGGTTGTCTCTGGTTGCCTCACAATGACTAAAACATTTCAAAAAGTTACTCCGCCTGGACATCAAATAGTCCAGCACCTAACCCCACATAGTGTTTACACTTTGGTGGTGTTGAGCTGGCTTTAGAGATACTGGTAGATCGATTTATTTATCTTTGCACAGAGCTAGGCTAGCTGTTTGCCCCTGTTTCAAGTCTTTATGCTAAGCTAAGCTAACAAGATGCTGTTTTCACATCTAACTCTTGGCAAGAAAGCAAATTAGTATTTCACAAAATGTCAAACTACTCCTTGACTAGTCTTGAGCAGCTTTGCATGAAGCGTCATCTTGTAACTGTATAGTAAAAATGCATTTTACCCGGAAGCTTAAAGGAACACACAGACTTATTGGGAATTTAGCTTATTCACCGTAACCCCCAGAGTAATACAAGTCCATACATACCCTTCTCATCTCCGTGCATGCTGTAAAGCTGTCTGACGGCTCCAGCATTAGCTTAGCCCAGCACAGATCCTGCAGGTAACTGGTTCCAACTAGCCTACTGCTCCGAATTGTGACAAAATAACGCCAACATGTTCCTATTTACATGTTGTGATTTATAGAGTCACGAAGCGTGCATAAAACAATGTAACATGAGACACAGCCATCTTCTAACAGTAAACAAACTGGGAACTATATTCTCAGACAGGCTTGCTGCGAGCATATCACTCCGCCCAAGTACTATATTCTTCCGCCGACAGAATATAGTTCCCGGTTTGTTTACAGTTAGAAGATGGCTGTATTTTCATGTTACGTTGTTTTTTACACGCCTTGTCACACAAATCACAACATGTAAATAGAGGAACTATGTTGGCGACATATCACAGCAGTAGGATTACTGGAACCATTCACCTGCCTGTTCTGTGATGGGCTGATGCCGCTGGAGCCGTCAGACAGCTTTACAGCACGCACAGAGATGAGAAGGGTATGTATCGACTTGTCTAACTCTGGGGGTTACGGTGAATAAGCTAAATTCCCAATAAGTCGGCGTGTTCCTTTTTAAATTGATCTCTTCCTGTAGGGGCAAAAAAGAATGTGACCAAAATCATAATTTAATTTGAAATTTAGAGGAGATTTTTCATTTACATAAAAAAATCTTGCAGTGAACAATATAATGCATTTGCATTCATTTGGATACATGTTTCACCTTTTCTCTCTCTGCTGCAGGGCTCCGCCTCCCTGTGTACAAGGCTCTGGCCTTTAAAGCTCCAGTCCTCCCTGCTGCTCCCATCACTGTAGCTGAGCCCAAATCCTCTGAAATCGACGTGTCGGATCTGGGACTACGCAACTATGGAGCCCGCTCAGACTTCTACTGCCTGGTCACTGAGGAGGACATTTGACCCACACTCCTCTCACTTCTACTGACTTCTAAAAGTTAACTGCATGGAGATCCACTTTAGCTTTGCTTTATAGTTATCTAAGTCAATATGGTAAATAGTATTTTTCTTTTTATATATATGTGTACAGAGTTGTTAAAATCAAGGTGTTACGTTTTTCTGTTTCCTTTAACCAAAGACTTTTTTTTTTATGTATTTCTTTTTTAAGAAATGATCAGAAATATTTGTGTCAACCAGGAAAAGAAGTAACTTTTGATTGTCATTTCACTGCCAACATCTCTCATGAAGTCCCCGGCAGAGGGCAGAGTAACGTCAGATAAGATGAAGCAATTCTGCTTTGTCATAATTTGACAGCTTACAGTACACAGAAGTTAGGGGAGAGCCAAAATAATTGTTACAGTATCTTAAAGTCAGATTTGAACACAGAACACACCAGTCAACTGAAGCAGGTAAACGCTCATGAACGAAAACTCAGTTTTTGATCTCTGTAAAGGTGGAGGCTTTGTGTGTGATGTAAACACACCCTGATAACACAGCAATCGCACAAATAAAGCAGTTTGACAAAATACCTGCTTATTTCTCTCTCTAGGGACTGATGATCTTTTTCCTCATGGTGTAATGATTACCTGCGGTGAAATAAGAGCTTAAATAAGGGTGCAGCAGAGGTCTGGTGTTGTTCCTGTCTGAGCAGGAGCAAATATGTAAACAGGGAGTGGCCACCATTTCACAATGTTAGTGTCACTTTATCAGCCACAGCAGACGCTGCGGCACACATGCGTGAGAAATGCTTAAATAATGACATTTCACTTCCAAATTATTTCTTTATTAGCTGAAAAAAATCCAGACAATACATCTGCCTGTACACAACACAAAAGCAAATATTACAACAGTCAGAAGCCACACAGAAACACAAGGTTTTGCTTTTCAATTCACACCACAGAGCAGTGCAAAATAATTCAAAGATTTAATCGAAATTTTGAGCTAAACTTTCTATGAATACTTACAAGTTACACAAATATAATTAAAATATACCTGCCAATCAAAATAAGTTTCAATGGGGTCTGAATGTAAAGTGTTAGATTTTGCAAAAAAAGACCTCAAATACAACAAATATTGTACTTGTTCTGAAATAAAAATTTAGGACTGTATCCTGTGTAAGAAAAATAAACAGACATAATGGTACTCCATGAGTTCTGTATGACAAAGCGATTGTGAATGTCACACAGCAGCATTTTGTGCAACAAGACAGATTACGCAAGTTTAAAAAGCACATAAGTACAAAAGATAACTTTGGAGAAACAATCATTATCCCCAGATTTCTGAATCTAAATTAACATCCACATTTCTTTAAATGTCCTGTGGTTTACATTCAATATAACAGTTATAACTTGACTCATTGATAAAAATATTTATCTACCCGAAAACTACAAATACAAAATACACAACTGCAATATATAAAACATTTGATTTCTGTGTAAAAGAAGAAGCAATATTTACAAAAATGCCATGTTAGTATTCACGCTGTGATTGAGGTGCAACAGTGAGAAGATAAGTCACAAGTGTCCACAACATTGTCCATCAACAGTTGTGAACTGTTGTCATACGGCAGAAACACAAACAGCTGCATTTTCATCTGAATACATGTCGCTCTGAAAGAAAAGAAATCCCTGATTCCACAATCAAACATACAGTGTTCAAACAAAGAGAGTAAATGGTTTAGGTGCACACATTTCTATCAGTCAATCAATAGTCCATCGCTCCGGATCCACATTTCTTTAACTGTCCATTGAGTTTCAAAAATACAGAGAAAGTCCTTTTCCATCGGGTGGATCCTCCATTACTTGTGTGTCCATGTTCTCATCACAAAGTTTAGCAGATAAAAACTGGAACGTGTTATCTTTGAATAGTATAAACAGTCTATTTTTATTCCACAGGGGGCTGGTGGAGTGCAGGCCTGATCACTGTTGTAGAAGTTAACCGTGTTACTTTTGATTTTAGATAGACATGTCTGCAAAATCCGTTCTTGCAAACCCTTTCTGTAACACAAAGAAACAAACAAGATAGTGTTATGACATTGCATGGGCATGAAACAAAGATTATTGTTGTTTTTTTTAAGATTTGTTTTTTGGGGCATTTTTTGGCCTTTATTTGACAGGACAGCTGAAGACATGAAAGGGGAGAGAGAGGGGGGAATGAATGCAGCAAAGGGCCGCAGGTTGGAGTCGAACCTGGGCCCGCTGCATCAAGGAGTAATCCTTTTTTGTACTGTAACATGCGGTGGTTACTGAGGATGACATTTCAAACTGTATGTAAGACAAGCATTAATGCATTTTTTTGTTCTGTTGGGACTTGTTAGGAAATAAGACGAACACTGCACCCTTTAGGAGGGGCAAGTCGTGATCTGCAAAAGGCAGTAAATCTACGGTACCTGGTCCTGCCCAAGACGAGGACGCACCTGAGTGGGTGCGTGTCTGTCAGACTTATATGGGTTTTAAACATGCACCTCCCAACGAACAAGGGAAGTTTAGAGAGAGAGGAATGTCCTCGGTCTCACACACACTCTCACTCTTTTTCACACTCGGGTGCACACACACACAGCTGTAGATACTCTAAGAATGAGGGTGGGGCTCCATGAAGAGAGAGCTTTGGCTTTCGTGTGGCAGTCGACATACAAAATCTAACTTGTTGTTCTTGCTATGTTAAAGGACAGGAGACTGTTGAAAAAGATTGTTTTGTACTGAACTGACGGCATTGTCGTCAGAAGAAATGTGCGCAAATTAAGTTGGTCATGTTTTACTTTGGTGTGTTTTTTTTATATCTTTTATACTGAATTAAAAAGCACTATAATGTGTGAGAAGAATACTTTTAAGTCCCTTATTAACACGTCCTAAAGTGCAGTATAGTCATACTATACTATACTATACTATATTATATATCCTTGGCCTTTGACACCAGACATTGATATTATTGTTTTACTGTATGGCTGTCTTCTCTTGTTTTACAGTACAGGCCAAAAGTTTGGACACACTTTCTCATTCAATGCATTTCCTTTTTATTTTCATGACTATTTACATTGTAGATTCTCACTGAAGGCATCAAAATTGTGAATGAACACATATGGAATTATGTACTTAACAAAAAAGTGTGAAATAACTGAAAACATGTCTTATATTTTAGATTCTTCAAAGTAGCCACCCTTTGCTTTTTTATTAATAAGGGACAAAATTCCACTAATTAACCCTGACAAAGCACACCTGTGAAGTGAAAACCATTTCAGGTGACTACCTCATGATGATCATTGAGAGAACACCAAGGGTTTGCAGTTATTAAAAAAGCAAAGGGTTGCTACTTTGAAGAATCTAAAATATAAGACATGTTTTTCTCTTTGTTTTTTTAATTCTATTAATTCATAATATGTGTTCATTCATAGTTGTGATGCCTTCAGTGAGAATCTACAATGTAAATAGTCATGAAAATAAAGAAAACGCATTGAATGAGAAGGTGTGCCCAAACTTTTGGCCTGTACTGTATATCTCTTAACTTTTATTTGTATTCGGTTTGTATTTTATGCCTGTGTGAGTTATGTACTTTATGTCTTTTTTTATTCTTCTGTATAGCACTTTGGTCATCTTTGGTTGTTTTAAAGTGCTCTATAAATAAAGTTTGATTGATTGATTGATTGATTGATTGATTGATTGATTGATTGATATAAGTTGGTAATGCTTAAAGTTTTTTATAACAGTGCGATCTGTGCTTTTGGAGTTTTAACATCCTTATTCATGTTTAAAATCTGCTACTGTGTGATTTTATAGTTTGATATCACAATAACTTTAATCACAAAATTCATAATTTGATCCTTTTTAAGGCATCTGAATGGATGTGACTGACACTTAAAAACTCTGCTCAAACTCGCGATAGACGATTAGAAAAAATAATTTTCAAAACTGACGCATTATCTTTGATAGTTTATTGATTTGTTTAGTTTTTTGGTTACTCTATCATCAATCATGCAGAGCTCCTTTTAAGTCTCTTACCTCTTTGTAGTTTTTGTGCAGTTTCTTGTACTGGAACATATTGCTGAGAACTGTGGCTGCTGCTTTGGCCGCTTTTATCTTTCCAGAGCTAGAAAAAAGAAGAAGATCCATCCAAGGTTAGCGCACTGTATGAAGAACCTTGTGTGAGAAAATAGGCTGCACTATTATGAGAAACATTCAATTCAAAATGTTATGCAAATGTGCAAATGTCTGTATCAGGCTAAGTACACATTAAACATAAAGTGCGTTTTATCACAAAGCAGTCACCTGTTGTCATGCGAGTTCTTAATGCCGACCAGTTTTGGCAGGCCATCAAAGAAGGTGATGTCTCTTGCAGCTAAAGTGCTGCTGGTCACCAAGTTATTGAGAACACCACAGATGTTGACCACCACCTCGCTGGAGGGCTCCTTCTTGTTTCCATCGTCAGGCAGCTTGTTCACCAGGTTGTTCACCACCTTTGTGGCTGAAAAAAAAGTCTTGTTTGGATTAATATGTTTAAAACTTATTTTTACAATCAAATAATTCCTGTGAGCAATGGGATCCTGCAAGTTCAATCAGTTTGGTTATTTCACATGAGAGATTTTCTGTATTTATTAGTTTTACACTTGATGGCTTTATTTGCTTCCCCTGGTTGTACCGGATGTTCAAGTTTGAATTTTACCTTAAATTTACCCAAACGAGTTTGAGCAACTGGATTTTATTGACTTGACTCAATCTAAATTTGACTTATTTCATCTACATTTCTAAACCCTGTAAAAGAAATACCTACAATCAAGTTTTGAATTTGCACTTAAATTTAAACTGACCTAACAAAAAAAACTTTCAAAGAAGGAAATTTTCAAACCATACATTCAGTTAAAAGCTTTTCAAATAAAATATTTAAAATGCTAAATTCAGTGGCATAGACGTTTCAAAATTTACATTGAGACGCAACACCGGTGAGAAGAGTGTCATCTCACAACGCACCCACAATTACTGGAGTTTGTCTCAAATGTGATAAAACAACACATTTTACAACTGTAAACTGGTTATTCATGTTAACAAGTAACTCAAAGGCATTGCATTATCAATAAGAAAAAGAAAGACTGACCCATGTCATTCTTATCCCTGGAATGGCGGGACAGATTTCGGAGGAAGCCTGTGAGAGAACGCAGCTCCAGGTCATTGTTGGTACGCAGGAGGTCCAGCAGCACTGGCAGCATGCGCTCCTGCTCCAGAGCCACCCGGCTCAGCACTGACGCCCACTGCAGGACAAAGAGAGAGAGACCATTTAAATGCTGTATGGGGCATATAAACGTATACTACTTACATATAAACTTAAGATTGTTGCATTTGAATGCTGATGAATATGCTGCTTACCCTCTTGTCTCCAGCTGTGATGTTCTGCAGCGCTCCGGCAGCAGCCTCGCGGGTGGTGGAGTTGATCTCACACTGACGCAGCACACGGTTGTACACACCCACTATCTGTGGGTGCCACAGCCACTCCACGCCCTTTGGCACCCGAGCCACCTCGGTGAAAGTGGAGAGATCCTGGTTCTTGCTCTGTCGGGGGGAAGGAAGACACAAGAAGACATTGTTGAGACGGATGAATCCTGTCCTTGCGCACAAAATGCTGATGGGTAAATCTTACGTGTGCGTACATTTTTGGCTTTCCGGCTCTGAGGTGTAAAGCAACCAATGGCATCGCCCTTTCCTGAGTCCTGAGCTCTGGTTGGTCCTTCCAGGCGCATCATAGCAGATGGAGGCATCTCACTATAGATCTGGTAGGAGAGGTTCCTCAAGACACAAACTGCATTTTCCACCCCCTAAGAATAAATGCAAACACAGAGGCAAATGAATACAAAAGCCTTGGGTTGAACAGAAACAGCAGCTTAGATTCAGCTCCATCACGTCTCGTCTCACCTTGTCTTCTGCCTTGTTTTCATCAAGAGAGTTCTTGATGTAGCCCACTAAAGAGTCCACCAGTCCATGTGTTTCTCTCATCAGCTGGCGGGTCTTCTCGTTTACAGAGCTCATATTCCTGAGCACACAAAGAGCAATTGAGGTGTCAGAGAGCTATTTCAGGTGAAATTCAGTCAGGAATCATGCATGTGGTCACTTTTACTAGAGATGGCAGTACAGTTTGGCTTGGGAGTGAGTTTCCACTCCTGGCACTGTGCAGCATGATAAATATCATGCAGGAAGAATTGCAAATATCCCCCAAATGAAAATAAATAAGTAGGTAAAAAAACCCTCACGGGTGCACATAAACATAGCCAACAGCAAATGGAGGCTGAAGTTTTTTGCGAAACATTAATGGGTGTGGTGAAAGCTCCAGTAGCTGTGAGCTGCCACGTGAGTTGGAGTGTCCTGCCAGGACAAGTTCCCCAAAAAACAAATGAGGTCATGGGAGAAAAGGCATGCATGGTGAACAAGGATGAAGGAGCATGCTGCAACCACAGAGAGAAAACACAGATAAGTGAGGTGCACCTCAGGCATCCTGTGGTGTTGTAGAAGATGTCTGCCTCAGAGGGCGTCTGCTGGAGGGCCTCAGACTCTCCGCCGCCTGACAGAGGGATCAGGATCTTGTCAGTCAGCTCAGGAAGTGTTTCCCTGGCCAGTTTCTCCTTCAGGTTGTCTTTAGATGAAAGGTTCCACAGGATACCTGCACACATGTACACCAGGGGAGAGTCAGCAAAAAAGGCCAGTGTTTCCCACACATAGACTAATTTGTGGCGGTGCGCCACACAATCAACACTGGCCAGCCACATATTGCGTTTCGTTATTATTATTATTTTTTTAACGCTATTTAAAACATGCAGCGTATTCATTCAGCTGCATTTCCTTTCCCTGCTCTCCCTCCGTCTCTGTCACCACACACACACACACACACACACACACACACACACACACACACACACACACACACACACACACACACACACACACACACACACACACACACACACACACACACACACACACACACACACACACACACACACAGCTGCTTCAATCCAGATGAGTATTGAAAAGTAAATTCTGCGACAACAGTCCGACCAGTGTAAATAGTTATGTTATTAATTTGTTTACAATATTTTCAGGCTTCAACCAGTGCTGCTCAAGCAGAAAGACAGGGTCAGGGAGAAAAAGAGATAGATTTGTCATGTCCCACCGGTCTGACATAGGGAAACACCAAACGCCACAAATTGCTTTCTAAACTGTAGAAAACACTGAAGGACTTTATGCTTTATTTTGCATATTGCTGCAGCTTCTTTAATGTTTTATTTCGCAACCTGGATGTCCGGACTTTTCGAAATTTTTACTTCAATTTTCATGTTTTACAGTAACCTCAGTTTTATAGAAATAATTCAACAGTTTGGGAAATAGGCTTAATCGCTTTCTTGAAAGGTTGAAACCACTCTCACACGTACAGTAAGTGGTATGGATCTTCTTATCGAACTCTCTGCGAGAAAGCAAATAAGTGCATTTCACTAAATGTTAAACTTGGACATATAAAATTCCTTTCAAAACCTATGAAAGAAAACTCAAATGGCAGTAAATATAAAACATTATTTGGCACTATAAGACCCTGTGTGTCACATTTTGGCAAACTGCCCTGAAAAAGGCGCCCAGGTAAAGTTACATTAAGTTATTTTTCACTTTAACACTGACATGAGTGTTTTTAGCGACCCAAAAGGTGTAACCGCTCAAAGGATAGAGTGACAAGGCCATTGCTCATCATAAAAGGGAGCCACCGACATACTGTGAGTCCACAGTACCAGACAACTCACTCACACTCCCTTACCCCCACTCTTCACACACAGTGTAGAAAAGTTTGCAGCTCTACCTCATACTCTCAGACACACTGCAATGTCTACAAATCTCTACACTACAGTATGAAGTTGGAGTTGCAACATCTGTTTTCTCAATTTCCAATCAGCGTTCCTTTTATGAGAAAGCATGACTCACTGATGACAGATAATTGTGAAAGACAGCAGATGCATTTTTGAGAATGTATGAGTGCTGAAGGCTGTGGAGTTAACTGGAAACAACTTATTTAGACTCGAACTGTGAACAGCCAACAGACCAAAAAAAACAACAACCCTGTGAGAAAGAATACTGTTTCTTACATTTCAAACTATAATTTAGTTACAGTAAATGCTTTTAATCTGTGGATTCTCGTAAAAGTGTCCTCCTATTTGTACGTTGCAGAATAATATCAATTTCAAAGGCTACTGTAGGTCTTGAAGAATTCCAAGGTCACCATGTTGCATCCAAATATTGTGACTAACTGATTTGCATAATTTTCTACTCAAAGGCAAAAGTCCAAAACAAGCAGTCGGAGATCAGCTCTGCTCACTGTCATGTTTTTTTATTTAAAATGACTGCAATCGGGAAATTCCTACCAGTGATGTTTTTGTGGAGCTCGTCGTCGGGCTCCTTAAGCGCTTCGACAAGCCGTGGGATGCCACCCTCCTCGATCAGGGCCACCTTGTTGTCCATGTTCTCATAGATGAGGTTGCGTGTGGCACCAGTGGCGTACCGCTGCACTTCCTGGTTATCGCAGTTGAACAGCCTCACCAGCTCACCAATACCCTTCAAGCGACGCACCTAGAGACAGGGTGGTGGGGGAAAAAATTCTGCTTAGGATATTTCATTTTTTGGTAACTCCATTTTCTCCAATTGTTAAGTGATTCAAGGTTTTTTGTTAGCTTAGACACTAAATAAAATAGTTCTCATTGATCAAAGCGTAGAATGTTTAAAGCCCCTACGTGTAGAATGTTTATGTGAATAGAGAATCTTTGAAATTATTCTAACTTTCAATCGTGGAAGAATTGGTGCAGTCTCATTTTTATTCTGAGTGACCCTGTGTTGGATCCATGGTGAATAGGCATGCATTGCTGTCACCACTAGAGTTGCCAAATTCTTGTTACCTTTGGACAGAGCCAGGATTGCTGTTTCCCTCTGTTTCCAGTCTTTATGCTGAGCTAAGCTAACAGGATGCTGGCTGTAACTTCAGATTCAGCGATACAAACGGGGAGAGTGGTATCATTCTTCTCATCTAACTCTCTCTCAGCAAGAAAGCGAACAAGTGTATTGCCCAAAATGTCCAACTATTTCTTTTAATATAAAATCATCTGGATCTCTTTTCATTGAACTCATTAAACACTGACTCAAAATCAGCTCACAAGAGACCTCAGAGCTAAAAATAACTTCAACATGCTAAAAGAACAGGGCAGCGACTGAGCTGTCTTTCACATAAGTCTGTCTGTCACATTACTGATCACAACCCCATCAGGCCTCTCAGGTCATCAGGCAGAGGTCTTCCAGGTCTGGTGAGGGGGCCTTTAGTTACTGTGGTCCTGCTCTCTGGAACAAGCTACCTGATAACCTGAGATCCATCACAACTGTGTCCACATTCAAAAGCAAAATCAAAAGCTTCATATTCTCTCAGGCATTTGTTAAATTACTGTGTGTGTGTGTGTGTGTGTGTGTGTGTGTGTGTGTGTGTGTGTGTGTGTGTGTGTGTGTGTGTGTGTGTGTGTGTGTGTGTGTGTGTGTGTATCCTTCAACACCTATGCAGGGCGTGGTCCAGGTACGTTTACAGCAGTGATAAAAATGGACCAACATGGGGAACAGCTGGAGCACACCAGACCAGAAGCAAAACTGAAGCTACTTTATGTCACCAGAAATGGAAAAAAAACAACAACAATCAATCGACATCAACACCTACATTTTTCTGACTGAGTTTCTCAATAAGGGATTGCAAAGAGGAAAGACACAGCAATTCTAACCACATATTTAACTAGTTTGAAGTACCTCATTTTTGGCATCGTTGTCATTGTAACACTCATGTTGAATGTAGGCGGCACCCAGGACCTGCAGATCATGGTCGTGCTCTCTCAGATTTTGCACTGCTGTGGGCATGTCCAAGGAGGTGATCCTAGTGAAGGAGCAAATTAACAAATGTAACCAAAGAATCTAAAACATTTGAATGATGTCAGTCTGTTATGTATGGTATACTTTTGGATGTTTGAATGAGAAGGCAACAGTAATTATTCATAGATGATTTGTTTCTAGTCTGCAGAATTTAGCTTGTTGAATGTCTTTCAAATCACACAGTGGTCTGCAATTCCACTCGGCTAACCACACGCTGTGGGATGTGTGAAATGCGAGGCCTGACACGGATGTGCCACACCCAAAACCAGTCCTGCCACTATGGAGCCTCCTCCCAATCCACAGCTCTTATGAAATACACTGTTCACACCACACACTCCCTCACTTAAAATCTTGTGACACACAAAAGTTGTGACTCCATCATACTGGTGTACTTTCACCAGAATATTACTGACGTTTAGGAAAAATCCGACAGACTGAGTCACCAGAATGACTAGGATAAGGCTGGCCTGGCATTATTCTCTTATTCTCAAGAAATCCCATGAAGAGATTGAAACCAATAATGTGTTAGACCGTCTCGTAATACTTTCTGACCACCCTACCCTGTCTCTGGTTGTCAGCCCCAAACCCATTTGTGCCTATTAAAGACATAGAGCTTAGATAACAATTGCTCAATCATTTCATAAAACAACTTAACACTGTAGTTTTTGGCAAACATTACTCAGACTGGAGTAAGTAAAGCAATTGCTTGCAAATATTTTCAGCAGCAGATTAATACATATTTGAAGCGCTAGTGAGGATTTACGATAGCAGGACGGTGTATGTGTGAGTGGATTTAAGATAAACTACATGACCATGTTAATCGTAACAAAGGGACATGTCTATCAGAGCAAAGGTGTGGCTCATTGATGTGTTATCATTTGTTTTTGGACAATGAAAAACAGACAAACAAAAAAACAGCATTATTGTGAATGTGAACAGAAATAATGGGTGACTTTGTCGTCATGTGAGCTTCTCACCCGCTGAGGTTGCCCATGCTGGCTCCCAACTCCATCTGCCCACTGTAGATGTCCATGCCCCTGCCCACACTCTGCATGCTTTTGACTGACATGGCACGGGACATGGTGCCCTGACGCTGCATTAGGTTCCCCTGGGAAGCAGAGGACACTCCGGATGTGATGAACCCTCTGTCCACTCTGTCCCCGCCTCCACCATAAGTGCTTCCACCTGAGGGAATCTGATGCCCGGAAACGGAGCCGATGCTCATCCGGTTTCGGTTTGTAATCCTGTTGATGGTGCGGTGGGCTGGGCCTTTGAAGGATGGTTGCTGGATGATCTCAGCATCTCCTACTGCCATCCCTCCGCCACGAGAAAGTGTGCCACTAAGCGATCGCCGCATGGGTGACGTAAAGGTCATGGTGCCTCCTCCTTGCCTCATCTGGCTGGTGTAGCCGTTGTTTACGCTCTGAGCATACTGGCGGTTGAGGGTGGCGTCACGCTCGGAGATCATGCTGCCAGCATCGCTGCCATCCACCATCCAGGGAGTTGCCTGCGCTGTGTGCTGCCGCACAGCATGCAAGGAGAGGGTCTCTGGGTCCATTCGGCTCTGTTGCCTGGCAATCCCTTGGTAGCCACCCATGCGTATGTCTTCACGATAAAAACCACCACCACCACCACCAACAACAACACCACCACCACCCCCCCCACCCATTCCACCCCCGACACTGATCCTGTGCATCTGTGCCATCTCTGGGCCAGCAGACTGGCCGCTAAAGCCTGACCGCTGGGATATGCGCGGACCCTGAGGATGAGGAGAAGAGTAACTGTTACATTCACAGAGTTACTTTTTTTTATTCTTCCATTTGTTGTGAGTCATAGCATATCAACAAACATGGTTTCTAAATTTGATCACAGGGAAATAAAAGGTCATGCCCTAAGTATTTTTTGTCATATTCATTTCCATTTCTTACATAAAAATATACGTTCATTTAGGAGAGGAGGGCAACATTATTGACTCAAATATAAAAGCATGATGTAACTTAAATGCAATAAATGCAACTTCAGGTCTCTCTTAAGCTCGGAGCTCAAACATCTGTGGCACAAAGCCAGTGACTTGCTGTTGAATCACTAAACTGGAGGAATCTAGAGCGTGGACTTGAAAACCCTGAGCTGATCTCATCACGGCGCACTGTGAAATACCACATGCGTCCTTGGTGACCCACTCTGGCACCAGCAGAGGGTCAGTGACAACTGTGGTAATTTGTGGTATTAGAACATCAAGTTAAATGACACATAACATGATCAATGAAATATATCTGTGATAGGTGTGAATACACACTAAAAACAGTGAGATCATGATGTAGCGCTTACCATTGTTCTGGAGCCTGAGTACACGTAGGATTTAGAGCTGTAGTTTGGGTTGTAGGTCTGATATTTCATTGTTGAAGCGCCGCCGTAGTCTGGAAGGAAGCAGAATAACAGATAAATACCACATATAATATCACACGGATATCCTTTCCTGGAAGACTTAAAACTGGTTTCCACCTTTTTCTTTGATACAGTACATGCTAATCTATTAATTAAAACATACAGTGAATTGTTTGTAACTGTATTGCCTTTTTCCAATGGTAACATATTTACTCGTAAAGAATAGGTTCACAGTTTTTCCAATTTTATCTTAAAACAAAATTAGAAAGAGTTTTTTTAAAGCAACACTAGAGAACTTTTCCCGCTTCGGTCCCCCTACAGGTTGGAAGCGGAATTGTCCATTACATTACATTATGCAAGTTTGCTAGATCGGGTACGCATCTGTAGTTCAGATGAACTGGACAATGTAATTTAATGGACAATTCCGCTTCCAATCTGTAGGGGGACTGAAGCAGGAAAAGTTCTCTAGTGTTGCTTTAACGGAATGATACAGTGCTTAGAAGTGCTTAAGAATAAGCGCTTCTAAGTCTATTTGTCACCTCTTGGGATGGCATTTAGCTAAAAAGTTACTTAAAGGTCCAGTGTGGGAATTTCTCCCATCTAGCGTTGAGATCATTTCGCAATCAACTCTCTCGCGACGATACTCATTTGCAGCACCTGCGAGTTTATCATGGGACAGCGAAAACGCGAAAGGCGGAGCATTATATCCTGTATGTCCCTTACCGGCTAACGTATTTCAAGATGGCGCATGAATATGGAGCATCTCCCCCAGTTCATGCAAACGCAAATGTAAAATTTCAAGCCAATAGGAATACTTGGAATTGATGGTGGTGGTAAATATTCATGAAAAAGGACACGTTGGTGAACGGGCAACACAGATTTTGAGAATGAACAACTAAAAAGGTTACACACTGGACCTTCAACTAATCAGCATTTATGGGGATTTTATGACATTAAAAACAACACAGACAACTGGAAGCTCTTAAATTGCAAAAAGTGCTGTCTCGTTGAGCTTGAAATATGTTACCCACATATCTGCATGTTATGTTAAAGCTACTCTGTTCATCTTGTTTTGCTGAAATGTATTGAAATATTTTCATTTTTGTAAGGAAGGAAAAAGTAGACTTAGCTGTTGTTGTGAGGTCACCTTTCAGTAATGATAAATGTAGGATGTTTCATTTAATTCATAATTTATTCTTCCATCATTTTAAATTTCTCAAAACACTGATTAATGTTGTTTTGTAATCATAAGTGGGACAATGTTAGCCGTCTTGGAAACACCTGACAGGAATAACACTTGGTGTTTGTTGTGTCAACTGATCATTGAGCTCTGTCACATACATAAATAATAGGCTACAGCATCAAGTCAAGGCTGACCTTTGGTGGTGTTACTGCACATAACATTACAATCATGGAAACAATGGAAATGTAATTCTGTTAACTTTTACAAGCTTGCTTTTCCAAATTAAAACCCAAATTTCTTTGGGTTGTTGTTTTTTTAATTCATTGTTACTCATATAAGTTTGTTTAAATATAACTGAGACTCACTTTTTTGTGTGCAAGACTTACTGTTAACATGGCAACATTCAAAGTAAAGACGGTAGGTAACAAATGGCACAGTGGAGGTAGATTTTATCACATCATGACAGCTATATCGAGGTTTAACTCTTTAATTTACAACAATGATTTGCATGAAAGACACAATTTGAATAGCAGGTTTCCTGTTTCACTGAAGACTGAACTTTCGATTGCACACACAGTCTGTAACAGCAGGACCCGACCAGTCACCAGGCCTGATGTCTCTGGTTACCCTTCACTCAGAGTGAACAGTTCACATCTGACACACAAAGACACTCTCGGCTCCCTCAGCGCAGAGTGCAAATGTTTTGCTCTCAAACCAGAATACAGAGTTACCTGACAGGTGAGTGGTGAATGTGACAGCAGACACGTGAAGTAACAAAGCAAAATAAGTCCCAACAAGTGTCAAAACCCTATTAATTATACTGTATGTATCTATGTGTGTAAGTGTGTAATTAGGTTTATGAAATTTCTCATCATTAGGAATTAATCGTACATCCCGTCATTTACTTTCAGGAAGACTGAAACAGACTTTTAGGAAGTCATATGTTGTTCCAGGTACGACGCAGTGATTCAAACAAACAATAAAAAGACTACAGCCATTCTAGCGGCTCTAAGCTAAATGCTGACACATCTTAGTTTAGTGTGTTGGCATGCTAACATTTGCTAAATAGCACTAAACACAAAGTTGAGCTGAGGCTGATAGGGAATGTCATTTGTTTTGCAGGTTTTTGGTGTTAGAATTAGACAAAATAAAATGTCCTGACCTGATGATGATGCAAGATGAAAAGTTTAGGGATCACCAAAGTTATTACAAATCATCTTCAGGGGGGACAGAAATATCTACAAAAAAACTAAAATGTCAACTTCATGGTGGCACTAGAGGAAAAGTCAGGGAACCACCAAAGTCAGTAGGATTCATCCTCTGGGGACCATGAACATCTGTACAAAATGTCATTGTAATACATTCATTAGTTGCTAGATATTCATAGAGCCACACTGCTAGCATGGCTAAAAAGGTAACCAGCAGAGCAGTGTTTGAAGATCTGCAACATGTTCTGACATGACGCTCAAGCTACAGTAGTGATCAGTATTAAATCCAAGCTGCACTGATCATGAGTCAAAACTATTTCCTTTGCTTGAGGGAACCCAAATGTAATGACCTCAGACAGCAACTAAAAAAGAAAAATAACTAAATAATTTTGAGGAAACATAAAAAAAAAATGTTTGTACATGTAAGTGTACTGTATGTTGTTAGGTTTTACATTCCCCATGTGAACAGCGTGGAGGGGTGAACTGCCTTCACACTTCATTTCTATAGAACACACACACACACACACACACACACACACACACACACACACACACACACACACACACACACACACACACACACACACACACACACACACACACACACACACACACACACACACACACACAAACCACGCCCCCCCCCCCATGGTACCTGCCCCAGCCCAACCTCAGCCACACCCAGCAGATCTTTGCACCTCATGGAAAACACACCCTGGAAACTGAACTTTCTGTTGTCTTTTGAAAAATTCACTTTGGTCATAAAGACTATACTTTAACATGAACTGTCTTTTCTGCTCTCACTTTCTGCTGAGACTTGCATACCTGTGAACACCAATCATGCACAATTGTTGCAGCATTTCAATACAGAAGAGTAGGCTTTTCTTGCAGAATCCTCTGGGTGTTTTCCTCTCCTCTAAAGCCACAACCCACTGAAATTGCAGCATTCACTATTGTGTTGTCAGGAATTCTTCTCCCCCTCTTGTACAGGTTTCAAAAGACGATGAATATGACGTGGCAACATTTTATTGTGTGTGTGTTTTCCCCCCTGGCAAAGCCCAGGGCAAAGGACAGGCAGAGATAACAGTGTAAAACATCATGCTTGGCCTATATTTTCATGCAGTGTGGCCATGTTGAATTGTTTGACAAATATAATATGTAAACCAGACAGTGACTCATTTAGCAGACGTGTATGTCCCTCCGCATTCCTGCTATTAAAAATGGCCCAAAAACTTTTCTCTTGAGGCAGGTACGGTTGGCGCCACAGGGTAATGCTCCAACCAGAATTTTAAAAAGGGTTATATAACTGACATTGAGCTGCTGCCTCGGTGAGTATGATCTAGCATCTACCTGCTCCATGTAGTTTGTTGGAACACTAAGGTAGGGAATCACCAGAAGCCCCATGATACCATACTGTCACAATACTTATGTCCTATTACGATAGTATTGCCATTTTAAACATATTGCGATATTCTGCGACATATTGCAATGTATTACTTTTTAATTTACTTTTTTCCAACTTCAAATTTTGATCCCAGAGGAAATCTTTGTCAACATCTGTTTTATATAAAAAAAAATACATGTCTGTTTGTTTATCTCACTTCAATACAACTTTAGCAATTGCTTTTATTTTTTTAATACCAAGAAGTTAAAATCTCATGTGCAATTTATATTATAAAAGATTGATACTTGGTGTCCGTGTATCAAAACGATATTGCCACGGAAAATATGACAATACTATGCTGTATCGATTTTCCCCCCACCCCTAGGGAACACAATGAATTAAGGGACGTGAAGGAATGTCTTAATGCATCAACCAGGTGCACAAGTTTTAGTCACCATATTTATGTGTCCATGCATGTGTAGCTCTACATGAGCACTAGTTCAGCTCCTTAACCTCATCAAATTATCAAATGTGTCATAACAATGGAGTAAACTAATTCACAGCTCTCCTGGAAGCCTTTAATTCCCCCTGTGGGAGTCTCACTGCTGCTCACATAACTACCCCACCTTGACTGACTGTCTGTGGGCCAAGACGACTCAGACTCAATGCGACATCTTTGAACAGACGACACAACAGCTGGTTCTCACGACACCGTCATCTCCCAGGTATCTCTTCAACCATAACCTTTTTAAAGCTGAGTAAGACCTGAAACCCAATCCCACAAAGGGAGGCTTTCACTTCGGTCTGCTATCAGGGAAGTCCATGAAAGCAGCGCTTGTTTGAGCCGGTTACACATTAACCTTTTCTAATGTGCTGGGACACGGCACACAGCGATGCAAGATCGCTGTGGAGGATTCAGCTTCACGTTCATCTGCTAACAAATTCCCTGATGAGCTGACAAGAAACATGTCTACAGGAATGCGCACACACACGCACACACACCAGGTGTATAATGCATGAGTCACTTTGGGGGATTTATGAAATTGGTTCCATTAAAATAAATAAAAGCGAAATTAACTTTTGGTAACCTCTAGAGCTGAAACGATTAGTCGAATAATCAATTTGTCGGACAACAGAAAACCTATTGTTTACTATTTTCTAAATTGGATTAAGTCATTTTTTTTAAAAGGCAAAAGTTCACTGGTGCAGCCTCTTTCGTGTGAATATTATCTGGTTTTATTTGTTTTCTATGATAGTAAGCTGAATATATTTGGGTTTTAAAATGACAAATCTGACAAAGGTCTATGGTGCTGGAGTGGGTGTGGAAGAGGGGCAAAATTTGGAAAATGTTGTCCCCCTGTCTATAATTCCTAATGGCGGGCCTGCTTGTTAGTTAGCTCCATGTTTACAATCTAGGCTATTATGCTTGTGTGGTGTGATTCAAAAACAGCGAAGGAACCATGGAGGGGTTTTAGTTTATATTTGCTACATGGGATAGCCAATATTTGATGCTTAATATCACAGCTCCTCACTGGAGCCCAATCCAAAAACAACCGAACCCAAATGTCGGTCTTATATCAGTTATTTGGAGATAGGCTTACAGGTCTGACAGTAAAATAAGAGCTCCAATTCCCTGTCTATAGCACAAATATGTGGTCAATTATTAGGCTATAAACTCAGCACTATTGTCAGAGTCAGACACCTGTTACCTGTGCCTGTAAACTCGGGAGTGGTTTTAGCTTTAGCAGTCCCTCACTGAGTCAGTGTTGCGTGCTTTTCACACCGAATACGGTCAATGAGCAGAACATAAAGCTGGCCGTTGCAGTTCCTTATGAAAGTGATTAAAGATACGTGTTTGTGTGTACCTGACATGGCGTAGTTTGAGGCTGATCCATTTTGACGCGGAAGTGTGGACTTCTCCGCCAGTCTCATCTGGACCTGCTGTTGGACGCGCCGCGTTCGGGCCATTTCGTCCGACATGATGCCGCCGTTCCCGAGGTGGATCTCAGACGGGAGTCCATAGGTGGTGACCGAGGTGTTGGGCTGTAAAGCGGACAAAAACACGCTCTCTGAGGCCACGACACTCATGGTGAGAAGTAAAGCGAGACGCTAGTAGAGCGTCAGAACAGAAACAGTAGTATGTTGGCAGGTTCTTCGCGCAACTGAAAGTGTGTGAGAGGCGCTCAGAGCGGGCAGAGCTGCAGCAGGAGGTGGAGTTATAGTGAGTCCAGATCACCGTACCTGATATGTCAATGACTCATACAGGTGGTGCTCTTCTTCTTCTTCTTTAAAGTTTTACGGCAGTTGGCATCTTTAACGTTGCCTTACTGCCTCCCACTGGATTTACTCTCTCTCTCATTGACTATTTTTAAAGCCGTCTAATTAGTCCACTCAGAAAACCATTTTCTGCCCTACGCACTTTCTCCACACTCTAACATAAGCCTACTTTTTACTGGCCTCTGCGTGCATATTCTGTATTCCGTAAATAACTCACAGGTGAGCTGCTCCTCTTTTAGATAGAATCAAACCGCTGCTGTTGGTTTGGCCTATTTCATATTTTTATTTTTATTTTACTATTTAGTTTAGCATTTATGGTCACATATCCAACAGAGAAGTAGACCATAACTGGATTTCGAAATGTTTGTGCGGTTTTATAATTAGAAAAAACCTGAAAATGCCCTAAATCTAAATCTCTGTAACAACTTTCTCACTCAGTATTCATTACGTTTCACATTCCCCATTGCATTACCTGTATGGCTGACGACCTGAAAACAATGCACAAAAATGTTTTAACTTAATGTTAAACATGTTTTAAATGTAAATTGAATACATTATAGTTATGTCAACATTAAAATGCAAGCAAAGATCCGTCTCTAGAGGAGTTAAACAGCATGTGGCAGTTTGAATAAACCAAATAACTGTCAATGATTCAATCCTGTCTAACAGCTCGGTGTTTGTGGTCAGTGGAGTCATATTTAA
The DNA here is from genome assembly GCF_010015445.1 of Perca fluviatilis. NCBI lineage: Eukaryota > Metazoa > Chordata > Actinopteri > Perciformes > Percidae > Perca > Perca fluviatilis. The sequence goes on along the minus strand of NC_053119.1, from coordinate 19,051,344 downwards.
AAGAATAATTGGCTTAAATGTGACAGGGCCATTCATTCATTAACACAATGATGCCACATGTCATCCACTGCTGTTTACAGTGGTGGAAAGTAACTAAGTACATATACTTAAGTACTGTACTGAAGTACAATCTTGAGGTACTTTACTCGAGTATTTCCATTTATGCTACTTTATAGGTTACTTCTACTACACTACATTTATTTGACAACATTAGTTACTTCTACCGTTCAGATTCAGATTAATATTAATAATACAACATATAAATGAACTAATACATTAGATGTATTATAATAGATTAACTTAACTTTAAATTAAAGACACCCATCCATATATAAGATAGTTTTAACTAGTACTAGCTGCAACATTAAAGTGATAAACACATTAATGCATTTCTAATTGGAAATGGGCCATTGTGCATAATGAGTACTTTTACTTTTGGCACTTTAAGTTTATTTTGATGTAATACTTTGAGGTACTTTTACTACAAACTTTAGTAGAGTGTTTTCACACAAAAAAACTGTTTTATTTATTAGTTAATTAAACAAGGATACTGCTGTTGCTTTTCAATATGTAATAAGTAGGTTAATACATGTATATCCCTTACGCTTCAGTATGCAGCAGTAGTGAGAGAGCTTTGTCCCTGATGTTTTCACAAATTGGCCTGATAAGTAAGTTCAAGTTCAATCTTGCAAAAGATACTGAGTATGAATGGAGGACTGTCACAAGGTGTGTCACAGGCTTACTCTATTATTAAGGGGGAGCCACACCTTAGTTTTATCTGGTTTGTTTTATTTGAGCAACTTAGCAACTGTGAGTCACTGCAGCCGATATGAAGCGTGGGAGCAGTACATGATACATGATACTTGTCTACCAGTCTGGATGCAGGCTGTAAGGTCAGAAAAAAAGACACTGTTGTAGCAGAATGAACATCTCTAATAAGTAAATTTAAGTAAATAAACATAACTGCTCTAAATGCTTTATTTCCTGACGGCCTTCCTTTGTTTAGGTGCATCTGAGCAGAAAAAGATAAACCGCAGACTGTCTAAAGGTTTTTCAAGTAGCCAATAATTTCCTTCCAAAGCAGATCAAAGGCGATAGGTTTACACTGAAATAGATGCAGAAGGAGATCTGTATAGAAGCATCCTTATCCCTCATCTACCTCAAAAAAAATCCCCTTTCATTTTAGCACCTTTTTCTTTAAACTCCTTCCTAATCTCTTTACACTGACTTCACCTTGGTTGCCACAGCATGTTTGTAAATAGAAACAATCAAACACAGCTTCACACACAGGCGCTATGTCTTAGTGAGTCTGAGACAGTGATAAACGTTCTCAGTGAAATTCAATTTACATTATAATTCAAAAAGCAATTAAATAGATTAATCTGGTGTAAATATTGAAAACAAATCACAGATTTTCGCTTACCATTACCATTGATGCTGTGTTGATTGTAGATGTTCTCATCTCTGGTGAGGTGTACCTGCTCATCTAACAAGGTGATCTGATCTGGTGGGATATTAGAAAGTATTAAAAGTTATAGTCATAGTCACCGCCCAGAAAATAACAATTACCTTTTCCATTGCAGGTAAATGCAGAGCATACACAAAACAAAGAGATGAGTCAAAGTAGATGAGGACACCACAGGGTGTGTGCAGAGGGGCAGGCAAACAGTCTGACAGTAACAGCCAGGACCAGTCCGAAAAGACAAAGTTGAATTAAGCAGTTTAGTTGTGTTTTTGCTTTTCTACCCGAAACTGTTCTGGTGAAGTTTTGTATTATAAGTTTGCACAATACGTTTTATTTATGGTGTGTGATTTCACATCTGTGCAGATTTTCTTCAGGATTTTGCAACACTTTATTGATGAGTCAGAACATCAGAGCAGCTGTTTTACTGAATTCCTAGCCCAGTTCAGAGAAGCAGAGTGACAGCAATCAGCCTAAAGGTTGACTTAGATCAGTGTGTGTGTGTGTGTGCGTGCGTGTGCGTCAGAGAAAGTGATTGCATCAGAGAGCGAGAGTGACACCCTTGCTTGCTCTGCCTATTTCATGCGTCAGGAATCAACTGTCTGTCTGTCTGTGTTAATCTCTGAAACCACACTACATGGCCAACAGTATATGGACATGTTAATATTACCTAAACACCTACAAATTATATAATATAGAGTAAAAATGTTTTTATTTTAAATTCACCCAATACACATTAAAAGAGATACAAACACCTATAGAGGAAATACAGCAGCAGGTTTGGACAGATTATGAGACAATGGGTACAGACATATTAAAGGCCCCCACACCTCAGACTGAAAGAGACGCAAAACAGCCTAAAGGACATAAAGCATTGTTAATAAATCCAATCAGGACATATTTCATGTTTTAAATACTAAATATGTATTCCCTTCGTTTCACAAAAAGTATGATATCCTACATAGTGCGGTAGGAGTCACTGTGGAGTCAGTTTCTTCTTGTTAGACCTCCACATAGACTTATTTGGGATTTGGGTGTATGGTAGTGCTTCATAAAAAGTACAGTCAGCACCATTCACAATTTAAATCAATTGTATTTGTCCATGCTTTACTGCTGTTAATGAAGTAATGCTTCTTTTTCTGTCCCTAATTTCTCTTAAAATTAGGAAGAGTTGAGGGGAAAAAAATCAATGTTAAGTATGTTTTTTTTGAGTAGTTAAACAGGGCACAGAGTCTCCACGACCCCAAACAAGATATTAGGGTAAATACCTTATCCAGCACTCTTGGAGAGAGATCAGAGACAACATGAGTGATGATGAATGATTCTAAGGAGTTGCAGTAATCGAGGCGGGTGGAGATGAAGGTGTGGATCGCTTTCTCCAGGTCAGAGGTACAGAGAACTGATCTGAGTTTCGAGCTGACTAAATCTTTATTTGACAACATGATTTATTTGTTTACCAAACTTCAATGCTAAATCAAACATATGTAATTGATTATTGTAAATAAGTGATTGTTGAACATCTCATTACAAAGCATTGTGGTAATAATATTCTGCTGTAACAGTCTCCACTCTCCTGGGAAGGCTTTCCACCAGATTTCTGAACCTGTGCGCTGCAGGGATTCATTCTCATTCAGCCACAAGATCATCAGTGAGGTCAGGTGCTGAGCTAGGGTGATAAGATAATTTTGGAGGCTGCAGTTTGTGCTGCTTTTGACTTGCGGTGCGTTATACTGAGAGGCGTTTCTAATATTAAGTCCGGCAAAGAAGAAACAGAGAAAACGAGAGGTCTCCTTTTGTGTACCGTGTGTCATTTATGATTTATGATGTTTGATTCTACAAAAAACAAATAAGTAAACATGTTTGAGGTCGGGGGGTGTCCTGAATACACTTTAAACTTCATAAGAGCTGTGTCCTCTGAGGGGAAGGTAAACCTCTTGGCAGAACAAACACTGGGTGGTACTGGGTGTGTCCGCAGCCACAGTACCAGAAATACAAGTCAGTTGAGTTTTTAATGTATTCAAATGTGCTGCAGGGGGAAATTGTGCAGATTGAGCAAGAGGGGTGTTTAGTGCCTATAGGGCACTAGGGGCGTTGATATCACACTGCCCCCTATGGTTACATACGGAAAATACTGCAGGCCTGTGTGAAGGTTTGAAATGAAAGTGAACTATCAGGGGGGAAGACAGAGATTGTTGTACAGATTGAATATCTTACTGTAGAATAGAGAGCTTGTACAGTATGTGTATCACAAACAAATGCAAACTCAGTCCTACATTTAAAACAATCTCACAGTGAAGAATGTCACTGAAAGAACATCAGTGTACAACCTGGGGGCCGGGACCCTTAAGGGGTCACAAGATGAATCTAGTGGGTGACGATATGATTGTAGGAAATAAGAAAAAAAACTCAAACTCACTCTACTTATTTAGATACACAAAATCATTTTTATTGTTTTACTTTTCTCTCATTCATTGATCGCTCTTCTTTTTTTGTTGAAAAATACTACAGTTGTACCTCTTCAGACGTCTAAAAGTTATTCAAATGAAATAATCTAAAAAGTGAAAATCCATCTCTGATTGAACTAATCACAATTTATAGACGTGGAAGAAGAAATTGCTTCATCTTATGGAGTCACAAGCAAAATTAAAGGTTGGGAAATGGTGTAGTGGATTCTCCACCAAAAAAAAAGAAGGGTGACATAATTTATTAGTATTATTAAAACAGGTTGCAGAAGAGGACATCATTATTTATTTAAAGACAGGTTTTTCACAAGTTAATAAAGGAGAGAACGGATGAAGGTGGTTCATTAGGCACAAAGAAGAGACACAGTCGACTGAACAACACGAAGGCTAATTCGTCATCCTGATCATCATTAGAGTAGACAGTACATTACATCAGACCACTGAAACCCTGCTGTTTAAATTATATTATAACACTGTAACACTGCAGCGAGATGCAACACAAACAATTAATCAGGGAATACAGGCACTCTCCTAAGTGTTATTAACATATGACAAGTATATTTACAATTTATACATCCACAGAAACAGCATTTTGACCTCAGAGAGATATTTCACAACATACTGTATGTATAAAAGATTTATATGAAGTGTGAGATAAATAAAGAACGTCTGACTGAGAGAAGCAAAATTATTGTGTAAGAAAGAGTGTTGATGGAATAGCAATATTAAAAACAAGTTGTGTTTTCTAATCTAGAATAAAAAAGAGAGCTAGCCATCTTGTGTTATAATAATAAGGAAGAGAAGCCGATGCATAGAAACACATAATCAAATAATTTGATTATAAGCTGATGTTGCATGTTGGACTCCTAGTATACTCCAGGGCTGTTACGGATCCCACAACAGAGCACCATGGTGAAGATCATCTCGAAGATCTAAAGGGAAAAAGGACAGAACAGCGTAATTCAATACTTTTTTATCGGCTGATAAAAGCTGTTGAGGTTCAGGGAAACGTTCGGCCATGATTTGAGCCTTTTCACACCACAGCGGTGTGAAAAATCCACATTTGAACTTACCATGATAACAGCAACCACCAACGCAGCCAGACCAATCAGGTAGAGCTTCTCCGAGAACAGCTCAATCAGTTTATCGTGACAGCTCTGGGAGGAGGCAGAAATAAAGAGTTAACCATGCCACAGTGATAAATGAGAAGTGTTACTGGATCACATGTAATGGAGAGCTGCGTCTGCTGTCAAAACAAGGGGCTAAATATCAGCTGCTGCTGACCGCAATATTCAGAACTATTAATTATGTAAGATGTATTAGCAACATGAATACTAGAGAGGTGTCGAAAAGGAAAAAAAGTCTTTATAGCTGGTATTAGTAATTTCGGTTAGTTGAGCAACAACACAAAAATGGGTTAATTCTACCCATTACCCATACTGTATAATTGTAAACTGTTCTCTTTTTAAATACATACATGTACATGTATCTATGTGTTACTGATTGTTAATAAAATTGTGTGTGTGTGTGTGTGTGTGTGTGTGTCATATATTGAACATCACTTTGGACAACTAACAATACATTTGTGACAGTCTTGAGGTACATTTTAATAACCTGACAGTCAAAACAGCCCATTGGGTAAAGTTAACCCAGTATTGGTTTTGGTGTGTAGTTACGTTTCTGGAAATTTAATTGAGAAATGGATAAACTAATCAGACAGGAATGTCTGTTTTTGGCTAATCCAGTAAATTAAATATCTGACCTCTATATGCAAATCCAATATTTTCAAAAACAGTCCTACTCATTGATTTAAAACATTGTCCACAATAGCCTAATGCTCCCTGGGATGGTAACGTGTTATCTGTCACTGTATAAATTGTATGTCAAACTAGTTATATTGTCTCACAGGTATATATTGTCATCTTGGCCATACTAATACTAATTAAAATGAATCACAAAAACAATAAAGACTATTAGTTACCATGCGTTTTCATTTTTGACATCCAGTTCCCCTTTTCTTTATGACACTGCTCAATCAAAATATAGTTTCACATTCAGCTGTATTTATTTAGCATTCGGTTCAGTGTTTCAATTAAGTTCAAGTTGAAATTTCATAAACGCTAAAATGTACTGTATGTGTGTCCTTTCTGAAGATGCTAATAAATCATATATTTCCTGTCTATTCTGCAGCCACTGAAATATATTTTAAAGACGGCAGACAATTGCCAACATTTATAAACCAGGTATTGTGTTCCTTCATGTGAATTCCAGTATGAATTTGTGTTTACCTGAGATTTCAGAAAATCATCTGGAGACTTTCTGGGACACAAGGTGCCGACGACTTGTTTGAAGAGAGCGGTGTCGTCTCCTTTACCACAGCAGTCGAGCTGAAGGGGAAACAAAGAAACAAAATTCATGATCAAAATAGATTTCTATCGCTTACACACACATAACAAAACAACTGTAAAGTGATTTTGCATCATGACGTACCGTAGTGTGGAAGACTTCCAGCACCTTGATGGCAGCGTCTTTACTGGGAGTCCCTGAGACGTCCACAGCTTTGATGTACGCGGAGTCATAGAAATTGATCAGTTCTTTGGAGATCTGCATTTCAGTGACACAACAACAAACAGAGCAGGTTCACTGGAGCAGAGGCGGAAAATCAATGTGAACATCAAACATTCAGTGGCAGGCTTGTGTTTTTGTTGCTTACTGTGTCCCTGTTCATGAAACCCCACATTGCTGCAGCCACTTCACAGGCAAAGAGGATCACCAAAAAGAAGAAGAACTAAAGAAAGAAAATAGGTGAAATTATTCATTTATTCAAACCCAAAGTATCAGTAACAGAAAAAGAGTTCCTGAAAGAAGTAAAAAAAAAAAGAGCTACTCACTGTTCCCAACAGGCACTGAGATTCTTGAATGGCACCGTAACAACCGAGGAAGCCCACAAGCATCATCACAGCCCCGACAGCTATCAGTATGTACACACCTATAAACACAGAGACAACAGGAATCTGTCAATCATACATGACAATTTAAAGAAATGTAGTTTGTCGGTGTTGTGTCCTCAGCACCACCAGGGGGCAGCAGTGTCAGAGCAGTGACTTAATTCATTGATCCACATACTGTTTGCTAATGGACTTCCTGCATGTTTCTCTTGCCTTCCCTGTAGGATGACATGACATTATTGACATCCTGGAGATAAACAAATCCCAGATCCTGAGAGAAAGCTGAATCTGTTCAGCTGTCAGGCCAGGAAATGCCTTCCAGGCAACCCCAACCCCCAACCCCCGCAAAACTCCCTCTTACTGACCCCTGACCCCGAGCATTATCCAGGAAACCAGGGGAACCATGTGAATACATATACTGTCTATGGAATACACATACACCACATCTTTGTGTGATTAAACTGATATATGAGTCTAAATGTAAATGAGCAATGTATTAATACATTTTTTGACATTATCCTAGTAATGACAACAATACAGTTTCCTTGACTTTTAATGGCAAACAGGAGTGTGCAACAGGCTCCAGTGCAGGTCAATGAATAGCAATAAAACTCCAATTACAGTACAGGTCTGGATTATGTTTAACGTAGCTGAAAGGAAAATATTCAGGACCTAGAATGAAGTAAATAAATATTGTACCAGCTGTATGGTGAGTTTAATTTAGAGTACAAAGGTGACATTTGACATTTTGACAATGAAGGCATTAATTACTGGCTATTGGAGCTACTGAATAGACCTTGAGGTGAGTTTTTTGTCAGCTGCTGTTTCTCAAAATGTCAGCAATAAATGTGTAGCCTGTATTAGTAGGCCAAAATACAAATTCCTGTAATCCTTTTTCTTTCCATCAGAGTGATTACACGAAGGGTTGGTGCAGCGGAGGTTAGAGGTTGAGTGGCTCCGTTCTAACGGGAGGAGTTAATAAAATCAATATTGCATGTAGGAGATTTCAGAGAAGCTACAGTTTGTTTTGGAATAATCTAATGACTTTAATCCATCCTCATAACTTCAGCAGATCCTCCCAACTCCAACACTAAAACTCCTTAAAAGTAAAATCCTTTTAGCCAGTGGTGGAAGATAACCAAATACATTTACTCAATCACAATGTTGAGGTAATTTTACTTAACTTGAGTATTTTTCAGATTAGGTTTTTACATGATTAAACACGCAATAAGTTTATAAACACAATTACAAAATACATTGTTTAGATTAGACCAGTGGCTCCAAAATTTTTTTGGCCCCTTACAAAAAGGCTAGTTGGGGCCCATTGTCATGTTTCAGAGGTATCTGAGGTTGTTAGCAGTTCCACCAAATAGAGATTTCCACTCTTCACGTCTCAAATAATTTCATTTAAATAATCGAGATTCATTCCCAACCATAGAGTCAGAACCACAGAAATAAACTACCTGACAGTGTGTACAGTAGTGTACTGTTACTTTTACTTAAGTAAAGGATGTGAATATTTTCGTACACCACTGCTGTTAGGAAGATGGTCTGGGAGCAGTCTGTTTCTGGGTTTTCTATTCTTACTCACACACAAACAAAACACACATAGGCTCTAGCCTGACACAGCGATCTAAAAATTACAGACAGACCCGGTAAAAGACAAAGCCTCCAACACCTCACACTGTACCTCATATATCACATACTATCTTTCCCCACTCTCTTTCTCCTGTCTTTCTCAGCTCAACACCCTCCTCCTTTATTCCCCCTCCTCTCTTTCAGGTTTTTGTTGTAGTGAGAAACAGCTACCATGGCCAGTAACCCAGCAATGCGGCAAAGCAGCCATTATTTCCACTGCCTTCCATTACTATGACAACACCCTTTGAGGTTTGAAGGCTATTCAGACTTTAAGGGAGACGGGCAATTTTATACCACCGGGGAAGTTCATTTATTTCTTGTCTCCCAGTGTAATCTCTAGAGGGGGAAAAGGGGAGGTGAAGACAAGCTAAAAGCCCCACTTGGACTTTTTGCATCCAGTATCTTTAAAAAGAGCTGGGAAGTCATGTTTACACTGTCGGAGCATGACACCAATAAACTGAGATGAACACAATCATTTTGTGTGTTAATGGATAAATGGTGAGAGGAGGATTAATTATTAAAAAAATGTCCTCCTGTCATCTTGTTAACAGAAAGAGTTGGAACAAAAAGGGGCAGAGAGAACATCTGACCTGCTGCAGTAAATATACAGTACTAAATTACCCAATATGTTTGTAGCCCATCTTACAGTAGCTTCAAAATGATTCACCATTAAAAGATGATTGAAGAGTTGGCACTGTAAATAGTTCAAGTGTCAATTGTCTGTAAGCAGTGGCATAAGTTTAAAGTAATAGATGGTTTATTATTTATTCACTATCTTGACAAAAGTTAGAAAAGAAGATTGATGCCACTCTCCTGTCTGTACGCTAAATATGAAGCTAGAGCAAGTAGCCAGTTAGCTTAGCATTTGTACTGAAAACAGAAAAACAGCTGGCTTTGTTTTTTCCAAAGCTGCTATAACAAAACCGTTTTTCCCCTTTGTTTTTTGTACAGATTAAACCAACAAGATGTAACATGTTAATTAATGAGCTTTAGAGGTGCTGGTAGGCAGATTGTGACACCTTAGGACAGAGCCAGGGTGGCTGATTCCCCGTTTTCAGTCTTTATGCTAAAGTAAGATGAGCTGTAGCTTCATATTTACAGTTTTTTTCATTTAACTCTTGTCAAGAAAGCGAACAACCACATTTACCCATTAAATGTAAGTTAAAGAGTAGAAATCGGTTGAAGTGTTAGATGACGTGCAGAATATGAAAGCAGTTTGATTTTCAGTTGAAGTGAGAGAGAATCAGAGATGCTGAAGCCCCAGTGGTTTGAACTTTAATAAACAGCTTTCTTAAAGAAACATGGAGCTTTGTTTATAGCCATTTTCATGAGGGAGATGTGTGGGAGAAATTTCCTATAAAGACAAAGCAGTTAAAGTATCAACAGAGCAGGTTTCAGTAGCTGTGAGGGTTCCTTTGTGTATAATGATATACCCATTTTTATCAACTCCTTCCTTCATGTCCTGCTTAGCCAAAATGCAAGCTTCTTGTTTATATCTTTCAGCTATGAAATAATGCAGAAAATCCATTCAGGCCAAGGCTCTGCATTATACATACAGTGTAAAGCAACTGAAACATATTGTGTAAAATCTGTCACATTTACTGTATCTCCTACAGTATGAGAGGCTGGAGCACTAACCAGACCAGACTACTGACAACTGACACCAATTATGATTTCAGGCGCTGGTTAAAAGGCAGGAGATTGTGTATTTTCAGCCTTACATAAATACCACTTTGGTGTGCCAGCATGCTAAAAACATCCACTCCAAACTCTAATTTGAAGGGTAATGTGCAGATGTACAAGGTTATTTGAATTATGCAAGGGCGTATGTTCAAGGGAGGGTAAAAAAAAAAAGGAAACCGTCCCTTGATCTCACTTGGGTGGGCCTCTCTTGCTGCACTGCCTTTAAAATCACGAGTGTGCCATTCCTCTATAAAAAGCATGGGCTCGCATTCGCTCTGTATACTTACTGAGGGGTAAGTATGGGGGAGCAGCAGGAGCCCAAATGTAAATGAATGGGCTCACTAGAGTTCACAACCACAACAAGCCGAAATGACGGACCTTTGAAATGTTTAAATATTCATCATGTATTGTAGGTTTTAGGGCCAATCTGTGGGTTGCTGAGGGCAGGGAAGGAGATATGATTTATGACTTTAGTTCATGCAGTGAGCAAAACTTGAAGCACATATTCCTGAATCTTTGCAATACTTTTACAAAGACATATAGAGAGAATGATGCACTGCATTAATATAAAACTCCTGGAAATCCCTGTGGATCAAATACTTTAAAGAGCAAGCAACAGAAGGCACATGATGGCTTTAATTGTGCACCATGCACAAAGACCAATCAGAGCCCACATATGTTTCAACATCTGTCTGAAACATCTGGCCTCTCTCTTGAAGTCATAAACATGAATATTTATCTGTGTTAGTGAACATCACCTATAGTATGTGGTCATCAGAGTGACAGCTTAGTAAAAACATTGAGGTGTAAAGGCCGGCTGTGCCACTCTTAAGTCACGCTGCGGATATACGCAGGTCCTGTTTCCTGATCTTTTCTCAGAGGTCACACAGCTCCTACTATTTCTGGACTCACATGGTTCCAGCTGAGTGTGAAAGACAGGTATTTTCTGTGAATTTTAGTTAACTCATCAATCTGTTAACAGTGAGTTTCCTGTCATGTGGAGAACAAGGAATGAGGACAGAATAACCAAGGAGTACAAGGGGAAGAATAACTCAAGGAGGACGTACGCTTGTGAGGAAATGTTGGGACACAAGATGATGACCAAGCAACTTACAGGAGGCTAAATTAACAAGAACAAATTAGTAGCCCTGAAATAAATACTTATTTTGTGAAGACTATAGTATATCTCTGTTAAGAGGAGTTGATGTTTATGGTATTTTCTTGCACCCATAGTTTGTTGTTTTGCTGTAGTTGATTGTACTATATCGTAAGCTGTATTTTGTCAAAAATACCCAAAATGAGGCCACTATACTCAATGAACATTTAGCACTGAGGCGTGAAATATGAACAGCTTCCCCAACTATGAAAAATGAATCCAGTGATGTACAGTAATCATAAAAACATGGGGAACTAGTTTTCAAGTCCACTTTCAAACAATGTATGGTGTGATTATGAAGCTATATTGTTGATGGTGTATACTCACTGATATAGAAGGTGCTTGGTGCCTGCTGGCCTTCAAACTGGAGTATGAGGAGGTTGCTTGTTTTACTGTCATGGCGGAGCCACAGAGCCACTCCTAAGATCACACCTCCGGCCAGCTGTCACAAAGAGAAAAGGCTTTTCATTCTTTTTCTTTCATGTTTCTTTACTTTGGTGAATCCCAGGGAGGATCAGAGTAATTTAAAATTTTGGATATTCAAGAGAGATGTTAGCATGAATATTAAAACAAACCTTTAGTTTTTTTTTTACTTTTACAAAAGACCCATCAAGAGAGTGCACAAAGCCTGACTCTCCTGAGATCAAATCAGTGTCCAAACCTTCTTGCTAATGTCTCTCTGTTCAGCTTCTGCGTGAGGCTGTGAACTGTCCGCTGTCCTGTAGTGATGAAAGGACATCCTGACACCTCAGTGACCTATGGCACAGACCACGTCCTCACCACATTGTTTAAAGCCAACTCAAGAACTTTGTTGTTCAACTTTGTCTGCCTTGATCTCTTCTCTATATACTAAAGCAGAAATACCCTGATAAAAGTGTTATCATGTAAAAGCTAACGGAGCGTAACTACTGAAGGATCAATGCAACTTCTTGTTCACATGCGGACGCTCTTTTTTTCTATGCCAGTGTTTATATTAAGATATCTGCACATTAAGAGCCATGACTGCACTCTATTGTTCTTCAAGAAACAGGAAACTAAATCCTCAACATGAAAAATAGCAAAACTTTTCACAATGACAGGCAAAACCAACAGAGGAAACACTCCATCAAGTGCGGAGTGTTCAGGATGTGGTGACTTATCTAAAAAAAAGGTGACTAAATGGGAATTCACAAACAAGCAGAGATCAATTCTGACTGGGCAAGGCCACGGGTGTACACGTAAAGTGGACGGCACATCTGCAGGAAATTTGATATGATGTAATGAAGTGTAAAATGCAGACAGCTGGAACTACTGTGGCAAGTATTACTGAAAAAACTTTTCAGAAAACAAGACAGTCAGTTCCGTTTGAAGGGTGAATGTAAAACAAATGAATAATAAAAAGTGCACCATCAGATGAGGTGTTTCCTGAGCTCTTTAAATGTTCAAAGGCAGAAAATGCTACAGTCTGGTGACCAGGTAGGAACAAAGGAAATGTCAGAGAGAAAACAGCTTTCCCCTCCCCCAGAAACTCTATTAGCCCTGTTCAATCTCTCTCTCCCTTTTTATGTGTGTTTGATCTGCGGAGAACCAGACTCCTTGAAAAAACAAGAAATCATTCAGGTGGGACAATTCTGTTCAGCTTTCCATCAGAAACAACTTTAGAAATCAGACCTTCCTGTCTGGAGTATTTGAATAATATGAACACAAGTTAATTCAATGAAATGATAGATCTAAAGCATAGTTAATTTGAGAGACATGCTGGAGGAAACAAACAGTATTATCCCAGTGAGTAGACTGAAGCCCACCCAGTCTGAAGTGCTCCCTCAGCCACTGGTGCTCGGCCATGCAGAAAATAACTGTTGATGAAGAGCATTTCAACTCCTGCCTTGACAAGGTTTAGTGTGCTTTGATGCTGCTCTCCTATCAATGGCAGAACAGCGTAATTAATACAGCAGAGCGGGAAAACTGTGCAGGATTTATCATTAACTTTAAGCCCTGAGCTACACAGATGTGCAAACGTGCAGCCTCTTATATCAAACAACAAGAGAGAACGTTTTAAGAAAACAGGAGTTAGGCTACTCAAAGAGCAAAGGCGCAAATTCAAAAGCAACTTCAGAGTAAAATATATGTTCAACTCACCCAGAAAATAAAATTAAAGAAAAATAACATATATTTAATGCATTTCGTGCAGCCCGCAACAACCATGTTGCCAGATTGTATCAGCTCGTCCTTTTGCCCAAATCAAACACTATGTGAGGTCAGTCTACTGTCCCGGATCATACAGTCTCTGCCAGACTCTATCAGGCCAGTTGGGGTATAGGCGCATCTATGCTGCAAACTCCTCCTTTATAATCCAGTGTTAAAACCGAGACGGAGAACTGCCCACCAAGTGAAGCGTATAGGAGAAAAAGAAGGCTGAGGGAACAACAAGCTCCCCATCCGCAAGAGCGAACATAGAGAGCCCCACTTCCTCTGCAAGTTTAAAAATGGGTTAGGCTATGGTCAGATGAAATGTAGGACAGACACCCCCATGTTTTTTCTGAGGTAAAGAAGTAGGAAGGAAGGAAGTAGGCCTACAATCCACAATCTTTTAATAATAAATCCTGTTTAGTATAGGCCTACGTTTTATTTTACATGAGAAAATGTACAAAATAAGCTATAAAAATGGCAATGTTAAGAAATCCTTCATCTGCACCGAAAACTAAAAGTTTATGGCCTAATTTTCCATATTACAAACATAGCAGATAACATAAAGGAGAACAAAAAGTGAGCAATGGCGCCCTCTGTTGGTACATTAAACACAGGTGGGGGCTAATTATAGCCTACAGATCAAGCGCAGCACATTAGAGTTGCGCAAAAATAATAAAAATATCTCCACAGTGAGTGCAGCAACACACGCATAGGCTACAGACCGTCAACAACAGGTTGAATCTTACATCCGTAAATCAGGGAGCTGTAAGAAGGTATATGATCAGACTCTTTCTGATGGTATATGGGCGGATCTGCGCGTTCATAGCTCCAGGTCACACTTTCTCCAGCCAGCAGTGCATGAAGACGAGTCCCTCCTGACTGTTACAGCCGCTAACCGACCATAACCCTCCGAGCGACGACGTTAACTGAGGAAACATGTGCAGCGATGACAATTTCAACAGCTTTAAATGGAGAACTTGACGGCGTGTTTTAACACACGCAGGGTCCATGGGCATGCTCCATCTGATCTGAGAGGAGAGCTGGGCACGGTGTGAATAACAGGCAGCTTGGGCGTTTTTGACGAGGTTTGCCCCCCTTTCATCTCCGGCTTTCTTTTTCTTTAACTACGCAGCTCAGAAAGCAGCATTTTCCTCCCTTCAAATAGACTGTGTGTTTTCTTCTCAGCTATGCATGAAGGAAAGGGAAAGTTCCTGAACAGGAGAGCATCTCTGCGCTGAGACAAAGAGCTGCTGCACAGCGTGTCGTTAAACGCAGAGAGGGAGCGGGAAGAGCGTCGGTGTGAAGTAGGTGAGTCTGTAGGCAGCAACAGAGGAGGAAGTGAACGCAGCGCCGAGTCTCCATCAGGAGCTGCCGGACAGGCGCTGTCCGCTCAGCACCACCGCAGTCACCTTGCTGTGAAAGTCACAAACCTACTCAGGACTGATCTGATCAATTACCGCAACTTGGGAGTCCAATGAGCTGGATTTATTCTGCTGTTGGGTGGGGGGGATTTGTCAGCGTTTGTCCCTTTATCACGACATCTTGGATTTACAGACGATGTGACGTCCATTCCTAATGTAATGCCATTGGCTGCAATCATTTTGGATTTCGATTAGATACCCTCCAGTGAGTCTGGCAGCTATAAGCGTTAATGATCCTCCAGTTGCATGACAGGTGCTTGTTGAAAACACAGGGTTTAGAGTGAATGTAGCCTAATGCGTGTCAAGCAGCCCCGATTTCTTTCATAGTTGGTGATAAACGACAGGTTGTTTTGTGCGCTGCTTCGTTTATGTAATTGTTTCCTTCAGTGTAATCACTGCTGTGCATGGTTGCACGGGGCGCCTAGACTTGCCTTTGCGATGAAGGGAACTTATTGGAGAAATGCCTAAGGGACGCAATGGGCCTGAGCGACGACAAGGATCGCATTGTGATAAACGTGGGAGGGATCAGACATCAGACATACCGCAGCACCCTGCGCACTCTACCTGGCACTCGCTTGTCCTGGTTGGCCGAGCCTGATGCACCCAACCACTTTGACTATGATGCCAAGATCGAGGAATTTTTCTTCGACCGCCACCCTGGCGTGTTTGCACACATCCTCAATTACTACAGGACAGGTAAACTGCACTGCCCGGCTGATGTCTGCGGACCCCTCTATGAGGAGGAACTGGCCTTCTGGGGCATTGATGAGACAGACGTGGAGCCATGCTGCTGGATGACCTATCGTCAGCACCGGGAGGCAGAGGAGGCCCTTGATAGTTTCGGCGGGGGGGGCCTGTTAGACCTGGTGAACGATGATGCGGAGCCGGAGCTGGAACATGCTGCCGAGGATGATGTGGATGAAATGACAAGGAGGCTGGCGCAGGGAGACACTCATGATGCCAGGAGTGGAAGCCTGTGGAGCCGGTGGCAGAAACATGTCTGGGCTCTGTTTGAGGACCCTTACTCCACTAAATATGCAAGGGTGAGTTGCTTGCTCTAAGATGTTTAAACTGATTGAAGAGATATCTGCACATTTATATACATGATTCAACAATGGACAGGCAAGTAAAAAACACCTGTGCACATTCTGATGGGAGAAGCTCCACCTCTTGGGAATTGTAGTACTGAATTGAGTACCATGAGGTATACAAATGGAAGCCACACTTATTAAAATGCAAAAAGGGGTGGAACACAGTGAAAAAACCTATACAATCGGGAAGCACCTCATGCAATTTCATCACATAGTAAATAGGGCTTTGAGAGGGATCAGGCTTGAGCCATCATTAATCAGAGATTCCAGCTATAAGAAAAACAAGCATCTCAAAACAAAAAAAGAACAGAAGACATTGGAGGGGTATCAGTCAAGAGCCATCATAAACTATAGCTCCAAATGTTACATAGAACTTAAGAAAACATCTTGGCCTACAGCATAACATACTAAATCCTTGTTGAGGCCCTATATATATATATATATATATATATATATATATATATTTTTTTTTAAAGATTATTTATTTGGGCTTTTCCACCTTTATTTTGACAGGACAGCTAGGTGAGAAAGGGGAGAGGGGGGGGAAGACATGCAGGAAATTGTCACAGGTCAGATTCGAACCCTGGACCTCTGCATCGAGGAATAAACCTCTATGTGCATGTACATCATGCTCTACCCACTGATCCAACCCGGCCACCCGTAGGATGATATCAGAATCAGAATCAGAATCAGAAATACTTTAATAATCCCAGGGGGAAATTAAATTATTTTCGTTACCACTCCAGGTATACAAACAACAAATAAAAACAACATATATTATCAATAATTTAAACATATATAATAAAAACAAATATACAGTAAGTATTTAAAGTGTCAATCCAAAAAAAACTCCCTTTTTTAAGCATATCTTTCTTTTCATATCTCCCCCTCTTGGCAATTCAATGTGTTAAAGTCTAAGATGTTTGCCATGGTTTTGTTATTCTTATTTAACTTAAGATCTGAAACCTCATTAGTAATAATCGTGGGAACAATATCAGCTAAAAACACACGTTTCATTGCTGGTATGAAACAGTCAAAGCTGCATGAACAGGAATTTAGTTGTAAATGTGTCTGCCTTTGCCCCCTGATGGCGAAACAAAGATTGATGGCTATGGGAGGTTTAAAGAGGCTTTTGATTACCTTGAAATTGCCCTCCCAGGGGTCTCCACAGCAGCAACGTGACTGTAAAAAAATCAACCAAAGACCTCATATGTCAAAATAATTTACATGCAAATCATTACAGCCATCCTTCTCTAGACTGCAGGAGAAGAAAAATAGTGATGATGGCTCTCATCTCAGTCTTTGGATTGATATTTTCAGTTCACAAGAATCCATGAGTAGGCTGGCTCTTTGGTTTAATAGGTCAGATACACAAAGGAAACCAGATCTTTGGCACCACCAGGAGTTTAGTGGCAGACCTCCAGACAAAAATTGGGTTGCTGTTCGAGGTGACATTTTGGGCACTTTTCCATCTGGGCATAATGCCTTTTAATTGTGACAATGAAATGACTTTACACCTTCTGATTTGTTCTTTTTTTTTGACCAGCTGTAACACTGATTGGCGTAATTAGTTACCAGGCCCCATCCAGCAAGTGTAAACTATATTGAAATGTTCTCACTCTTACAGCAGGCATTAGTGAAAGAGGTTTAACCAACACACACATGCACACTTCTTTCACATTTCACTTGCTGCATGCAGGGACATTTCCCAAAGCAGAAAACTCCTCAGATGTGTCCCACATTTATCAGTGAGCAAGACAAAGCACAGAGCGAAGATTGACAGAGCTCTACCAAGACTGGCAAGAAGATTAATTAGATGTGAGCATCAGAGTTAATTACAGACTCTATTCACAGTGGATACATCAGTGGAAACCCTTGTCAATGCATAGCACTGTAGGCCTGTGGTTTGCCAGCAACAGTGAGATTCAGCCAATAAGGAGCAAACGATCTTCGCCTGTCATCCTCTCTCCAGGCCACACTGTTCCTAACTGTCACATAGGCACATAATTTACTGAAAGGCGGTCTGATTAGATGCAGTGTTTGTTTAACAGTTTGAAGGGTGGGATGTTCAGAGGGCTGAGCGAGCCAGTGTGTCAGGAGGCATGAAAGTAGCTTGTAAGAACGAGGCCTTATCGCACTAAAGCATGCTGGTAGTGATGGTGATGATTCTTTACCAATTCTCTTGCTAATGGACATTCATACGCGGGCCAAAATGACAAGAGCACCTGTCAGTTAGGATTTTGTTCATCATTGAGATAGCTGACAAATATTTTCTCGATTAATTGAAAAAGGAAAAATGCCCATCACAACTTTCTTAAACGCTTGTTGACATATTCAAACAGCTTGTTTTTTTGTCAGTCCAAAAATCCAAAAGCCAAAGAGATTCAGTTTACAATTATAGAAAACTAAGAAAATATGCAATAATTATCAATTTATTATGAAGAGACAGTTGACAAAATTGTTGTTAATAAATTTTTTGTTGAACTAATCGATTGACTCATCGTTTCAGATCCACTGTCAATAACCTCAAATATCGTTTCATACTGATATGAGGTGTTGACAGGATCGGATTAATTCACTGTGTGAATAACCTGTTTGAGGTGATTTAGTTAAACTTAGTGCACCATTTAAATTTAGAAACACGTGGACAAGACACTCCCAAATAAATCTGCAATTAATGAAATAAGCACATAGCAGCTGTCAATAAATCTTTTGGGACCCCTGAAAGTCTGGGAGGCCCAGGGCAGTTCCACCGCTTTACCCAGTTTGTAATCCAGCCTTTGCTGTTCATTCCAATCTGTTATTTTTTGCGATTGTAGTTTTCAGTGTGGTTGAATTGGATTGGTTTATATTCTAGGGTGTACCTGTTATTTTGTACAGTACATACTGTAGAGGGGGTGGACAAAACAACAATATTATGTAATCCAATACAATATCACATATACTGTACTAATGCCTCAAAAAATGACACATAATATCTCTTACACTGTAACAACAAAAGCTTAACATTAGCTTGACAAAGGGACATTTTGTATCTGATTGCATTAAAATGCAAAGTGTGCTTTTAGTCCACACTCTATTTGTATGTTTAAAAATGATGGACATTATGTACTGAATTTAAAGAGAATAAAAAAAAACACAAATCCATTAACATGCCATATTAAAGTGTGTATATTGCAATGAGTTTCCATCTTCATCCAAACGGATGTGTGTCCTCTTTGCTCAGTGTGAGTCGTCTCTCTGAACAGAGGACAGTCCTGCTGACAGAACAGGAGTAAGCGTGCTGTTGTCTCTGCTAATGCACAGTTTCCCTCCAGACTGCCACACTAACATGGAGAAGAAGCAGACATTTAGAAGCAGCAGTGATTTCCTCAGCGCAATGCAATGAATTGCCAGTGATGAGATGTTATGATGAGGGCCTGTTTCCCATCTCGTGCTGCATGCCTGCCTTACTGACAAACTGTGAATGGACTTAACTCTGACTAAGATGGCGTGTTTACTTTGCTTAGTGAACTAAATATTTAAGATGCTCTCATGCCTAGACATGCCCCGCTCCAACTAACCTTCTCCCTGATGCTACACCTCACTGCTACTTAACAAGGCTGTGCATTAGTTTGAGCAGCACTACAGAGCCTCAATTACTCTTATAAAGACATCTTCAAGCATGAACAGCTATTGATAATTTTTTGCCATTCATAGTATGATTAAGTACCTATCCACTCTTCCTCTGAATCTTTGTCCACCACCTCTGATCTATTGGCCTCTGATTACCATTGAAGATATAGTAGTGTTTTACCATTCCAACTACAGCAAACAAATACTGTAAATCACCACAGTATCGTCAGAGCAGGATAACATTAGGACAGGGTTGCAATCAATACCCAGTAGAGAAAACTGTATCTGTCACACCCATGTAGTATGCATCAGACATATCAGAGCCTAAATGTGATGAAATGGGATCATCTAATCAATACATAATGAAGCCTAAAGTACACGTTTGCCATTAAGGGAAATATAGGTTTCTCATACACGTCTGTCATCAGCTCAGCAAGCCTCTCAGCTTACTACAATTCCCAAGAGTTGATCATCATGGATAGTATGACCTTGAATAGGGAAAACCTATTGTAGGGATGGTGCTGAAGGGAAAAGCCCCAGCTAATTTCAGTCATGTGGTTTAATGTCCCGCATCCTGCTGCTGGCTCTTAGTAATTCTAATGTATCCTTGAAAATGCCATGACCTTGGAGATACAGCAGTGGGAATAGAAGCGAGAACGGCTGGCTTGCATTGATTGTCACTTTTACAGTGACGCTTTTGAATCAAGACACGTAGAGAGCGAGAGTGAGGAAGGGGGGAGTGAGAGAGTGTGTCAATGCCATTTTCACTGTCAAACCAGACGGCACTGTCTCTGATAATAGATTGAATTGCATTGTGTCGTGCTAAGAATGGCTGCTGGGTGTTGAGCTTGATTACACTGCATGAATTTCTGTGCTCCTCTCTGTCCTTCTTCCCCCTCCTCTCTTCCCTCTATTTCTGCTTCTGCACCCTATATATATTTCCTGCTCAGTGGGTTGCTCTGGCCTCGCTGTTCTTCATTCTGGTGTCCATCACCACCTTCTGTCTGGAGACCCACGAGGCCTTCAACCCCATCATCAACCGCACCGAGGTGGAGGTGGTGGACAACGTCACAGTGGTGCGCACCTACCAGGAGACTGAGACTGCGGTCTACCTCACCTACATTGAAGGCGTGTGTGTGGTGTGGTTCACTTTTGAATTTCTAATGCGAATAACTTTCTGCCCAAATAAATGTGACTTCATTCGGAACGCCCTGAATATCATCGACTTTGTGGCCATCCTGCCCTTCTACCTGGAGGTCGGCCTCAGCGGGCTCTCCTCCAAGGCAGCTAAGGACGTGCTGGGTTTTCTGAGGGTTGTCCGCTTTGTGCGGATCCTGCGTATCTTCAAGCTGACCCGTCACTTTGTGGGACTGAGGGTGCTGGGCCACACATTGAGGGCCAGCACCAACGAGTTCCTGCTTCTCATCATCTTCCTCGCCCTCGGTGTCCTCATCTTTGCTACTATGATCTACTACGCTGAACGGATTGGAGCTAACCCCAACGACCCTCGAGCCAGTGATCACACACACTTCAAGAACATCCCAATTGGATTCTGGTGGGCTGTGGTGACCATGACGACCCTCGGCTATGGAGACATGTACCCTCAGACGACCTCTGGTATGCTGGTCGGAGCCCTGTGTGCCCTGGCAGGTGTGCTGACCATCGCCATGCCTGTCCCTGTGATTGTCAACAACTTTGGAATGTATTACTCTCTGGCCATGGCAAAACAGAAACTACCAAAGAAAAAGAATAAGCATATCCCTCGGGCACCCCAACCAGGTTCTCCAAACTTCTGTAAGTCAAGCATGAGCTCCCAACAACCGAGCCCCATACCCCATGACGACGTTTTCGAGATAAAGTTTCAAGGTAAGAAAGAAAGATGATGTATACTCTGATAAACTGTTGTCTCATCACTTCTCTGTCCTCCTGAAGCAGCCACATCACCAGATTTTTCATTGTTTGTCTGTTCCCACACTTTAATCAGCGGATGATTCAGGCATGAGATTAAACAAATGAGTTTTCCACCGAAAACAATCAATAACATATGTGATGAAAAGCACGTTTTACTCTGAATAGGAGAATAGAGGTTTTGAGGCAGACCGTGAGTTAAGCTATTGATTTTGCACTTCTTAATGGAGTGATTCACTCCTCCTCTCTCTTAAGACTTACTGAGAGTCTGTAATAATCATGTATTTGTGATGTTAAGAACATGCAAGTAGACGCAGGAGTCACTTGATTTCCTCTTGAATTCCTTTGGCGGCACTAGAGCAAAGATAAAGTGACCTGATACAGTTTGTGCTTGAAAATATATAGAACAACAGCGCGCAAAGCAAACATTAGACAGCAGCCAAACCGTATTATTGCACTTGTTAAACCCTGTGTGCATCCAGGTAGTAGAACGTGAAAACTGAAGATAGATTAAAAATGTGGCACTTCAATTCTGATAAAAGCTGTTATATGAAACCAGATTTTTTTCTTTGTTGTTTTCTTACAAGATTCCAAGCTGAACGGTGAAGCAGCTAACGCTGCGCTGGCCAACGAAGATTGCCCTCATATAGACCAGGCCATATCTCCAGAGGAAATCTTCAGCCCCAGCGAGAGAGAGCGGCCCTGCTTCCTAGTCACCACTGCTGAACGCCCCAACCACACAGGGGGCAGAGTGAGGAGGGGTACGTACAGTAACAGCCAATCACAGGCCCCTGTAAGACACTGACACCCTGTAGACGGTAGAGACAGGACACGCTCTTTTTTCCCTCTTTGCTGAGTGCTATGCCTCAGTTTTTCACAGGCACACAACACACCACACGCACACACACACACACACACACACACACACACACACACACACACACACACACACACACACACACACACACACACACACACAAACAAACCTCTTATTACACACTTTCACAGCAGCTGCTTCTCCTCAATCATCCCTTTGGGATTTGCATATATTTCAAGTCACACTAACGCCAAGCACAATCACCACAAATGTCAATAATAATTGTCCACATCTACATAATATATTTTTTGATACCATGCATAATGTAATACCCCTATTTATTTACCAGTAAGAAAGCTATTTTCAAGATTTATATGGTCTAGAATGTGTTGTATTACATGCCTAAGAAAATATTTATGTGCTATGTGTGTACCACGTATGTATTTGTCTTCTAATGATAAATACCATGCAGGACCCTGACTTATGAGTACATTGCTCTTGACCACAACGGTGCATGAAGTGTCTTGCTGAGGGGTGCTATCAGTATGGTGAAGGAGCACAACACAAATGGAGGAAGTCTAATGTCAAATATTATTAATGTTATATAGAGCCAAATTCTAATTTACTGATTTCTACACTTTAATACCAGGGTTAAAGCCTTTGTGTTTATTTTATTTATTTAGTATTAATCTACAAATAATTCCTCTAAAAAAGTGACGTTAGTCTGTGAGTGCAGCCATCATATCAACAGTTAATAGCGTACAGTATGAAATTCTACCTGTAGCTGAGAATACAATCCCTGCCTGAGGTGCCTACCTTTTTGAGTCTTTTGTAGTGTTATACTCCAAACCATTCCAGTACCACCCGGTGCATGCTGTTGTACTCCTGATACACTCAATGCATGGAGAATAATCTGTCTCAAAGTCTGTGTTGACCTGTTTCTTTGGAGACAAAAACAAGAAAGCAACAGGTGTAGTATTACCAGTGAGAAACAACCAAAACATTTGTTATGGATTCAGTGCTGCAGTGTACTCAGAACGTTCTCTGTTTTTCAACTGAAGGTTATGAAAAGCCTTGGAGCCTTAACAGCATGTCTGGCATGAGCGGGGATGCCTCTGGAGTGTCCTCAGTGTCCGCCCTGCCCTGCAGCCCACCTTGTCTAATGCAGCACTCACATTCCCCCATCCCATCCATTATGTAGCATGGTTGAGTAGCAGACACAATGCCATTGGAAGGCCAGTCCACACTTCTTACCTATCAAGTTATGTTTTTACACTTGTCTTCACTCTTGTTTTTTTCATTTTTATTTCATTCTTTTTCTGGAAAACTGTATCTTAACTGTGTCTTATACTCAAGCTTACCCAAGTGTTCTCCTTGGGTGTGTAATCATATCCTAGACTAGAAAACATTGGCACTTGCCACTCTGCATGGGTCACCTCAGTTGCAGACAAATCACTGTTCTACTTCTACCACAGGCTAAACTCACTCTTTCCCTTTACATCATTGCCTGTTGCTCTGTTGCTTTTGATCTCGCATATTCTTCGACCAATAACTTTTATCTCATCTGCTTTTTACAATTTTGTGAAAGAAACTTTCATAAGATGTAACCCCTGCTAATAATATTCTGAACATTACTAATACATGGCTCTGAACGTATCCAAAAGGTACCGTTGCCAGCTGTTAAGGGAAATCCTCTTAAGTGCTTTGTATGTTGCAAAGTAGAAACGTTATCATTCTGAAAGTGCAATCCAAACGAGGCTCAATGTTATCTGTGCCCATTAAAAAAAACAAAATTGAACATGATGTTCAATGCAATATGAAGATGGTGACAATTCCTATGCTACTAGTGATGAATACATTTAATGTCAACAGAAAAACTGTTGTGTTCCTTTGCATGCACTGCATGATAAATTATGTTCAAGAAGAAGCTAACTGTATTGCAGTACCTGTAAGAAAAGAAAATAATTTTTTTCTTTCAAAAGCTTTTAAAGCTTTGTCATTTTTAATGCATTTTGAGACAGCTTTAGAAGAGACTCAGTCATAGCAGAGATTTTTATGTAGCCGCCATTCTTTGCCTTTCCCCAAATTCATATATTGATTTTCTTGTATTCATTTGACTGGGGCCTCCAACTAGAATAGTGTGATTTGACTTGAACAATATGTCATAAAGCCAACTAATGCTGTTATGAGCATAAATAGTTTTATACAGATATATTTAATGGTAGTTATTAGTTTTTAAACAGTATCCGTAGTCTGCAGCAACTTCTATTACTGCTGCAATGCCTAAATTAAGGCAAGGCTCATGAATTATAAAACAACGGTGCCTTCATACCTGGTGAGTCAAAGGAAAAGCAAGTAATAAATTGAAATATTACATAAGTGCTCCCAGTGTAGCATCAATACACTTTATAATGTTTATACCATGCTCATAACAGTGTAACAAAAGCTTTATTTTATAGGGTGCACCTTGTACCTTTTGCACCACCCTCGTACTCTTAATCACAGTAAATTGGTTATTATTGTTACATAAGATAACACATACTAGGATCTAACACTTAAGGGGATACAGAGCTCCATGCAGAAAAAATAACTAACTTTATAGTCCCCATCTGAAAAAAATGTTTGTATGATAAAGCACAAATTATTAAAGGGGACCAGGCAACTACAGAGCCAAAACATATTGAGTTACTAGAAATGTCACGATGACTAAGGTAGTATGTATGTCTATTGATTTAAAACATCAATACTGTTACTGTTAAATGTATTGATGCTGTCCCAATAATTATGCACAAGTTTTTCAGGGCACTTTAACAAATGTTATGTTGACAAATCAGCGAAGGGTGATTTCTAGAAGAAGATATAAGTATAGCAACTCATCTACGTTTTGTCTTTATTCTGAATGAGCAGAGTTTTACATTTCGAGTCATGTCTCTTGTGGTAATTAATGGACGTTATATATTTAAGAAAAAAAAAACCTTGTGAAGATTTGATGTAGAGATGCAGGTGAATTATATGCTCATGCAAATCAAGTAAAAAAAAAAGTACAATACGACACAGCATGGGATAGGGGTCTACTTGGGGGAAAGGTAAATGCATGTATTTTCCATTTATGCAACAGAAAAGTATTATATAATATATGTAAATACAAGTCCTTGCATGAAATAAATTTTATACACAACGAGTGTTTAGACTCCGTTTTTATTCAACAGCACATGCATACATACAACTTTCCTTTCCCACTGGCTCACAGCTAGTGCTTTCAACTGCTGTTTGACCCTCTGTTTACCTGTGTCCGGGTCAAAGAGAGCATAACATACAAGGTGACTGTGAGAGCATGACACAAAGTATACAAACGCATGACAATGACCGAACTACTGTA
The DNA here is from genome assembly GCF_010015445.1 of Perca fluviatilis. Lineage (NCBI taxonomy): Eukaryota > Metazoa > Chordata > Actinopteri > Perciformes > Percidae > Perca > Perca fluviatilis. The sequence continues at coordinate 19,025,595 of NC_053119.1, read as the reverse complement.
CATCAACCTGTTAAACGCAGCATGACTGGGCATGTTTATTAACCAACTCAGAGTCTAACCTCTGCACACAGACAGTACACCGTTGTCTGATGCCTTGGCTAAGCATGGGAAATACATGGTAAACCTGTCGTTTACTATGAGGAACTAACGGAGCACATTTTCTTTACTCTCCAAGCTTGTGTCATGTCTCATCTCTCGCAGAAGTATCTATCATCGCCATCATTTCCACCATTATACATAATTTGTGTAATAATTTATTTTTGTTATTGTTTTTTTATATGTTTATAGAGACCCAGCGACAGCACCGGAGCAGACAACCAACAGAGTCAGTTTGTGTTATGAACCATGGTGTCCCAACCACTATGTGTATGACCCATAATGGCCCATCACCCACCTGATAGTGCTGTAAACATTGTTGTGTGTATTACTTAGTCTTTTTAAATGGGTGTGTGGGACAGTGACAACCTGTACATCACAAACTCAGCATAGATGTAGCACTGAGGAAGTTTTGTTGTCAAGCCTTATGTAGCTCAGTATCTGTGACTGGTTACTGTGTTGTAATTTGTGTGCCTATTTTTGGTGTGTGCCAGTGCTGTAAATACGCTTTTTTGTGTGCCGATGTTTTGTGTACCAATGTTTTTGAATGATCATCAAATATATGTGTGCTTCTTCTGTTGAAAGAAAAAAAAATGTTGCTCCGATTTTAATCACCCAGCAAAAAAATCTCTCACCTGTCAGCCAGACTTAACAGTTAAAAACAAATCGTTAACTGTGCACTGTCACCGTCACATCTTTGTATACTTTTGCACTGTTTTGCACCACTGAACCTTTAACATTCCTTTGATATTTTTTCAGGCATGAGAGAGATAACATCCACAAAAAAAATGAAAAAAGGTCATACTTGAAAAAACAAAAAAGGAAACACCACTCTTACCTTAACTCTTACTTAATGAGGCATTAAAATGGCAAAGTGTGCTGTTAAGAGTAAATAATTGTTTGGTGAGTCAAATCTTAAATGCGGTTATTCAGAAAAGAATGCTAGATATTTAACATTCATTAAATGTTGATATATATTTATATGTAGCTTCACTTTGATTAACAAAGACAGCTTATATATAAAATACATTGACTCATATACCAGCTCAAACATTCATAATTATTCTGTAGTACATTTTAATTTCTGCACACATGCAAATTGGCATAGTATGCAATACTAACCATTGCCAAAACATAACACACATACTGGACAAGTGCCTCTGTTATGCAAATTCTTCTTACCATTCAGGAGTATAGCTTAACCTAACATGATGAATTAATGTACATTTAATTTGACATTAGTCATCTGTCACCAGCCATTGAAAACAAGTCAGTTAGATACTCAAAAAGCACAAAAGATACAATAAGGACCCCCATACGGATCAGTTTCTAAAGGCAAGCAATGAGCATACCTAATTAAAAACCTAGAGGAAGGCCATTGAGTACAGAGAACAGCTTCATTTTTGTGTGGATAAGTAAGTGAAAAGGGACCACCTTTTTACCAAACAACTGCAAACACACTGCCAACAACCTACTGAGATCTGTTACAGATCAGGTACAGCAGATCTGAATCTGCCAATAGAGCTGAGAACAAATGGGGGGACAGTGTGCTAATCGTTGTCCGACACGGAACAATAACAGCAGCTGTTATTAAACGGATCAATAACACAACTAAGAGGCAACTAATGTGCCGTTTAGTGAGACTTGAGAGTGTATGTTTTGAACACCTTGCATTTTGTGGTTAGTTATCTCAATAAGGTGTTCAGTGATCGTTTTGATTGGTTTGTTGTCTTTTTTGACCGATACAGTTCAGGCTTGTACAATAAATAGTGATAAATAAAAGAAAACACAGAAATGATCATTTTCAACGAGTGTTGATTTATTTTTCAAACTAATCCAGATATAAGCACATTAATTCAACTTTTATTAATGCATAAATCAGTGATATGTTTTTTTATATTTATAATTTGCATAAATCATAAGGATAAAATAAAAACTTTTTTAACCATTGAGTCCTGCCATTGCCCTTGACCATAACACTGGCTTCAGACCTGCAGTTGGTCCCTGCATGCTGCACTGCGGCCACCTAAAGCTCATAAATATGTAGATTGGGTCAAATGCAGTGGACAAATTTCTCCCAAGAGGGATTAATAAAGCAGAGAGTATGAAAGTGGTGGAAATAAGACAAACGGAATATCAAAGAATATGACAGACTGCCAAGAATATAAATAAGTGATGGAGAGTTGCCAAAGAAAAAATACTGCACTCACTGTCTGTTTAAGTGGTAAATCATGAGATGACCAAGGGATTTTCAGTACGAAGTGCAGAGATTGACTGCCTTCTGACACTCAGGATCACAGCAATAAAACTGCTGACATGGGAAGATGGAGCTATAGCACCAGTCTAGCCCATCCCTCACATGATTCTTAACGGCTTTCTTCAGAAAGACAAACATGGCAGGTGGACCAGGAGCCACGGGCACGGTCATTTCCTGCAAAGTCATCGGCCCCAATCATGTCCATCAAAGTGATGGGCTGGTCATGATGGCTTCTGTCCACATGTAACATAACTCAGCCTGTGTCCACCACACTATTTATGATGACTGCAGTTTAAAGCCGGATCTTTTCAAGGAGCTCAAGTAACCTATTAAAAGGTGAAAGTTACAGTATATTCAAAGGCACTTAGAATACTCATGTGAGCTTTGCAAGGCACCAATAAGCACCCTAAATCTGTCAGAAATTTGTTAATTCACAAAGTTATTCAGGTTTTTTGTCTCCGATTGCCTTGTGCTAAATAAATGTTCCAGCTCCGATGTTACTGAGGTAGGGTCACTGCAGAGTTTTGTCTTGAGTCAGTCGTCGCAGTGCACACTGCCATAGAGTGTCCGGCTCCACAGCCAATTAGAAGAGGTGTGAGACCAGAAACGAGCTGTGGCTGAAAGACGTTGCTCTGTGAACCGTCTCCACACATTCCATGTTCGTTCCAGCCCCAGGAGAGAAGACAACCCCCTGAAAAGGAGAGGGGTCATGGGTCAGTGGAGCTGACAGGAGAGAGGGACGGGGCTGCAGCACTGTACCATGTCGGCTAAAATTAGTAGCCTTAAGAAAAAAGGCTGGGTGCAAAAAATCAGAAGGCATGCAGACGCACACAGACACAGACACACACAGAGAGACAGACACAGACACACACAGAGAGACACAAACACACACACACACACACACACACACAATTATAGAGTGTGGTCTAGACCTACTCTATCTGTAAAGTGTCTCGAGATAACTTATGTTATGATTTGATACTATAAAAAAAATTGAATTGAAATTGAACACACACACACACACACACACACACACACAACACACACACACACACACACACACACACACACACACACACACACACACACACACACACACACACACACACACACACACACACACACACACACACAGCAATAAAACCTCCCTGTTCTTCACAGCTGGTGAGCTTGTTGGTGGGTGTGGTCAGGTCTGCATCACATAGGAGACACGTGCCATGGCAACACAGTTACCTAATAGGCTCCATTGCCATGGCAACAGAAGCGAGCTTGCTTTCTCAAGGGTAACACATCTTCAAGCTCTCCCCATGCTGCAGTTGTGTGTCTTTCATGCCATTTTTTCATTTCTTTCATCTGGGGTTTCTTTGCCTTTCTGCGTTTTCAGCACGTCTCTAAAAAATTGGTGGCATTAAGGTTTGGATTCGCCAGGTGACACATATGCTTTCGCCAGTTAGTATACCGAGATGTCATGCTAGCCATTTATGTCAGTGTGACATTCTGCCAGATATGGCTTATACATTACAAACACACATGTTTCTCCATCTTTAAGATACTACATGTATTTATAACTGGACTGCATGTGTCTCCATCTTTGATTAAGTTTATTCAGTAAATATCCTGTTTTTCATTATTATTAGTTAGCTTAATGTCTTGACATGTTTCGTTCATTTGGGGAAAAAGCCTTGTTTTGGTGCTGTGCTTAATTCATGGACTTACTGACAGGAGTACAGCACATCAGTGTTTCCATGGCAACAAAGTGCTTGCACAATATTCTGCACAACAAAAGGATAGAAATCAAGACACTTCCTTGTAAACAAATCCTGTCATTTGGCTTTACAATTGACAGTTTGTGTTTGTCCCTATGCATTCCTGTTCAAAATGTTCACATTAACACACATCTTTCCTCAGATTGGATGAGCTGTGCCCACAGCGTCTTTGGACTATCTTCCACGTCTGACCACAATGATGAAGTTCATACATGAGGACCACTTCCTCAGGTGCAAATGTGCAACAGATATCACAAGTAGCATGCAATGCTCTCGGTTCTTTTCTATGTGACCTACTTCAGCACCAGAAATAGCAGTACTCAGGTCTCTGCTTCCAATCCTGTTTTTCTATTTCATTGCTCCTGCCACTGCACTCCAGACAGGAGGAAAGGAGGACAGCATGGCACAAGAGTGAGGTGCAGGAGGTTCACATGAGCTCTCCATTTACTGGTTCTGCTTTCTCATCACATCACTGAACTTCTGAAAGCACAGAGCAGTGCTTTGTGAGAACTGCAATCACGACGGACACTCACGTTTACAATTTCCTTTAATTATAATGGCCTTTCCAGTTAACTATTCAAATTGGTCAGAACAATAAAAGTGGCCATTTGCTTGTAGAAATACCAGCAATGTCCAGCGTGTCCTCTCTAATGGAACCCTGTGCTTGTGTTTCAGTGTTCATCCGCGGTTTATAAATTCATGGCGATGTAAAAATAAAAGTGGGTCAGTGTTCAAAATTTAATGCAGAAGATTTTACTTCCAAAATGTTTATGCCTATGGGAAAGCAAGAGACTTTTGGTAAGCCTGGAAAGAATAAAATCATATTTATTCTCTTTGTAAATCTGACAAGGAACCACAAACACTCAAATATGTGTTTGTTTAGTATTATATAAGGGATGTGTGTAGCTGCGATGTCTATGTTCTGTTCTAATGTGGACAAAGGGAGACTGCTCTCCAAACAATCTGGAACTGGAAAAACATGCCTGTAAATGTGTGTGTGGTTAATTCAGCTCTTTTGCAGGCCTGTACGGGTAATTGCTTCTGACAATGATACTCATCTATCCATGCTGTAATTACTTCCTGATGCAAAGGTCACAGAGCAATGAGCTGACCTCAGAAATCCTCTGCAGCATTACCAGAAGGATTAATATTTCACATATTTTCTCATGTTTAACTGTAATGTATTAGACAGCTCCCTTACTCATTCTTTGATTCAATGTGAATTCCCTATTCTTTTATTTAGTAAGAGCCAGAGTCATGTCACGCCAAAGGTGAAGTCTCTTGTTTCAGGCACATGCAGTTAATGAAGCCAAAACTGCAGTTTAGGCTATTTTTGCTTAATTTCTCAGAAACCGCTTATCCTTGATGTATCTTTCCAGTGCAGCTGTGTTTCATCTTAGATATTTATGCTTATCAATATTACAGGCTCTAATACAGCAAAACAAAGACGTTTTTTAAAATAACATACAAAAATAAAATGAGAAGAGAGAATACACTCACCTACAATGGCTTGGTTATGTTCAGATCCGCATGCGATCTGTAAAGAAAGGGATTTGAAAAGTGTTTAAAATGTGTGTTAAATGCAGACAGACAACTTTAAGGCCACAATTCCTTATGCCTCCATGGATACTGAGAGACTTTGTAACCAAAATATTTTCTGAAACTGAAAAAAATGTCCACGCGTCAGGATGTAGTCATCCAACTTTTATTCAAAACTGCATACAACATGAGCCTTTTCAATATAAAAGCCCTCACTCCACAGTGCATCATCAGACGGAAGAGCAGAAAACTAGAACAGAAAAGCCAGCTCATTCATAAAAGCTAGAACACACCGGAGGAGTTAATGCGACTGTCTCAGGACGGCTGTGTGTGCCTCCCTTTGATGACCAAAAGCTTTTATAAATGACTTGCCTTTTTTTCACAGTCCTCTCCTTCATAACTGCTACAAGAACTGAGGAGACGTTTAAATTCTGATCCTGAAACCTACAAAGCTCAACAAGAGTAAAAACACGAGACAGAGCTCTTATTTACTAGCAATAAAAGTCATTGAATTATGTCCTTGCTAATACAGTTTGAACTGCTTTGATAAAGCAATATTTTGATAAAGCATACAGCTGTGATAAGCCATGAATGGAAACACACCAATTGATTCCTGAACCACTGACAGGTTATAATTTGTTACTCCAGTAATGTTCATAGGCCTCATAAAAATGTGACAGTTTAACAAATATTGACTCTGTGGGTGTATATGGACAGTGTTAGGAGGACTAACATGGTAGGCTGGCCTGAGAGATTCATAAGCCCAACCACCAATCCATCTTGCCTTTAGCTTTACACACACAAGGTGACTATGCCCTGACATATGCCAGTGCTGCTGAAATGATCATGTGTGCAGTGGAAGAATGACCCAGAGATTGCCCTTGCCTGTCCCTGACATCAACTTTATTGGCAACAATCTCCTACAATACAGCTGCCATTTAGACTTCAGGTTAACTGCTGCAATCCCACGATGCTCTCACATAATTGCCCTTATGGGAGAAGAGATCTCTGCCTTCACTAAATCAAAGTGGTCCTCTGGCAGCATGTGTGCGCTGTACACGATAGATGTAGTGATGCAAACCATTAAGAAGCTACTCTTAGTGGGCTTGGCTCTCATTCAGTAACTGTTTTACCTCACACAAAACAACCCTCAGCTACCTGTTTTTTGTTTGTTTTGTGGTTGTCTGCTGCCCCCTGCTGCTGTGACACAGACATTTACTGCTAAAACACCAGGGCGATGGCCACAACAATAAGAATCAATACAGTATATCATTAAAACACACTACAACATGTATAAACGTTTGTCATGTGCCTTATAGGTTTTCCAGTCTGTAGAGTTGTCAAACACTGATAAGTCTGACCTGTGTCGCTCCACGGAGGACATTAACCTCTGCAGGGAGGCAAGCCTCCTGGTTTCCAGCTGAAGGAGCAGTCGGTTGCAGCTCTGGGTTCTGACTGGTTGATGCTTGTCGGCCCAGCTGTCCATAATCTCCTCTGCCCCATGTGAACACTCTCCCACTCTCTGAAATAAATGATGGCCTTGTTCAGATATGGCAACTGTCCTTTAAATCCTGTTAATACTGATGACATTATATGTGTTATTATGTTTCACCTGTTTGAGCAACAATGTGTGTCCAGCCACTCCACACCCTGATAACTTTCTCTCCACCTAGCAGTGAGCGCTTCACAAGAGTGGGAGAGGACAGGAAGGGCTGTGCGGTGGTCAGCTGGCCGTGCTTGTTGCTTCCCCACAGAAACAAATCACCGTCTCCTGCACACCCAACAGGAGCGAAAGCATTCTTAATTCAGCAGAGGCAGCAACATAAAGAAAGAGCAGTAATTGAGTGTTGCCGGTCAACTAATTACAGGACAGGAGGGAGGCCAGACATGATGTATTAACATCAAGTTAAAGACAGAGAAAGAGCAGCACAAAATGCTTTGCATATCTGCTTTCAAATTATAGCCTGGCTTATGTCCATTCAGTAAAATTACACACTTCTAAAGCATCAATAAAAACTGTTTAGGAAAAAAAGTTTTGGTCTGTTTGCACTATTAAAGGCTCCAAATCAATCCATGTGCTCCAGTCCTTTTTCCTTCTGTTGGAAGTTTGTTTTCCTCGATCTGAGAAGAACCCATGTCCCATTGTTTCTGGTGCAAATATCTTGCTGGGATGCCTATATCCAAAACCGCAAAACAAAAATCAAGCTTTTTCTTTCATTTGGGCTCATAAATTAAGTGGATTTGCTGCCTTGTTTGTTGGTTGTATTAACAATCTTTTGCAAGTTTTGCGCTCACAAACATTTCCAACATGTCATTCTTTTAATTTACAGGCTGATAAGAATGTTTTTCTCAGTCATTTATGCTAAATAAACCAAATGTAACATGAACTGTATATGCCGTTGTCATACCGGTAAGGCAAACACAGTGCGCTGAGCCTGCAGTTACCATGCGTGAGGTCTTATGATCCAGACCTGCAACATAGGCACAAGTATGTGGTCACATTTATCAATCATCAGTGGCATTGTAAATTACGGAATGCTTAAAAACTTTCTTTTCTGTAACTATTTCTAATTAGTACAGAGTTTCACTTACCGGGTACGAGAGAGGGTACCGTAGAGCTGAGGTGTGACGGGACAGGGCGAGGACTGAGTGCTCTCTTAGCGTGATTAAAAAGACCACTTCCCCACTGATATATGCAGCCTGAGACTGAAGGCAGAACAGAAAATTAGGATTTGTGGATTGACTGCTAAATAAAAATACACTAATGACGTTTTTGGTGCAAACTTACCAGTAACAGCTAGTGAATGTCTGAGTCCTGCTGCTACACTCAACACTGGCTCCTTCAGACTCTGAGAACAAACACAGCACATCTGCTTCAAAGGAACTGATCATGAGGTGAAGTTGGTTTGTAGCAGTTTTGATCACTCAGGATTGATAAGATAAAGGTATGGCAAACATTAGACTGGTTATATTATGTTCCTTGAAGAAGTAAAATACTTCCCCACTGATATACACAGTTTGAGTCTGAGGGCAGAACAGAAAATTTTAAAAATTTTGTGCTCACCTCAACAACCAGTAGATCTGCACAGTGTGTGACTGTTTGTCCAACACCTAGTTGTCCAAATGCATTGGAGCCACATGCCAGTACTCGACCACAATCTTTCGGTGTGACATAAAAAGAAATATCTCTATATAAAAATCACACTGAAATATTCAACTTTTGGATAGAAGGTAGTTCCAGGCTTCCTCCGTCATTCCAATTTTTAACATAACATAGGTGCTATAAATTCTCAAAGCAAAGTCGACAAGATTGCAGACTTACAGAAGGTGGGGCCTAAAGGCAAAGCTAGTCTGCATGAGAGCCCTCAAGCTATTGCTGGTTTTAGGACAACCCTGATCACTTGGACTGTAAGTCTAATGCTGCATTCACATCATATGTCCGTGTCTGTAATCAGACAACTCAACACAGTTGCAGAGTTGGTTGCATGATGGTAAAAAAACACTACACTTACAATATAGCCCAAATATTCATAAAATGTGGGTTGTATTACCTTTTAAGGCTGAACTAGCTGTAGTGAGTTCATATTTTTTGCTTTTTTTAGGCACTTCTGTATAAGAGCCAAGACGAATATATCAGCGCTTTCAGAAAAATCTCCTGGATGTAATTACAAAGTGGATGTTGACATAAATGGTGATTACAAGTCGTAACCTGGAAATACAGTAACTTCTTTATGACATGAATGTGGCATACAGTAAGTCTGTGAGGACTGCTCCTATTATCCAGATACTGTCATCTACTGTAATGTAGTTGCATTCTTGTATATATCAACCTGTTACAGCCATGTTATCCACTAATCACATTCTATTGCATATTCTTACATATAATTAATGTTTCTTATGCATTTCAATTTCTGTCCTCTTTCATTTTTGGCTGCTGTGACATCCAGATTTTCCCTGAAGGATAAATAAAATGCCTATCCTATCCATTATCCCGCCTATTAGGAACACCTGGGGTTGAATCTTAATCGTCGCTCGTCTAAACATAGTGCACGTGTAAAACAGGGCACCACATCCCAGTGTAAAATGGTTCTCACCACTGAGAAGAAGAGTAAAATCCCAACCACAGGCTACTGTTGTGACCCTCTGAGTCAGGCTGCGGCAGAGTTGAAGAGTTGAGATGTCTACATTGTGACCAAGACCCAGCTGGCCTCGGTGATTCTGTCCGCACACAAACACCTCTCCATTCTCTGCCCAACACAAAATACACCACAAACATAAGAGAACCATGCAGCTGAGTTGGCTGTTCATGTACGAAACATTTAGATCAGACAGTTACTTGGAGCTTGGGAGATGAGGAAAAGACATTAATAAAAAAGAGAAACACTGACTCCAAACCATAATGTATTTAAATAGTCAATAGATTGCATTTTGTTGTTTTCTAGTAGCCTTTCACCTACATGTGATGTGTATATAATTACACTGCTTTTAAGATGAGGAAAAAATAGAAATTAGTATAGATATATATGTATATTGTATTGCTGTATATTTTTGATGTCTGAAACACAGTGGTGTTTTATAATCCCATGTGGAATTGGCTAAATGTTTGTCAAATAAAAATAAAACAAATTAACCATCTTAACTACAGTCAACAACATCAACCATTAATTTATTTGGCCTGGAGGGGGCGCCACATGATCTCTGTCTCTGTAGCCTTGTTTAGACTTCACATTGCTGAACACGTTACCAGGCTTGTATTTTAAAGGAAACGGTTTAGGAGCGAACACCTACCCGTGATAACCACCGAGTGACCCCCGCCGCCGATGAGAGCCCGTATTGCCATGTTTTGTAGAGCAGTGGTGTCAGAGAGCCGGGGCTCTGACAGATCCTCCACATGTCCCTGTCCCAGCTGCCCGTAGCTGTTGGCTCCCTGACGAACACGACATTAACCACGTTAATACCGAACAGAGCTAGTAATTCCGAGTCAAATCTTAACGACAGTTTGATTTCGCTGCACTTGTATGTTGGAGCTAGTTCGCTATACTTTTAAGCTAACGTTAGCAAAAGTGCTAAACGTTCCCCATTGAAGTGTCAATCTGCCGGTGGTGAGTATTTGAGATAATTAAACTACACGGTCAGACATACACAATGTTAACACTTTAACGGTGAATATAACGAACTTACCCAAGAGTGTAAACAAAACTCCGGCCGTGAGCTAGTTTCCATGTGTAACGTTACATTATGATTTGCGACACTGCCGTAAAGCATTTTGCCAAGTAACAATTGTAAACATAGAACCAGCGCTGCATAAAACATACAAAAAGATAAAATGCCAGTGTATTAGAACATAGACAAAAATCACAAATCAGTTCATAAAAATGTTATATAGGATATAGATACAATATTTTTTTATAGAAAATGGAAAATTCAGAGTCTTGGGAAATAAATGTTCTGACATCTTGCAAAAAAATAAGAGTGGGGACATTACCTGAAAATATGACACTAATCTTCTGGTACTATCTGACGAAATGAGCAGACCACATAAGTATCCTGTTTATATCTTTGTAGATATACATCATTTTAAATGATGAATGAAATTGAATTATGGATTTTCATTTTATTGAACAGAAAATAAATTTATGATTTGTTATTTTCATATTTTTACTGATACAAATTACCTACCTAGAAGTACACTCAGTTTCCAGTTTACAGTCACCTAGCTTAAACTTATTCATAACTTTATTTTATACTCTCAATTATGGGGTGGACAAATATATATTGGAAACACCTCTTGGGCCACTTAACAGGTAAAACTTTCATTTTAGAATCAGTTTTATTGTTATTTTTATTGTTCCCTTTTTAATAATGACACTACCTTCTTATCGTATATGTTCTTATCTTATAGGTCATGTATGATCTTTGCTTTTTTAAGCACATTGAGTCTACAGCTGTTGTATGAAATGTGCTATAGGTATGACGCAGCACAGTTCAACAACACCACAAACAGCCTCCAAAATGATCATAATGTTGAATTAACACATCTCTTACACATACTTTTTAACCTATATGATGGTAGGTAGTATTTAGGCTGCATTAGTTTCTGCAAGATGACTTAACTTTAAACTGGCAACTGGGTGATTAAAGTTGTATCAGTAATATAGTTTTAATGTATTAATTTGATCAGGTTTCTTCTTAAGATGTACAGAAAGTCTAAAGTGTCAACATTCTGGAGGTGGGACATAAAGGATACTTGATTTGGCATGGAGATATTTTTTATTTGGGATGTTATATATACCAAATAAAAACATTACAAGCCCATAGAACCAGTCACCAATTCAGTGTCCATGAAACCAACACCAAAAATCTCAGTCAGTGTCACTCAATTCAGAATGGATTCTTTTGATTAGACAAAAAGGTGATGTGGCCCTAAGGTCAAAGGGATAATTATTCTTACATTTAATTGAGATTACACAAACTCTAGTCTCGCTTTGCCAGACCCTCCTCCAAAGCGTGCTGAAGGAGGGTCTGGCTACTCCAAATAGCATTTGGGGATGGGAGGAAAACGTGCTCTGGTTTAATGGCATTTCTTTAAACCAATCATAATCGTCATGGGGGGTGCTAAACTCCATACAGAGCCGCAGCAAAATAGTTGTGCGAGAGAAAACTCAGATTGGACAGATAGTCTCGCTAGCTGTCTCAATTTACCCTGCAGAGATCTGAGGAGCAGTCAAAAATAGTCCTCATAAATCCACCAAATTTAAAATTCCAACACAAAGAAAGCGGAAGTAAACGGAAAATACATGCATCCGGCGGAATTTCCTACAGCACCAGAGCAATCCCGGATGTGGAATGTCTAGGATATAGACTACACAAACTCCAACCTGAACATAACTATTGTCACCACTTTCAGGGTCCTCGCCGTCATAATTCTCCATGATCATCATCAGCAAGGCAATGCAAGGTAAGGCAAGGCAGCTTTATTTGTATAGCACATTTCAGCAACAGGGCAATTCAAAGTGCTTTACATAAAACATTAAAGATCAGTTAAAAATTATTAAAAAATTAAAAACAGATAAAATACAAGAATAACATTTACAGTGCTGTATAAGAACAAGTTAACCGAGTCCAACACGGACCTCCCAGAGGTAACTACATGAGCCACTCTCTCTGGCTCACAGGAGTAGCGAGCTCCTTTTAACGTGCTGCATCAGCATCTTCCTCAGCATCTAATATCAAACCAAACCAAACCCAAACCCACCATGAGGACATCAAAAAGTAACAAGTCAACAGGTAACAAACCATTTGACACACTGGAGACACAATTAACTCTTTAACATTTATTTATTTATTTATAAAAAAAAAAAAAAAAAAAAAAATATATATATATATATATATATATATATATATTTTTTCAATAGTTTTATTACATAGCCTACTCAACACTACTTTTTTTTACAGTAGAAAAATAATGTTTTGATTTCAGGAGTACTACAATTATATTCACTTCAAGCGGAGGTATTCAAAATCATCACTGTAAAATAAAATAAAATAGGTCAGGGTACATGGGCCAAGTCTGTCGTAATAAGTCAAGAAAACATTCTTATAACACCACTTTTCACTTTCATAATTTCCCTCAACAGCAAATATGCACAACAGCAGGAATATGATACATACACCAAATTAATACAAAAGGTACATTTTATACACATCACTGAAGTGAGGAAGATTAAATGTGAAGACGAAGAAGTAGAAGAATACAAAAAAATGCACGTGATAATATACAACAGCAGAGGTAACGATAGGATGTTTGGAATATAGAAGCCAATTACAACTGAAGCAAAACAGTGTCTCAGGTTAAGCAGCTCTTTGGGTTTGTGCATTTTACTGATATAAGTGGCTAAACATACCTCATGCACCTCTGTGAATTGTATAAGCTGTATACCATGCAGTGGGGACAACGGAGCATTTTGCCAAAAGCAGTGCACATTCATTGTACTGACGAAGGGCGATACACAAGCAGCATCTCTACAGCAAGCGTTGATGGACTGTATGTGGATAACTCCAACTGGAATGTGGGCAGTCAGACACCCAGCTGCTTGTTCAGCCGGTTGAGGGCATCACCTACGATGTCAAGCTCGTGTCGAAGTTCCTCCACCACGCTGTTGATGCTGGGAGTGTCTTTTAGCACATCCACACTCTGGGTGTAAGGGTTGTATCGGACTGTGAAGGGACGCTTGATGGTCTTGGCAAACTCCCTGAAATGAAAATATCTTCATTGAATTTATTTATATATTATATATAATTATATATAAAACAACAGTGTACTTTGTAGATAATTATCATCTATCCATGTAAGATCTATCAATATGAATATATCTTATGTTAAATTACTGAGAAACCAAGCTCACCTCATCTTAACTTTGGCCTCCTCAAAGCTGTCTGACACAAAGTAGACATCCTGAAATGTTGTGATGATGCATTCTTGTTTGGATGTAACTTTGGGGTCAAAAGGCATTATCCTTGCATTGCCAGACAGTGCATGCTGTAATATAGACACAAAGAACAGATGTTGCAATCATTTTAAGTAAATATAGGTAATATACAGCTGTTCAGGCACTTTTTGATGTGTATTCTATGGTGAGGCAATACATTTAATGGCGCGCAGTTGGAAAATATTAGGAGGAATATTGTGCTAACATGTCCACTGTACGGTTAAAATGATCTTACCTTAAGCTCACTGATAGATGACAGCAGTCCTGCTCCATATGCTCGCAGCTGTCCTTCTTGTTTGCATAGGCCAAACTCCACCGTAAAGAAATAGCACTGTAACATAAGAGTCAATGAAACAGAAACAATTATGACAATTATTTTAGATTTTAAATTTGAGAATAGGAAATTGAATTTGATTTGATCAGCCTCACTCACTGTGGCCAGTTTCTGAACCGAGTCATCTGAGGCCCCGAGTGAAGCAAGACCAATCTCCTGAGAAAACTGGGCAAAGCTTGGCTCTGCTAGCAGCGGGACGTGACCTAGCAGCTCATGGCATGTGTCCCTTGATAATAAAAAATGACAGAATATTAGGACCCAGAGATGTATATGAACACTTTCCCTTTTTCTAAATATAGTACTGTATATTACTCACGGCTCTGGGGTGTATAAAGGGTCGGAGCTGTGTCGCACATACTGGGTACAGTGGAAAACCCGGAAGGCCAAACCAGCGAGGAAGTCACGTGGGGACAGATAACCAGCCACAGGCCTGATGGTGAATCCACTGCGTTCTGAGACGATAAGACGTTTGAATCACAGATGAGTGAGGGACTACATTAACAAAACTGAAAATACTTAAAAAGGACATTTCCAATTTTGTATTTGAAGTAAAAGTTAAAAACCTACCCCTGAGGAAACGTGACACATCTTCCAGCTGAGGGATGTTGTCCTCCCGAAATTCACAGTATTTTGACAGCAGTGGCAGGTTCTTCAAGTATTCCCGGCAGGCATGGGTGGGGTACAACTTGTTGAGCTCCCTGTACACAACTCCCCAAGTCTTCACTTCCTCCTCTGTGAACTCAATACGAGGAATGGGATCCCCACTGCAACAAGAGAGAATAATTATATGAATATCAAGTAAAAACAGCACATATTTCCAAAATAACAATTAAAATATACAAGAAATGCTCACTGTCTGTATGCCATGGCGAGATCAGCAAAGTACTTTCGCCTTTTCCTGTAGACATTGTCCTTGAAACCCTAATGGAGAGGAAGATAGATGGATATGAGAATGCTTCAAAATGAAGGAGTTTCCTTTTTTTTAAGTCAACCAGTTGTGTGATTTGTGCCTACAGTACATACCGGATGATCCGCATCCAACTCAGAGCCATACATCAGGACACGGTTAGCACACTTGTCCAAGTCTGAAATCTTCTTTGGGAACCAAGGTACATTAGACATATCTGAGTAGAGAGAAGTAAAAAAAAAAAATTGTTGTTTGCTGATAATACAGTCTAATAATACTGTATATTTGTAATACAGTGTCTTCAGTATTTCATTTACCTTCTTCATCGAGACAAGAGTTATCTGGAGGATCCATATCTACCACACTCACATGCTTTCTAAGCAGCTGGATTATTTCATTCAGTTGTTCGTGGTTGCTGTCGCAGTCCACAAAAATTTCAAACTCAGAGTTGCGTCTTTTGGATTTTCTGGACTCTATGTGTACAAGGTTGACATGGTTTTCCTGCAAGAAACATGGAGATTCATTTTTAAGTTAGCTACATTAGCCTTATCATCAGCATGATAAATGAATAAGAAGTTGCTGATAAACATATATATGTCATACGTATGACATTTATATGGTATGAAAATGTTATTCTATAATCGAGACTATTCCAGGTAAATACATTAACATGAACAGGAACCATAACTATAATAACGTTGTCCATACCTGGAAGAGTTTGAGAGCCTTTACTAGTCCTCCTACTTCATTCTTGAGGGAAAATATTATTGTTGCTCTCCCTTTCTCTGATGTATTGTTCTTTTCAGTGTTTTCCTCAATTTTTGTGAAGGTTGATTTGTTTATCTGAAAACAGTAATGAAAGAAATAAACTCTTTTTAAATTTTGGGCCTCCTTTTTTTTTTTAAAAAACACTTTTTTCCTATTTTTTTTTTTTTCTTGTTTTTTTTTTCATTTTGAACCTTTCAGTGTTACACAATGCATTTCCCCTGACTGAACCATAACTCAGGGCAGGTCTTGAAGTGAATGCACAACATGCAACACCCGCAACAGGTAGTAAGTAGTGAGCTCGAGAGTGACAGAGAAGTGCTGCAGAAGTATCTAAATATTTCTGACACCCTGGAAAAGCAACATGGGTTGTTTCTTTACATCCATACTTATGAAATAGGTAATACAAATACATTAGATACATAGAGAAACAGGGCTGATATTAGTGACCACAGAAGGCGAACCAACCCCTCGTGTGTATTTCAGCACCTTGGACAGCGCTGTCACGTTGACGCATGACTGTGCACGCGCTGCACAGGCGGAAAATTAATCCCGCATCAGATTTTAGAAGCAGGACTGTAACATGCCAACAGCACAGAAAACTAATCTGTTTGGATTGGCTGCAATGTATTCTCATTTACTTTAGTCGTAGCATAAGGTCTGATTCAGACACTATATTTTATTCCTGTCGTGCAACTACATTAGACTTTCGAAATATCACACAGTCTAATAGGTCAAACTGATTTGTGGAAAAGGAGTACATTTGTTAAATGCATTTAGTTGCTGCCTACCATATTCCACCCTTCGAGCATAGCGCGGCAGACCAGTTTTCGGTGGACCCTTGTCGGTAGTATCCCTGAGAACATTATAGAGACTGGATCAGGACGCTCCCCGGCGTCAGCTCTTTGCGTCTCGGTTTAACGAGGATGAACTTGTCTCTGTCTCAAAGTATCGCCTTACTGCAATCTCATTTAGACAGCGGGGAAGCCTATAATTAGCTCCCTGTAGGTTTAATCACTGCAGCGCGCCGCAGGTTTTAGGCTGAAAAGTGCGATGATTTTACGCACACATGTTCTTTATCAAATACTTTTTTTTCTTGATGTCAGCTGTATTAATGCAACGTATACACAGCTTTTCATTTATTTTCAATATGCACATTAAAAGTCCATGTGGTTATTAACAATTTTAATCTACAGTTAAGTCCAATTACAGCTGCTTAATGTAACCCATTTTTCTTTTATCCTCATTGTAAGAGAGAGAAGATTGTTGTTTCACATTTATTCCCTTTTAGATATAATTTAATGTGTGCAGCATTAGGCCACTGTTTATCAGAAAATGCCTACAATTAATAAACAACTCTGTGTTTAACGTACAAAGTTTGCAGGTGAAGGTCACAGACACAATCGGATTGCCTGCTGAAGCTAGATTTTAAATCACAGTTTAGAGGACAATTTGTCTTCCACTTGTTCAATAACATGATTATTTAGTGTAGCCTATTTGTGTATTTTGTGTTTCTCCGCTGTTTCTGTTGAGCATTTTTGCAACCTTGAATTAGAAAAGGCACCCACCTGACGAAGATTGCAAAATAATAGGTTGAATCTGAATGTATGTAGCTATTTATGCGATTTATTTATATAGCTAGATTTCTACATTCAACATCACTTTAGAAAATTTCTCCCGTCAGTATGCTTTTCCGTGTGCGCAATGGAAACATCCCTGCAGGTTGATCGATTTATCTTTTTTTGTCTTTTACTTTGGAAATCAGTGAATGGTGAACAGATAGAGCAATAATGAATCTTTTATGACATTGAATTTGGAGGTAGTCCTATCCCACTTTAACCCTCTTAACCCTTTGACGCAAATTACACTAGCTATAACAAAACGGCTTAAATTAATCTGCGCTGACGAGAAAGTGAAGGCTTATTTAATAAGACCATCTCCGCACCGCTGTCAAAAAAGTAGTCATGCAAGGAAACCTCTTCACCTTCTTGGTAATAGTCTCACCGAACAGGACAAAACAACCGTGCTGCTGACAGATGTCTGTTTCAAAGGATTAAACATTAGGCTTTTCTTCTTACCTCATTGTTCAGAAGTTTTTCTTCCAAGCCGATGTTCATGGAGTCAAAAGATCTTCCTCTACGCGGTCCTTCGTTTTTGTTTGAGTACATATTAAAGTGCTGCTGGGTTAACTACCTCTTTATGTAGTTCTTACAGGTGGATTCTTTTAATAACCTCCGCTATATAAAGTGGGCTGTCTACCACGAGAAGCAGCGCGCTTTGCTATTTAACCACGGAGAGAAAGAGGAGGGGGCAATAAGCTCACTCACAGCAGCAAATGGAAAAAGAGCGCCACGGCTCACGTCATCAGGGGAGAAGGGTATCTTTTATTTCACCTAAAGGCCTGAAACAGCTTCAATGAGATCAATCACAAATTCAGATTTTACCGAGAGAGAGAGAGAGAGAGAGAGAGAGAGAGAGAGAGAACAGTTTTTATTAGATATTTTAATGTGTTAAGGAAAAAAAATGCACCAGTTGTCATAAAGCAGGATGTATTGTTAATATGGAAAATGTTTTATCATATAGAGATTGATTGCATTTAGTTTGAATGCAGATCTAATCATTCACTGTGGACTCTTCATGTTGATACAAACAGTTAATTCTCCTTGTTTGTTGACACCTTGAGACTAAGAAGGGGTCAAGGTTTAAGAGGATTCAAGCGTGTCCCCTCTGCCTTCATTGTGCTGTGAGCCAAACATGCCACCCCCCCTTTTTAAAAACCCTCTGCACTGTAAGCACTTCTGGGTTCTCGTGCACATGACATAAATAATCTGCACGTTTTCCCGTCTTTAACACCATGACCCTTTTAATAAGATCAAAGCAATCAGTGGAAAAAGCTTTGTGGGCCTCTGCTAGCAGAATCAAGATGAGGGAAAACTGAACTTAAAGAGGCCTCATTACTTTAAACAGATAACACCAATTTTCTCTGTAAGCTTCAGTCACCTTGCAAGTAGGAAACTTGAAATGTCTGTCAGCCAGCTGGTACCTCACAGCTCTAATGTAGTGATACATGTGGCTGATGCACATGCTGTTTGTCTCAGGTGGTCCTGTCCTGTGTCACTCGTGACATGGACAGATGCTTTACACAACAAAGGAGCCAGTGAAGGGAACTTCCTCTTCTCAGGAACTGAATCCAGATCTGCTCTCAGATGTTGTGTTAAGACATAGCAAGGTCAAGCTTTCATTATGCAGCCATGTTACAGAATAGCAAAGCACTATAAACGTATTATGTGGGCATCGAGTCTGTTCTGGTGGTCATTAAAACACATCTGGCACCATTCATATTAACGCAGGAACCAGTCTTCGTACAAAGAGCCTTACCATCATTACCTACATGTACCAGTATGCATTGCTCATAAAGCTAAGCATTACCAAAGTATGAGTGAACATGTTTACCTGACTGTTGGTTTAAGCTCTTTATCACCTCCACCAACAGAAGGCAAACATTTCTGCTTCTATGTGCAAACACAATATACCTGAGCTACAAATTAACAATGAATATTTTGTTCAGTTGAAAGGTCAGCTGAAACATTTTACGTCTCCATTTTAAAATTAGCAGCGTTAATCACATTAAGCACTAATAACTACAACAAACATATTACATATTATCAGATAGCAATCTTATAAAATCACAGACTTGCTTACAGAAACACTCAGCAGTCAGACACTCTCTGGTTTCTGTTGGCATCAAAGTAATTATTAGTGCTGAAACAATTAGTCGATTGATTGATTAGTCAATAGAAATCAAATAAATTGGCAAGTATAAACTCCAAACATTCTCTGGTTCTGAAATTTGAGGACTTTCCACTTTTCTATTAGCTTTATTATCGCAAACTGAATAGCAGTAGATTTTTGGATTGTTGGTCAGAAAAATCAAGCAGTTTGACGATGTCCCCACTCTGGGGCATTGTCATGTTATAATAACAGAGCAGAAACTGAAAAGACCCAGGAACAAAATAATAGTATCATTAGAAATATATTATTAAAAAGAAACTGAAATGGTACAAACCAGTAGATGTATTTACTATTAAGGTCATAACAAGCATTTTAATAAGTAAAGATTTGAATAAGGGTACTGAGCTGACAAATCTAAGGAGATCTACTCTCTCTGTAGAAGCTGTAGTTGGTATTATGTTTTTTGTTGTTGTCCCAGCTATATAGTGGTGCCACCTCCTAGCTTGACAGCATCAGCAACCTGTGATTCTCTTTGTCGCATTTGCTCTGTGGTGGATAAAACAAATGTGCTTTGATTCTGACAACGTGATAAAATTAAAGTAGCTAATCCATACAGTTGTCCTCTCCTGTATAGAGTAAACGTGCACATCTAAAATGCAGGATAATAAATGAGACTTCTTTCAGACAAACTCTCTTTGTAGTTCTGCCGCATTGTGGACCTAATACACATGTTAACCCTGTGACTAATATGGAAAAAGGTTGAAATGTTTTTCCTAGAATGGGTATTGCTTGCTAATTTACCAAGAGGAGAGAAAAGGCAGGGGAAAGGACAAAGCCTACTGAATTGTATGTCCATGGTATTGTTCATGATTCAGTAATGAACGGTTCCTTTCATGAAGCTTCTACACAGCAGCATCAAGCTAGTCCAAATCTACTTATAAATACATTTTCACAAACAGCACTTTTATGCTGCACATGCTCTGGCCATGTCTTTGATCTCCTCGTGTCTTGAAAGCTCCTGGATCAGATCTCCTTTATTTAATTTCAGAGTCAGACTTGGCAACAGGTTTACAATTCATGCAGCACACTAACTCTAATATTATCATTTTATCATCCTTTATCGGTAATGTGATGTGGCTCGTGTGTCTGCTCTGCCGTTCAGAGGGTAATTGGCACAGGTGCTTTGAGATTTTTTAAGCCATCGAGTACCTTGACAGGGATGCAACGCAAATTATGGTTCGCTCTCCTGGTGACCCACTGTGGATAGTGGTCAATAGATAATTAGCTTCAAGGATGAGATAATATGACTGAATTCAGCCATTCTACTATTCTATTATTACCACCCATTGTCCATCTCAACTAGCAGAACTATTCTTCCACATTATATTCTATAAATTGATACTTTGAAAAAACACACAAAAAAAATGTAAATATGTGAATGTACTGTAAACTTTCCTTAGTTATAGCTGAACTCAGTTACGCTCAGTAATGATTTCTTGTACCTCCTGATAAGGCACTTCATGCCCTATTGCAGTCAGACAATGAGAGTACTCAATACATTCACACATCTCATTACTGAAACATAATCTGCTTATGAGGAAAAAAGCCATGGAATGGCTGTTGAAGGGCTGCCAGGCTAACCAGGCAACCAAACTATTCAGAATGCTCACATGAATAAATAAGTTATTAATTTAAAGCATTTATTATTTGAGAAAAAAAACAATGCTCAAGCTCTTATTTCTAATCACTTTCTGTAGTTTTTTGTAGATGCTGCATGTCAGACATGTCTGAGAGCGTTAGGGCTTCACCGTGTCTGCCAGTCTGTCCCAGTTCTGTTCACTTTAATCAGAGGGATTTACTCACAGTGTCAAGCTGCAAGAGATTTATCTGGCTAATCTTACCCCTGGTACTAAGACACTGCCCAACAACTGCACTACATCTCGCTGGGCATTTGGAAGATAAATATTACTAAAATACTACAATAATACTTGTGTTGTCTGCTTGAAGTTGCGCCACCATTAGTTTAGAAATCCATGGCTAAAGTAATAAATGACATACACTTTTATTTTACTAAGGTAACAGTTACACAACCAAAATTAAGTGTTACATCAGCAAAGGAAACACACCAAAGAGGTTTGGTATAATACATATTAAAAACAGAAAAGCTTAACAAATAAATTAAAATGAAAAAGCTACCATTTTAAAATATATTTTTTTAAACAGAAATTGATTTGATTTTAATTTTTGATATATGGATGATGCACGATGACTGAGTTGGCTATTCATGTGCAGAACATTGAAATTGGCCAAAACCAAATGAATATGACATGAAACTATAGATATACAAACATTAAAGTATATTACTTGAATACATTCTAATCTCATCTAGTTAAAAATCTACATTTTTCAGCAAACATTACATAATATACTGTAACATTAATGCACAAATGGGAATGTTATTTAGACGCCATCTGTCTGTAAAACTAATAAAAGAAGCATCAGTATAGTGGGATCGACTTTTGATTCAGTTTTTTAACATATTTTATTTCTATTTAAGAGAAGGTCTCAGTGGTTTTACTTGAGTGGGATGTTCAGTCTGCCTTTCCACTCCACACTGGTGTTATTTAAATTTCCAGAGAATTCAAGGTCTTCTAATAACACCTCATCAATAGAGTTACAGTCTTTCACCTGATCCTGAGCCTTGTTTGAACAACTATCTAATCAGAGCTGTGAATGGTCTGCTTACGTACACTTCCTGTGGCAGCACTACATCTCTTTAATTAGCTCCAATTCTTTCATTGCAGAACAAACAAGAGCATATGCCACTTGGTGACAGGCGTCAGCGGTACACAAGGACGGGACAGGACAGGACAGAGCTGTGCCCATAAACACCTGCCACATTCAAAATAGAAACGGGATATGTAATGCAAAAAAAAAAATAGAGAGATTAAAAAAGCGTCACTGAAAGTCTTATTTTAAAAGTCCTATTTATTCTGGAAAGCTTTTTGAATGTGTTTTGATTATAAATTAGGTTAGGTGATCATTTATTTATTCATAATACAATACAAGCAATTCAAAACATATTTAAAAAAATAAGCAGTTCCTTTTAGAAAACAAATACATGTAATCATTTATTCAGTATAGTTGTTCTATAAAAAATATTTACTTAAAATTTCTTACTATGGGAAAGCAATTCAATGCCGTCATGTATACATTATATCAATCTTGTAGATTGATCTTCATTTATGTCTTCATTAATGAAGACATAAATGAACATTCACACTTACAAATATTATCACATTTACTATCACACTCACTGAAAAACTAATACATTTTTATTCTATATTTAGTTGTCTTCATCACACTCTTTAGACAAAAAAAAATTAGTATATCAGTATTCCAGTTTTAAACATTTTTTATTGATTTTAGGATCACTTTGCCTAATATGCCCCATAGAAGATTATATTTGACGTTTTATTGGTGACAATGTGAGAAAAATGTTGCACTGCCACTGACAAAGATTGTACACTGTATAGCATCCTTGCTTTCTAGTTTATTATTACAACCTCCTAACAGATAGAGAAGTTAAGGCAAATGCAAACACCCAACGTCACCGCATCACTTCTTGCGAGCAGGAAACGTGAGTGTCTTTGATATTCAGGGATCACGAAGGGGAAAGTTTCATTGTGATTCTGTTGACAAGAGATAGAAAGCCAGGGGAACTCAGGAAATGAGCTGAAGGGGGCTTTGATTGCACCCAATAGCATCATGTGTCTTTATTAACATGCCTTGACCAGGTGGTTGTGAATAGGCCAGACCTTGGAATCAAAGCAGAGGGAACGTGACGCTGCACACGCATTCTTCATCCCTCCATTATCCCTCCTGCTCGCCCCAGCAACACGTACTACACCAGTGTCAGGGACATTTCACACACTAAGGAGGGTTTAACTTAGATGATCCAGCCTTGACTAAATCATACAGACATTTATTTTTATCTTCCTGGAAAGGTCAGTCCACATCTCAGAGCATAACTCAAGAATAATTATTAGCAAAACATTATGCTTATGTTGAATGACAGACCGTCTACCATCATGTGAGGGCAGTTCAATCCCTTTCACTGCATTTTGATTCCACTTGATAAAAGGTTAAAGCTGAAGAGTTGTATATTACCTCCAAATCCCTTGATGAACCTTAGTAAAATGTTCAAAATCAAAATATTTATCAACTTCTTAGTGTTATATTATTTCCAGGTTACATAGGGACTTTTACCAGCTGTACATTTTCACAAAAATGTGAGACAAAAATAGAACGCATTTCACTGTAAGGCAAAATATCCGGTCATTTAACAGAACAGCGAGTCGTGTGGGCAGAGGTAATCAGAAAAAGAAGTTAACTGACATCCAGCATCAGCATCAGACAGGCCTGACATGCCTCAGCGCCAGTGATGTGAATAAAGCCCCAGCCACAAGAGGAACGGCCTGCTGTGTTGCGTGCATGGAGTCGGATCATATCAAGCTGCTGTAAAGACTGGCAGACTGAAAATGAAGTGTGGCAGGGCAGCAGGAAACATCTGGGCTTCACCCTGATCTCTGTGACATAACAGGCCTGGGAGTGAGGCCTGAAGACCCAGCAAAGTGCAAGTCTCTGGCCACAAGCAATCTTGAAAGGCCAAACATGATTACATCCGCATCGTTCCAGCCATTTACAGCACAAAGGACATGACTCGCAGATCAAGGCACCTGTGCATCACAAGTCTAGTCAAGGTTCAGATCGTGTGCAGAGATAGCAGGGGTTTTTCCCCATAGGGTGATCTCTGTCTCTCATACGCTCTGACCATCTTGGGATTTCCATTAGAAAGAGTGTTCTACATATCAATCCAAGCTTTAATTAAAAAGCTGCTATATTCACAGAGCCTTCGTAAGCTTGCTGGAAATGCGGAGGTTATCCTGCTCTTCTCCATGAGTAGGCGAAATGGTGCATTTGGAAACCAAATGAGATCATTGTTGCCAGGCTTGAGCCTTTCATCTAATTTTATTGTCGTTACCGAGTGACTGTCACCCTCTGGTAAACACTTGATGTTGTCATCAGCATTAGTACCATTACTCATATGCTTGAAGAGGTGACTCAATACACAGTCAATGTAGTTTCATCTTATATAGAAATGTATATTTTCATTGTATAAAAAAACAGGAACAAATAATATATATTGTGATGTATTCATTCAATGCTTAAAGCATTAACATACAAACAGCTTTGCTAATTTTTGGTTAAAAAATGGCTTTTATGCCTAGCTGCAGTAAAGACTGATATGGTGTATGTGTGATGGAGACACATACACCATATCAGTCAAATTGATGAGGACAGAAATGCAGTACAGCCAAAATAATGTAATTATCAAAAAGATTATAATTACATAGTACATATTTACAATTGTAAAATGTACAATGATGTTTAGTGTCTTTTAGTAACATGTGAATGATCTTTGGATGCCAACTTGTGGCCTTAAACATATCTTTTATTTTCCTGAAATTATATAAAAGGTTTCTAGCTGCTTTGTACTTACCCTTTATTTTAAAATTCTTTTGATATATACAGTGGGAGAACAAGTATTTGATACACTGCCGATTTTGCAGGTTTTCCCACTTACAAAGCATGTAGAAGTCTGTAATTTTTATCATAGGTACTCTTCAACTGTGAGTGACGGAATCTAAAAAAAATCCAGAAAATCACATTATATGATTTTTAAGTAATTAATTTGCATTTTATTGCATGACATAAGTATTTGATACTAGCCTGACAAGCCAGATCCACATCAAGATGTTGGGTCTGGGAACTCACCATTGACGTAGCTCAATCCGAGGGGCGGGATAAACGGTTGACGAAGAAGGTAGCGAAGCTAGCTGATAGATTAAACTTTTGCCGTATCCGGTCGGTAAAACTCCGAACACATCTTCCTTTTTTAAGAATGATTTCTGTGCCGTTCTTTGTTCTTTTCTCAAAGAAAAGCTGAACTCCCAAGTCTTCCAGAAGACCGATGTTCCCAGCAGCAGCAGCCATAAGCCCGCCCACCGACTCTATACACGATGTGATTGGCCTGACCAAAATTTCGTTTTGCCAGCTCGCAAGCCAACGGAGAGTGTCTAGACTAGGAGTGGGGGAAAAAAATCGATACAGCATAGTATCGCAATATTTTCCGTGGCAATACTGTATCGATACACAGACGCTAAGTATCGATCTTTTATTATACATGTGTTGGTCAGTTTGTCTGCTTGGCACAATCCCATTTTGCAGCAATAAAATTGAAGTGAGATGAACAAACAGAGAAATGTATCTTTTTAGATAAAACAGATGTTGACAGAAGTTTTCTTTTGGGGACATAATTTGAAATTGGGAAAAATTTGGTAATCAATTGCAATATATCGCAGAATATTGCAGTATCTTTAAAATCGCAATAATATTGTATCGTGAAGTAAGTATCGTGATGATATCATATCGTGAGGCCTCTGGTGATTCCCACCCCTAGTCTAGACCCCCTGGCTGCAAATTAAATTTCCTGCCACTAGTGTGCGTCTAGATTTCTAGGCTAATTTGATACATCAGAAAAGCAGAACTTTATATTTGGTACAGAAACCTTTTGTTTGCAATTACAGAGATCATACGTTTCCTGTTCTTGACCAGGTTGCACAGACTGCAGCAGGGATTTTGGCCCACTCCTCCATACAGACCTTCTCCAGATCCTTCAGGTTTTGGGGCTGGCGCTGGAGTATCTGGACTTTCAGCTCCCTTCCATACATTCTTTCGCCACTTCCTGGCTTTTCCTCCCTTACCCTTCTGCGTTGGTCATTATCCATACTAGCCCTTCCCCATCTTCCATTCATCTGTGCACCCCCCCTCCCCTCCACCATCCCTTCCATGTCTTCCACAATTGGGTATTCTGTTCTTCTCCTCCTTCCTGTAAGCTTTATTCCTTTATCTCCTCCATCCTTCCCATTCCCTCTCTCCAGATGGTCATTTCTCCTTTCAAGTTTCCTCCACATGGCTGTCTTTTCAAGGGCTGTGTGCACTGCCATTTAATCCTGCGGTGCGATGTTAGTGGTTTTCTTTCTGTGGTCCCACTCTCTTCAGTCTTTTCCAGGTCCTTTGCCATCTTTCTGTCATTTCCTTATACCCCTGTGTCCCTCTGTTTCCTTCCTTTCTCTCACTGCTGTGTTACCTTCACTGTCCCACCATGCTTGTGCACGTCTATTGTATCCACTCTCTGTCACCATGTAAGTCCTATTTGTGTGTGTGCTTCTTTCGTTACTTTCTACATTATAGCTGTTTCTTTCTTTCGTCTATTTGCTTCATTCTGTGTCCATTCCTTTTTACTGCTGTTGTATATATATATTATACATATATATATATATATTATATATATATACTATATATATATATATATATATATACATATATATATTATAATATATATTAATATAACATTATATATATTATAATATAATATATATAACAAAATATACTTAAAAATAATATATATTAAATATATATAATATATAATATTATATATATATATTATATATATATATATACATATATATATACACACATATATATATATATATATATATGTCTAATTGCCAAGATGATGAGAGTAAAAGCTTCTAAGCATAAGCACAAACTCCTAGGGGAAAGATATGAAAAGACATTTAATACAAAAATATAATTCACAAAACAAAAACTTTAAACAGAATCACAATTGAATTTCGGCAAGTGTGGCTCAAAATATGAAAGAAAAACAAAAACAATATAAGTCTTTTTTCACACTTGTGGTGGTGTGACATCCTTGTTTAGTCTTTCCAATGGAAATCTAAATAGTGTGAGTTGAAGCAGGATCTTTAGAGAGGAAATAGAGGCTGCTATAAAAAGCAGTGGTGAGAGTCTGGATGAGTGCTGAACATTGATCTGCTGGGCACCTCAGACAGGAAACTGTTTCCTCACGATGTCTGCCATTTGGGGATCAGTCTCTGACAGCATGGAGTACAGGTGCTGAAACTGCACAAGAGGAAGAAGGGTGGGGTGGAAACATAATGTTTATTTTCCACTGGAGCTGGTGGTGTATAGCCACAGTCCATCACACATCTTGACTTGACACAGGCTCTAAAATAAATCCTAAATCCTTTTGTGAAACAATGGCACCACAGGCAGCGGTTTGCACAGGATAAGGCGATTAGAGAAAATTCAAGGTGTTATTAACAAATAAATCCATTTGTCATTGTGTCTATAACATATTTTTAAACTTGTGACATTTTAAAATACCTTTTTCTTTTGTCTTTTTTCAGCTTATCATTTCAACAGAAATAACATTCAATGACCATGTATAATTATACATTAGATGAGATGTTTAAACTGTTATTTGGGAACTGTTAGGATTTTACAATGAACCTTCATTTTAAAGTAAAAACAATAGACAGGATGATTATAGTTGCTCCATACTTGCTTGTAATACACATATAGTTATACTTAAATCATTTTGGTGAAAGCACTTACTGAAGTCTTAAAGTTTAGAACTAAACTGCCCGCAGCTGTGAGAGCAGTCCTCTCTGTAAGGTAACCTTTCTTCACCAAATCTGCCAAGGTGTCCTACAAAGAACAAAATATAAGAATAAACAGACAGTTCTGTGGCATTTCATAGAGCAAAGAAAAGCACTGATTCACCTTTTTTTGCATTTAAAAATCTCAGTAAACAATATGACCCAACAGGAAAGTTAGCAAAGCGTTTCTCTGGTATTATTACTTTGGAAATCTGAACGCAGATGTCAGCTAGAAACTCAGCTGTGATCTCTGCTAGAGTCTGGAGCTGTTCATCTTTTGTGTCTTCTTTGCTGGTATCGCCATCTTTGCCCTCACTGTGGTACTGAAGCACCCGCAAAATGGTTCCGATAAGGGGAAGACCTGGAGGCAAAAGACAAAACACATCAAACCATTAATAAGAACTGGGCATATTAAATTGGGGGATATCCTCTTTATGAAGTCTTAGCTTATATTGTAAAAATACATTTTTGTTCCTGCATAATGTAACCATTTAAAAAAAAGCCTTGATTGGCCTCATAATCATGTGGGTTATTTAAAAAAAAAAAAAAAATCTATTTTACATCTATTTTGAATACCAAATATCTTACAGGTAACACTAAATCAACATTCATTATAACATGGTCTGGGTGAATAAAAGTAATATAGGACTCCTAAGGAGCTCCAGTGAAATTGACTGTTTACTGTTCAAAATGAATGCGCTAAATTAAATGAAAAAGAAAATCTTCTTTCCAATACTGAGTGTAGTCCTTCAGTGCAGACCTGCCAACCTTGAAGAAATGTTATGAGTACAACCCCCCCCCCCAGGCCCCCCGCCAATATACGCTCTACCGTTGCACTCACCAATGACAAACCTATGAGATACCTAACACCATACAACATAATATAATTTCACCAATCAAGATTTATTAGTTACTCCATAACCATATACAAGTAGACCATAAATGTTATACAATTACGGATATCACTCCTAACATTGAATTGAAAACAAACCGTTGTACAGGAGGCATAGCCCATGGAAACTTCTTCCACCTGAAAATACATTGTTTGGCTCATCACTACCTTCTAGATTACAATAAATTATTATTACTGTGTAGAGGAGTGGATGAATGGCTGTACGCGTAGTGAAACTACTATATAAATACAAATGTTTTCTTTTATCCTGTCCAATATTTTGTGACCATACATTTGTTAGTCTAACCAACAGGAGGCAGAGAGAGCTAATAAATATGCCTAAGTACTTCTGTGTTAAAGATGAGAGTTAGACCAGGTTAACATGTAGCCTTCTTCTGATTACTGAAGGGAAATTAAGTAGTCTAAGTAATGATTTACTCATAAAGCAACGACTAAAAAAAAGCACAGATTGAAGCCTGACAGAGACACAATTATAGGCTAATAAATAACATGGGTCAGATATTTTAGATACGCTTTTAAAAATTTGACATGGGTGACAATGCATTATGTCAGTTGCCATCACATCACATAAATAGCCTAACTGTTACCTTTATCTTATGTTAATCAGCACCTTGCCTTTCTAAAACCTTTTAGTTTTCTAGCCATTCCACCACTTTTCTAACTGCCCCCAACAAATGGGAAGGATGGCAGGTGTGATAGGCTAGCCTATTGACACCAGTGTTGGGCAACTTAATTCCAAAATGTAATACATTATTGATTACTATTTACTGTCATTTGAGAGTAATTAGTTATATTACAATATTACTGTTTCTGAATTGTAATGACTACTTTTGCGTTACTTTTGAGTTACTTTCACTAAAATAAAAGCGGGAGTATTCTTGGCAGGTAGCTTGTGAATTTCACCAGGGGTCAACAAAATCTCATCTTTATCCACTTTAATACATCATAATTTATTCATATTATTTTGTATTATTAATCTGACACTGCAAAGTAACTAAAGCTATAAAATAAATAGTTAAGTAAAACGTTCAATAGCCTACTTTACTCTGAATTGTGGTGGACTAGAAGTAGTCTAATAAGTAGGATTAAATGAAAAATACCCAATTAAAATTGAATCAAAGTAGCCGACGGTAGTATAGCGACAGATGTTGTCAGTTACCGTCTGGTTCTGGCTCTGACCACGGGGAACAGTGATGGGACAGCTCGCTTCAACGCAGCGTAAACAACTCCGGAAAGTAATGTCCGTGTCGGAAATGTATCTCTGCAGTCAGTTCAACCACTGAATTGTAACGCGTTACTCCCATCACTGATGGACACTATGAACGCTTTTTTCTTATCATCCATTTATTTTTTAATGTCATTATGTTTCGGGGCGTGGGGAGTATTTGTTTATGGGACTGTGTTCGTTACCTGTTGCCCCTTGGTGACTGATGTCGATGTCTGTCTTGCACACGGTGCAGAACACGTGAGGAGGTTCTATATACTGTCTATGTGAGGTAGCCTGGACATGTGGAGGAAAGGCCATCTCTCCCGTTAAGAAATCGTTCCGAACCTTTTTTTGAGGCGGTTCAGCCATGGCATGCAAGCCTACAGTTATCCTGACAGCCTGGCTTGCTAAGGCACTGAATTGAATTAAACGCGCAAAGCATTTGGCAATGAGGGGCAGGTCATAGATGTAGATTGCCTAGAAACTGAAACCAGAGAAATGCGAGATGCAACAAAATGCGTACCTAGAAAGCAGCGAATCGTACAAGCGTACTAAAGGGTCAAAATGCGTGCCGAGTACGCAAAATGCGTACGTGTTGGCAGGTCTGTCAGTGCCACATCCTCTGAACACCACAGGATGGCACTAACACACAATCTGCAAGAAGTAAGTTGCACTGCCTCTCTGAACTGACTTTGTTTAACAACGATCCTCTCACATCCCGTTTGCGATTCAGTTTGTGAAAGTCTTGATATTGATTTGGGAAAAATGGCATGGCTGGATAGCTATCTTGTCTTGTTGTTAAACATACTATCAAATTATATTTACAGTTCGTCAACTGTACGCAATGTTATTGACTCTGAATCTTGCTAGCATAACATTAGCTGAGCCAAAAGGGTTCTACTGTATGAGCTGAGCGGACTAGAAATATCTCCTGTTGCCAGGTCCTAAGGTCCATTCTATTTACTGGAGCAGTGAACATCTGCATTGCATAAGAACCTAATGGGATGGGAATGACAGTTCTAGGTATTACTCAAACCCTCAGATATTACCAGGAAAATTAAGTTATTGTTTGATAATGGCCACATCTTCGGGGATTAATCCTTATGTGTACTACGTGCATTCAAAAGGCAGATCTCAGGGCTGATGTCATTCTGTTACAAAACTTACTTGTGTCACTTCTGTGGCGCCACTGATCCTGGCATCTATAAAGAGCCTGCAGGACAGCAAACGCCTGAACCAAAATGGTCTTCTGCTCTTGCAGGACAACTGGAAGATCAGTTGGCTGGCAGAGGTCCTCACACACTACGTCACAGACAAAGTCCCACACTGCTTTGCCAGGTCCATCAGGGGCAGCTAGAAGACACAATTAAAATTATTTGTCTTTGAAGGGTTACTTCAGTCTTCCGGTAGATTTTACTGAGTTAACAACTATGTTAAACATCTTTAACTTCTGTTATGATGTGTTTTGATCGCTCTTACCAAAAGTCTGAATGCCCTCATCTATGGTGGTGAGGAGTTGGAGGGTGTGAAGGTAAACCTCTAAGCCATTTGGACTCTCTGATCTGTGAAAGTAATTAAATACTGTTCAATACTGAGCGTCAACAAAATCATCACTATCATAAGTACCATTATTTAGTTTGAACTCTACTACTGCTGTATCAGACCAAAGATAAATAGAATGTTTTATAGACATGTCAGTATTATCAACAAAAATACAAGTGCAACAACTGAATACAGACAAACAAGTATGAAAAAATACTCTGGAAACTGAAAATGCTTTCTGTGGATAAAATTTCTACTCCCATTGAAAGTAAATGTAATCATGCAAACATTTCACATTTTCAAACAAACACAGATTCTCACCTAAGCTGCTTGGCTGCCTCAAGAAGACATGAGGCCAGATCCAGATGGCTTTCGCCATCCACCTCCTCCTCATCCTCTTCCTCCTCACTTGGTTGAACTATGATCCAACTCTTCATCAACTCTTCATCAAGGTCAAACAGTTTGTCAACCAACTCTCCAACCTTCTCAAGCAAGTCAGCTGTACAACACACAGGGGATTTTTGTAATAACCATTTTTGAAAGAAGACATATGGTTACAAGTACACTACTGGTCAAAAGTTTTAGAACACCCCAATTATTTTTGTTTTTTATTGAAAATTTAGCAGTTCAAGTCCAATGAATAGCTTGAAATGGTACAAAGGTAAGTGGTGAACTGCCTGAGGTTAAAAAAAACAAGTAAGGTTACCCAAAACTGAAAAATAATGTACATTTCAGTATTTTACAAAAAGGCCTTTTTCAGGGAACAAGAAATGGGTTAACAACATAAAGCTGTTCTGCAGCAATGGAAGTTGATCAAGCTTTGAAAGTTGGTGCTACCAATTTCCACAGGTGTTCCAACTTGTCTGGATTACTTACAACCCCCTCTGTTTGTATAAAAGTATTGTTGGAACACACTGTGGTACCGTACCCTCGTGAGCATTATTTGAACAGTATTGTACTGCAGAAAGTAGTGTTGCTATAAAAATGGTGGGAAAAAAGCAATTAACAATAGAAGAGAGACAGACCATCATAACAGTTAAGAATGTTGGTCTTTCCTACAGAGAAATTGCGAAGAATGTCAAGGTGTCAGTGAGTACAGTATTCTTCACCATCAAAAGGTCTGGCAGACCCAAAGCCACAACAGAATCAGAAGACAAGTTTCTGAGAGTCAACAGCTTGCGTGATAGGCGGCTCACAGGACAACAGCTTCAAGCACAGCTTAATAGTGGTCGTAATAAGCAAGTCTCAGTTTCAACTGTAGACTCAGACTTCGAGCTGCAGGTTTGATAGGTTGAGTTGCAGCAAGAAAGCCATTGCTAAGATGTCAGAATAAGAAAAAGAGGCTTGCCTGGGCCAAGAAACACTGCCAAAGGACTACTGACGACTGGAAGAAGGTGCTATGGACTGATGAATCAAAATTTGAAATCTTCAGTTCATCACGCAGGATTTTTGTACGCCGTTGAGTAGGCGAAAGGATGGTTCCTCAGTGTGTAACACCAACTGTCAAAACATGGAGGAGGAAGCATGATGGTCTGGGGCTGTTTTGCTGGATCCAGGGTCGGTGATTTGTACAGAGTGAAAGGCACCGTGAACCAAAATGGCTACCACAGCATTTTGCAGCGCCATGCAGTACCCTCTGGTATGCGCCTAGTTGGTCAGGGGTTCATCCTACAGCAAGATAATGACCCAAAACATAAGTCCAAGCTATGCCAGAACTACCTTAGGAAAAAAGAACCAGATGGTAAGCTTAAAAACATGGAGAGGCCAGCACAGTCACCAGACTTAAACCCCATTGGGCTGGTTTGGGATGAACTGGACAGAAAACTGAAAGCAAAACAACCTACAAGTGCCACACATTTATGGGAACTTCTGCAACAGAGTTGGGAAGAACTTTCTGAAGAATATTTGATTTCCATTGTAGAAAGAATGCCACGAGTATGTTCAGCTGTTATATCTGCCAAAGGGGGCTACTTTGTTGAGTCAAAAATTTAGAATACATTTTGGTTTATAAATTGATTCCATGATTTATTTTTTAACTTAAATTGTTCATTTGTTCTATTCTTTCATTTCAGAGTACAATAAGACATTGAACTGCATGAATTTCAATAAAAAACTGGAAAAATTGGGGTGTTCGAAAACTTTTGACAGGTAGTGTAGTTAAAGGTGCCCTGTGGAGTTTTCCTATAAACAAAAGTGTGTTTACATTCAGTGTTACTCGCCCAAAAGACATTGTGTGCATTCTTGAATGCATTTCCCGTGGCAAAAATCATTTTCAAAGCCAATTTAATAGCATTAGTATTTTAAATCCAGCATTGTTAACATGCAGCGCAACTAGAGGTTAAAAACTCAACAGGGAACCTTTAAGATAAACAGCTTACGTACACATACTCTGACTTAATGAAAGTCATCTTGGTATGTCAAACAGATTTCTTTCATACACAATTAACACATCATCAGCTTATTAAAAAGAAATGAGTAAAAGCACGGTACTGTTGGTAGAACTGCACATGATGAAAAGGAGGTTGGAGCGCACAGACGTCTGTTGATGTATTCGCTGAAGCCACAGGGAACAGACATCTTTCTGAGAGATGCAGGTCAGCAGCAATCTGCAAACATCATCAGAAAAGATAAATACTTCTCGCTCAGTCTTTCTGTCTCACATGTCTGCAGATAATGCAAATGTCACCTGCTTGTTTCCAGAAGGGTCGGAGGATCTGTATCTCCAAGCAGAAGCAACAGCACAGCACTGTGGACACACAGGGAGTTGCATTAATTAGAATATTATACAAAATCATAGATGATGACTTTTACCCACCTTAAGTCTTCATTTTGGCTAAGAGTCAGACAAGTGTCAGGAAAACAAGCAATGTTCCCGAGGATTCCCACACAGATTTCCTAGAGAAGCAAAACAAAAATCTATGACCTGTCATGGGAATTCTAAAAAAATGAAATATATTACATATGATTATATAGAATGTATGAACTGGAAAGGATTTCTCTCACTGTGAGACGTGGACAACGAGATTTGGCTATCACCCCAAGAAGGATATCTGTAGCTTTAAATTCCTGCAGGAAACCAGCCACATCCTACACACAGTTGAAAAATAAACAGTCATTAGTAAATATTCAAACATGTAATTACATGATTCACATCTTACTGTGTATGTGTGCTTTCGCTGGAACATTTTAAGAGAAGTGTTGAATTATATTCGCTTCATACTGAGAGATGTTTCAATTATGTTGTCCAGCCCATTCATATCAATCAGGGTAGGTTTAACGACAGAAACACCTTCCAGTATAATGCAATACAGTTTAACAGCCCCAAAAACCACATCCTCCAATAAACATTAAGTTGAATCAACACCTCTCTAAAAAGGGTGAACATTATAACCTTCATGGAGGTTTTTAGGATTTTTTTGCAGGATTATTAGACTACATTAGTTTTAGAAAAGGAGGACTTAATAAACTGCCAACTGAGTGTATGGTAGGGCTTTGACTCCGAACTTCGTTATTCGAATATAATTCAAATATAAAAAAAAATAATGATATTCGAACGAATATTAGCCAGCCCTTAATATTCGAACCTGTTATGGGCATTATTTTTTGTAAATGCGTTTGCTTGTAAACGTTGTTTTCAGTTCAGATTCCGAGGCTTTTTCACGCATTTCAAAATGTAACTACAAGTCGCGGCGACGCACGTCTCTCGGCCGTGGCTCGGTAGCGGTGCATTCCCCCCTAATTCTCAAAGAAAGCTGGCTGGCCCAAGGCCAGGCCAGCGGCGTCTTTCTCCCGTCGCGTTCCGCTGTCTCTCCTACCTACACCGGCGCCGCACCCTGTCCCTTCTCCCCCTTTCTACCTGCCTGCTCAGTGCTGCTGCGCATGAGGAGAGAGCACAGAGGGGAGGGGGGGGCTGCTCCTCACTCACACAACAGAAGAGAAAGGACTGTTTGGGGGCTACAGGAGAGAAATACATTGTGTGCTCGCTGAACAATACTGGTGACTCTTTTTTATTTTACAGAAAGTCGCTGTCTTTTCTACAGAAAGTCGCCAGATTTGTCGCTAGTCGCTTTTGTGAAAAAAAGTTGCTAAGTTGGCAACACCGCCCACAC
Source organism: Perca fluviatilis (assembly GCF_010015445.1). Lineage (NCBI taxonomy): Eukaryota > Metazoa > Chordata > Actinopteri > Perciformes > Percidae > Perca > Perca fluviatilis. The sequence continues at coordinate 18,989,351 of NC_053119.1, read as the reverse complement.
ACACTGGCTCAACGCACACACCAGCACACGAGTATAAACATCAGACCACTTACGTAGACTACGGTGAAAGCTCCGAACTTCCTGTCGAAAGCACACTGTTTGTGTTTAATCCAGGGTCTGACTTAATTTTTTTTTTTTTAGACTGAAGGCATTTAATGGTCAAAATATTATTAATAAATATTTGAATATATTCGTATATTAATATTAATATAAAAACGAACTTCGAATATGATTTTTGGGCAAAAGTCAAAGCCCTAGTGTATGGTGTATAAGTAATGGTGTATGAATGGCAGACACAAAGACACCAGCAGCATATTTAATTTGTGGTTAAATATCATGAATTCACCGATTGTAGTAGTACTTCTGTGGCCTAGATCATGTTTCATTTCTGGATGTTTTTTCTGTAAATGCTTTCCACTTCTCATGATACACTTATGGCAATAAAAGAGCTGAATGAAAAAGAATCTTAATTAGTTTTTTTATTTTCCACGTTTTATCGTGGCAGGCAGTCTGGGACTTGCACTGGTCTGGTCTTGGTCTTGGTCTTGACTCGGTCTCAACCCCTCAAAGTATTGGTCTTGTCTCGGTCTCAATACACTTTGATCTTGGTGAATGCAAAATGGGACACAGATAAATAATTCTACCTTATCCATTGCCATATCCCAGACTCTACATAGATTTTCTTCATCATCATCAGGGAGCTGCATCTGACCTTCAGAGTCCACCTCCGAATGCTCTGTCACCATCTGCAAGACATGACCATTTTACAATGAAATTACAAATGTTAGGTACTATATATTGAACAGTGTGCTGCATAGACAGCACATAGAAACAATGAGTGATACAGTAAAGAAGTAAAGATGCTTTTCATTTCAAATTACTTAATTAGTGGTCTCTAAATTAGCTGACTGGAAAAAGCTATTGTTAAATAAGTCGAGAAAATAAATGCAGCTCACTGCCTGATCTCCAGTGCATCTGTGATTGAAACAGTGCTTACTAAAAAATATCATAACTCAAATTTGACATTAGCAATAACAGCCACCCTACATGGATGAGACGAGTCAGGGTGCTGAAAAGCCAGTGCTTGCTGTAAACGGTGTCTCCAATGGCATCCAAATCTCCGTCCTCTTCTCCATCAACTGCGTCTGGGGGTGGTGATGGGTTTCGGTCCATTATAGGAGACTGTATTCCAGTTGGAGATGAGGATCTCTCAGTCTCCACTTCCTCAGCACCATCAATGCTGTCGTCTGGGAAAACAAACAGTGGCACAGATTAGAGTTTAGTGAGATTACTATAGCATGAGGTTCTTACACAGGTAGTCAATTGCTCAGGTGATATTAAATCACCAATGTGAAGGACTGCTTTATGGAAGTATTATATGGGGAGGATTTGGGCATTAATGTCATGTTCACTGGACCAGCAAAAACAGACATCTGGGCTTAATCTCACTTCCCATATTTGATAGTTCTTCACTCGGTGGAACCGGAAGTGGTTCTGGCACTCCTTCGTGAAGGCCGTCTCAAAGATCTTATTCCTATACGTGCTCTGGTTTATTGCCATTTCTTTAAACTAGAGTTGCACCGATAGACCGGCCGGTGACCGGAATTGGCCGGTTTTCATGTGCTCTGCCATGACCGGCGACCGGTGACTGGCAACCGGCAGGTCAGTCTGACATATGTCGATTCCATGCCGGTCAATGCTACAATTAACTGACAACATAAGTTATACGAGTTACAGTTCTCAAGGACGCACGCACACGGACGCGTCTCTTTTTCCTTTCTCTCAACTTTTCCGCCGTGTGTCGCACGTACCCGCTCGCGGTGTGAAGCGTGTGTCCGCGCTATTCTCGCACATGTAGGGAACCTCGTGAATTAACCTGCAACATGTCAGCTGTTTGGGAATTCTTCAGCGTGTGTGCAGAAGATAACAAGTTTGCAATATGCAACACCTGCAAGGAAAAAGTAGGGCGTGGAGGGACGACACCAAAAAAAATCACATTTATTTTGTTGGATATTGATATGTGAAAAGAAGGAAATGGTTCTAACATTGCACTTTAGATGTGTGTGAATTTCCCACACCAGGAGTAATTTATATAGTTCTATTTTATAGTGATCCATTATCTGTTCAAAACATGTTCTATGTTCTCTGCAAAATGTTCTATTAAAGAAAACATAGAAAATAAATATTTGTGTGGGTTAGAAAAAATTAAAATCGGTATCGGCTGGCCTAACTCAATGAAAATCGGAAATCGGAATCGGCCTAGAAAGTTGTAATCGGTGCATCTCTACTTTAAACCAATCACAATCGTCTTTGGCAGCGCTAAGCGTTGGATGCAATAATGGTGCCTCTGCAAAATAGGAACTTGTTTTGGTGGAACATGTGCTCGTTCAAAAGTTGTTTAAGTCGTGCAACAAAAAACTCAGATTGGACAGATAGCTAGCTGTCTGGATTTAACCTGCAGAGATCTGAGGAGCAGTTAGTCATAGCCCTCATAACCAGGGTTCAGCCAAGGACTGAGGAGCAAGGAGTTATCAAATAAGTAGTCTATATTAGGGTGTCAGCATTAACGCGTTAATCGCAATGCGATTAAGGGTCGAGCATAACACGTACATTTCTTTTTTAATCGCATGCCGCCATTTATTAATTTATTTTCACTTCACTCGGCTTCGCGTCATGCCTAACAGGCTACTATTTTGACCCTTTGCCATACTTCCTCGTGACACATCCTGTTGCTGCAGGAATAGCAATGCGGATTTCGGTGCCTCATTCCGGTGCCACTGATATGCCTGCGCTTTTCTCTGATGCTCTGAAACAGACGTTACAGGCAACAGAAACATCACTACACTCGGCAGCAGATAACGTTAGACTACCGCTAGCTAGTAGCTGGATTAAACACGGTTACAATGCTGACAGTTAACGCTAAACGGTGTAAAGTTTGTCTGTATTTCACTGTAGAGGATTCCAACACCGGGATGTTCAATGAAACTGGTAACCTACAGCCTCGTGGTGCATTTAAAGTTATTGTTAAATGCCCTTTTCCCATCTAGTGGTTGTTTGTCATTCAACAGCTATTTACTAGTGAAATAAGTTATTGTTATTACATAATTATTAAATCATTTAATTTTGACCATATGGCCTTAGCAATAAACAAGCAGTTGTTTAATGTTGCCAACTGTTGTTTAGTACCCTTCTTTTTTTTAACTTTCTTAAAAAGTATCGGTTCAGGCACCGGTACTGTTTTAAAAGTACCGCTTTAGCACCGGTATCCAAACCAAACAATACTCAACCCTAATATTGACTCTAGATTCAAATGTGTGACTAGATTCACACATTTTTCTTTTGTTTACAGTAAACAAATAAATAATAAACAAATACAAATCAAAGTTCCTAAAAAATCAAATTCATAAAGTCACTTTCTTTGCATTCATTTGATTCCCAATCATACTTAAAAACAGTGATGCAAAATAATAGAATTTTAATCATGCGATAAAACTTGCGATTAAACGCGATTAACTATAGAAATTCAGCGATTAATCGCGATAACATTTTTTAAAATCTTTTTTCAGCCCTAGCCTATATCCTTGACGGTCCACTTCCGGGATTTCTCCGGTGACAGGAAATTCTACCGTATTTTGTCCGTTTCCTTCTTTGTGTTGGAATTTTAAACTCCGGTGGACTGAATCTGAGTGGGACTAAGACACGAGGAAGGAAGACAGGTTGAGGACTCGAGGAGGCAATTTAAGGATTATGAGATGCAACCCCTGTAGGTGTGTCTCATGTCACTTATTTGATAACTCCTCGGTCGAACCGGAAGTTGTTCTGTCCCTCCTCAGTGAAGGCTGTCTCAAAGCTCTTATTTCTTTCCCCCGAGGAGCGAGCATAGAGGAGGGACCATCAAGGAGCTATAGGCGAGGATACAGGAGAGTAGCCTTCCCCGAAGCCGTACAGCGGAATGAGTTGCTAACTCCACCCAAACAGCTGTCATATTCATGTGACGTTTCAGAGGAAAGGACGTTTCATCTATCTAAAACACATTTGCTCGTTACCTCTCTCCTCCAATGATTTCCTCGCATCTCTCCCGTGCCTCCTCGGTGGGAGGGACTAAGACGAGAGGAAGGGAGGCAAGTGGAGGAGTCGAGGAGGCAATTTCAGTGACATGAGATGCACCTTCTGTCTCCCCCATCCTTCCTCGGTAGGACGGAAGTGATGCAAATGAAGGGAAGGGAGATGCAGCCACGGTCTGTGTATCACTCAGTTGCCATTTTATTATGTACACCTACCAAACACTACTGCAGCCTTCATGGAGGTTTTAATACTAAGGTTTTGTTGCAACTGTTTTTAGAGTGGTTTAAACGAGATGTAGCTATAAAATGGCAACCAGCTTTATGACATAAGTTGTTATTATATATATATATTATATAGAACAGGAAGTTCTGCTCTCTACTGTAACGCTATAAGCTAATAAAAGAAAGCTCGGCGGCATTGAGCTTTAATTTTGGCTCCCAGTAACTTTCAACAGAACAGACTCGACTGTATGATTTCTGCTATTAAACACTCTCTGTTAGCTAAAAGCATCGATGGAGTGACTAACGTTATACGCTGAATGCAAACCTTGCAAAGGTGTGATATTAAATATTTAGCTAACGTTAGTAGATGCACATTCCGCTATTAACGGATGGTGTAGTTGTTATCAAGCTGTCATACTCATAAACAGTAAGGTTACTTCTTACGTGTCAACTCACCCATAGTGACCGCTCTCTGCAAACGTAACTGGCTGGTAAATATTAAATGCAATACCACCGCATGGTTTTAAATAGTCACAGTAACTTTACAGTTTCCAGACGACATTTCAAACAGCCTCCATTTAGTACAAGTAACTGGATGCGCATGCGCGAATGTTGTACACACTGCCCAGTCTTCTTCTTGTGGTTGACCACCTCAAGTTACAATTAATGCCGCCACCTGCAGTGCGCACGGGGAACGACAGAGGCTTTTTCAGCAGGAAGAGGATGGAGAATCAAATGTAGGCTATATTTACCTTTTTTTTACTAGCCTACTGAAATGATTACTCAATTAATGAATTAGTCAATTAACAGAAAATTAATCTGCAACACAAAAATTTAAATTCCCAGCAAAAAAACAAATCACACCTCATAGACAGAGAGGCTATACTATATAACTGTGTTACACGCTTAGAGTGTCACTCACAGCACATATTTCCACTTCACATCTCAATATTTTGGAAAATTATGTACAATAATTACTTGGTGAAATAATGTATCAGTTACAGTGCAATATTTGTTATTTATTCACTGCTGCTACTTATATTTAAGTTTATATTTTTACTTATTTATGTTCTTACTGTATTTATGTTGAAACTGCAATTCAATAACATTTTATTTATAGTATCAAATCATAACTAGTGTTATCTCAAGACACTTTACAGCTAGAGTAGGTCTTGACCACATTCTATAATTTACTAGAGATGGCCCAATACCATTTTTTGCTTCCCGATACCAATTCCGATACCTGAACTTGCATATCGGCCGATACCGAGTACTGATCCAATACCAGTGTGTCATATATTTTATTATGTTTTAACAACTGTATACTACTATCCCTGAATGGATGTGATATGATTTCTATCTTTGTTGTCTGTCTGGCTCAGGTTAAACTCTTTGTGAAACATGAACAAACACAAACAATGAATGCAACAGAACTTTCTTTTATTATGCAGTTTGACAGTCGGTTATAACGGAAAAAGAACATAAATAAACTACTTTAACGTAGATTTTCTTTAGGGCTTTATTATGTGGTATCGGATCAGTGCATAAACTCCAGTACTTCCCAATACCGATACCAGCGTTTTAGGCAGTATCGTAGACCATCTCTATAATTTACAAAAACCCAACAATTCCAACAATTCCCCTAAAAGCAAGCATTTAGTGCAATAGTGGTGAGGAAAACTTCCTTTTAGGGAGAAACCTCGGACAGACCCAGGCTCTTGGTGGGCGGTGTCTTAAGATGCCGGTTGGGGGAGTGATGAACAGTGGCAAATATAGTAACAATAAAGATAATGGAACTATTACTAGAAATAGCAGTTGTAGTAGTTCATGGCATAGCAGGTCACTGCTGGGCGTAGCAGGTCACTCCATTGTTTTAGAAACATAATCCTTTCAACATAATCTCATGTAACCTCAATTTACTTCTACTTTTAATTTCTTAATGTAGCTATGTTACTTTATACACTTATAGACTTTGCTCTTTTCTTACTTATTTTTTACCTTGAATTTGACTTTGAGTAACTGCAACTAAACAATTTACCTAAGGGGATCAGTAAAGTATTCTAATTCTGATTGTGATAAACTGAATCTCTTTGGGTTTGTTACTGTAAATGGACAAAACAAGACATTTGAAGATGTCACCATGCGCTCTGGGAACTTACAGGCATTTTTCACATTATGTGACATTTACATGCCAAATTAGTGATTGAGAAAGTAATCAATACATTAATTGATAATGAAAATAATTGTTAGTTGCAGACCTAATAATTACTTTAGCATTAACATCAGCTGCTAATGATTGCATAACTAATAATGCAGTGTTTTTTTCAACCAAACTGTAGTAGTAGACATTGTTTGGTTTCTGTGTTGTTAGAACACATGAAGTTTTGTCTTTGTATATTTTTCTGCAAACAGAAAGGCTTGCTTTTCTGTTCACACCTTTGCCTCGCTAAATAATTGGAGACAGTATACTAATCTTGCCCTGTGATTAAAAAAATCTCCTCTGACTAAACCTAATCCTAACTAACAATTGATATTTTCTGTAACTTGTAACGAAACTGTATTTATTAGCCCATGGAATTTTTTTTTAAATAAAAACATATTCAAAAATGTAAATGAATGTTTAAGAAATACTTCAGCATGTGATCACTTTTTGTTTACATTTCTGATATTCTATTATGCTAAAGCTTGTGCTGTATTCTGACACATTGCCTAGTTTAAAGCATCATTTCAGTCTGTTTTATGGGAAATAGAAAAGTGTTGCATGTTAAATGATATTATTTCAACATGGATTACAAAATCTTGAATAGTCCCACCTCTTATCAAAAATGTTGAGGTCATTTGGCAAGTGTACTGTCTGCCCTTTATCAACACTGTTTATGCTGTCAGACAGGAATAACTATAAGTCTTTCTCATCATGCAGCTGTCCCTGTGTGGGAGTGGTCCAAAGCCTTGTTTGCACTTGGAGGAGCTTTTACTAAGTATCTATTTGAGAACATACAAAATAACTATGTTTGTTTCTGAGATATATCCACAGATAAGACAAGTATGAATGTGCCAACAGCTGGAGTAATTAATAAGGTTTTGAGTAATCTGTTCATATATATATACAATAACAATTGGGTATGATTTGGTGTTTAATTAATTGGTTAAATGGTGTTTGAACAAATGGTTACTGTAGACGTAACACAAACTTATTGTCAAGTCTTTTTTCCAAGAGTTGGAAGTCCTGTAACTTGATATAATGCCAAGTTTGTGTGTATTGAGATGATACAGCAGGTAGAGGATGACGGTAATCAAGGATGTAGTACAGTCAGTTGCACATCCTGTGCATAAATGACCCAAGCAATTTAGATAATGCAGTATGCTCTCTTACCACATTTAAACAAATATTCAAATTGGTTTCATCATTGGTTGAAAGTGTTCGACAGCTATTGTCTTTTTCATATTCAAGGTTATAAAATATAGTTGATGAAAAAAGAATAATTCAACTCCTCGGACACCTCATTGTGTCCTTTAGTATATTCTGACATTTACAAACTAATGGATTACAATTAAGTTGTAACCCTAATATCTCTGTTAAGCAATGTTCAATGTCAACCAAATCTTTTTAAAGTTGCAACAGTTCTGGAAAGCAATCATCAATGAATCAGTAATCCCACATTTTAGTTGATATACTTGTCATGTTAAATTGTTTTAATGATAGATACACTAGCTTTGTGGGAAGAGGCGATTGGATAATAGCTATGAGGAGGACTGCCTTTGGACAGTTTTTTCAGTGAGAGCAGCTCACACATGGAACAGTTTACCAACACTTATCAGAAATGTTGACACATATTGTGAATTTTAAATTAATTTCACAATCAAGTGTGTGACCACACTCTGTTATTCAAATAACCTGAATTGTGCTTTGTTTTATATTTTATGTATTTTTGCTGCCATTACACCTGCCCAGGAACGTCAGTTGAAAATAAGCCAAGATGTTTTAACTGGCACATTTACAGAAATGTGTTATAATGTGCTGTTCCTGTAACTTTAAACTGTATAAATAAATTAATTGCAACAAGTCCTTCATCATAATTAAACTAATATCATATTTCTGCAGGAGTCTGTAAACATAACATTTTAGTATATAGTTAACACTAAAGTAACACATTGTAAAACAGTATGAATGATTGCTTTATAAACATAATTTATGGTTTTACCAAGCAAAAGTTAAAGGGGCTGTACTCGAAATACTGAATACTGGGCTTGGATTGCCTCCATACCGCTCTCACATACTGTTCCCCAATTTGTGAAATACCCACATTTATTTGTACAACAAAAGTTTTGTATTCACTCAGTTCTCACAGATTTCATTTTATGTATTCTTTAAGACTGAATGAAATTGAATGCATTTCCTTCCTTTTTTTTGATATTTTGGAGAAATGTAGCTACATTAAATATGGCTAATCTATTTAAATTGTGTTCAAATTGTGTTGTAATAGCAGATCCACCAGCCTATCATGTAAAGCAGATGGTAGATAGGATGACACAGGTTCTGTTTAAACCATTGTTTGACGCACAATCTGATAGAATTACTTAGTGATATCAGATCGTGCGTAGGTTGACACCTCCATTAAGGTCATACTTACACATGAGAGCTATACTTTCTTTGGTGCTCCAAGTGCCTCAATATATTTATTTTATTTTCATTTTATTTTGTATCTAATATTATTATTATTGCTGTCATGAACATTATTATTAAAATAAACGATAGTAATGCTTACTGAAAATGAAGTTTTGTCATTTTGCATTAACACTGGGGATGTTCATACATATATCAGTAATCTATAGCCTGGGCAGTGTTGCGTGCTCAAGCATATCCCAGCTGACACTAGGCGTGACAGGGTTGGACAATAAACCAATAATAAAACAATATTTTTATTACCATAACACACTTCTCATATCAAGATACCATGGCTGATAAGTTCTCATCACTAAATTATATAGGTTAAAATTTACTGAAAGTCACTGCATGGCATCCTCATCTCTGTGACACAGATTTATTACAAATTCCATCCAGAAGTAACTACTTATTGAAGAATATGTTTAATTAAGCATTGCGTTAGTTCATGTAGGACTCAGAAGTCATGCGCCCACTAATTGAATTATCATTTCTATTAGTCACAAACCAATCACAGCGGTCCATTTAAATGTCTCCCTCCTCCTCACTGATCCCTGCTACACCAATGCTGCCTCATACTACTGCTGCTGGCAAAGCTTGCCTCCACCACCCCAGCCCCCACCTACCTAGTTTAAAATGTTTTTAATGTCTTGATTTGGGCCAACTCTACGGGGGGGGGGGTTTCAGCATTGTACTCCCTGTTTTAGCTTAGCATGCTGCTTGGCGGATTCAGGGAGCATTATTAGAGCAGAGCCATCAGCGCCAAGCATAAATGTATTCCCATCTGTTGCAATAAATGGGAAATATAAAAGCATAGTGTCAACAAAACTGTTTTATTGCAGCCCATTCCTCTTGGAATAAAAATTCTTAATTGAAGAGCATATTTGTTCAATCAAGCGATAAGAAGGATCTTGGAATGATTATATTGGACTTGTGAAGGGCGTCAGAGATCTGTTCACATGTTTGCCATGTCTTGGCAATAAATCTTCAGTTCCCACTCAGACAGAAGGCGTGAGCAAAAAGAAAAGTGCAATCTTAATATAAAGGGCTGTGAAGTGCAGTCTGACTATTACCTGCTTTGGTGACAGAAAGCCCACAGCGGCAACGATGAGGTGGAGATGCGTGTGGTTGTGTTTCCTGGCTTTGTCTGTTGCCAGTGTCATCGATGTCCAAGCCAGACTGGGTAAGACTCTGATTTTTTGGGATGCTGTGGAACGTTTTTCAGAGCCTTGTGGATGGATCATTGTGCTTTATTTATACATACAAATGGATAATGTATATCATTGTCGACTATATCAGTCTGTAGAGCATTTAGTAACTCAAACTGTTTTCTACACTTTAAAAAATGTACACAGTTGGCAACCATGTCAGCAGCATCTGCAGCACATGGGGCAGAGAGCACTTCAAGACATTTGACGGAGATGTGTACCAGTTCCCTGGTATGTGTGAGTACAACCTGGCGTCCGACTGCCACGAGTCCTACCAGGATTTCTCCGTGCACATGAAGAGGATAGACAAAGATGGAAACCCTACAGTCAGCCATGTGGTGGTCACCATCAATGACCTTTTGTTTTACCTCACCAAGGACATGATCACTGTGAATAACCTCCCGTAAGTAAAAAGCCATATAGCCTGTGTAAGAAACTGTACTTTTAACTTTTCTATGATATTTGTGCATTATAATAAAAAAGAAATCTTTTTTTTCAGTGTCAAAGTGCCATACTACAATGCAGGTGTACAAGTGGAACAAAATTCTGTTTACATCAAGCTCCAATCTAAAGTCGGCATCACTGTCATGTGGAACGGTGACGATGCAGTCATGGTATGATACACCAGGCAGAAATATATCTTCACTGCTCTCCTTAAAGTTTGTATAAGGCATATACACTACACGTTGTTTTAATACATGAACAATTAATTTAAGTCTCCTTTTGATCTGACATTGGAACACTTTTTTCTTTTAATTAATGTGGAACAGACTGACCACCCAGAGACACAGTCAAGTTTATATATTATTTTTATATTTGAATAAATTCCTAAGGTTCCTGGGAAGAAATGAAGTACACAGACCTGTCTTTCAGTCAATTATCTTTCTTGATTGAGTTATGCTTGACAACAAAAATATGACAGTAGCAGTGATGAAATTAAATATCAAATCACTATCATAAAATGTATTCCATTCATGTCATTTAATGAGGCAATTACAATTCACCAGGGTTTTGTTTAAGTGTTATTTAAATTGTGTGAAAACAAAACTTGTTATAACCTCTTAGGTGGAACTGGATACTGATTATGCAAATCGTACCTGTGGACTTTGTGGAGACTTCAATGGTGTTTCTGTCCAGAATGAGTTCATTCATAAAGGTATATATGGTTATTCACTTCATGTGTTAATGCATTTCTAGAATTATCCACTGTATCTTTGATTTTACACTAATTACTATCAAATGCAGGTCGCAAAATCAGCCCCATTGAGTTTGGCAACAAACACAAAGTCCATCGTCCAAATGATGATTGTGAGGACCCCTATGAGGAGGAAGATGAATCACTGGAAGCTGTGCTGGATTCATGCAAGGAGTTTGTGAGTTTATTATCCACCTAGTGTTAGCAATAGTGATAGTTGGTCATATACATAGGTTGCATTTGCAACAGAGTAAATTTGTCTCTCTTTATCTTTTAGCAAACCACCTGTAACCAGATGCTGCGTTCAGAGCCCTGGAGCTCCTGCACCACTCTGATCAACCCTGAACCTTACATCCAGACCTGTGTGCAGGACATGTGTGGCTGCGCCAATAGAACAAATGACTTCTGTGTCTGCAGCACACTGTCTGAGTTCTCTCGGCAGTGTTCCCATGCAGGAGGGCAGCCTCCCAACTGGAGGACACCTCAGTTCTGTGGTAATGTTTTGTGTTCTCTTTTCTGTGTTCTATATTTTATACAGTATGGGGTGGAGAACATACTAATGCACTGAAATCAGCTCAGTGAAAATTTTTAATTGTTCTTGAAGAAAAGGTACTGTGTTTCTATCTCAACATGATTAAATTTTCTCGTGCCGCTCTAGCATGAGATGATTAATTATTTTCTATTTAGAAATAAAGACATTTACAAGCTGCATAGAAGAAAGGCCAGATATGTCTCTTTTGTGGCCTCAATCGTAATTGGTGTGATTTAAAATGTAGCAAAAAACAAATAAATGTTTTTCAAACGACACAAGTACAAGTAAAATAAGTACACAAAAAACAATTTTTGTTACACTTAAGAAAAAAACCTAATGAGTTACACCCATGATACACTATTGAATTATTCACATAAACTCACATCTACCTTGATGTATTTGAACTGTACCATATCTTTACAGCTAAGCAGTGCCCATTCAACATGGTTTATAAAGAGAGCGGTTCTCCTTGCATGGATACATGCACACTTCTGGACACCGGTTCACTGTGTGAGGACCACAAAATGGACGGCTGCTTCTGTCCTCCTGGTAAGTGCTGTTTCAGTTTTTATTACCCTTACAGATTCTTTCAGATTTAATCTTCACAGTCTGTGAATGTTCATGTCACATCATGTGTCTTATTCAGGAACTGTGTTTGATGATATTTCCATGAGAGGGTGTATTGCTCAATCTGAATGTCAGTGCAAACACAACAAAATCTATAACTCCGGTGAGGTCTACCGACAGGACAGAGAGGAATGGTATGTCAAATATTTCAACAATATAATATTTAATCTGATCTCCTTCATTGTGTATTTTTATTGTTAACTTAAATTTTTGGGGTTGTTTCAGTACATGTGTTGAGGGTAGATGGGCTTGTGAGAGCCTTCAAACACCTGCTACATGTGCAGTTGAAGAGGGTTCACATGTAACTACCTTTGATGGAAAAACCTTCACCTTCCATGGAGACTGTTACTACACCCTAGCCAAAGTGGAAAGCAAGGTGAATGAGCCATAGCTTTGTACAATTAAACGGCAGAAAATATATATTCAGCTTGATAAAAAAAAAACAAATATATATATACATATTTATAACTTGTTTATTTATTTATTTAATTGTACTCACTCTGTATATTTCAGGATCATGCAAGTCCAAAGTTTACACTCCTGGTTCAGTTGGTGCCGTGTGCAAATCAAGAGTTTGACACTTGTCTAAAGAGCCTTAAAATCCTGCTGAACAATGACAGAAACAATGTAAGTTAAAGTCAAGACCGTGCTGTAGTAATTTATAGATCTACACTGATATCTGCAACACTCAAATGATCGATTCTGTTTTTATTCAGGTATTAATGTTCACTTCCGATGGCAAAGTGAAGCAAAACATGCAGACCATCAGTTTGCCATACCACTCAGGTGGGTCCGAAACTCTGGATGAAACTTTGTTGTTTTATTTGTTTATTTGTTTGTTTGTTGTTATTTACATTAGCAAATTATCTGACTGTTTTTGTATTTTTCTTGATCTAAAGATGACATCAACATATTCCATGCTTCATCCTTTCACATCTTGCTCCAGACCAGTTTTGGTTTGCAAATTCAGATCCAGCATGTGCCAGTCATGCAAGTCTATGTCAGCCTAGAACAAAGCTACAGAGCAAAGACACGTGGTAAGTTTCACATTTATCTTAACATAAAACACTGGCATCATCAAAACATATGTCAGAATACAGCACATTTACAATAACAAATAAATGAAGCACCTACAATACTAATGCTGTTGATTATAATTCATTACATTAATAACAAAAGCCATTCACCATCTTCCCACCACCCCTGAATCCGTTTAAACAAATAAACCTAAACAACATCTACATAAAACAGATGAATACATGAGTAAATTATGTAAATGGTGGGTGGATATATGTAATATACAACCCTTGTATCTCAGACCCTCTTTTGCTCTCTACATGAATAAAACTGTGGAATCTCAATTATAATACCACACTGCAAACCCTCAATTCTCAGTGATAATGTCTGTTTTTCTTATCTAATTTCATCTTAATTTAAGTAAATTAACCAAATCCTTAATCCTATCATCTCATTACAATGATTGACACCTTCCATTTTCTTATTTGTAGTTTCAGCCAATTGTTTATCTGTGTATAAGTACTAATACAATTCTTCTTTAATATTTGATTTCTTCAGGCTTATGTGGGAACTACAACATGGCCCTATCTGATGACATGAAGACTCCTCAGGGGATGGTGGAGGGAACAGCAGCAACTTTTAGTAACTCCTGGAAGGCTAACCTAATGTGCCCAGACAGAGAGGAAAGACTTGAGGACCCCTGTTCCCTTAGTGTGGAAAATGGTAAAAAATAAATAAATAAAAGAACTGTTATTATGTACAGTGCCTTGCGAAAGTATTCGGCCCCCTTGAACGTTTCGACCTTTTGCCACATTTCAGGCCTCAAACATAGATATAAATCTGTAATTTTTTGTGAAGAATCAACAACAAGTGGGTCCCAATTATGAAGTGGAACGAAATTCATTGGCTATTTCAAACTTTTTTAACAAATAAAAACTGAAAAGTTTGTAGTGCGCAAAATTATTCAGCCCCTTTACTTTCAGTGCAGCAAACTCTCTCCAGAAGTTCAGTGAGGATCTCTGAATGATCCAATGTTGACCTAAATGACTAATGATGATAAATAGAATCCAGCTGTGTGTAATCAAGTCTCCGTATAAATGCACCTGCTCTGTGATAGTCTCAGAGGTCCGTGTAAAGCGCAGAGAGCATCATGAAGAACAAGGAACACACCAGGCAGGTCCGAGATACTGTTGTGGAGAAGTTTAAAGCCGGATTTGGATACAAAAAGATTTCGCAAGCTTTAAAAATCCCAAGGAGCACTGTGCAAGCGATAATATTGAAATGGAAGGAGTATCAGACCACTACAAATCTACGAAGACCCGGCCGTCCCTCTAAACTTTCAGCTCATACAATGAGAAGACTGATCAGAGATGCAGCCAAGAGGCCCATGATCACTCTGGATGAACTGCAGAGATCTACAGCTGAGGCGGGAGACTCTGTCCATAGGACAACAATCAGTCGTATACTGCACAAATCTGGCCTTTATGGAAGAGTGGCAAGAAGAAAGCCATTTCTTAAAGATATCCCACAAAAGTGTCGCTTTAAAGTTTGCCAAAAGCCACCTGGGAGACACACCAAACATGTGGAAGAAGGTGCTGTGGTCAGATGAAACCAAAATCGAACTTTTTGGCAACAATGCATAACGTTATGTTTGGCGTAAAAGCAACACAGCTCATCACCCTGAACACACCATCCCCACTGTCAAACATGGTGGTGGCAGCATCATGGTTTGGGCCTGCTTTTCTTCAGCAGGGACAGGGAAGATGGTTAAAATTGATGGGAAGATGGATGGAGCCAAATACAGGACCATTCTGGAAGAAAACCTGATGGAGTCTGCAAAAGACCTGAGACTGGGACGGAGATTTGTCTTCCAACAAGACAATGATCCAAAACATAAAGCAAAATCTACAATGGAATGGTTCACAAATAAACATATCCAGGTGTTAGAATGGCCAAGTCAAAGTCCAGACCTGAATCCAATCGAGAATCTGTGGAAAGAACTGAAAACTGCTGTTCACAAACGCTCTCCATCCAACCTCACTGAGCTCGAGCTGTTTTGCAAGGAGGAATGGGCAAAAATGTCAGTCTCTCGATGTGCAAAACTGATAGAGACATACCCCAAGCGACTTACAGCTGTAATCGCAGCAAAAGGTGGCGCTACAAAGTATTAACTTAAGGGGGCTGAATAATTTTGCACGCCCAATATTTCAGTTTTTTATTTGTTTAAAAGGTTTGAAATATCCAATAAATTTCGTTCCACTTCATGATTGTGTCCCACTTGTTGTTAATTCTTCACAAAAAATTACAGTTTTATATCTTTATGTTTGAGGCCTGAAATGTGGCAAAAGGTCGAAAAGTTCAAGGGGGCCGAATACTTTCGCAAGGCACTGTAAATGTTGATCTTGTGTGGTTTTTTCTGTGTATTTCTTAGATTGATTCTTAGCTTTAAACACTTATTTCTGGTCTGCAAGTATGTTGTGTTTTAGGCAATTAGTTCAACATAATTGTAAACAATAAAAATAAACACATATTATTTCTCCAGAGTGGTACGCTAAACACTGGTGCGCCTTGCTGCTGAATCCAGACAGCACCTTTGCACAATGCCATTCAGCGGTAGATCCTGATATGTACTACAAGGTACTGCAAAACCTTTCTGTTTGTCTTTCATTGAATTACATTTTGATGAGACTATAATTCCCTAAAAGTATTTGCTGTCTTCTGCAGAGATGTACGTATGCCAGCTGTAACTGTGAGAAGAGTCAGGACTGCCTGTGTGCCATCTTCTCCTCCTACGCTCGGGCTTGTGCATCAAAGGGAGTGATCTTGACAGACTGGAGAGAGAATGTGTGCGGTAAGGATTTCTTTCATTATGTTGTGGTAAAGTTGAGTGATAATTTCTGGAGTTTGATGAACGTCTTTCCTTTCATTAGTTAGTCATAAAGCTAGTAAGTAGCTATATTCTCATTGTGCACAAAACAGATAAATACACAAGGAGCTGCCCAGCATCTCAGATCTTCTCTTACAAGCATCAGAGATGCCAGTTGACTTGCAAATCACTGGGCATAAAGCAACCAAGTTGCACTTCTGACTTCTTGCCTGTGGATGGCTGCTCCTGCTCCAAGGGTCTCTACCTAAATGAAAACGGCATCTGTGTCCCCATGGCAAAATGTCCCTGCTACCATAACGAAGTCTACATTAAGTCAGGAAAGTCCATCAACATCAAAGACGAGCACTGGTAAGTCAGCCGTTTGCAATGTAGTGACTTGATTTATCCGAGACTAAGGATTTAGCATGCTTGTAATTCCTGCAGTATATAAGATTTAATTAAACTAAATTGTTAATTTTCAAGTGCCTTTGTGTTACATTAATCTTATATCTTTTGTGTCTCTTGCTAGTGTGTGTACCAATGGAATGCTTCATTGTCATTCTTGGAGAGTGCACCCATCAAGTACGTTGTTTTGAGTTTTTTTTTTTTTTTACCACAACACAAGCACTTGGTTGATACTGATTCTGGTCTGGTTGATATTGAGCAGTTTCTCTTCTGTTACAGCATGCTATTTTCCGAAAGTGTTTTTCAACTGCTCCGCTGCGAGCACCAGAGATCTGGGACTGCGCTGTGCTCGAACTTGTTTAAATCTGGACAGCAATGATTGTGTGAGCTCTTAGTCTCAAATAACTGGATATCACATGTATTTAATGGTGAACATTATGTTACTTGAAAAAAGTAAGACTGTGTACAGTTACATTAGTTTCTACAGTAGTATCTAGAGAGTTTTGAACAGTGATTTTCAATAGTATCAGTATTGTTTTCTCATTTTCTATCACTGTGATCTTTCTAACTATCCAGGAGTCCACAGAGTGTGAATCTGGCTGTCGGTGTCCAGCTGACCTACTAGATGATGGCAAAGGTTCCTGTGTGAAAGAAAATGAATGTCCCTGTCAGCACAATGGGCATATTTATTCCCCTGGATCACAAATCCCTGACCAGTGCAACATCTGGTATGTTCTTGTTTTAAATCAGACGTATGATATACTGCAACATAAATATTATCATATTTTCTTGCATTTTTTACGTGATTGTATTGTATTCAAAACACTGTTTTAAATGTAACCTTTTCTGCTCTAGTACCTGCAAAAGTGGAAGCTGGGAGTGCAGTAAGAATAAATGCTCACAAACTTGCATTATTTATGGTAGTGGTCACTACAATACATTTGATCAGCGAACATATGGCTTTCAAGGACATTGTTCCTATGTTGCTGTTAAGGTAAGCAAAGCATATCAAAATCATCTAAATGACAGGCTGTGTCTGTAATCACGCCCTTCTTCACTCAATCACTACTGCCTATATAACTTAATAGTGAGCAGTAAATTGAGATTGCATACACTTACATACTTACTAGTCATCTTTTTGCATCATCACTGACAGCTGTTAAGTCATTTTTGCATTACGATCTCTGACAGACAAATAAAATGGCAGGCAGTACATGTGGTGCACTGTTTAGTAAAAAGGAAGTGTTTCTGACAAAGCCAGCAGTTATGCTTCACTTATAATGTTCTATAAGGTTTAATCTCTGAAAGTCACAGATATGACATTTATTAAATTCTAATTATTATATAATTCTTATTTGCTAAGTTAGATACATGGGTTGAAAGACCAATCAATATTTGGTATGTTTACCTAGATGCACTTTAAGATGACTGCTTGTCATAATAAGAAATATGAATAACAAATGCAGATAACTATATGATCTTACTCTCCTGGGTATCAACTACACTTATATTTCATGTTCTAGCTTTTCTTTAACAATCTTAAAGTATTGTGGACTAGTAAAGGCCAAGCTGAAGTTGGATTTGACCAGTGGTCTCTACTATAATGGAAACATGCAAAATATTAAGTTAATTTCTCTCTCTCTCTCTTAAGAACAAATGTGGCAATAAAACAGTACAGGACAACTTTGGAGTAATCACAGAAAATGTACCGTGTGGATCTACAGGCACCACATGCTCCAAAACTGTTAGAATCCAACTTGGGGTAAGACCTCATAGCAACACCTGATATGCATTCTGTGCCTAAAATATTGAATACAATCAAATAGCATATATCAAAACTGCAGTTTTTAAAGTTACAATGAAAGCAACAAAAATCTCCTTAATATTACAGCAAAAGGAAATCAAACTATCAAAGGGTAATTATGACGAGGTGGACCTGGGACATGGTGCTGAGATTCAGTACAGAATAAGGAAGGTTGGCTTATATGTGGTGGTAGAATCTGCCATTGGTCTGACGGTGATGTGGGATGGCAAAACAACTGTTCGCATCATCCTGGAACCACAGCACAGCGTGAGTCACATTAATTGTTTAAATTATGATGACTGTTACAGTAAGAGTTTAGACCTAGAGTTTTGATATGATGTACTATTTTTGTTATCTGTAGTCTATCTCTCTTTGCATCTTTTTCTTACAGCACTTTAAAGCTTTGGGACAACAATGGTATTGATGTACAGTATATTAACATTGCTAAAAACTTGTTTATTCATAATATATGAAGTGAATACTTTATTTGTCAACATGATGAAAGTATAAAAATGGCTATAAAATGTGTTTCTCATAACCGTAAAGAGTATTGATATGGAATACTGTCTCCTTTTGTTTGGCTGTATAGGGAGAGGTATGTGGCCTGTGTGGAGATTTTAATGGTGATGGACAGAACGACTTCACCACTCAGGGTCAGCTGGTAGTGAGCAATCCGATAGAATTTGCAAACAGCTGGAAAGTGTCAAGCGAGTGCCTGGATGTGGAAACAAATGCTGACCCTTGTGGAGCAAGACCCAATCGACTTCACTGGGCACAAAAGATGTGCAGCATTATAATTGGAAAAACATTCCAAGATTGCCACAATAAGGTAATGATACATTTGTTTCTAATTTATCATTATTTTGAAAGTTTGATGGTTGAAAACATTTAACTCGTTTTTAAAAATCTATCATGTACCTGTATATTGATAACTGAACAGGTAGCCCCCCTTCCATTTTATGAGAACTGTGTAAGAGACTCATGTGCCTGCGACTCTGGAGGAGACTGCGAGTGTTTCTGCTCAGCAGTTGCAGCTTATGCTCAAGCTTGTAATGAGGCTTCTGTCTGTGTTGCATGGAGAACTCCAGAAATCTGTCGTAAGTAAACAACAATTTTACCTTCAGATTAAACTGAGGTTTTTCAGCCTTTTCTGGTGCTTACAACCTGTTTTTAGATCCCAAAATGCTTATGACCCAAGCATTTAGAGATTTAGAAATTTGTCAAGTTTCATATATGAGTATGGTTTGCTATTTGTTTCTTTATGGCCAGGACATTGAATATACCAACCTGATTATTTGTATTATATATATAATATGTGAATGAACACCAAATGTAATTAACGTTATAATAAGCATATACTGTATATTACAGAGACTTTATGGGCATCAGTGCATGCTTCATGAAGAGTATATTTTTAAAGACTGCAATGATTTATATACATGATGCCTTTGAATGAGTGATAACTTCCCAAGTTTATATGAAACTAAATGCAATCCTCAGGCCTAAAAGAAATATAATGTGATAATGTATCAGGAGGCGTTGAAGTTTGAGGGCTCTTTCACTGAATGACACATCAATGTTTAATTTTTTTAAAGTATAACATACCTTGTATGTTTTCTTCCTAGCTGTCTTTTGTGATTACTACAACAGCCCAGATGAATGCAAGTGGCACTACAATCCTTGCCACACACCTTGCTACAAGACCTGTTTGAATCCAGAAGAAAAATGTAGCAAACTTTTACCCAACCTGGAAGGTAAGAGATTAACTCACAATGTCTCACCTTACCTCTGATTAATGTGCTGGTTAAAATCTTAAAATATTGAACTGATCCAATTTGGTGGAGTTAAAGACCACCTGGCCAGCTTCAGTGTCCAGGATTAAATAAACCCATATGAATAACAATGCTTTTACTGTCAAAAAAAATATGTATTATGTTTTATTCTGTGATTTGTACAGGTTGTTACCCTGTATGCCCTGAAGATAAGCCCATATTTGATGAGGAGACTGGGATGTGTGTGGAGGAATGTCCAGGTTGCTTTTACAACAACACTAGATACGAGGAAGATGAAGTTATTTACAATGTAACTGACAATTTGGGAATGTGCTACTATGCAATATGTAAGAATTCAACAGTGATACATGGAAATGAACCTTGCTCTAGTACAACTGTCCCAACACCAACAACAACTATTGCCACCACTACACCCGTAACAACACCAACTGAACCTACTACTACAACAACTGAACAGCCAACTACAACAACAAAATCACCACCAACTAAACCTACTACTGCCACAACAACTCAAGAGCCAACCACAACACCATGTATTACAACGTGTGATTGGTCAGAGTGGTATGATGTGCATAAACCAGGAGAGGACAAAAGTGACTGGGAAACATATGAGAACATCATAAATAGTGGTAAACAAATATGTGAAAATCCCACAGAAATTGATTGTAGATCAACAGATTATCCTGACAAAAACTTCAATGATTTTGTGAGTCAAACTGGCCAGGTTGTTACTTGCGATGTGGGATATGGTTTAATATGTAAAAAAGAGGATCAGATCACACGTCCATTTAAGTGTTTCAACTATAAAATCAGAGTATGTTGTGAGGTAGAGATATGTCCAACCACAACCCATTCAACCCCATTAACTACACCTCCCACAACAACTGAAGAGCCAACCACAACCACAAAATCTACAACCCCACCAACTGAACCTACTACTACCACAACTGAAAAGCCAACAACAACCACAACTGAAGAGCCAATAACAACCACAAAATCTACAACCCCACTAACTGAACCTACAACTACAACAACTGAAGAGCCAACCACAACATCTACAACACCACCAACTGAACCTACTACTACCACAACTGAAGAGCCAACCACAACCACACAATCTACACCACCACCAACTGAACCCACTACTACAACAACAACAACAACAACTGAAGAACCAACTACAACCACAAAACCTACAACCCTGCCAACTGAACCTACTACTACAACTGAAGAGCCAACCAAAACCACAAAATCTACAACCCCACCAACTGAACCTATTACAACCACAACTGAAGAGCCAACCACACCCACAAAAACTACCCGCCACCGTAGCCACTCCGCGTGAAGGGCCAGCCACAGCCACACTCTGTCCACCAGCTGAGACCTCTACTGCTGGCTGAGAAGGGGTCGCCACAGCCACACCGCTGCGTCCACCAGCTGGACCTACTACCACAGGAGGCCGCCACAGCCACAGTCCTGCACCCCCAGCTGACCTGTGCTGCAGCAGCTGGAGGGGCCGCTACAGCCACACCCCATCTGCAGCCCCCGTACCTGCTACTACAGCTGAGGGCGCCGGCACCAATCTACAGCTGCACCTCTTGCCTGCACCCGCTGAAGGGTAGCCACACCCGCATCTACAGCCCACCCCGCTGGACCTGCTACTGAGGGGCCAGCACGCCAAATCACGCCCGGGACTGCTACAGCACGCTGGAAGCCATCACAGCCACCAGTCTGCAGCCCCCCCAGCTGGCTACTGCTACCAACAGAAGGGACCAGCCACAGCTACCACAATCCACAGCACCCATGTATTTTAGCGTGTGATTTGAACTGGGGAAGGTGGTGCATGATGTTTCGGTTGGTGGGTTCCTTTGGAGCCTGACCAGTGATTGATGATTGGCTCTTCAGTGTGCTAATAGTGGGTCAGTTGTGTCAACTGGGCCTGTAATGATTAATATTCGAATGACCAATATCGAATGAGTTCAGTTGGTGGTGTTATTCAATGGTTAATATTTCAGTGTGAATGAGTTCGATGATATTAGGCTGTATTGATTCAATGACGGTAGTAGTTCAGTGTGTTAGGCCATTATTGATTGTGATGTCTTTCAGTTGATTATTCTAATCAATTAGTTCGAGCAAATGTTTATGGAAATTAATGTGTTATCAATTCCTAATGTTGTGGTCAATCAGTTAAACAATAATGTAAATTCAGTTGAATTGTATATGGAGGTGATAATGACAATTCAATTAATATTGTTGAGGATATTGACTCTTCAATTAATATTAATAGTAGGTTCGGTATTAATTGTGAATTGTCAATGATTGTGTTAACTACTTCAGTGTGTTAGTTGGTGGAAATTATTCAATTTATTAATGATAGTTGACCTCTTCAGTTATGGCCTCAAGCAGGTTCGGTTGAATGAATGTAGAACACTGTGTTAATAATTAACTCTTCAGTATTAACTGGTAGTGAATTGGTGGGGTTAATGAGTATGAATTATTAATTAATCTTGGTTATTGAACTATAATAGATTCAGTTGGTTAGGGATGTAGGTACAACAGATTTTGAGACAACTCTTCAGATAATTTATTAACGAGGATATGGAACAATGGTTATGGATTAATTCTTCAGTTGTTGTTGATGGGTTCAGTTAGTATTGAGGCCAGATTGTGTGAGTTTGTGGTTGACTCGAACAATGGTAATGTCTGGCTCTTCGATTGTTGTTATCAGATAGAGTTCAGTTGGTAGGGTTGGAGGCAATGGTTGTTATTGGCTCTTCAGTTGTGGTTGTTGGTGGCTTTTCAGTTTGGCTGGTAGTAGGTTCAGTTGGTGGGAATTAATGGAATTTTTATTAGTTAATGGTTAGCTCTTCAGTTGTTGGGAGGTGTAGTTAATGGGGTTGAATGGGTTGTGGTTGGACATATCTCTACTCACAACATGCTCTGATTTTTATAGTTGAAACACTTGATGGACGTGTGATCTGATCCTCTTTTACATATTGAAGCCATATCCCACATCATAGTAACAACTGGCCAGTTTGAGCTCACAAAATCATTGAAGTTTTGTCGGGATAATCTGTTGATCTGATAATTTCTGTGGGATTTTCACATGACTTACTAACATGATGTTCTCTGTATGTTTCCCGATCCTTTTGTCCTGGGACATGCATCATACCACTCTGACCAATGCACGTTGTAGCCCGTGGTGTTGTGGTTGGCTCTTGAGTTGTTGTGGCAGTAGTATTGGAGTTTTAGTTGGTGAGTGATTTTGTTGTTGTAGTTGGCTGTTCAGTTGTTGTAGTAGTAGGTTCAGTTGGTGTTGTTACGGGTGTAGTGGTGGCAATAGTTGTTGTTGGTGTTGGAACGAAGTTGTACTAGGCTGGGATTCATTTCCATATCACTGTTGAATTTAACACATATTGCATGGTAGCACATTCCCAAATTGTCGGTTACATTGGCAACAACTTCATCTTCCTCGTAACCATAAAGCAACCTGGGCATTTCCTCCACACACATCCCAGTCTCACTCATCCAAATATGGGCTTATCTTCCGGGGCATACAGGAATGGCAACCACATGCCTGAAGATATTAATATTAATGAAAATAATCTAACTAACAACAAATGAAAGGTGGTCAACTCAACAACTATTTAATTGGTAATAAAATTCAATATTATGAAATGAACCTTTAACGACAGCTGTCTAACACCAACAATATTACCACCACACCACACCAACAACAACCAACTGAATTACTACTATTACTACAACTGTGAACGTATTCTTTAACAAACCTACTTCTTCTTAAACAACTTCCTAACTTTAATAATGATATTTCGAAGCTGCGTGTGCGCTTTCAAGAGAGAAGGACAAAAAAGAACAACACCACCAACTGAACCCACTACTACAACAACAACTGAAGAGCCAACCACAACCACACAATCTACAACACCACCAACTGAACCTACTACTACCACAACCGAAGAGCCAACCACAACCACAAAATCTACAACACCACCAACTGAACCTACTACTACCACAACTGAAGAGCCAACCACAACCACACAATCTACAACACCACCAACTGAACCCACTACTACCACAACTGAAGAGCCAACCACAACCACACAATCTACAACACCACCAACTGAACCCACTACTACAACAACAACTGAAGAGCCAACCACAACCACACAATCTACAACACCACCGACTGAACCTACTACCACAACCGAAGAGCCAACCACAACCACAAAAACTACAACACCACCAACTGAACCTACTACTACCACAACTGAAGAGCCAACCACAACCACACAATCTACAACACCACCAACTGAACCCACTACTACCACAACAACTGAAGAGCCAACCACAACCACACAATCTACAACACCACCAACTGAACCTATTACCACAACCGAAGAGCCAACCACAACCACAAAATCTACAACACCACCAACTGAACCTACTACTACCACAACTGAAGAGCCAACCACAACCACACAATCTACAACACCACCAACTGAACCTACTACTACCACAACCAAAGAGCCAACCACAACCACATCTACAATCCCACCAACTGAACCTACTACTACCACAACTGAAGAGCCAATCACAACCACACAATCTACAACACCACCAACTGAACCTACAACTACCACAACAACCAAAGAGCCAACCACAACCACAAAATCTACAACCCCACCAACTGAACCTACTACTACCACAACCAAAGAGCCAACCACAACCACAAAATCTACAACCCCACCAACTGAACCTACAACTACCACAACAACCAAAGAGCCAACCACAACCACATCTACAATCCCACCAACTGAACCTACTACTACCACAACTGAAGAGCCAACCACAACCACACAATCTACAACACCACCAACTGAACCTACAACTACCACAACAACCAAAGAGCCAACCACAACCACAAAATCTACAATCCCACCAACTGAACCTACTAGTACCACAACCAAAGAGCCAACCACAACCACACAATCTACAACCCCACCAACTGAACCTACAACTACCACAACAACCAAAGAGCCAACCACAACCACATCTACAATCCCACCAACTGAACCTACTACTACCACAACTGAAGAGCCAATCACAACCACACAATCTACAACACCACCAACTGAACCCACTACTACAACAACTGAAGAGCCAACCACAACCACACAATCTACAAAACCACCAACTGAACCTATTACCACAACCGAAGAGCCAACCACAACCACAAAATCTACAACACCACCAACTGAACCTACTACTACCACAACTGAAGAGCCAACCACAACCACACAATCTACAACACCACCAACTGAACCTACTACTACCACAACCAAAGAGCCAACCACAACCACATCTACAATCCCACCAACTGAACCTACTACTACCACAACTGAAGAGCCAATCACAACCACACAATCTACAACACCACCAACTGAACCTACAACTACCACAACAACCAAAGAGCCAACCACAACCACAAAATCTACAACCCCACCAACTGAACCTACTACTACCACAACCAAAGAGCCAACCACAACCACAAAATCTACAACCCCACCAACTGAACCAACAACTACCACAACAACCAAAGAGCCAACCACAACCACATCTACAATCCCACCAACTGAACCTACTACTACCACAACTGAAGAGCCAACCACAACCACACAATCTACAACACCACCAACTGAACCTACAACTACCACAACAACCAAAGAGCCAACCACAACCACAAAATCTACAATCCCACCAACTGAACCTACTACTACCACAACCAAAGAGCCAACCACAACCACAAAATCTACAACCCCACCAACTGAACCTACAACTACCACAACAACCAAAGAGCCAACCACAACCACATCTACAATCCCACCAACTGAACCTACTACTACCACAACTGAAGAGCCAATCACAACCACACAATCTACAACACCACCAACTGAACCTACAACCACCACAACAACCAAAGAGCCAACCACAAACACCACAAACCCACCCACAACTGAACCTACTACTACCACAACCAAAGAGCCAACCACAACCACAAAATCTACAACCCCACCAACTGAACCTACAACTACCCCAACAACCAAAGAGCCAACCACAACCACATCTACAATCCCACCAACTGAACCTACTACTACCACAACTGAAGAGCCAACCACAACCACAAAATCTACAATCCCACCAACTGAACCTACTACTACCACAACTGAAGAGCCAACTACAACCACTACAGGTCCAACTACTGTTTCAACACATTTAACAACATTTGAAACACCTGTAACTGGTCCAACATTACCGACATCAGTGCCTCCACCAACTGTCCCCCAAATTTCTGCCACTACAGAATGTTTCTGCTTTGTTAATGAAACATATTATAGACCAGGTAAGAAAAAAAAATACAACAATTATGTCTTTGATAGTAACAAGTTATATGACTTTAAATTTTGTTGTACGGTTTACTCTTGTTTAATTATTTAAGTATTAATTATTCTTCATCTTTTTCTCACGTTTAGGGGATGTAATATTAGACATGAAAGACATTGGATCAGGTGTATGTCTCACAATGATATGTTCTGATATTTGTGAGATTCATAACACAACAGTAATTTGCACAAGCATACCTACACCCACACCCACAACACCTGTACCTACCTGCCCTGAATGGAATGTAACAGTAAGAATCTTAATGTATCTAGCACTTTAAAATATATAATTGCATGTATTGCACAATACTTCAAAATATTGATTTTCCCTTTTTTCTCTTACATTAGCAAAATGAGACCTTCTTTTTGTGCAACTGCACCATGGCCAGATGCATTGAGAACAATACAATTGAAATAATTCCATATGAATGTCCACCCCTTGAGAACATCACTTGTACCAATGGAAAGAAACCAGTTCTTGTGTATGATGAGTACTACTGCTGCCAGCATTACGCTTGTGACTGTAAGCCATTCTGTGGTTAAAAGGATGTATGACATGTTTATTGACTCATATGTTTCTCTTTAAATTACATTTCGAACTGAATTTTTTGTTTGTTTTTTAGGTGTATGTGAAGGCTGGGGAGATCCTCATTACATTACATTTGATGGATTGTACTACAGTTATCAAGGAAACTGTAC
Organism: Perca fluviatilis; assembly: GCF_010015445.1. Lineage (NCBI taxonomy): Eukaryota > Metazoa > Chordata > Actinopteri > Perciformes > Percidae > Perca > Perca fluviatilis. The sequence continues at coordinate 18,961,792 of NC_053119.1, read as the reverse complement.
TTACGTCTTGATGGAAGAGATTTTACCAAAACATAACTTGAACATTTATATTGACAATGTCTTGTGTGATCCCACTGAAGATGTTTCTTGTCCGCGATCAATAATGATATCATACCAATGGGAAGTTATCACACTCTTAAATCATAACCTTCTTGGAGCAGCACAGTTGGAGGTAAAACAGTATTTATGGTCATATGAAAGTTTGTTGTATATTATGAAAAACTCACTGAACTAACTTCCAGAAGATTATTACTGCCAATGTAGATGGAATAGCAATAATGGATCCTTTTGTCATAGATTATTATATTTTTTCTTGTCATATAATGTATTCACTTTTTACCTTTAGGCACTGAAAAACGGAGTACGTCTGAAACTACCTTATTCACAACAAGGTGTTAGGATCTTCGACTCTGGCATTAACTTGGTTTTGGAGATCCCTCGCTTAAAAGTAGTCATTACATTTGGAATAACTGGCTTTAGTGTGACCCTTCCATATCAATACTTTGGCAGTAACACACAGGGCCATTGTGGTAAGAACATATCTCTCTCCAATAGCCACATGGTAAATCATTTGTTTGAAGTAAGACTATAATATTAACTGTTGTGTGACTCTACCGTCAGGAACATGCAATAACAACACAACTGATGACTGCAGGCTGCCTGGAGGCCAGCTGGTGCAAGATTGTGCCGTGATGGCCGACTATTGGCCTGCAAAACACATTAACCAACCCAACTGCCACATACCTTCTGTTTTGCCCACCAATATGCCTGAACCTCCACCAACCCTAACTCCATGCAAGCCAGATTCCATATGTCACCTGCTTAAGAGCAGGTAGGCAAATATCTAATTTATTGTAGCAATTCACATGCATCCCCATGAGTCTGACATATTGCAGATACATTTTTATCTGTTTTTTTGTTTGTGTTTTACTTTTACAGTCTCTTTGCAGCATGCCATCCCTTTGTCTCTCCTGACAATTTCTATCGAGGTTGTGTTTTTGATAGCTGCCATGTTTCCAACCCAGCAGTGGATTGTACAAGTTTGCAGACTTATGCTGCTGCCTGTGCTCAGGCTGGGGTTTGTCTGCACTGGAGGAACCACACCAAGTTGTGCGGTAAGCAACCCCTCATTATTTTACTGTAAATGCTGGGATCAGTGACATCAAGAGGGGCAACTTAATTCCTTTAGTTTTGTTGCTTCCAGCACACATTGAACAGGCAGCTGCATATTTTATTATATACACTAGGTAGGCAGTATGCATTTAAAAAAGACCCAATTGAGTCTTTTTCTTCACTAACAGCAAGTGACTGCCCATCAAACAAAGTTTACAAGCCATGTGGTCCTGCAGAACAGCCAACCTGTGAAGACAAGTAAGTTTAATAAAAATCAAGTGTATTTTTATTTGCAGTTCATTGTGCACATTAGCATTTTCTGAGACAAAAATCCTAATGGATAGTGACAATAGATGTTTCTTGTTAACAACATCGTAGCAATAAGTAGAGTAGAATACAGTGTTTTTAATTAACTATGTTTTAGAGATCTTAAAGAAATAACGTAAACTAATTGTTCTTTCTTAATGATTCTATATTACAGTTCTAATGAACCAGCCATGAACTACACTACCGAGGGCTGCTTTTGTCCTGATGGAATGAAACTCTTCAACAAAGACTCTGGCATATGTGTTAATACATGTGGTAAGTGTGGTGTATATAACCTCTAGTCTTAACATTGAGCTGAATAAATTGTATCAATCATGAAGGGCTTATTTTTCAACAGGATGTCTTGATCCTGAGGGCATTCCTCGTCAGGTGAGTAGATCTAGTCATGTTCAGTTAACATCCTAACTTGTGTTGTTTACTTGCAAGCGACAATTAAGTCACTACTGTGATATATTCTTTCAGCTTAATGAGAGGTTTGAGTACAAATGCCAAAACTGCATTTGTGAGGAGTCCACCAAGACTGTGACTTGCAAGCCAAAGGCATGCCCGACACCACCTATAACAAATTGCATTGGTCCCGGGTTTGTCCTTGTCAACCAAACTATGCCATCAGACCCCTGCTGTTCTACTTTTGTTTGCCGTAAGACATTTAGCATCAATGCACATTTGTCCTCCAGAGTTTTCAGAATGCTATACATTGATACCAATCTTGATGGGTTTAAACTATTTACTGTCTCCACAGAATGCCACAGCAACACTTGCCCAATCACCGACATGAACTGTCCAGTAGGATATATGCCAGTTGTCAGTGTTCCTGAGGGAAAGTGCTGTCCAGAACGTAGATGTGGTAAGTGCATTAATTCATAGTTTGCTTGTTCATAAAAGCTAATGATGGTAGTGACACTTTTAAGACACGCAATTTCCATTGTCTTACTCTTTTCTAGAGCCTAAAAGAGTTTGTGTCCACAAAGACTATGAATACCAGGTAAATAAGGAAATGGAGAAAAAAAATATGTTATTTTAATGATTTCTGCTGCACGAGTTCTATATGGCTAAAAACACTAAAATATGAATACATGTCTTCTTTATTTGCTAGCCTGGCTCTTCAGTTCCTGCGCCTCTATGTCAGGATTGTAACTGCACCAATGAGGTGGACCCCCGTTCTGGTCTATTCAAGATACGTTGTGAGTTTCAGAAATGTCAAGAAGACTGTGACATGGTAAGAGAAATTACACCCATTATATTCATATACACAATACATACAATACAAGTTGTCTTTATCAGAATATCTTTTCTGAGAGAGTGAACTTGTAAAACTGGACTTGGCAACCTAATTTCCCCTTTTTCTCTCAGGGATATGAATATGTGGAAACTGATTCAGGTGAATGCTGTGGAAAGTGTGTACAGACACACTGTGTCGTCAGTGTTAATGATGATACCAAGAAGCTCTTGAAGGTAAGTCTCTGTTGTCTTTGATTCCACATGATAATGTTTAATTGCCTAAATTACCTTTTGATATCTGTATTTCACTACTCTATAGCCAGGAGAGACCTGGTCATCAACTGAGAATAAGTGTCAGCATTACACCTGTGTTGAGGTCGGTGACACTTTAACAACATTCAATTCACAAATTGTCTGCCCGCCATTCCAGCAGAGCAACTGCCAACCTGTAAGTATTATTTATGACTTTCAACAAATGAATCTGGATTGTCTGTGTGAACGCCCGTTAAAACTAATTATGTTGATGTTGTGAATTCCCCTCCATAGGGCACAATTCAGACTGCAGCAAATGGCTGCTGTAAAATCTGTGAGTATGGCATTTTCTTTACTTTTTGGTATAGGGTACTTAAATGAAAACATGCCAATTGTGTGTCTCTTTTGAAAAGGTGTGGAGCGGAAGAAGGGCTGCAAGGTAGTACCCATGAAAACACACGTTATGCACAAGGGCTGTCAGTCCTACCAGGAGGTAGATATGCCATATTGTGAAGGATCCTGCAACACTTTCACCAAGTAAGGATGATATCACTAATATTTCTCATTCCTCTTCATAGTCACAACCCCATTAAGATATGGACATTTTTTAAATGTTTAGGAGTAGTTTGTGCAGATTTTGAGTTTATTAATCAATACTGTCTCTGCTTTCTTCAGGTACTCTGAAGCAGCAGCTGCTATGCAGCATTCTTGTTCCTGCTGCAGGGAGACTCGCTCCAGCAATCGCACTGTTGACTTGCACTGCCTGAATGGAGATGTGGTTCCCTACTCATACATCCATGTGGAGGAGTGTGGCTGCGGCCACACAGACTGCACCAGAGCTGCTGCACAACCCGTGCGTAGGAGGCAAAGCTCCACACTGGTGTAAACTGGATGTGGGATGTAAAGGTTTCTTCCAATATTGTCTTGACTATCATTACATCTCTTACAAAGCAATTGCCTTTGTAGAGAGAATATTTATCAATTAATCAAATAAAAATATGCAACTCTGTTTACGTCTTATCTCTTCTATTGTCTTTGTAGCTCTCTTCATGACAACACAGACACAGGTTGGTTCTTTGAAATGGGCGTTTATTGCTTTGCTCTTCTGTCCTTAATGCATCCACGTCACGCCTGGGGAACTTATTGGCTGCTTGTCCTGAAAAGAGGTTCTTAAATCCTTTGAAAATCCTTTACTGTTCGCCTTGGCCTTCGACAACAGTGTAACTCCAACTTAATTAGCAGAGCGCCGTAACATGCTCACGTTAGATTTCCCTTGGTTCATTAACAAATTCCGCACCAGTGGAAACCACAACAGAGAACTTAAGTTCCGAGAGGAACAAAAAACACAATGGACTAAAATCTTTAACTATTACATCACATTCATTTTAACCTTTACATTAAACTAATTTCCTATTTATTTACTGTATGAAATTAACTATAAATTTACTATGAATTTCGCATTAATTATGCATCATAAACACGGCACATATTTAACAGCACTTACAGTCTTGTTTGTGCCAACTTTTATTTTGCTTATTGTGTCAGTGTTTTGCTGTTACTTACACACTTGCTTTTGTAATCAGGATTATAAATTGTATTATTAAAAAAAAAAATGTATTATTATATTAATTTAAAAGTACATGTATTATTCATTTCACACAGACCCAAAAGATTAACCGTATTTGGTCCTTTACAATGAAAGAAAAGTACACTATCATTTTGTTAAAATAAAATAAACTGAACAATAGAGCGCATACAATATAGCAGAATCAAGCATCTTGACTGCTTTCAGTGGGTGAATATAGGTAGAGGGTGAGACGGGTGGAGTTCTGAACTGAAGAACCAACGTGAGAGTGCTGTTCAAGGTGCTAAAATAGAGTGGGGTGGGTTCTCCTAATGTGTCAATAATGTCAGTCCTCTATCTCTGCGTTTGTTTGATGCACCTTCATTAATATTACATTATTTGTTAATTTGTCAAATTTACGTTGAATAGCAAATGTTTATACAGTTAGATTTGGTGGAAAAGATCTCTGCTCATTGAGGGATCTGTCAATGAATCCAAGCAGTCATGAGGATTCTGCTGGACAACTAATAACCAGACACATGATCATTAAAATGGAGTTAGATCAACATCACCCCAAAAATAAAGCACATAAAGAGGAGGTTGTGGATGTGGAGGAAGCTGGGGCAGCAAACAGTGTTGGTATGAGCTATCAGCAGTAATAGTGAGATGTGACAGATGACTTTGCTGTGCATCTGCTTGAATATGATTAGACTTAACTAGTTATCTGATAGCCACACAGTCATGAATGCCCCGATGTTTGTGAAAAATGAATGAAACTGTTACTGTTAACCCCTGAACATACAGTTTTTCCTTTTTCAAAGTATGTTTTATGTTGGAAAAAACATCTTATCCACATTAACAGTAGGCTACATCTTTACAGTATATTCAGTATCAGCTTATCCCAGATCTTCATTACATGTATATGTTTACATTGAGTGAAATGGTATGACATTTTAACACAAGACAGTGTCAACATGTCTAACTTTTTAATTTTTTTGTATATATTTCCTCTACTTATCTGTATCCTGTTCCTATCTAGCTCTCTGGTCTCTATCTGTGTTGCTATAGGTCGTAATGCTCAATTGCCCTGCTGGGGATTATGGTTTTATCTTATATAGTTATGACATTATTCTCAAAAATTAATTACATAAAATTCAAGATTTTCACAGAAGAGAGAATGGCAGAAGAGAGAACAAGAGGCTCATTACGTCATCTTACTACATGAGTTGTGCTACAAATTTCTTGAAACAGAATTTATCTCTGGAGAAAGTTTTATCTTATCTTAGAGTTTTAACAGTGCTATACACATAATGTAAACATGTAAATATCTGTCAATATACACATATCTGACTTATCTTACTGCTGCTACTCATTTTTAAACAGTCTATGCTACTACTACTTTACTTTATAGCCACGTTGCAGCTACGTTGCAGTCCTGCCGTCCATTCCCATTTTTAATAGTTGTGGGTGTACTCTGTAGAACCATAGCATGGAGGGGGCAGTTGGAACTACCGGAAGTTCAATTAAAGGGGTGATAGAATGATTATATAGGGTATTTTACACTGTTCCTTAAGGTTTCCTAATGGGGTACGTAACATTGGTTGGGCTGAAAATTGCCCGAATGCTATTAGGCCCTTAACTACCCTGTGAATATGGCTCTATTTGGAACAAGAGCTTTTCTTCCAAATATGGTATGCTAATGAATATTCAGAATGAGCTACGCGCTGATTGGTTTGAGCAAACTACATAGAAACACATGGGAGACTCGGCAGCAGGCCTCATATTTCAGACACTGTTAGGTTTTATTTTTTTTGTGGGGTTTTTGTTATTAAATTGACTTCACTTCGTGAGACTTTTTAAATAATCAAATAAAATTTTGGCTAATATGTTTTTACTAAAATTGATGGCTAATTGCAAATTTGGTAAGACTGTGTGTCGGAGTTCAGCCACCGGTGCTGCCTCGCCGCCCGGCCTGCCTTCCTTCGCAGACCCCGGCCTGCTATGAGGTACTTGGAGCTCCGTCACGGCTGGCAGCCCACAGCAGGGACTACCAACACCGCTGCCCTGACAGAGCTCCAGGGCCTTCAACTCCCCTCTTCCTGTTAGCTAAATGGCCCGTTGTGTGAGAGTGAGAGCGCGGTCAGCGAGCTCGTTACACCAGCAATCTCTTACCACATGTTACACACATGTCACGCCACTTATACAAAATCTAACTAAAGATCTTATAAAGCTAACAACTGTGTCCGATTTCAAGTTAATGAATATTTGTGAAGACAAAGTGTTATGTTAGCTGCGACTGTCCCTTCAATCCTAGCTATGTGTAGCTACAAACCACGGATAGTTAGCTTCCTTTTCGCCTTAATTCGAGTATATTTACAGTTTGAATTTCGTCACGCCACTTACACAACATCTAACTAAAGGTCTTATAAACCTAACAACGGTGTCCGATTTCAAGTTAATTAATATTTGTGAAGACTAGGTGTTTCGTTAGCTGTGACTGTCCCTTCAATCCTAGCTACAAATCACGGATAGTTAGCTTCCTTTTCGCCTTACTTCGAGTATATTTACAGTTTGAATTTCGTCACGCCACTTACACAACATCTAACTATATGTCTTATAAACCTAACAACAGTGTCCGATTTCAAATTAATATTTGTGAAGACTAGCTAGGTGTTTCGTTAGCTGCGACTGTCCCTTCAATCCTAGCTACAAATCACGGATAGTTAGCTTCCTTTTCGCCTTAATTCGAGGATATTTACAGTTTGAATTTCGTCACGCCACGTATACAACTTCTAAGTAAATGTCGTAAAAAGCCAACAACTGTGTCAGATTTCAAGTTAATGAATTTTTGTGAATTCCAGAGGAATTCTAAGAGGAGGCTAGCTAGCTCCATCCAGCCGCAGGCTCTATCAATGAGACTCACGGACAAGCAGCGTTTATTTCCCCAATCGTTTGTTTAAATAACTCAACACATTATAATTACACACATTAAAAGAGTAACTGAAACCTGTGGTAAGAGAATGCTGGCGTAACAAGCTCACTGACCGCGCTTTCACTCACATACACCGGGCATTTAGCTAGCAGGAAGAGGGGAGTTGGAGGCCCTGGAGCTCTGTCAGAGCAGCGGCCTTTCGTAGTCCATTAGCCCAAAACGGTGGAGTGCTGTGGGTTGCCAGCCGTGACTGAGCTCCATCTACCTCACAGCAGGCCGGGGTCTGTGAAGGAAGGCAGGCCAGGCGGCGAGGCAGCTACACAGGCAGCACCAGCCTCTGAACTCCGACACACAGTCGGACAAAATTTGCAATTAGAAAACGGCCCATATTTGACCTCTACATAGTTGATTTCTCGCATAAAAAAGTCTCAGAAGTGAATTTAATGGTAAAATAGCATATGAACAATGTATACAATTTCTGAGATCTGCACGACCTAGATTCAGAAGACTAACTGATCTCAAATCAGTTTTGCATTCTATCACCCCTTTAAAGGTCTCAGCTATTGCTGATGGTGAGAAAAGTTGATGAGTAATGATTGTTTTATAGTTTAGCGTTAGTTATTTGGAAACATATACAAATTGTCGGTCATTGGTTATCTTAGCTTAGCTGTGAAAATTCACAACAGTGGTTGCTCTCTCTCTCTTTCTCTAAACGCAGGTCCAAACAAAGATGGCAGCCTGGAATTGATGCATTTCTCCAAAATTAAAGCATCTTATCAAGGATACATCTATTATAATGTTATTTCTTTACTTTCATAATTTTCATACATAATACAATGTTTTATTTCTGTATATAACAAGCAAGAATATACATCATGTTGAAATATTTTACACTGTGCAGTGGACAGAAAATACCTTAATGAAAGTGTACCTGTTTGTAAAATATTGCCAGATATCCTTTAGAAAAACAATGGTGCTTATCTTAACACTGTGAGTGACTACAATGTAATACATGAAAGGCACAAACAGAGGCTATTGTAACTGGTTTTAATCCACATTTACTGTGATTGTTATGCCAAACCTGATGGTAAGGAAACATTTAGGAGCTCACTGACCTGAAAAATAGTAGTAAACATTATAGATGACAATGTTAGGGAAGATTAGTGCTTGTTTGTACTTGTAATATTCTAATGTACACTAAAGAGAGATTTTGCTGTTCAATTCTGTAATTCGGAGATACAGTGTGTATTAAACACATAATCCAGATTTGTGCTGCTGGTGTTTACATACAGTGTGTGCAACATTGCCAAGGAGCAATCTGGAGCTCAAGGCTGTTTTTTGTGTCACTAGGCTTTGCAACTGATCAAGGTTTTTCCTGTATTGTAGTATAAGTAGTCCAGTAGTCTACAAATTGGCTACAAGAGTAATAGTAGTTACCTTAAGTCACTCTTAAATATGTTAATTTAGGAGCTAAACGTGCTCCTTGAGAAAAAAGTTACCGTTATGCCCTGTTCATACTAATCAAATGAACTGGACTTTGTGGTCAAGTGTAGTCGGATGCAAAAGCCCCCTTTCCTTACTGCATTATATTCCATTATATTTTGAATTGTTACCTGCCACCATCATTTTGTGTTTTCATTGACATAAATCAAGACATTTTCACCATAAATTTGTGCTTGAAAATGTTTCAGAATGCAGCAGATGAAGTCGCCGACGCTCAAAATGTCCTGTGGGAAGGGCCCCCAGACGCCCCGCTTTGTGTCTCCAAAGGCCCATCCTGAGCCAGGAAAAACCCTGCTGATTAAAATAAAAAAATACCTGCAGGCTGAAAATTAATCTACAGTGCTGTGAGATTGCAGCACACCTTCATTAAATGTGCAACATCTTTATTGTGTTTTTCTTTTACAGCTTTTACACCCCAATGAAGATTAAACCTAAATGCAAAAGCATCATCAGAACTTCAGGGTGTTTATAACTTTGCATTGGACAGCTGTGATGGGGCCAAAGTCAAGATGAGGTGAGTGTGTCTGCTGAGTGTCAATTACTCAATTACAGATTGAACAAGAAAACAAAAAAAGATAAAGAATACCTTAATTATCATAAGAAAACAAGTAATTTAAAGTGTAAAATCAATTCAATTCAAATCATTACAGATCTTAATCAGCTTTAGGTCAAGCTATTTCTTTAATACAACAAATGCCATGCAGAACTTACCACAAACAGGGTCTAGCAACATATTGAGCAACAAACTGAATACTGATAAACATAGTGCACGCATTGTATCTTCTTGCACTGAGAACGAGCCAAGTAGTTCACATGATACATGCCTTCCGTGACCCTGCACTGCTTTTGGACCACTCCCTCAGTTGGACATTTACATGATCAGGAAGTATAGTTTCTCTGTAACAGGATGTACAGTATTTTGTTGATTCAGGGAGGATCATTATGTTCTTAGACATACTGGCATGACTTTCAGTATCATTCTACAAACAAACTGAAATACATGTCACTGAGGTGGATTAAACAAGGTAGTGTGTCGGAATACTTCACATGCTTGAATGGGTTCATACTACATGTTTAAACAAATATCAAAAGAATGATGTGAAGACATCACCCATGCATTATTTATAGTGTGTATGTGGAATAGCTTGCATTGACCTATGATGCTATAGCAGTCAAACTTAAATGTTTCTATATGGGATACATTGTTTTAGTTTTTAAGTTAACACACTCAATTTCAATTGAAAATCTATTCAAAAAAATTACAAACAATTACAAATTAAACTAAAACTGCAAGCAGTTATGACGGGGCCCAAGCCTCCGATGCCAGACGCATCGAGAGAGGGGCAAACATTGGTGAATATCGAGAGGTGTGAGCCGTGACGTCTGCGGTACGTTGCCATTGCAAACGTAGTGGTTAACAGTTCATCTCCATGCATATACAGACTACGTTTAACAATTCTCTACAATAAACAAACTTCTTAACACCCCTGACCACAGGGGACAGCAGAGAGAAATGAAAGAGTTACTGAGAGGGTGGAGGGGGTAGGCAGGTGTGGTGGTTGAAGGAGCAGGGGAGGGTCAGGACACTGGATTGTAAAAATACTGTTGAAAAATGTAAATAACTTTAGAGATCTTCATTGCAAAAGGTTTATACAATGTTTTCCATGCTCGTTCAATGAACCACAAACAATTAATGAACGTGCACATGTTGAACGGTCAAAAAGACAATAACAGCTTAAGGGCAATAGGCAATTTATAGTTATAAGATAATTAGAAAAGTAAAGACACCTTTCTACTGACTCTGAAATACACCAAAAGAAACACGCCCAGGGCTACAGGGACACAGGAAGCATAGCTCATCATCCTCGCAGTGGCAGACCACGTGTAACAACACCTGCATAGGATCAATACATCTGAATCTCACACCTGCAGGACAGGTACAAGATGACAACAACAACCGCAAGAACTGACCAGTCTGGTGCTGTACGTAAGAAGGAAATGCACTGCAGTACTCAATGGAATTAGTGGCCACACCAGATACTGAAGACTACTATTGATTTTGACACCTTTATTCAAGGACACATTATTCCATTACTGTTAGTCATATGTCTGTGAAAATTGTTCAGTTTATGTCTTAGTTTTTAAACCTTTTAATATTCATATATATATTCAAATATCTGCATATGTTAAGTTTCCTTAAAAAATAAAAACAGTTGAAAGTAACAGGATGGTTCTTTTTTTGATGAGTCTATATATATATAGGATAGAACAACATAATTAAATCTGCTAAATAAAACACATTACATTCATTATTAATTTCCCTTATTTTTGTTTCAAACAAACTGTAGCCTACTCATCTACAATACACATTTTATATACATAGTATAACGTCTGTCACATAAAAAAGAGCAGACATTTGGATAGTCATCATGGAAACCGAACCCAAAGCGTAACAGTGGTAAGGCAAATGTCAGCAAATATCCAGAGGTGTGAGCTCCAAGGTCTGAGGTGCATTATGATAGCAAATATCCCATTAGAGGTGTTCCAAATAATGTCTTGCATTTTTCAGGCTACAACTTTTTATGTCACATACAGCAAACATCTTACTATCCGCCAACTGCCTGTCCCCTGAACACACTGTAAAAACACGTCTCTGTAAATAACCCAGGCTCCACAAACAACAACAACAACAACAACAAACTGTGGCAATCACGAAACATTACCAGTCTTCAAGCCAATAACTGGCAAAAAGGATTGGGGGTGGGGGTTACAGGATTAGTGCATGGAAGGGAAGATGAGGGGACAAGATGACGAGGAGGGAGGGGTAAGCTAGCTTCCATATTGGTTGACAATACTTTAAACATCAACAAGAAGTGACATCACCCAACATCACTTAGAGCACCTTTAACATTGATTTACTAAAAGGGTCAAAAGTCATTTACACTGACTATAGCGGCCCCTAATGGCCGATCTCAGCCAAATTTGGTATAGAGCCTCAGAGCGGCATGCCGAATGAGCATCACAAGTCTCGTGTTGATTGCTTTTACTCTGGCAAAGATATTGCAATTGCAAATTTCCCATTTAAATGCATTGAGTTATTGGCCAAAACAAATAAATGTTGCTTATAGCGCCCCCTAAAGGCCGATCTTCACCAAATTTGGTATGGAGCATCGTAGTGGGATGTTGAACAAGGATCTCATGTGTTTTGCTGATAACATTTAATTTGGCTGAGATATGATATGTGTGTGGTAGCTAGCTAGGAAAATTTGTTGTCAAATGCGCATACTTTAACATAGCAAAATTCTTTGGATAACTTTTGGTCAGGTCTATCTGGAGATGGTATCTACAAGGTTTTGTGCAGATCGGTCTCACGGCCTAGGACAAGTTTGAAAAAGTTGGTTTTGCACATTGCGCGATATTGCAAAAAAACTTTTAAGCAGAAATGGGCGTGGCTTATATCAGGTAATTCAGCTTGATGCAAGGAACACGTGCATGTAATAATTTCTAATGTGTGTTGTGTAATGTGGGAGTTAAAGACAAAAAAACATTATAGCGCCACCTAGTGGTCCACATATGTAATTTTTGGTAGGTGTGGTCCATGGCCCATTGTCCATCTGCCCTGTAAGTTTAAAGTTGTCCACATTAGTGTAAGTGGTAAATTTAGACATGGGTCCCATAGGCCACGCCCACTTTGACCCCTGAGTACCCCACTCGAGGGTTGGCCTCAGGATTGCCCCTAGATGGTACCCATAAAATTTTGTATAAATCGGATGAGCCATTCATGAGATATAAACATTTTGTACTTGTAGCGCCCCCTAGTGATACATTTTCATAAAACGCATGGTGGACCTCCAGAGGGTCATGGCAAAGAAGAATCTAAAGTTTGGCGTTGATCGCTTTCATTTTGGCCAAGATATGGCAAAGTTGGTGTTTTCATAGTTAGCTACACAAATTAGTTTGTGCGTTATATGCGCAATTTTTATCGTATATAAAATCCTTTTAAATTTTTGTCAGGTCAATCTGGAGATGCTACAGTCCAAGTTTCGTGCAGATTGGTCTCACGGTCTAGGAGGAGTTCGAAAAAGCAGGTTTTTGATAAATCGCGATTTTTCATGCATAAAAGTCAGGTGGAAATGAGCGTGGCCTGTATCACGTGATTCAGTTGGATCCAGGGAACGCGTAGATGTATGGTTTTTGAATGTCAGGTGTACAGTGTGGGAGTTATAGGGCCAAACACTTTTTTTTCTGCTATAGCGCCACCTAGTGGTGGAAGTGGGTCAATTATTGCGCCTGAGGTCCTTGTGGAGTTGTGGACCAGTCCTGAAAATGGCAACCCCCCACCATGTAGGGTTTAGGCTGTAGTCAAGAGTTTTAGGCAAAAAATCATTATAGCTCCACCTAGTGGTCCACATTTGTAATTTTTGGTAGGTGTGGTCCATGACCCATTGTCTATCTACCCTGTAAATTTAAAGTTGTTCACATTAGTGTAAGTGGTAAATTTAGACATGGGTCCCATAGGCCACGCCCACTTTGACCCCACTCTAGGGTTGGCCTCAGGATTGGCCCTAGATGGTACCCATCGAATTTTGTATAAATCGGATGAGCCGTTCATGAGATATAAACTTCTTGTACTTGTAGCGCCCCCTAGTGACCAATTTTCATTAAACACGTGGGGGAGCTCCAGAGGTCCATGGCAAATAAGAATCTAAAGTTTGGCGTTGATAGCTTTCATTTTGGCCGAGATATGGCAAAGTTGGTGTTTTCATAGTTAGCTACACAAATTAGTTTGTGCGTTATATGCACAATTTTTATCGTATAAAAATTCCTTTTATAACTTTTTGTCAGGTTAATCTGGAGATGCTACAGTCCAAGTTTCGTGCAGATCGGTCGCACGGTCTAGGAGGAGTTCGAAAAAGTATGTTTTTGATAAATTGCGATTTTTCACGCATAAAAGTCTAGGCGGAAATGGGCGTAATATCACGTGATTCAGTTGGATCCAGGGAACACGTAGATGTATGGTTTTTGAATGTCGGGTGTACGGTGTATTTAGGCTGTAGTCGGAGTTTTAGGCGGAGAAAAATAGAAAAACAACAGGGTTCCACAGCCCTGCTGTGCGAACGGCGTAGCCTTGCTACCGCCGGTTCTTACAGACTCAGGTTTGGACCCCTACTAATACATATTGAGTTAGCCAGAGTTAGTTGTAGTTACTAACACATACAGAAAATCTAAGGTGACGGGCAGCATGTATGGACAGAGAATCTCAGAAACATGTTTGAGGTTTTCAGAAAGATCCTCTACACGCACACAACGCATATCCATGAACACTCCTATTTCACCTTATAAGTTTTCTACTAAATGTTACTGTCAACAACTGTGTCAAAGCAAGCTTTTCTGTTAACTCTGCATCATAGCAAGCCTTTCTGTTTGCATGACAGTATGCAAAGAAAACGAAAAACAGTGTCTACTTTGACGTGCTTTGTGGGAAGGTTTTGTTGACAAAACTAATCATATTAGTTCTGACATGCTGCACCTTTGAGTACTTATAGCAAACAAGTAATTAAGTAATAACTATTTGAACGTGCTTGCAAGAAATATTCATTATTTTTGTTATTTATCTATAAAAAAGGTGATATTCTCTGAGTTTTTTTTTTAATATGAATTAAAAGCAAGATCTTTTGGGCCACATCTAAAAGCCTGTTGCAGCGCACACACAGTTTAGGATGAGGTGCCAAATTCAAACTAGTGTTGACTCTGTCTAAAATTGACCTTTTATTTTACAGTCACCCCTCAAATTTGGCCCATCTCTTCCTTTAATAAAATGCCATTATGCCAATAAGGATATCATAATTCCAGGCTCAATATAGGTTTGGACAGATGGTTTGATTTCAACTAGAGGTGTTCAGTGCACGTAGGAATGGATTTTTAACACTAAGCTGACTACACTCAGCATTGTTACTGGCTATATTAGTAACTCTTAGCAGTGACACACAGTATGCTACCTCCCGGTTCAGAGTTTAATAAAAGAAACTATAGAAACAATCATAATCTGATAATTGTTGCAAATAGGTGGCTGCTGAACTATTAACTTTGTAAACAGAACTTGTACAGTCTTTAGTTTGTGCTGAACTGAAGCCAGACTGAATCAGCACCAAATGTCACTCATTATAAACAGTGATGTGTTTGCTTACTGATATTTTGTACATTGAAAGAACCGCATTGAATGAATTACCACAAGTCCTGCAACTGTTTAGCTACACTGAGAAATGCTGTGTATATGCAGCGTTTGAGCCTGGATTGTCTGGTCAGAGGGTAAACTGGGCAGAGGATTACGTCTGCCAGCACCACAGGTCAGATGCCTTTGAATGTGCTCAGAAAATATTTACATGACTCAGAGAGAGCCAGTACAGAATATCACACAGACTGCAACACACTCCTCACTTTGTAAACAAAATGAATCATATTTTCCCTCTGTGTGAAGTGTAAAAAATAAGTAGGAACTTAGTATCATTGTATCTGGTAATGTGCCTTGATATCCAGGTACTGGAAAAATATTGCCAAGGAGCGTAGTTCAATTTTTCACAAAACAGTAAACATAGTGGCCGGGTTGGCTCAGTGGGTAGAGCAGGCGCACATATACTAAGAGGTTTATACCTTAACGCAGAGGTCCAGGATTCAAATCCAACCTGTGACGATTTCCTGCATGTCTTCTCCTTTCTCACCTAGCTCTCTCGTCAAGTTAAAGGTGGAAAAGCCCAAAAAATAATCTTTAAAACAAACAGTAAAGATAGAACCAAGCTTGTTTCTCCTAAATATAGTTCCTCTGTATACAAAACTGTATATATTGTAATGTATATGTATGTTAATCTATGTATGTATGTTAAGTAATGTATACAGTATATTCTTGTTCTCTTATTTGGCAATATCTGTGCTGTCTGGTTCTTTTTGTATAAGTTATTATGGTCTCAATTGCTAAGTCCAGGTCCTCTAGTACAGTAAGTTTGCAGGTGATGGTTTTGAAAATGAATTTATGTGTAGATTTTAGGGCTTCCAGAAGAAGGCTTTGATGTCTGCCGTTGATTGACAGGTGTGATTGATAATTATTTGGCAGCACGGTTCAGTTTTTGCTGCGTCTGCATCTAAGTGTTGATTTAAGAGCTTCACCTTTCTTTACCTTCTTGTACTATGTACTAAGTATTGCTGCAAAAATTAATCGATGAATCCATTAGTTGTCAACTATTAAAGTAGTCTTAAGGGCTGTCAGGTTTGATAATGTATTTAGCAATTTATCAAATAAAAAAATGCAGTTCTCAATTCTTCCACCCATTATTCCCTTGTTTGTTCCCATCCAATTTGTGTCAGTTAGGCTTTGGCTGTTATTGTTGTTTTCATATTACTGATAATTGTTGATAATATAATTGTAATAATATCTGTTATTAATAATATTTTTCACAGCATTGTGTCTTCACCTTTTACAGCTCCACAATTATACCACTGTTAGTAACAGAGCATTTTCTTTTGTGGGACTGAGGTATATATATTTTATGGCAACAAAACAATAAAACAAAGCAAGCGTTTATATCAAATAAATGCTGGCAAAAAAATGATATTGCTTTCACCCACCCACACCTCAGTAAGTGTAGTTTCAGTTTTCTATTCTAAAAGCACAACAGAAGCATCAGATTCTGGAAAATGATAGACTGTCAATACCCAACCCACAGCTTAAAATGCTATGGATCAGTGAGAGAAGTACACAATTCTTGTTTAAGTATACGAAAATATTAATCTTCCCCTCTCAAGAAACAGGACATGAATAAAAAGTATACCATAATGATTTATGAAGAATACAGTGCCGTATATCACCAATTGAAACTATGTGACATATGACAGTTGTTACAAGTTAAGTTAAAAGTCATTTTTACCAAAGATCAAAATCATGACTGATAGAATGCTTTGTGACACAGACATAAACATGAGTGTTATCATAAGAAATGTCATCATGGGTGTAATCTTAATGGGTGTGAAAACCGCAATGGCTGACACCCAAAATGTCTCTTTTACCCCACCCTAACTGCAAATACCCAATGAACTATATTACATGACACTGGTAGTGTGGGATCAGTTGGCTCAACCATCCCTGTCAGGACAGGGACTACTCAAGGATCATGAGAACAGCCAGGATGCTACTTGAATGGGTGATACCATGGCTCACTCTCTACCTTCCACTATCTGCAGCCAGCACTGGTATGTACACTCATTGGCACACAAAGAGAGCTGGATCTATCAAATCCAACCTTATTGTCTGGTGCTCTCTATTGAGTATGAAGGACCCTATCCTGGGAATAAAATTTGATAAATTCTACCTAAAGTGTTGGATGAATGGTGTTGTTTTTTCATGCACATAGTTCATAATACAAATATAAAGTCTGCTTATAGCTGACATTATTGATATGTGTTTTTCTTTTTTCAGTTACAGTTCAGATGGTGACCAAAATGCCAGTAATTACAGGTAAAAAAATTCAAAAATAAAATATACCAAACCAAAAATTGTGGAGAATTAAAGTGTAATTAATGTTTTTTTCTCTCCACAAACTAGAAATGAGACTCACTCACAACAACCAGCTCTGCAGTACATGGGGTAACTATCATTTCAGGACTTTTGATAGTGATTTCTTCCAGCTTCCCTCCACTTGCAACTACCTCCTTGCATCCCAGTGTAAGGGAAGCTATGACAGTTTCAATATTCAGTTAAAACGGCAGGAGATGAATGGGGTCACCACCATTGAGAAGGTCACCATGAAACTGGAGGGGGCCATTGTGGAATTAGCCAACACTTCCATCAAAGTCAATGATAAACTGTGAGTCTGTTTTAATAATGGGACTTTTCATTACCAGCTGATGTACTGGTTGCAGTGATGGCTGATGTTGTTTTTTTGCCCCCCTCTAGAGTCACTATCCCATTCAGCCAGGTTGGCATTTCAATTGAAAGAACCATCTCCTATGTCAAAATCGAGGCAAAGCTGGGTTTGGTCGTCATGTGGAATGAAAAAGACGCCCTCTGGGTATGTCTATTCATTATGTGCTGTCCATAAATACTATCTCATATTGATTTGTATTATTATTTTGATAACTTACAGATAAACAAAGACACTGAGCCCTGAAAATATATACTGTACACTATATTTAGTTTTACTAAATAGATTAGAGAATTTAGATAACATAAAGATTAATCCATGTTAAATCAAAGGTAAGCAATTGCATAACGTTAACTGTAGTTAAGAGATTTCTTCATTTCTGCACATCATTCATTTACCCCTGGTTTTAAGGTTGAGCTGGATGCAAAATTCAAGAATCAGACATGTGGCCTGTGTGGTGACTTCAACGGAATACAGGTTTATGATGAGTTCATCAAAACAGGTAAATAATAATAAAGCTAAAAACAATCTGCACAAAATCAGTCTTCACATTTACTAAAACCATTTTACCTCTAGAAACAGGAAAGTCTGCTACTCTTGAATATGGGGAGGCCTGGAAGGTCAATGGTCCAACTGAAGAGTGTGAAGAAATCTCCTCACCAGCCACACAGACCTGTGCAAGTGAAGTAAGAGGAAATGGATTTGCTGACCCACACAAAAACCTCTGCACGAACCTGCTGTCAGGACCTGCATTGCTCAGCTGTCAAAACCTGGTTGCTACTGACTCCTTCATCGGCGCCTGTGTGAAGGACTTGTGCCGCTGTAAAAACAATACTTCATGCTTGTGTTCAACCATTTCGGAGTACTCTCGTCAGTGCGCTCATGCAGGCGGGAAACCACAGCAATGGCAAACAGCACAACTGTGTGGTAAGAACTACAATCAAAACATGTATATGTTTGAGTGTACGCTTTGATTTTATTTTACTGTATGTCAGAATCACTGTTTCTAAGTTGTACTTTTTGTGTGTTAAATAGCAAAAACATGCCCTTTCAACATGGAGCATAAGGAATGCAGTAGTCCTTGTACTGACACCTGCAGCAACCAAAAGAGAAGCCATGTGTGCGAGGATCACTGCGTAGATGGATGTTTCTGTCCAAATGGTAAATTTCCTGATTTTTAAACCAGCACAGATGAGGTTTGTAGTCCAGCAGATGTCAAAGGGTTTATTTCAGTCACACATTTGATTAATTCATGCTCTCCAATTACTTCATTTGTGCTCTTGACTTAAGAGTTATGGTAACAACAGAAGTTATAGATTTACTGTCCGGCTAGCACCTGTGTTTTGGTATGTATAGGCCTACAAATACTTAATCAATTGCGTCATGTTAATAAAGTGAGGTTATCACATTCATTACATTTGTCCTTGTCCTCTCAACACTATTCTAGCTGAAATGCTACATTGGATGTAGCTTTGGCTGTGATCAGCTAGGTGCATGTATATAATTGTGTAGCCTAATGTACTGCAACTTAATGATGAAAGTTGTCAGGCCATTGACAATAACATCTAAATGAGGTGCTTGGATTTAATGCAGCTTGGTTTTGATTTTGGATGGAGATATGTGGAGATATGTGGAGATACTGAAGATTGTGTCTAGTAAGAAATGTTGTTATTTTTGACATTCATTTATAATACATACATTTATAATTTTAACATATGTTAAAATTATAAAAATATATTGTGTATGTTCTTTTAATTAATTCACACACATTATTAATGGGGTTTGCATGTTAATAGCAGTTTACTTTACAGACCAGACTAATCATGTCATTGTGTTTCTCCCAAGGGACTGTCTTTGACGACATTACACAAAGTGGGTGTGTTGCTGTTGACTCGTGCTCCTGCTTACACCATGGCAAGCCGTACAAGCCAGGGGAATCATACTCAAGGGCATGTCGACACTGGTAATAACTCCCTATTTTCAATATAATGTTAATAAAAGCAATGATCTGTCCAGCTGAACTGACTGAACTTTGTTGACAGCACCTGTACCCAGGGTCAGTGGCGTTGCAAAGATATGGACTGTCCTGGTGTCTGCTCTGTGCTGGGTGGCTCCCACATCTCCACCTATGATGGTAAAACTTATACTTTCCATGGAGACTGCTCTTATGTTCTCTCCAAGGTAAGGCATTCAAACTTAAATCAATTATTTATTTAATTTACAGACAAAATTACAATACTTGCAACTAAGCAAACAGTTTGTATTTTATATGCATTTTTAATCTTCTTGACTTTAGGAAACAAATGGGACTTTCAGTGTCCTTGGTGACCTGGCCACATGTAAAAGATCAGATAAATCAACTTGCCTGACTGCAGTCACCCTACTACTGCCTAAATACATGGTACAATTACAATATATTATGGTTCTCTCCTAATAAAGTAAAACATTTTATTTATATGATTTTCTTCATTTAATATCTGTTTGAAAGGTTTAGATTTTGAGAATATTCTCATTTTTTCCTACTGCAGATGATTGTAGTAGAAGCCAGCGGACATGTTTCGTATAACAAACTGACCACTCAGCTGCCTCTGTTCATGGGTGAGTGGTTGTTGTTGTTTTTCATTCTACAATGAAATCACAATTTCTTTAGTTTGCTGAAATTCTCTTTAAAAGTCTCTTTATTTACTGTGAAAATGTTTTCCTCCCCTGCAGATGACATTATGATCTTCAAACCATCGACATTCTTTATTGTAATCCACACCAACTATGGGCTTGATCTCGAGATTCAGCTTTCACCCATTATGCAGATCTACATCAAAGCCAGTGTTTCCAATAAGGGACAACTCACAGGTGTGTGTTTACTTCTTTTGATTAAAGTGTAAAATATTCACCTTTTGCAGTGGGTATTTTATAAAGTATTAAGTATCAATATCTTTATTCAGGTATTTGTGGAGATTTTAATGATGTGCAAGCTGATGACTTCAGAACCACAAATGGATTAACTGAGGGAACGGCTGGGACATTTGTCAACACATGGAAGACCAGGACAAGCTGCTCCGATGTGACAAACATACTAGGGGACCCCTGCCTTTTGAGCATAGACAATGGTAGGTCACAGACATTGTACTCCACATTTTAATATCAATCTTCACAATATTTTACCAATAAACATGTTTATCTGTTTTTGTAGAGAAATATGCCAAACATTGGTGCGCCTTGCTGTCGGACCCAAAAGGGATGTTTGCATTGTGCCATTCTGTAATAAACCCAAAACGCTATCAAGATGTAAGCAGTGATTTATTTTTGAATGCATTCTAATGTACAGTATGTGTACATGTATTTGTGTTATTTCACTTATTTAACAATTTAACATTTCAATTATTAATTTAGCTGGTTGCTGCTTCTCTCCACAGTCTTGTATTTATGACACCTGTGCCTGTGATAACAGTGAGGAGTGCATGTGTGCTGCCATATATTCCTATGTCCATGCATGTGCTGCTGAAGGTGTCTTATTTAATGGATGGAGAAACACTATATGCAGTAAGTTAAATCCAAACTATTGAATGTGAAATAAATAAAGTCTATGTTTGTTTATAATATTTAAACACCAATGAAACCTGTTTCATTTCAAAAGAGAAATACACGACTGGCTGCCCTTCTACTTTTGTGTATGGCTACCAAATGACAAGCTGTGGTCGCACCTGCCGCTCTCTTAGTCAGTCAGACTTAACATGTGCGGTTGAATTTACCCCGCTTGATGGCTGCGGCTGTGCTGAAGGAACTTACCTGAATGAGGAGGGTGAGTGTGTGTCTGCCTCACAATGCTCCTGCCATGTGGGAGACACAGTGGTACGCCCCGGGCAGGTCATCAGCGTCCATGGACAAACCTGGTGAGGATTTCAATACTTCCAGTAAAATTAAAGCAGAACAATATTTTCTAATAATTATTTTTGCTTATGCTTTTATTAGTCACCTGACAATAGCAAGAAGAGTGAGAGAGAATGACATGAGCAACAGTCTCCAGCAGGATGTGAACTGGGAATATTGTGGTTTATGGTCGATGCTTAATATCCGGGCCATCAAGGCTCACCTAGAGCATTTTTTTTTAACTGAACAAAATTATTCTAGATTAGTGGATCTCAACTGTGGGTCAACTTTTAAGCGGAATTTATTCAGCACAGTGTTTTATTTTTATTTTTGAAGTGCGGTTTTCCAAAAGTAGTTTGCCATCATAGCGGTCTCTTGAGTGTCTCCACTGCTAATTGCAGAGATGGAAGCTAGCGTGCTCCACAATTTAACAGCTTAATGGCAAAGTGCATTTGCACTTTGTTTAGTTTTGGAATGTCTGCATGGGTTTCCTCTCAAGGCTTTGGTTTAATCCCTTAATCCAAAAACAGTATTCAGTGAATTGGAATCACTCAACTACCCATGTGAATGTGGTTATCTGTGTGTATGTGGGATAGACCAGAGACCAGTCACGTGTACTGTACACTGCTTTTCGCTCAGTATGTGCTAAAATAATCATCAGCTCCCCTGCAAACAGCAAAAACTAGCGAGAATTAAACTTGCGTGTCTTTCTATGCATTTCAGCTCCTGTCATAGTGGAGAACTAAGATGTACAGGAAGCCAAATAAGTGAATGTAGGTACAAAGCACTTAGCACATCATAGTATTCCTTATATAGCAAAACACAGTATGAGTAACACAAAGCATACAGTGGTTTCCTTATTAACACACTATAATTGTCATCAGCATGTACCGAGCCAATGGTTTTTTTCAACTGCTCAAGCGCAAAGCCAGGTGACATGGGATCCGAGTGCCAAAAAAGCTGCCAGACCCTGGACACAGAATGTGTAAGATTGAGACACTGTTTCATGACTGTTGTTGAATATTCTACACATGTATACTAAAGCAACATGTTAAATACATTGCTTTTTCACTGTATACTGTAGGTCAGTAGACAGTGTATGTCAGGCTGTGTATGTCCTGCTGGCCTGCTAGCTGATGGTAAAGGAGGCTGTATTACAGAGGAGAACTGTCCCTGCACATATAATGGAGAAAACTATAACTCTGGACAGACTGTCACTGTGGACTGCAATACCTGGTGAGCCATTTCATTATTTCCACACCAAGGCAGTGCTCTGTCATTTCACAGTTGTGTGTGTTTTTTTTATTGTTTATATATAACTTGCCATCACATCTTTTTAAATCATAGCACTTGCAAAAGGAGAAAATGGGATTGTACACTTCGTGAGTGTGATGGAACCTGTACCATATATGGAGAAGGGCATTACATCACTTTTGATGATAAGAAATTCTCCTTTAATGGAGACTGTGGCTATGTCTTTGCTAAGGTATTGCACAGACTTTTATTTAGTCTTCGTGATTTATCAAAAGTCAGTCTTGTAGTACTGACATCAATATCTTGCAGGATTACTGCGGGGACGATATGAATGGCACCTTTAGAGTCCTGACTGAGAGCATCCCATGTGGAACAACTGAAAGCATTTGCTCGACTGCTATCAAACTCTACTTAGGGGTACATAACACTATTATATGCCCTTACAATTATTTTTAAAATACTGAAAATAACATTGCAGTTTTACAAATGAGCATGTTTTGTTTCTTTCAGAACCATGAAATTGTTCTTTCAGAGGAAAATGTCAGAGTTATCAAACAAAGCAAAGGGGTGGACATACCATATCAAGTCCACACTATGGGCATATATCTCGTCATTGAGGCAAAGAATGGTCTTGTTCTCATTTGGAATAAGAAGACAACACTCATGATCCAACTCAAGTCCACATTCAAGGTGGGTGAGGAGATATACAAGTGTTCAGATACATGTTGACAAGGTTGACATTTTATAAATTAACTAGATCTCATTATATCCCAGGGGAAAGTCTGTGGTCTATGTGGGAATTATGATGGAAACATCAAGAACGATTTTACCACCAGAAACAAAGAAGTTGTGGTTGAAGCCCTTGAGTTTGGAAACAGCTGGAAAGTGTCACCTACCTGCCCTAATGCAAACACACTAAAAAATCCCTGCATGCTGTACTCACACAGGCAGGCATGGGCATTAAAACACTGCAGCATTATTAACAGCAAAGTATTTGCTGGTTGCCACTCAAAGGTAAGTAAACAAAACCATCTCATTGTCTCTCAATGACTTTCTGTATAATTAGCTTGCATAATATGATTAAGCCTCTACTTACATTAACAATGGTTTCCTTCAAAAAGGTGGATCCAAAAAACTATTATGATGCCTGTGTGACAGACACATGTTCCTGCAACACAGGAGGAGATTGTGAGTGTTTCTGCTCAGCTGTAGCAGCCTACGCAGCAGCCTGTAATGAGGCCGGAGCTTGTGTGAAATGGAGAACTCCCACAATTTGTCGTGAGTGTGTTATTTGTTTTTTTCTGTGAGGAGATAAACAGAAAAATACAGTGTATGATCGTGATCACCATCTGTCAACATCCCCTTTTGTCATTTGTCATAACTTATAGACTTTAAAAATAAAGTCTGACTTGCATTTTACTATCAAGATTTTATACATGATTAAGTGATCTGGTCTTGTATATTGTCAATATTCTTTTCTCTTGTATTATTAGCTCTGTTCTGTGATTTTTACAACCCTGATGGAAAGTGTGAATGGCACTATGAGCCTTGTGGAAAAAAATGCATGAAGACATGCCGGAATCCCTCAGGAGTATGCTACAATCACATTCCAGCATTAGAAGGTACCAATGAAATTAAAGTAACAGTGTATGTATTTTAAAGGTTAGAATTGGAGAGTTGACCATGCAGGATGTTTTCTAGTAAAGCCCATTGTGCTTACTGTTGTGTTATTGAATTTTCATTCACTTTTACTACGCACATTTAGCTTTCTGTCTGTACCTGTGCTAGTTCTACAATTTACTGTAACATTTAACTTTTTAAGGCTGCTATCCAAGTTGCCCATCTGAACGCTCTTATTTGGAAGAAGATACCATGAAGTGTGTGTCACTGGAGGAATGTGGCTGCTATGATAACGAAGGGAAGCATTATGAAGAAGGTGTGGTCATGCCTCCAAGGGAAAATTGTCAAAAGTGGTAGGTCACTTTCCATCTTATTAATGCTTCAGTTGGTGCAAGAGTTAATAATAACCTTTATACTGTTTTTACAAAAGCTGGCATAATGGAATAATTATACTATCATACAATCACGTGGTTTAGGTATATTATAAAGTGAAAACTATTTTATTCCCGAAAAACTATCCTATATATAGATATATTACATAGCAGCACAGATCTGTTAAGTGTGGCATCCCCAGTGTGTCAGAGGTGTGCAGACTGCATTTTGGGTAAATTTGTGGCCAGACATGCCTAGAGTTGTACTGACATTATCCCAAATGTGTCCAACAGTGTTCAAACCCAGAATAAACTCCAATTTTATTTAAGGTAAAGGTTTGTTACTTTCCGTTGCCTGTCAATGGCATCGTAACCTTTAACCCCTTTAACTTCCAGGGAAACACAAGATGATACCTTAGAGAGTTATAGTGTATCATACAATGTGACACAATTATACTCAGTAACAGTGATACTGATACTGATTTCTGCCCCAAAGCACATTTTTTTCATTAATTGTTTGCCATTTTGCAACACAGTAATGCAGTGAACTTTATTTCCGCCTGAGTCACGTCAGCTGAAGGCAACAACTCCCATGATCCTACTTCACGGTGTCATCTAAATCCGTCTTTTGTTACAATAAAGAAAGTGAGACATCCTCTATGTATGTATAGTTTAGCACTAATTATTTTCTGGATTTGTTATCATCATAGTCCCTATATATTGAATATGCAGGAAATGGGATTCAAATAGAAAACATTGTTTTGGCGGAGGACTCCCAGTTACACCCTTGCCCCAAGGAAAATACAAGTTAGCTGGTGTGATGCTGCGTTCCACGACATGCCCAACACCAACATAGTACACTATACGTTCATGCATTGTTTAAACTTTTATTCTTTCATTTGCCTTTAGTTATTGTTCTTCAACAAAGGTTAAGTGCAGCTATGACGTCCAAGGTAAGCAGGCTATGACCATTTCTGTTATTAATCATTACATACAGATTAAATGAAAAAACAACAGTAAGAATCTATTGAAACAATAAAGATCTATATAATTCTTATATAATTATTCATTTTGCAGCTTGCACCTGTTTATATAAAGGAAAGATTTACAAGTATGGAGATACAGTCTATGACACAGGTGATGGAGATGGAAACTGTATCAGAGCTGTTTGTGGGGAAAATGGAAATATTACCAGAATCATGGAGACTTGTCGAACTACATCCACCCAGGCACCAACAACAACAACAGTCTTTGTTTTTACCACAGCAGTTTTTACCACAACAGTGACAGAAAAACCTACTACAACAGCTACAGAAAATCCTACCACAACAACAGCCACACAAACACCTACCACAACAATCGTCACAGAAGAACCTAACACAACAACAGCCACAGAACGACCTCCCACAACAACCAACAGAGGAGAACCTACCACAACAACAGTCACAGAAAAACCTACCACAACAAGATTTGTCACAGAAAGACCTACCACAACAAAAGCCACAGAAAAACCTACCACAACAGTCACAGGAGAATCTACCACAACAGTCACAGAAAAACCTACCACAACAAGATTTGTCACAGAAAGACCTACCACAACAAAAGCCACAGAAAAACCTACCACAACAGTCACAGGAGAATCTACCACAACAGTCACAGAAAAACCTAACACAACAACAGTCACAGGAGAACCTACCACAACAACAGCCACAGAAAAACATACCACAACAAACGTCACAGAAAAACCTAACACAACAACAACCACAAAACATCCTCCAACAACAACCATCACAAGTGAACCTACCACGACAACAGCCACAGAAACACCTACGACAACAGCCACAGAAATACCTACCACAACAATCGTCACAGAAAAACCTATCACAACAACATCCGTCACAGAAAAACCTACCACAACAGCCACAGGAGAACCTACCACAACAACAGCCACAGAACAAACTCCCACAACAACCATCACAGGAGAACCTACCACAACAGTCACAGAAAACCCTACCACAAAAGCCACAGAACAACCTCCAACAACATCCGTCACAGAAAAACATACCACAACAGCCACAGAACAACCTCCAACAACATCCATCACAGAAAAACCTACCACAACAACATTCACAGAAACATCTAATCCAATACCGACTGATTGCAATTGTAAGTGGTCAGATTGGAAAAACAATCATTACCCTCATGTTGAAGATGATGGAGACTATGAATCCATTGAAGAAATTACTGATATAGATCTGAGTTTTTGCAGAAAAACTCTGGAAATAGAATGTAGAGCAACACAATACAAGGATATATCTTTGAACGACCTTGATCAAAAAGTAACATGCAACTCAAAAAATGGACTGATCTGTCATAACAAAGACCAAATACCTCCTATTTGTTATGACTATGAATTCTGAGTGAAATGTTGCAGTGTAGCTCAACCACCTCAGCAACGACAGAAATATCTACCAAAACAAAAGTCACAGGAGAACCTACCACAAAAGCCACAGAGAAATCTACCACAACAGCCACAGAAAAACCTACCACAACAACCCATGTAGTAGTAACATATCCAGAGGTTACAACATCAATATCAACAAGACAACACGAAAAACATACCACAACAGCCACAGAACAACCTCCCACAACAACAGCCACAGAAAAACCGAGCACAACAACAGTCACTGAAAAACCTACCACATCTGTCACCGAAAAACAGACCACAACAGCCACAGAAAAACCTCCCACAACAACCATCACAGGAGAACCTACCACAACAACAGTCACTGAAAAACCTATGACAACAACGGCCTCTGAAAAACCTACCACAACAACATCTGTCACAGAAAAAACTACCACAAAAGCCACAGGAGAACCTACCACAACAACAGCTACAGAACCTCCCACAACAACCATCACAGGAGAACCTACCACAACAGCCACAGGAGAACCTGCCACAACAACATCTGTCACAGAAAAACATACCACGACAACAGCCACAGAAAAACCTCCCACAACAACCATCACAGGAGAACCTACCACAACAATCATCACCACAGAAAAACCTGCCACAACAACATCTGTCACAGAAAAAACTACCACAACAGCCACAGGAGAACCTACTACAACAACACCTACAGAACAACCTCGAACAACATCTGTCACAGAAAAACCTACCACAACAGCCACAGGAGAACCTACCACAACAACAGCTACAGAACCTCCCACAACAACCATCACAGGAGAACCTACCACAACAACAGCCACAGAACAATCTACCACAACAGCCACAGGAGAACTTGCCACAACAACCATCACAGGAGAACCTACCACAACAAAAGTCACTGAAAAACCTACGACAACAACGGCCACTAAAAAACCTACCACAACAACATCTGTCACAGAAAAACCTACCACAACAGCCACAGGAGAACCTCGCACAACAACAGCTACAGAACAACCTCCCACAACAACAGCCACAGAACAACCTCCCACAACAACCATCACAGGAGAACCTACCACAACAACAGCCACAGAAAAACCTACCACAACAACATCTGTCACAGAAAACCCTACCACAACAACCATCACAGGAGAACCTACCACAACAATCATCACCACAGAAAAACCTGCCACAACAACATCTGTCACAGAAAAAACTACCACAACAGCCACAGGAGAACCTACCACAACAACAGCCACAGAACAATCTACCACAACAGCCACAGGAGAACTTGCCACAACAACCATCACAGGAGAACCTACCACAACAAAAGTCACTGAAAAACCTACGACAACAACGGCCACTAAAAAACCTACCACAACAACATCTGTCACAGAAAAACCTACCACAACAGCCACAGGAGAACCTCGCACAACAACAGCTACAGAACAACCTCCCACAACAACAGCCACAGAAAAACCTCCCACAACAACCATCACAGGAGAACCTACCACAACAACAGTCACTGAAAAACCTACCACAACATCTGTCACAGAAAAAGCTACCACAACAGCCACAGGGGAACCTGCCACAACAACATCTGTCACAGAAAAACCTACCACAACAACATCTGTCACAGAAAAAACTACCACAACAGCCACAGGAGAACCTATCACAACAACAGCTACAGAACAACCTCTCACAACAACAGCCACAGAAAAACCTCCCATAACAACCATCACAGGAGAACCTTCCACAACAACAGCCACAGAAAAACCTCCCACAACAACCATCACAGGACAACCTACCACAACAACGGCCACAGAAAAAACTATCACAACAGCCACAGGAGAACCTGCCACAACAATCGTCACAGAAAAACCTAACACAACAACAGCCACACAACAACCTCCCACAACAACATCCGCCACAGAAAAACCTACCACAACAGCCACAGGACAACCTACCACAACAACAGCCACAGAAAAACCTACCACAACAGCCACAGGAGAAACTGCCACAACAACATCTGTCACAGAAACACCTACCACAACAACATCTGTCACAGAAAAAACTACCACAACAGCCACAGGAGAAACTGCCACAACAACATCTGTCACAGAAACACCTACCACAACAACATCTGTCACAGAAAAAACTACCACAATAGCCACAGGAGAACCTACCACAACAACAGCTACAGAACAACCTCTCACAACAACAGCCACAGAAAAACCTCCCACAACAACCATCACAGGAGAACCTACCACAACAGTCACTGAAAGACCTAC
This sequence comes from Perca fluviatilis, assembly GCF_010015445.1. Lineage (NCBI taxonomy): Eukaryota > Metazoa > Chordata > Actinopteri > Perciformes > Percidae > Perca > Perca fluviatilis. The sequence goes on along the minus strand of NC_053119.1, from coordinate 18,932,119 downwards.
CACAACAACATCTGTCACAGAAAAACCTACCATAACAGCCATCACAGGACAACACTACCACCCCCCCCCCCCCCCCCCCCCCCCCCCCCCCCCCACCACCCCCCCCCCACCCCCCCCCCCCCCCCCCCCCCCCCCCCCCCCCACCCCCCCCCCCCCCCCCCACCCCCCCCCCCCCCCCCCCCCCCCCCCCCCCCCCCCCCCCCCCCCCCCCCCCCCCCCCCCCCCCCACCCCCCCCCCCCCCCCCCCCCCCCCCCCCCCACCCCCCCCCCCCCCCCCCCCCCCCCACCCTTTCCCCCCCAACCCCCACAGAAAAACCTCCCACAACAACCATCACAGGAGAACCTATCACAACAGTGGCCACAGAAAAACCTACCACAACAGCCACAGGAGAACCTGCCACAACAATCGTCACAGAAAAACCTAACACAACAACAGCCACAGAACAACCTCCCACAACAACATCCGTCACAGAAAAACCTACCACAACAGCCACAGGAGAACCTGCCACAACAATCGTCACAGAAAAACCTAACACAACAACAGCCACAGAACAACCTCCCACAACAACATCCGTCACAGAAAAACCTACCACAACAGCCACAGGAGAACCTACCACAACAACAGCCACAGAACAACCTCCCACAACAACCATCACAGGAGAACCTACCACAACAACAGTCACAGAAAAACCTACCATTACAACATCTGTCACAGAAAAACCTACCACAACAACAGCCACTGAAAAACCTACCACAACAACATTTGTCGCAGAAAAACCTACCACAACAGCCACAGGAGAACATACCACAACAATCGTCACAGAAAAACCTATCACAACAACATCCGTCACAGAAAAACCTACCACAACAGTCACAGAAAACCCTACCACAACAGCCACAGAACAACCTCCAACAACATCCATCACAGAAAAACATACCACAACAACATTCACAGAAACATCTAATCCAATACCGACTGATTGCAATTGTAAGTGGTCAGATTGGAAAAACAATCATTACCCTCATTTTGAAGATGATGGAGACTATGAATCCATTGAAGAAATTACTGATATAGATCTGAGTTTTTGCAGAAAAACTCTGGAAATAGAATGTAGAGCAACACAATACAAGGATATATCTTTGAACGACCTTGATCAAAAAGTAACATGCAACTCAAAAAATGGACTGATCTGTCATAACAAAGACCAAATACCTCCTATTTGTTATGACTATGAAATACGAGTGAAATGTTGCATGTGTAGCTCAACCACCTCAGCAACGACAGAAATATCTACCAAAACAAAAGTCACAGGAGAACCTACCACAAAAGCCACAGAGAAATCTACCACAACAGCCACAGAAAAACCTACCACAACAACCCATGTAGTAGTAACATATCCAGAGGTTACAACATCAATATCAACAAGACAACACGAAAAACATACCACAACAGCCACAGAACAACCTCCCACAACAACAGCCACAGAAAAACCGAGCACAACAACAGTCACTGAAAAACCTACCACATCTGTCACCGAAAAACACACCACAACAGCCACAGAAAAACCGAGCACAACAACAGCCACAGAAAAACCGAGCACAACAGTCACTGAAAAACCTACCACATCTGTCACCGAAAAACAGACCACAACAGCCACAGAAAAACCTCCCACAACAACAGCCACAGAAAAACTGAGCACAACAACTGTCACTGAAAAATCTACCACAACAACATCTGTCACAGAAACACCTACCACAACAGCCACAGGAGAACCTACTACAACAACAGCCACAGAACAACCTCCCACAACAACCATCACAGGAGAAAAACCTATCACAACAACATCCATCACAGAAAAACCTACCACAACAGCCACAGGAGAACCTACCACAACAACAGCCACAGAACAACCTCCCACAACAACCATCACAGGACAACCTACCACAACAACGGCCACAGAAAAACCTACCACAACAGCCACAGGAGAACCTGCCACAACAATCGTCACAGAAAAACCTAACACAACAACAGCCACACAACAACCTCCCACAACAACATCCGTCACAGAAAAACCTACCACAACAGCCACAGGAGAACCTACCAAAACAACAGCCACAGAAAAACCTACCACAACAGCCACAGGAGAAACTGCCACAACAACATCTGTCACAGAAAAACCTACCACAACAACATCTGTCACAGAAAAAACTACCACAACAGCCACAGGAGAACCTACCACAACAACAGTCACAGAAAAACCTACCACAACAACAGCCACTGAAAAACCTACCACAACAACATTTGTCACAGAAAAACCTACCACAACAGCCACAGGAGAACATACCACAACAATCTTCACAGAGAAACCTAACACAACAACAGCTACAGAACAACCTCCCACAACAACATCCGTCACAGAAAAACCTACCACAACAGCCACAGGAGAACCTACCACAACAGCAGCCACAGAACAACCTCCCACAACAACCATCGCAGGAGAATCTACCACAACAGTCACAGAAAAACCTACCACAACCACATCCGTCACAGAAAAACCTACTACAACAACAGCCACAGAAATACCTACCACAACAATCGTCACAGAAAAACCTATCACAACAACATCCGTCACAGAAAAACTTACCACAACAGCCACAGAACAACCTCCCACAACAACCCTCACAGGAGAACCTACCACAACAGTCACAGAAAACCCTACCACAACAGCCACAGAACAACCTCCAACAACATCCGTCACAGAAAAACATACCACTACAGCCACAGAACAACCTCCAACAACATCCATCAAAGAAAAACCTACCACAACAACATTCACAGAAACATCTAATCCAATACCGACTGATTGCAATTGTAAGTGGTCAGATTGGAAAAACAATCATTACCCTCATGTTGAAGATGATGGAGACTATGAATCCATTGAAGAAATTACTGATATAGATCTGAGTTTTTGCAGAAAAACTCTGGAAATAGAATGTAGAGCAACACAATACAAGGATATATCTTTGAACGACCTTGATCAAAAAGTAACATGCAACTCAAAAAATGGACTGATCTGTCATAACAAAGACCAAATACCTCCTATTTGTTATGACTATGAAATACGAGTGAAATGTTGCATGTGTAGCTCAACCACCTCAGCAACGACAGAAATATCTACCAAAACAAAAGTCACAGGAGAACCTACCACAAAAGCCACAGAGAAATCTACCACAACAGCCACAGAAAAACCTACCACAACAACCCATGTAGTAGTAACATATCCAGAGGTTACAACATCAATATCAACAAGACAACACGAAAAACATACCACAACAGCCACAGAACAACCTCCCACAACAACAGCCACAGAAAAACCGAGCACAACAACAGTCACTGAAAAACCTACCACATCTGTCACCGAAAAACAGACCACAACAGCCACAGAAAAACCTCCCACAACAACAGCCACAGAAAAACTGAGCACAACAGTCACTGAAAAATCTACCACAACAACATCTGTCACAGAAACACCTACCACAACAGCCACAGGAGAACCTACTACAACAACAGCCACAGAACAACCTCCCACAACAACCATCACAGGAGAACCTACCACAACAACAGCAACAGAAAAACCTACCACAACAACATCCGTCATAGAAAAACATACCACGACAACAGCCACAGAAATACCTACCACAACAATCGTCACAGAAAAACCTATCACAACAACATCCGTCACAGAAAAACCTACCACAACAGCCACAGGAGAACATACCACAACAACATCCACAGAACAACCTCCCACAACAACCATCACAGGACAACCTACCACAACAACGGCCACAGAAAAACCTACCACAACAGCCACAGGAGAACCTGCCACAACAATCGCTACAGAAAAACCTAACACAACAACAACAGCCACACAACAACCTCCCACAACAACATCCGTCACAGAAAAACCCACCACAACAGCCACAGGAGAACCTACCACAACAACAGCCACAGAAAAACCTACCACAACAGCCACAGGAGAAACTGCCACAACAACATCTGTCACAGAAAAACCTACCACAACAACATCTGTCACAGAAAAAACTACCACAACAGCCACAGGAGAACCTACCACAACAACAGCTACAGAACAACCTCTCACAACAACAGCCACAGAAAAACCTCCCACAACAACCATCACAGGAGAACCTACCACAACAGTCACTGAAAGACCTACCACAACAACTGTCACAGAAAAACCTCCCACAACAACCATCACAGGAGAACCTACCACAACAACAGCCACAGAAAAACCTCCCACAACAACCATCACAGGAGAACCTACCACAACAACAGCAACAGAAAAACCTACCACAACAACATCCGTCATAGAAAAACATACCACGACAACAGCCACAGAAATACCTACCACAACAATCGTCACAGAAAAACCTATCACAACAACATCCGTCACAGAAAAACCTACCACAACAGCCACAGGAGAACATACCACAACAACATCCACAGAACAACCTCCCACAACAACCATCACAGGACAACCTACTACAACAACGGCCACAGAAAAACCTACCACAACAGCCACAGGAGAACCTGCCACAACAATCGTCACAGAAAAACCTAACACAACAACAGCCACACAACAACCTCCCACAACAACATCCGTCACAGAAAAACCTACCACAACAGCCACAGGAGAACCTACCACAACAACAGCCACAGAAAAACCTACCACAACAGCCACAGGAGAAACTGCCACAACAACATCTGTCACAGAAAAACCTACCACAACAACATCTGTCACAGAAAAAACTACCACAACAGCCACAGGAGAACCTACCACAACAACAGCTACAGAACAACCTCTCACAACAACAGCCACAGAAAAACCTCCCACAACAACCATCACAGGAGAACCTACCACAACAGTCACTGAAAGACCTACCACAACAACAACTGTCACAGAAAAACCTCCCACAACAACCATCACAGGAGAACCTACCACAACAACAGCCACAGAAAAACCTCCCACAACAACCATCACAGGAGAACCTACCACAACAATGGCCACAGAAAAACCTACCACAACAGCCACAGGAGAACCTGCCACAACAATCGTCACAGAAAAACCTAACACAACAACAGCCACAGAACAACCTCCCACAACAACATCCGTCACAGAAAAACCTACCACAACAGCCACAGGAGAACCTCCCACAACAACCATTACAGGAGAACCTACCACAACAACAGCCACAGAAATACCTACCACAACAATCGTCACAGAAAAACCTCCCACAACAACATCCGTCACAGAAAAACCTCCCACAACAACCATCACAGGAGAACCTACCACAACAACAGCCACAGAAATACCTACCACAACAATTGTCACAGAAAAACCTAACACAACAGCCACTGAAAAACCTACCACAACAACATCCGTCACAGAAAAACCTCCCACAACAGCCACAGAACAACCTCCCACAACAACCATCACAGGAGAACCTACAACAACAGTCAGAGAAAAACCTACCACAACAGCCACAGGAGAACCTACCACAACAATCGTCACAGGAGAACCTACCACAACATCTGTCACAGAAAAACATACCACAGAAAAACCCACGATAACCACTGAAACTCCAACTGTAACACCTTCAACTCCTCAGTCTTCAACACCAGGCAGAACAACCTCATGTTTCTGCAAGTACATGGATCAACTTTTTTCTCCTGGTAAGCATTCAGCTATTGCCATCAATTGTTGTTCATATTATCATTATAAACATTTTCGTCATGGTTACACCTTTCCTTACAATGTAACCTGGCACATCTGATCACAACAGGCAGCCTACGCTATAAGCTGTTTGGGCTTTGAGGTCAAACCTGTCTATTATCATAATCCACATTCTGATTTGGCCTGCATTCCTTTTAAATCATGGACAAAACTCAAACCAAGATGTGGTCAAATTTATGTCCATATGTTCCAACAAAACAACTGGCTTCATTCTGTTCAGGAAAAACCTTTTTCATCTTTGTCCATGCAGTAGTGGTCACCTGGTCATTCATGGTGCCTGCACAGTGGAAGAATAAGTGACCACAACTAGAAAGTTCAGTAACGACCACGTTCCTACTGTCATCTATTGCCTATAAATGTAGCATTTAGAACCACGTTTATTCAAAAACTTCTTATGATATTTTAGATTAAATTCAGATCTGATCATAGATCATTACATATACTTTACATTTAAGTGTCTATTAAGCTTAGACTTGTATTCACAAAAGTTGCATTATAAAGACAACTGTAACCATGGCACTGTCACTTGTGTTTCTCACATCATTAGTCATTTTTACGTAACTGCCTTGTTTTTTTTTCTCATATAGGTAGATTCATGTACAATAAGACTGATGGAGAAGGCTGGTGTTTCACTGCATATTGCAATTTGACATGCAATGTGGAGAAGCTTGCAAGACCATGTCACTCTACTACTCCACCAACTCCTCAAACCACCACCTTAACAAAACAACCCTGTTTATATCTTAATCCACCTAGAAAGGTATTTAAATTTAGTTATAGAAACAAGAAACAGATCATTGTAAAATAAAAAATTCTGTCATTATGTACTAACCCCAAAATTATTCAAACTGTATAGGTTTTTATCTTAACTTTCTTTGTTTCCAAGGTCTCTACTCTGAGAAAGCCTGAAAACAGGTCTATTATTCCCTGATAAAAGGAAGGAACATTTAATTCCTAGTATGCTTACTCTCATTGGTCTTTTGAGTTGTTAATGAAAATATCAACAGATAAGTGCAACAGCAGTTACTATCGATTAATTCAACATGCAATTGCTGATTCGTTTAAAATACCTCTATATTATAATAGATGCTTGTTGGTTTTCACAGCATAGTTCTTCCGTGGAAAAGGTCTACAGTCTCTTATATCATAAGAGACTGTTTCTTCTCCCAGTAGTTGTAGGATATTGGAACAATGGTCAAAATTTAATTTATTAGGGTTCCCATTAGCTTAAAGTGCTCATATTATGCTTTTTGGTTTTTTCCCTTTCCTTTATTGTTTTATATATCTTTTTGTTGACGTTATAGGTTTACAAAGTGAAAAAGCCCAAAGTCCATCCCAAAGGGACTTACAATCTTCCAGAGAAAACACTGTTCACAAACTGCTCCAAACAGGTCTATTGTAGTCCAGCCTTTACTTCTGTGACAAATGTGCATCACTTTGTAACACACGTTATAATGCTCGCCTAGCTGCTAGTGTGGCATGCCCTAATACTCTGCAACTGACTAGCTAGCAGTGCTTACCTAGGTACTTTGCATGTGCGACTCCCAACAAAGATGGAATAGAAGTGAGATGCCTCACTCTGTAGCTAAAACAGAGAGCTCAACACACAGGGTGAAAAATATGGTGTTTTTTGAAAATGAAACCACATAAACCTATTCTGGTACAACCTCTAAATACAATTATGAAACTTAAATGAGCATAATATGAGCACTTTAATCAAAACCGAGGTTATTCTTCCTGGGATCTAATAACACACTACAGTAACAGACAACATAAAAACATGTTCAAACACCATAAGACCAACTCACAACATTCAAAACCAGACAAACTAACAGAACAAGATATTATAAACAAAACAAATAGCTGGGGTCCCTTGATAGCTTACCTGTTTAAGCGTGCACCCCATGTACTAAGGCTCAATCTCTACCACAGCAACCCAGGGTTCGAGTCCGACCACCTGCCCTTTATTGCATGTTATTCCTCCATTGCCATTCCTTTCCTGTCTTTACCTGTTCTTTCGGATAAAGACCAAAAATGCACAAAAAATAATTAAAAAAAAAAGATCTATAAGTAAAATAATTTACAGGTAGAGTAATAGGACTAAAGGACATCCACAAATAATTCCAACATGACAATTATTAATGAAATTAAAAAATGTGAGGGATTGATGTAAACAACTGTACATATATTGTATTTCATTAGCATTGATCGATGTAAATTTATTTTCTTGTTTCATGGATAACATAAATTAGAGATGTATATGGTGTGCATGTGTGCACCTGCGGGGCTTAAACATAATATTTATTTCATGGTATTAGATGCTAAAAGTACTACTTTGTCCTTTACAGCATGGTGAGTCATGGAGTTTAAATAACTGCAGCAGAGATACATGCGACAATGGAAGGGTAATGACAGAACATGTGCTATGTAAACCAGTGACCGAGACTGTATGTGAAAATGGGCTCCAACCAGTCAGGGTTTATGATGAAGGAGGCTGCTGTTTCCACTATGAATGCACTTGTAAGTTCAAATGAAAGTCTTTTTTAAATGTCACATTCAAGCAATGTCCTAAAACTGCTACACTACAAAAAAACTACAATATATACAGTTTTTCTGTGATGTAACAACTAATGTAGTCTTCATCTGATATTTGCAGGTGTTTGTTATGGCTGGGGAGATCCTCATTATGTGACATTTGATGGCCAGTATTACAGCATGCAGAAAAACTGCACATATTTCCTCGTGAAAGAGATCATTCCTCAATACAATTTTAAGATTCTTATCAACAACGAAAACTGTGATGCCTCTGGAACTGTGACCTGTGCTAAATCCTTGATTGTGTATTACAAAAACTATGAAGTTATTCTTACACAGGACAGAATCCCAAAGACCTTGAACAAGGTAAATTATTTACAAACCTTCTCTTTACTTGAATTTATTTAAATTATATGCAGTGATAATGATGATTTGTTTCACCTATCCAACGTTGCAATCATGTAGGTATATGTCAACGGCAAGCAGGTAGTCCCAACCTACCTTAACGATGACTTCATCATAACAAGTACAGCAATTGAGCTGCTCTTGAGAATCCCGGCAATTAATGCAGTTGTGATGTTTAAAGGGCTATTGTTCAGCGTTGACTTGCCGTTTGCCCTTTTCCACAACAACACAGAGGGACAGTGTGGTAAGATGATAATCAAATTTATGTTAGACTAAACATGTTGAACAGCAAATGAGGTTGCTTGTTATGTTCATAGATGAAAATATATAAACAGTGCTAGATTAAATATGAAAGTGCCAATGGATGTACCAAATGTGGTCCCACATGGGTTGTCATATCTGTCATGTTAATATTTACTTTCACAAGGTACCTGTGACAATAACAGGAAAAATGACTGCAGATTACCAAATGGACAGATTAATCCTACATGCTCAGAGATGGGAAATTGGTCTGTACCAGATAAGAACAAGCCATATTGTGATAAGCCTCCAAAACCAATCCCAACACCAAAACCTACACCAATACCATGCAAACCTGACATTTGTGAAATTCTGATCAGCAAGTAAGAAGTTACAGAATAAATATGAACGCAATACGTCAATTAATTCTGGCGTATCACTATGATTAACAGCCTACTTTCTTTTTATTTGTACATTAAGGGTGTTTGAGCAATGCCACAAAGTACTCTCACCACTACCATTTTATGAGGCCTGTAAATTTGATGTTTGCCACGAGGACAAACCCAACTTCGGTTGTTTCAGTATGGAGGCGTACTCCAAGATGTGTGCTGAAGCATCTGTCTGCATACCCTGGAGGAATGCTACAAACGGACTGTGTGGTAGGAGGGTTTGTTTTACTAGAAAGCTAACGTTATTTTGACCTGTTTTTTTTTTATCATTTTGATATTTAAATCCCCTTTCTCTTGTTGTAGAATATACATGTCCAAAAAACAAGATCTACAAGGCTTGTGGACCAACTGTTGTACAAACTTGCAATGCAAGGTAATTGCTCAATTCTATAATCAATATTATGAATCAAATAATGTCAACAGCTAATAATGTTTTCTTTTTGAAGATGTTTTTTGGGGCATTTTAGGCCAAAAAAGGACAGGATAGCTTAAGACAGGAAAATGGAGAGAGAGGGGGAATGACATACAGCAAAGGGCCGCAGGTCAGAATCGAAGCTGTGGCTGTTGCAGTAATGACTGAGCCTCTGTACATGGGGTTCATGCTCAACCACGTGAGCTACCCAGGTGCCCCTGCAGCTTGTCATTTAACAAGACTGGAGTCTATAGCCAAGCTAGTGACTCTTAGAGTCTGTTATTAGGCTGAACCAAATGTAAACACCAGCATACACACAATGACAATGCAATTTAGTCATAAACCAAAGTATTGGACACATTCAAATTTTGATTTGACGATGGCATTAGATGAAAAGTAAAGGGATTACCAAGATCAATATAATTGATCCTAAGGCGGAATCAATGTCTGTACCAAATGGCACTGCAATCCACACAGTAGTTTTGAGAGACTTAAAACCACAAATGGAAACAGCTTGGAGGCGCTAGAGGGAATGTCAATGGATCATCAAATTTATTAGGATTCATCCTGTGAGGACCATGAATGTCTTTTCAAACTTTGATGGCAATCAATCAAATAGCTGTTAAAATACTCCAGTCTGAACCAAAGTTGTGGACCAACACACCAACACTGCTATCTCTAGAGCCATACCGCTAGCCAATACTTGGTGTTTGCACTGCATTATACTGATCATTTTAATTTTTAATTTAAAAAAAGAAATGTTAATTTAATTATAAAAATGAAATAATTATGTCTGTTTTTCACCATAAATTGTCTTTATATTTAGATACAATGAAGAGTATGCACGAAAATGCCAGGGAAAAAATGGAAACCAGAACCAAGCTTGTACTGGCTTCATGGAGGGATGTTTCTGCCCAGAGGGGCTGACTCTGTTCAGTTCAAATTCTGACCTTTGTGTCTCCGTCTGTAAGAGCATTTTCTGTTTTGAAGAAAATTCTAATTCTTTGTGAATGAATTAATGTTGAGGTAAACTGATTGTTTTTATTGTTTTAGGTTGCACTGGACCTGATGGCCAACCTAAACAGGTAAGTAGCTACAATACATGACTAATTATCATTATTAACACAGTGTTCATTGCTGTTACGACATTAACTCTTTTCCGTCTCTCAAACAGCTTGGTGAGACTTGGCAGAGTGGCTGTAAGCAGTGTGCTTGTGATAAGAACGCGCTGAGTGTTCGGTGTGAGCCTCTCATATGTCCCACTCAAGAACCAATAACCTGTACTGAGGAAGGAGAGGTGTTGGTGGCCCACACAGTGGACTGCTGTGAGAGACTGACCTGTGGTGAGTGATAAAGTACACACACTTACACATCTGCTCACATTATGTTTTATATTGGATCTTTAAACAAAAAAGATATACACTCCTGTGAACTCAACTGATTTTACACACAAATATCAGTTTTCTCTCCATAGAGAGTACTACTTAGCTTATGAAAAAAAGTTCTATGATCCTTTTCTATGTATTAGCTGTCTAAAAACAGAGAAAATACACCCAGTTGCCAGTTTATTAGGTTCCCTTTGCTAAAATTGATGCAGTCTAATACAGCAGTCCTGCAATAAATCCTGAATACATTCATTAGGCTAAATGTGTTCCGTTTTTGTTGCAACTGTTCTAGAGAGGTGTTGTTTCAACTTTATGATCATTTGGGAGGATGTAGTTTGTGGTGCTGTTGAACTGTATTGCATTATACTGACAGGTGTTTCTGTGTCTGCTGCTTTGAGTCAGTGAATCAATCGGTGGAAATTGTGTTCATTCAATTAAGAGAGCCATTAATATTTTAAGCTGTAAGTAAGTGTATGTAACAAGTATTTGCCTATTTTACAGGAGTACCTGTAATAATTTAACTAACCCTGTAACTGACCATTTTTAGTCATCTTGGTTTCATTCTATGTTATACTCACCAACCCTTGAAACGTCTTACCTTTCAACCAACAGAATGCAAAATGAGCCGCTGTTCATTGACGACACAGAAGTGCCAACTGGGATTTGAATTAAAAATCAACATGTCAAATGACACTTGCTGTCCATCTTACCGCTGTGGTAAGCTTTCCATATAGGTTTCAGTTCCATTTACACAGTGTTATTGTGTGAACGACTTTAAACTAAATTAAACTAACCCTTTATTGTAATCATCTTTGTTAAAAAAATGTTATCTAGTACCTAAAGGCGTCTGTGTCTTCAATAATACTGAGTACCAGGTAAGGAATAATATATTTTTTAAATGTGCTCTATTAAGAATATTTTTGTTTGTGTTTTACAATAACTCTGAAATCTTCAAATTAAATATACTATACATAATCTTAAGAATAGTATTTTAAGTAAATATAGCTCCCCATTGTTCTGTATTTTCACCCTGTCATCAGACCAAAGTGACTTTTGTTTTGCTGGCCTTTATTTAAAATATGGCTTAGACTTTACATTGTATTGTTTACAGCCCGGTATGGATTTCTCCAAAAACCCATGTGAATCATGCCGCTGTACTGAAAGTCAGGATCCTAACAGCAAGTTGAACACTATTACATGTCATGTGAAGCCGTGTTCCACACTGTGTTCAGAGGTATGTTTGCATGAAACTATTAGGAGCATTGTTTTATAATATACAAAAATGTTTAACGTGACAGCACATGCTAAATATAGGGTCACTCACTCATATCCTATACTTTCAGAATTTTACAAGAATTGTACTGCTTAACAGTTGCTGATGCATAAACTTTGTTATTTATGTGCACATGATGATAGATTTAAAGATGTCAATTTTGGGAATGCGGTTTTGGTTTATTTGCTCAGGTTTGAGACATCCGTCTGTGAGATTTCTGCTGCTATCTGAATAAATTAAGGTGAAGATAATTTGTGTTTGTGGTGTTTCTACTCAAGAAATTGTTGACGGTCTATACTTTAGATCCAGATGTTGCTGTTGAATCTTTTCAACAAAAGATGTTAGTGTTCAGAGCACCACAATCTAAACTGCATTTAGATTTGAGTGGCAGCAGGAATCTCAGAGATGGATATCTTAAACCATTGCACATTTAAACAGCTAGATACCTCTTTGGGTAAGTACAAAAAAAATGTCTCTTTTTGTAATTTGGATGAAACTATCCTCAGGGAGGGAAATATTCTGTAAAAACTACTGAGGTTGATATGTGGGTTTTTTCAAATAGGGCTATGTGTATGAAAACACACCTGGACAATGTTGTGGATCATGTAAAAAAACAAGCTGTGTTATGGAGGTCCCAGGCTTCACTTCTCCGATAATTATTAAGGTAAGTAGAGTATAATGGAAACACCTTGAGAATCAGAGTCTGTAACTTAAAATTGTGGTATCAGTCAGAATTGTTTATGTTGACTAAGTGACCTCTTCTACACCTCTGACAGCCTTCTGAGTCTTGGTCACCACCAAATGACAACTGTACCAAGTATGATTGCCAAAAGGTGAAGAATGAGTTCATAACCTCTAAAAAACAAACAACATGTCCTGCATTTGATCCAGAGAACTGCGTTCCTGTGAGTATAATCCAGTCCTGAAACGAGTATCATTTCTTATTTCGAGGAGCTGTAATCTTTGTTAATAACTCTGAACTGATGCTGCACTATTTTACAGTGTACTTTGCAACAAACTGTAGAAATGGGTTACGTTTTGCTATTTCTGCTAATGATATGTGTAAAATGCACAAAGAGCATTTACCTTTCTGATATTAGACTTTTAATACAGGCTAAATTATTCCAAAAGAACTTTTAGGTTTTAGATGTGCTGACATTTTATAGAAGATAAAAAGACACTGTAAGCCAAATATAAATAAATGTATCTGCAAATGGGCTGAAATGATAATTACTATGAGGTAATGTATATGGTTAATATGAGAGAGGTAAATAAATACACCAAATGTGCTGAAATGCACAAATATATAGTGAAGAGGTTTTTGCTTCATATTGTCTTGTGCAAAAAAACAGCAGTAATACTAATGACTTTTCATCTGTTGTCAATCTGCATATTTTATGATCCATATTGTCTGTATTACAGGGAACTGAACAAAGTGACATCAACGGTTGTTGCAAAACTTGTAAGTATGAGTTAGTAAAATCAATTCAAATTACCAAATTTTACTCCCATCCTCTGTTACTCGTACGTTGCGTCGACAGTGGTAAAAGAAAATTGTATTACTTATGAATATTTTCATTATTGATTATTATGTTGATATCTTCTGGATTCATTAATGGGCAAACATCTGTGGTCAATTAAAACCTTTAATGCTGTTTTTGCATAAAAACAGAGGCTAAAACTCCTCATATTAGATGCCTTATTTCACTGTGCCACTGAAATGGTAATGTGTGTTTTTGCAGCAAGATGAAAAAGATGTTTACGTGTCATTTACAGGTACTCCTCTTACGAACTGTCAAATGACCAGGAACACCACCTATCTGCAGACAAAGAACTGCAAGTCAGTTGTGCCAGTGGAAATCACAGCCTGTGCAGGATCCTGTGGCACGTCCTCATCAATGTGAGATTCATAAAAAAGCACCTATACAGGATATACAGCAGGATATACAGTACAAACTACTTACTCAATCATGCCAAAACCACCTGTTTTCATGTGAAGTTTTAAGATAAATGTTTGTTTGCTGACACTGATCCTGTTGGAAACTGTCTCTATTTACAGGTACTCTGCAGAAAACAACCGTTTGATGCATTCGTGCTCATGCTGTCAAGAAATGACCACCAGTGAGAAGAATGTGAAGATGACCTGCGCTGATGGCAGCACGATGCAGCACTCCTACATTTCAGTTGACAAGTGTGGTTGCCAAGTCGCTGAATGTAAAGACAACATTTAAAACTAAAGTTAATTAAAGGGAAATCTAACTAATATACTTTATTAAACTTAAACAACTCCTCTCCAAAAACTATTAGAGTCAAGACTCAATATGTGAAGACACACACACTCCTTATGATTCAGCATCGCCAAATAAGGGTGAATAAGTTAAACCTTTTAAACAGCAGAGATGTGGTGTCCTGGTGTCTCTTTTAGCTTTTGAAGAGGTTGATCTTTTTGAAAACTAAACAATGTGGTGTTTTTAGTCTTAGAGGGTCTTTTTCTTACTTTTACTGTAAATGACTTGAGAGATAAAAGACACATGAATGGCTTTAGATATTACAGTACATTGTCATTGTCTTTTGGGGAATGGGATTATATTTGTGGTAAAGTGTGAAAGATTTAAAACATGGATTGATTTTAAATGGTTTTTCATTATTTCTAACAGCACCATCAACATAAATGATCTTACAACCCATTGAATATATAATGAAAAGAGTGTAAAGAATGTCCAAACTATCTTTGTCCATCATCTGATGTTTTAAATCTGAATGTCTTCAGTGTCATTAAAACTCTCATTCTTGCTGAAGATCATGTGTTCTTTTTTTTTTTATTCCTTAGCTGTTTTGTTATGAGGATTTTTCTTGTGTTTGCATGATGCACTGTTGTTAGATAGATAGATGTATAGAAAGATAGATAGATAGATAGATAGATAGATAGATAGATAGATAGATAGATAGATAGATAGATAGATAGATAGATAGATAGATAGATGGATAGATTTTTATTGATCCCAAAAATGGGAAATTACAGTGTTACAGCAGCAAAATATCAGACACACAGCACACATATAGAATATACTGTACATGAAATAATAGGATACAATATACATTAAATAATTTTTTTTTTTCTTATTCCTTAGCTGTTTTGTTATGAGGATTTTTCTTGTGTTTGCATGATGCACTGTTGTTAGATAGATAGATGTATAGAAAGATAGATAGATAGATAGATAGATAGATAGATAGATAGATAGATAGATAGATAGATAGATAGATAGATAGATAGATAGATGGATAGATTTTTATTGATCCCAAAAATGGGAAATTACAGTGTTACAGCAGCAAAATATCAGACACACAGCACACATATAGAATATACTGTACATGAAATAATAGGATACAATATACATTAAATAATAATAGGATAGAATACAAGAACAAATATGTAAAATATATACAAGTTGGGAATAAAAAAATGTAGAATTACTTAACTAGTATTGATAAAGATTAGATAAACCTATTGTGCAAGTTGCACTTAGTGCAGTTGTGATGTCTATGAGTCTTATCAAACACTCAGTCAGAGATGGCAAAAGTACTCACTTCTTGTACTCAAGTAGAAGTACAGATACTTCTGTTAAAAAATACTCTGGTAAAAGTAGAAGTACTGATTTAACTTCTTTACTCAAGTAAAAGTAACAAAGTACAAGCTTGGAAATTTACTTAAAGTATAAAAGTAAAAGTAGCCTTGCAAATGACAACCATTTTTTATGCAAAGCTGCCTGGACCACACAAATGTTACTAGAGTGGTAGCTGAGAAACTTCAGTGGGGAGAAAAGGCTCTTATATGCCATTGCCTACATTTTAAATGGATGTTTTTTTAATTTAACTTATTTTTTAAAGTAAGTGCTGTAGTATAACTAGCAGGAGACAAGTTATAATTGAGGTAAGTTTGGAGACATTACCTTATTTAATCATTAAATTAATAAATATTTTTTTTGCATCTCTTTTCCGTGTTGTAATTTGTAGACGGCCCTAAGCACTCTTACTGCCCGGTAGTAACAGCAGCAGCAGCAGCAGAGACGAGAAGCCAGCAGGCAAGTGTTATTTACATAAACTTCTGGTGTACTTACAAACTTTCCAATCCATCGTTTTATGAATACATAACCTATTTGTACTACTGTAGACGTTTGGTATCATTTCGGGCATTATTAGTTGGGTAATGTTAAGAGACACTTCGGATCCATTAGCCCCTGCGCTAAGCTATTCAGCTGATAACGCTACGCTACGCTAACTCGTCCAATGTTAGACACAGGTGAAAAAAGCTTCTGGGGGCGTGTTTGGCTCGAGGTCATGGTGCAAAGGATCCTAGGGTGAAATTACTCCGAACCATCACTTTAAGTCTGACATATTGCAACAAACAAAATTTTTATCTGTTTTTTTGTTTGTGTTTTACTTTTACAGTCTCTTTGCAGCATGCCATCCCTTTGTCTCTCCTGACAATTTCTATCGAGGTTGTGTTTTTGATAGCTGCCATGTTTCCAACCCAGCAGTGGATTGTACAAGTTTGCAGACTTATGCTGCTGCCTGTGCTCAGGCTGGGGTTTGTCTGCACTGGAGGAACCACACCAGGTTGTGCGGTAAGCAACCCCTCATTATTTTACTGTAAATGCTGGGATCAGTGACATCAAGAGGGGCAACTTAATTCCTTTAGTTTTGTTGCTTCCAGTACACATTGAACAGGCAGCTGCATATTTTATTATATACACTAGGTAGGCAGTATGCATTTAAAAATATACCCAATTGAGTCTTTTTCTTCACTAACAGCAAGTGACTGCCCATCAAACAAAGTTTACAAGCCATGTGGTCCTGCAGAACAGCCAACTTGTGAAGACAAGTAATTTTAATAAAAAATCAAGTGTATTTTTATTTACAGTTCATTGTGTACATTAGCATTTTCTGAGACAAAAATCCTAATGGATAGTGACAATAGATGTTTATTGTTAACAACATCGTAGTAATAAGTAGAGCAGAATACATTGTTTTAAATTAATTATGTTTTACAGTGGAGATCTTAAAGAAATAACGTAAACTAATTGTTCTTTCTTGATGATTCAATATTACAGTTCTAATGAATCAACCATGAACTACACTACCGAGGGCTGCTTTTGTCCTGATGGAATGAAACTCTTCAACAAAGACTCTGGCATAGGCTATGTGTTAATATATGTGGTAAGTGTGGTGTATATAACCTCTAGTCTTAACATTGAGCTGAATATATTTTATCAATCATGAAGGGCTTATTTTTCAACAGGATGTCTTGATCCTGAGGTCATTCCTAGTCAGGTGAGTAGATCTATTAAGTCACTACTGTGGTATATTCTTTCAGTTTAATGAGAGGTTTAGTTTAGTTTAGTTTATTTGTTCATCTCGAAAAATCAACAATGTTGCAAAACATAAAAAACATAAAATAAAACACAAAAAATCAGAATCTAACAACTAAAAACTAAAAACTAAAAATATAAAAAGGATTAGTTCGAGAAGGAGCAGGCAGAAGCAAATAGCTTATCGGTCCGGTCCGTGTACGGTACGTTTTGATAGTTTGTTTTTTCGTTTGAACCACAAAACAAAATAACGAGAAACCACCTGTTTTTCGTTTCAAACCAAAAACAAAGAAAGAGCCGTTCTCCCGTTTTTGGTTTCTGAATCCAAAAACGACTAAACCAAATTCAAATAACGGTCCGATTTTGTTTTTTTCATTTGTTTTAATATCTACATTAAAAGAAAGACAGGTTGGCCAAGTGACCCGGAAGTAATAGTAAATATGGCTTATAAAAATAAAAGCCAAGCTTTTAGAACGGTCATAATATGCAGCACTAACGTTATACCAGAGTAACGTTAGAAGAAGAAAAAAATCAATCAATAAATAAATAGGCTTATATAAACCTGGACCGAAAGAAATATGTTAGCAACAGTAGTTTATTACAGTGATTTAATATCGTGCCTATCCACGTACACATCACCAGTCACGTTTAATGAGCGCATTGTTTGGTTCAATACAGTTGGTAATAGTTAACCTAAGAACTTATTGTGTGTGCAGAGTTGTTACTGTTAGCACTATATTATTTAATGTGGTTTCCACCGTAATGGACCAAACAAACTGTTCCCCCTTTCTAGCAGCAGGTGGCAGTATTTAAATGACTGACTGTATTGTGTCTTTGGTAACTGTTTTAAATCAAGATTACTGATACAAATGTATTTATTGTTGTTCATTTCATTCGGTTTTTGATTTTATTTGCAACCTAGTTATCATCATCATCATTCACCCCCAGCCCAGAGTTTTTCTAGCACCTCATATTCATTCATGTAGTCTTCTTTGAAATGTGTAATTTGAAAATGTTTTGTTTACATTCCAGATTGATTACAAAGACTAGTTGTTGTCAGCAATTACTAGGCATATTGGTAATATTAAGCAGAATAGCCTACTTAACAACTGCCATCATTATGTATTGCTACAGGACCACACTACAGAGAACACCTCCTAAAGTTTTGATAATATAATAAAATAAAATAATATTTATGGAATATAATTTATGGAATTGTATTTTTACTTTTACATACACACATTTTTCAGCTAAAGTTCATGCAGTGTAGTGATGCACAGTTCACTTCTCCATCCTCTATTGCTACGATATCTTGCACAGTCCAAATGATATATTGAGCTGCAGTCAGAGGGAGTGAAAGCAACAGACACATTCTCAATTTTATGCCATTCTAAAAACATTTTTATGTTAACATTTAAGCTTTCATTGAAATATAAAGTGCTGCAAGTCTGATCATAAGTAAGGACAGTCAAAGTGTGGACAGATGAGGTCACCACCCAGGAGAGCCTTGAGGATTATACATCATCAGTGTGACATCTTACATCAGCAAATGTGTTGATGATGTGGTGATCACCTGACTGGAAACATCACAAACTGGCATGGGATGTGCACGGCCAAGGACTGGAGGGCTCTGCAGCGGGAGATTAAAACTGCTCAGAAGATCATTGGTACCCATCTCCCGAACATCAGTGATGTAGGTGAGGTGCCTACGCAGAGCCCAAAGGATACTAAAGGACAGTACCCACCCAGCCACAGCCTATTCACCCTGCTGCCTTCTGGGAAGAGATAGAAGTTTCTGCTGCCGCACCACCAGACTGCAGAGCAGCTTTTTCCCCCAAGCTATCAGACTCTTAAACTCTAGTTCATCCTCGGCACTGCTCCACTGATTATAGTTTATTTCTGTTTACCATTTTTATAATTGCTTCTATATTAATGTATATTGTCTGCTATGTAGCAGAAGGGAGTTACAAAATCAATTTATACTTTATACACGGTTTTATAAATCAGACTTTTTTTGCGTACGCCAATTTGGGCTTTTGGGCGCACGTACACTTAAGGCCGGGACACATCAGGCCGATTATCGGCCGTGGGACAGTCTGGCGAGGTCAGTGACTCAAATCTGTTCGGTGTGTCCCGTGCCGTCGTCCGTCTGGGGGGCTGTTGGCGTTCATTTTGGCCGACCTGACATGTTCGGTCGGCAGCAGGGAAGTCGGGACTCAGCCGGAAATGACGAGCGGAATGAGGTGACTACAGTCTCTCAAAATCTGATGAAAATCTTTTAAACTGACCTTTGTTGAGCTGAAATGAAGACAGATTCAGCAACTGCATGGCCTATTTCTCGCTTAAAATGTTTTCAGAGACACGTTGCAGTGAACTATTTTAGTACAATATGAGATCGTATTCTGAACGGCCGCCATGACAGTCTGGCTCTGAATTTCCGGAGAAAACAAACCCATGTGACGTGTTCGTCCAATCAGCTGCCGGTTTTCATTTCTTGGGCAACAATACGGATTAGCGCCGCCTGCTGTTATAGAGATGTATTACGTCTCGTCTCCTCTCGTCTTTTTGGTCTGTTCTGTGGCAGTTTTTTGGACCTCGGGGACACGACTGATCATATCGACGGGGTTTTCTGTCAACGGTCGGCCGTCGGCTATATGTGTCTGCGCAAGATGTTCACGCATGCGCTGTGGTACGAGGATTTACGACACTACCCAATCTGTTCCCACGCTAGCCTCCAGCTAATGTTCGTTTAGCTAATAGCTAATTCGGCGGACCGCTAGGTGATTATAGCAGTCTGCCGTTAGCCTCCACCGGGAAGCTAACGTTAGTTTAGCTAACGGTTAATTTGGCTAACCGCTAGCTGATTGTAGCGGTCTGCCGTTAGCCTCCACAGTTAAGCTAACGTTAGTTTAGCTAACAGCTAATTCGGCTAACCGCTAGCTGAGACAGCATGTAAACTTTAAAAGACCCTCAAAATAAAACTTGAAAATAAACGTTAACATATATAACAGCTGTTACATCAGTCCTACTTTACTTGTGCTCATTTAAAATACAATCACTCAATACTTGTCTTTATTGTTATTACTGTAAAGTCTTAATTTAGCTGTAGCCTGCTTTTCCCATTATGTTTGACTTAACGTTATTTTAGACTGAATCTAGCTGTCCGTTCTGCCTGCACAATCCGTTCTACGCATGCGTTAATTTAGACTGAAGGCTGTCGGCTAGCGGTTAGCCGAATTAGCTGTTAGCTATCCCAGTGGAGGCTAGCGTGGAACAGATTGGGCAGGTCGTTTTTTTTTTTTTTGTATTGCAAATAAAGGGTACAGATCAGATGTGAACAGCCCAAAATATGCATAACATACAACAATAAAAAGAAAAACAAAATATAAAACAAGATTGCCAGGGGAAGCTTATAGGTCATTATAAAAAGAAAGAGGACCATATGTTGACAGTTATAGCAGCCTTTTTGTTATTTGAGCCAGAAATCATATTAATATAATGTTCAACTTCATGGAGAAAAAGTACAAAACTAGGTTTTTTAGTGCTGAATTTACACTTATGAATGTGAAATTTTGCCAAAAGAATTAATAAATTTATAATGAAGTACATCTTATCTTTACTATGACTTTTATAAAAGCAAAAAATAACATCCTTCCATAATAAGGCAAAGTCTTTATAAATATGGTCAATGATGAATCTGCTGAGGTTTTGCCAAAATGTTCTGGTGTGCGGGCAATGCCAAAAGAGGTGCAAGACAGTTTCTGGGTGGTCTTCACAAAAAGAACAGTATGTGTTGATGTCTCTTTTAAATTTAATCATGTAATGATTAGCAGGGTAATATCTGTGAATTATTCTGAAAGATAATTCTTTCACCTTGTTTACTATCAGGTATCTGTGAGGAATCATCCAAACCTTATAAAATGTAACATTTGGAATAGAAACAATCTATTTCTGAAATAATGCACGAATGTTATTATTATGAGGAAGTTGGGAAAAACAGATTCTTCCAACTGGTGATTCAGCCACATCGGGGAGGGAGACAGAAGTAGGTGGAAGTCTGCCAGTATACTTAAAAAGCATGATTGTGCCTGATGGAATGGCGTCAAATACAATTGCGAATTCTTTCAGCGTAACTGGAATGTTATATGTTGATAAAAACTCTCTATAGGAGAAAAGTCGCCCCTCTACATTAAATAGCATGGTCCACCAGCAGAATCTGACTGCGTACCCAATTCTCAAAATATAAAGACTTATTCTTATATAAAATATCTCTGTTATTCCAAATTAGATACCTGTGAGGTGAGAAATTATGCTTGTAAATAAGAGACCAAGCTAAGAGGACCTGCTTGTGAAAAGTGGACAGTTTTACAGGGAGTTTGTCTGCATTGTAGTTACAATTTAAAATAAAGCCCAGACCACCAAAACGAGAGAATATATAATGGGGAATAAAATTCCAAATCGAGACAGGGTTTTTAAGAAAATGCTTAGTCCAATTAATCTTAATTATTATTTAGAGTATTGAAGTCCAAAAAATTTAGCCCACCAGATTCATATTTATTCATAACAACACTTTTTTTGATATAATGGATACGATTTTTCCAGATGAAGTCAAAAATCATTCTATCAATGTCTTTACAGATTTTACTATCCAAGTGTAAAGAGAGAGCTGCGTATGTAAGCCTGGATATCCCTTCGGCCTTGGTAAGCAACACTCTCCCTTTTAGAGATAAGTCCCTTTGTAACCACTGGTTCAGTTTGTTCTGAGTTTTTTTAATGATTGGAGAGAAATTTAACGGACATCTCATTTTCTGATCTTTAGAGATAATAATACCTAAGTACGTAACTTCTTTCTTGATCGGAATGTTGCAAATAGTTTGTTTATTACAGTCTTTTAAAGGCAACAGCTCACATTTATTAATATTTAGGCATAAACCAGAGGCCTCTGAAAATTGGTTAATTACTTGAATGGTAACTGGTATCTGGCTTGCATTTTTTTTTTAAAGATTGTGGTATTAAAGTCTCCACCAATTAAAAGAAGAGAGTTTGGGTATCTGGTGAGCCAAAATGTAATTCTTTCCTCTATTGAATCAAGTAGTTTATCATTCTCAAGTTTG
This sequence comes from Perca fluviatilis, assembly GCF_010015445.1. Taxonomy (NCBI): domain Eukaryota; kingdom Metazoa; phylum Chordata; class Actinopteri; order Perciformes; family Percidae; genus Perca; species Perca fluviatilis. The sequence continues at coordinate 18,909,124 of NC_053119.1, read as the reverse complement.
TTATTGTAACCAGAAATATTAATAACAATGCTAGAAATGTTGTCAACTCTAATTATAAGACATACATAGTGTCCTAGGGAGTCACAGTCTGAGTGTAAGACATCACCTGAGAAAGTAGTTTTAAGCGTGGTTACTCCAGCAGATCTCTCTGAGCCCTGAGAGAACCAAATATCGTTACCCCATTGAGATTTCCAAAAATTGACATCAGCGGATGTGGAATGACTTTCTTGAAAAAAACAAAAATCTGTACGAAGTTGTTTGGCAAATAAAAATAAGGCTTTCCTTTTACAAATCTGTCTTAGTCCCCTGGCATTTAAAGAAATAGCCTAATAGATAACGACAAAGTTATTAACGAACGCGAACAAGGAATAAGCTAGAAAGTGATCAATAACCAATTGGTTAGAAGGGTAATACTGGATAAGGGGACCGAGTACTGCTTCATATAAAAAAAAAAAAAAAAACGGTAAAGAGAAAAGAATAGGCCTATAGTTCCGGCCAACTAAAAGGCACAGCTTCCTAATCAGCTGCCTCGTTCATTAAACGGTCTAAAAATAGACAACAACAAAAAAGAACATATAATAGAAATGGCAGCGATTTTGTAAATTAAAGTGCCTTTGTAAAGTCCTACTAACAGTCCAACAAAAACTATAACATTACAATTTCAACTCTGAATGTAGTGCAAATCAAACCAGTGGGTGTCCTTGTGTTAACAGGCGTTTCTTTCTTAGGTGGGCAGAGGGACTTCTGATCCGTTGACAAATCCGCGACCACCAATGAAGAAGGCTGGTTTGCCCTCCTCTCGGGCTTTTTTTTATCATTGGCCAAAGTTTGCTCCTTCGTTCTCTGTCTTCTTTAGAGAGATCCTCCGCAAATCTTAATCCGTTGTCGCGCAAGTGCGGTGACGTCTTCGCAGCTTTCCATTCGGCGTCTCTGCGGACACGTGCAATGAACTGGATGATGATTATTTGTATTTTAATTTCAATGCAGATGTAATGGCATTGTAAATTTTTTGTTTTTATTTGAAGGCTGAGGCTTCATTAATAAACACAACCCCATCATCATTTGAGATATTACTTGCTATGAATACCTTGTCTGATAGGCTACAGTATTGTGGCATAGTATCAGGACATATCCTGGCTCTGTCACGCACAGCTAGGGGCAAATAGCCGGATGATGGGCCTATTTGAGAAAAAGTCCAGGGCTGTTTTTTAGCCCCAGTCCGTCTCTGCTTGTGGATCATTTTATCACATTTCCCCAAAATTCAGACTGACATATTCGTATAATTGAAAACATTATCTCAGCTAGAATCTAAAATAAAGTTATGTGGTGCATGGTCTGAGCACAGCTGGTATGCTTTTCTCAGAGGTAGTGAATGAGTGACAATACTGCTCAGGCAGATGTTATCAAATTCAGCAATTGAATTATTGTTTGTTTTATTCAATCATGTGTGCTATTTGTATTTGTTTTGTTGCCTAAGCAAACAGGAAGGGCAGATATTAGTAAATGAGGCAGGATTGCTGTTGTCCATAGTAAGCTTCAGGTACAGACATTTTAACACAAGAAAGTAAGTTTGTCCAAAGGTCAAATGTACTGTAAACATGTCTAACTTTTTTAGTTTTTTTGTATATATTTCCTCTACTTATCTGTATCCTGTTCCTATCTAGCCCTCTGGTCTCTATCTGTGCTGCTATAGGCCGCAATGCTCAATTGCCCTGCTGGGGATTATGGTTTTATCTTATATAGTTATGACATTATTCTCAAAAATGAATTACATAAAATTCAAGGTTTTCACAGAAGAGAGAATGGCAGAAGAGAGAACAAGAGGCTCATTACGTCATCTTACTACATGAGTTGTGCTACAAATTTCTTGAAACAGAATTTATCTCTGGAGAAATGAAGTTTTATTTTATCTTATATTTTGAACAGTGTTAAACACATGATGTAAACATGTAAATATCTGTCACACATATCTGACATATCTTACGGCTACTACTCATTTTAAACAGTCTATGTTACTACTACTTTACTTTATAGCCACATTGCAGTCCTGCCGTCCATTCCCATTTTTAATAGTTGTGGGTGTACTCTGTAGAACTATAGCATGGAGGGGGCAGTTGGAACTACCGGAAGTTCAATTAAAGGTCTCAGCTATTGCTGATGGTGAGAAAAGTGATGAGTAGTGATTGTTTTATAGTTTAGAGTTATTTGGAAACATATACAAATTGTCGGTCATTGGTTATCTTAGCTTAGCTGTGAACATTCACAACAGTGGTTGCTCTCTCTCTCTCTCTTTCTCTAAACGCAGGTCCAAACAAAGATGGCAGCCTGGAATTGATGCATTTCTCCAAAATTAAAGCATCTTATCAAGGATACATCTATATTAATGTTATTTCTTTACTTTCATAATTTTCATACACAATACAATGTTTTATTTCTGTATATAACAAGCAAGAATATACATCATATTGAAATATTTTACACTGTGCAGTGGACAGAAAATACCTTAATGAAAGTGTACCTGTTTGTAAAATATTGCCAGGTATACTTTAGATTTTTTTTTTGCTTATCTCTGTGAGTGACTACAATGTAATGCATGAGAGGCACAAACAGAGGCTATTGTAACTGGTTTTAATCCACATTTACTGTGATTGTTATGCCAAACCTGATGGTAAGGAAACATACAGCTCACCAGCCTGAAAAATAGTAGTACACATTATAAATGACAATGTTGGGGAACATTATAGCTTGTTTGTACTTTTAGTTATCTAATGTACACTAAAGAGAGATTTTGTCTCTAGTAAATTCTGTTAACCACATAATCCAGATTTGTGCTGCTGGTGTTTACATACAGTGTGTGCAACATGTAGATCTGAGTTGAGCCAAGGAGCAATCTGGAGCCCAAGGCTGTTTTTTTGTGTCAATAGGCTTTGCAACTGATCAAGGTTTTTCCTGTATTGTAGTTTAAGTAGTCCAGTATTCTACAAACTAGCTACAAGAGTAATAGTAGTTACCTTATGTAAGTCACAGAAAAACGTTACCATTATGCCCTGTTCATACTAATCAAATGAACTGGACTTTGTGGTCAAATGCAGTCACAAGCCCCCTTCCATTACTGAATTATATTCCATTATATTTTATATTTTGAATTGTTACCGGCCACCATCATTTTGTATTTTCATTGACATAATTCAAGACGTTTTCACCATAAATTTGTGCTTGAAAATGTTTCAGAATGCAGCAGATGAAGTCTCTGACGCTCAAAATGTCCTGTGGGAAGGGCCCCCAGACCCCCCGCTTTGTGTCTCCAAAGGCCCATCCTGAGCCAGGAAAAACCCTGCTGATTAAAATACAAAAATATCTGCAGGCTGAAGATTAATCTACAATGCTGTGAGATTGCAGCACACCTTCATTAAATGTGCAACATCTTTATTGTGATCATAAGATCATATGGGATACATTGTTTTAGTTTTTAAGTTAAACACACTCAATTTGAAATTTGAAAATCTATTTAAAAGCATTACAAACAATTACAAATTACGTAATACATATTGAGTTAGTTGTAGTTACTAACACATACAGAGAATCTAAGGTGACGGGCAGCCTGTATGGACAGAGAACCTCAGAAACATGTTTGAGGTTTTCAGAAAGACCCTCTACACGCACACAACGCATATCCATGAACACTCCTATTTCACCTTATAAGTTTTCAACTAAATGTTACTGTCAACAACTGTGTCAAAGCAAGCTTTTCTGTTAACTCTGCATCATAGCAAGCCTTTCTGTTTGCATGACAGTATGCAAAGAAAACGAAAAACAGTGTCTACTTTGACGTGCTTTGTGGGAAGATTTTGTTGACAAAACTAATCATATTAGTTCTGACATGCTGCACCTTTGAGTACTATAGCAAACAAGTAATTAAGTAATAACTATTTGAACATACTTGCAAGAAATATTCATTATGTTTGGTATTTATCTATAAAAAAGGTGATATTCTCTGAGTTCTTTTATTATATGAATAAAAAGCAAGATCTTTTGGGCCACATCCATCTAAAAGCCTGTTGCAGCGCACACACAGTTTAGGATGAGGTGCCAAATTTTAACTAGTGTTGACTCTGTCTAAATTGATCTTTTATTTTACAGTCACCCCTCAAATTTGGCCCATCTCTTCCTTTAATAAAATGCCATTATGCCAATAAGGATATCATAATTCCAGGCTCAATATAGGTTTGGACTTGGCAGATGTTTTGGTTTCGACTAGAGGTGTTCAATACACGTAGGAATGGATTTTTAACACTAAGCTGACTACACTCAGCATTGTTACTGGCTATATTAGTAACTCTTAGACGTGACACACAGTATGCTACCTCCCGGTTCAGAGTTTAATAAAATAAACTATAGAAACAATCATAATCTGATAATTGTTGCAAATAGGTGGCTGCTGAACTATTAACTTTGTAAACAGAACTTGTACAGTCTTTAGTTTGTGCTGAACTGAAGCCAGACCGAATCAGCACCAAATGTCACTCATTATAAACAGTGATGTGTTTGCTTACTGATATTTTGTACATTGAAAGAACCGCATTGAATGAATTACCACAGGTCCTGCAACTGTTTAGCTACACTGAGAAATGCTGTGTATATGCAGCGTTTGAGCCTGGATTGTCTGGTCAGAGGGTAAACTGGGCAGAGGATTACGTCTGCCAGCACCACAGGTCAGATGCCTTTGAATGTGCTCAGAAAATATTTACATGACTCAGAGAGAGCCAGTACAGAATATCACACAGACTGCAACACGCTCCTCACTTTCTAAACAAAATGAATCATATTTTCCCTCTGTGTGAAGTGTAAAAAATAAGTAGGAACTTAGTATCATTGTATCTGGTAATGTGCCTTGATATCCAGGTACTGGAAAAATATTGCCAAGGAGCAGCTCAATTTTTCACAAAACAGTAAAGATAGTGGCCGGGTTGGCTTAGTGGGTAGAGCAGGCGCACATATACTAAGAGGTTTATGCCTTGACGCAGAGGTCCAGGATTCAAATCCAACCTGTGACGATTTCCTGCATGTCTTCCCCTTTCTCACCTAGCTCTCTCGTCAAGTTATGGTGGAAAAGCCCAAAAAATAATCTTTAAAAAAAAAACAGTAAAGATAGAACCAATATTGTTTTTCCTAAATATAGTTCCTCTGTATACTGTATATATTGTAATGTATGTTAATCTATGCACATGTTAAGTAATGTATACAGTATATCTTTTTCTCTTATTTGGCAATATCTGTGCTGTCTGGTTCTTTGTGTATAAGTTATTATGGTCTCAATTGCTAAGTCCAGGTCCTCTAGTACAGTAAGTTTGCAGGTGATGGTTTTGAAAATGAATTTATGTGTAGATTTTAGGGCTTCCAGAAGAAGGCTTTGATGTCTGCCATTGATTGACAGGTGTGATTGATAATTACTATTTGGCAGCACGGTTCAGTTTTTGCTGCGTCTGCATCTATTCAATTTTTATTTTTATTTTTTTTTTATCTAAGTGTCTATTTAAGAGCTTCACCTTTCTTTACCTTATTGTACTATGTACTAAGAATTGCTGCAAAAATTAATCAATGAACCCATTAGTTGTCAACTATTAAAGTAGTCTTAAGGGCTGCCAGGTTTGATAATTTATTTATCAATTTATCAAATAAAAAAATGCAACTGTTTATTTCTCAGTTCTTCCTTTGTTCCCATCCAATTTGTGGCAGTTAAGCTTTGGCTGTTATTGTTGTTTTCATATTACTGATAATCAGAGATGGGAAGAAACGAAGTACAAATACTTCGTTACTGTAGGCTACTCAAGTAGATTTTTCAGATATTTTTACTTTAGGCTACTTTACTATTTATTTTTGTGGCGACTTTTTACTTTTACTCCTTACATTTTAACACGAATATGTGTAGTTTCTACTCCTTACATTTTTACAAAATATGCTCGTTACTTTAGTTTTGTACAACAGGTCGTCTATCAGGAGTGATTGTGAGTGCATGTCGGAAAATAGCGCGGACACGCGTCTTACACCCATTGACATATATGCTTACACCGCGCGCCACACAGAGAAAAACGTGAGAGAAAAGAAAAAGAGATAGCTGTCCGGAGGATAATCAGTTGAGATCGTGTGTGTGCGTCCTTGAGAACTGTAAGTCGTATAACTTATGTTGTCAGTTATAAGCCTGCTGTTGTATTGGTCTATAGTTATGGCAAACTTAAAGTAAGTTAGCTAGCTAGTGATTTTGTTGTTTGTGTTAACCTGTTAGCTAGGTTGCACGTTGCTTGATCTTAATAAAGAATCAAAAGAGAGAAGTTGTCTCCGTCCGTGTTTCAACAGACACACCTGGGGCAAAGTTGGAAACCAGAATCCAGAGATGGCAAAAGTACTCACTTCTTGTACTCAAGTAGAAGTACAGATACTTCTGTTAAAAAATACTCTGGTAAAAGTAGAAGTACTGATTTAACTTCTTTACTCAAGTAAAAGTAACAAAGTACAAGCTTGGAAATTTACTTAAAGTATAAAAGTAAAAGTAGCCTTGCAAATGACAACCATTTTTTATGCAAAGCTGCCTGGACCACACAAATGTTACTAGAGTGGTAGCTGAGAAACTTCAGTGGGGAGAAAAGGCTCTTATATGCCATTGCCTACATTTTAAATGGATGTCTGTCAATAGGCCTAAAACATCACATATACAGTACTGTATGATTATTGTGACAGAGACTGGGACTCCAGGTTAATAAGATTCTGACTGAGTAGCAATATATGAATTCTGTTGTGATTCTCTTTTGTATTCTTCCCCTTAACATTTAAAGGAATCTACGTGTGTGTGTGTGTGTGTGTGTGTGTGTGTGTGTGTGTGTGTGTGTGTGTGTGTGTGTGTGTGTGTGTGTGTGTGCGTGTGTGTGCGTGTGTGTGTGCGCGCTCAAATATGGCTTCTGGAAAGAAAATAAAGGATTAAATATGAATTAGCTAGCCTACTAAACAGACATTAATTAAGAAGTTCCCCATATTTTAAGAGTTACGCAGCACATTCGCCAGGAGTCATTCTTGATGCCTAAACATCTCGGTATTTTCGGTATTGATGACGCGAAAAATAATAAGGGTAACTCCAGTGAAATTATTTGAAACTTGTTAATGAGGACTAGATTAGGACTGTATTTAAAGCTGATTCTGGTTTCCAACTTTGCCCCAGGTGTGTCTGTTGAAACACGGACGGAGACAACTTCTCTCTTTTGATGCTTTATTAAGATCAAGCAACGTGCAACCTAGCAGGTTAACACAAACAACAAAATCACTAGCTAACTTACTTTAAGTTTGCCATAACTATAGACCAATACAACAACAGGCTTACATTAACTGACAACATAAGTTATACGACTTACAGTTCTCAAGGACGCACACACACGATCTCAACTGATTATCCTCCGGACAGCTATCTCTTTTTCTTTTCTCTCACGTTTTTCTCTGTGTGGCGCGCGGTGTAAGCATATATGTCAATGGGTGTAAGACGCGTGTCCGCGCTATTTTCCGACATGCACTCACAATCACTCCTGATAGACGACCTGTTTTACAAAACTAAAGTAACGAGCACATTTTCTAAAAATGTAAGGAGTAGAAACTACAGATATTCGTGTTAAAATGTAAGGAGTAAAAGTAAAAAGTCGCCACAAAAATAAATAGTAAAGTAAAGTAAAAATATCTGAAAAATCTACTTGAGTACAGTAACGAAGTATTTGTACTTCGTTACTTCCCATCTCTGCCAGAATCAGCTTTAAATACACTCCTTATCTAGTCCTCATTAACAAGTTTCAAATAATTTCACTGGAGTTACCCTTATTTTTCGCGTCATCAATACCGAAAATACCGAGATGTTTATAGGCATCAAGAATGACTCCTGGCGAATGTGCTGCGTAACTCTTAAAATATGGGGAACTTCTTAATTAATGTCTGTTTAGTAATTCATATTTAATCCTTTATTTTCTTTCCAGAAGCCATATTTGAGCGCACAAACACACACACACACACACACACACACACACACACACACACACACACACACACACGTAGATTCCTTTAAATGTTAAGGGGAAGAATACAAAAGAGAATCACAACAGAATTCATATATTGCTACTCAGTCAGAATCTTATTAACCTGGAGTCCCAGTCTCTGTCACAATAATCATACAGTACTGTATATGTGATGTTTTAGGCCTATTGGCAGACATCCATTTAAAATGTAGGCAATGGCATATAAGAGCCTTTTCTCCCTACTGAAGTTTCTCAGCTACCACTCTAGTAACATTTGTGTGGTCCAGGCAGCTTTGCATAAAAAATGGTTGTCATTTGCAAGGCTACTTTTACTTTTATACTTTAAGTAAATTTCCAAGCCTGTACTTTGTTACTTTTACTTGAGTAAAGAAGTTAAATCAGTACTTCTACTTTTACCAGAGTATTTTTTAACAGAAGTATCTGTACTTCTACTTGAGTACAAGAAGTGAGTACTTTTGCCATCTCTGGATTCTGGTTTCCAACTTTGCCCCAGGTGTGTCTGTTGAAACACGGACGGAGACAACTTCTCTCTTTTGATTCTTTATTAAGATCAAGCAACGTGCAACCTAGCTAACAGGTTAACACAAACAACAAAATCACTAGCTAGCTAACTTACTTTAAGTTTGCCATAACTATAGACCAATACAACAGCAGGCTTATAACTGACAACATAAGTTATACGACTTACAGTTCTCAAGGACGCACACACACGATCTCAACTGATTATCCTCCACAGAACAGAAGTATCTGTACTTCTACTTGAGTACAAGAAGTGAGTACTTTTGCCATCTCTGCTGATAATTGTTGATAATATAATTGTAATAATATCTGTCGTGTATCATTGTTAGGATTATTTAATTATCAAGAACCACTGAAGCTTTCTCAATGTTCAAAAATGTTAAAAATATTCTGACGAGAAGCTCTCTACAGACGTTTCTTTTATAATTAATGATATGCAGTGATAATACAATCATAATACAGAGTTTTATGTCGTCAGTTGTTATCTGGTCAGAGTCAATGACGTCTCCCTTATCTGGTCTGGGAGAGCATGTTCTTTCCTCAGCATCACACTGTGCACCGTGCATCTGACAAGATAGCCAATGGTTCCATGTTATCGTGTGAGAGAAATCATTATAATATGGCATTCTATGCAAACAGTTTAAAAGGCAGTAGAATGTAAATCATACTTTTCCTAAGAATCACAAATTGAAAGTATGTGACATATGATAGTTGTTAAAGGTTTGTTCTTACTTATAAGATGTATATTCATTTTTACCAAAGATCAACATCATGATTGATAGAATGCTTTGTGACACAGACATAAACATGAGTGTTATCATAAGAAATGTCATCATGGGTGTAATCTTAATGGGTGTGACACAATGGCAGATACCCAAAATGTCTCTTTTACCCCACCCTAACTGCAAATACCCAATGCACTATATTACATGACACTGGTAGTGTGGGATCAGTTGGCTCAACCATCCCTGTCAGGACAGGGACTACTCAAGGATCATGAGAACAGCCAGGATGCTACTTGAATGGGTGATACCATGGCTCACTCTCTACCTTCCACTATCTGCAGCCAGCACTGGTATGTACACTCATTGGCACACAAAGAGAGCTGGATCTATCAAGTCCAACCTTATTGTCTGGTGCTCTCTATTGAGTATGAAGAATATATGAAGTATGAAAATTTGATAAATTCTCAGTGTTGGATGAATGGTGTTGTTTTTTCATGCACATAGTTGATAATACAAATATAAAGTCTGCTTATATCTGACATTATTGATGTGTTTTTCTTTTTTCAGTTACAGTTCAGATGGTGACCAAAATGCCAGTAATTACAGGTAAAAAAAAAAATCAAAGATGAAAGATACCAAACCAAAAATTGTGGAGAATTAAAGTGTAATTAATGTTTTTTTCTCTCCACAAACTAGAAATGAGACTCGCTCACAACAACCAGCTCTGCAGTACATGGGGTAACTATCATTTCAGGACTTTTGATAGTGATTTCTTCCAGCTTCCCTCCACTTGCAACTACCTCCTTGCATCCCAGTGTAAGGGAAGCCATGACAGTTTCAATATTCAGTTAAAACGGCAGGAGATGAATGGGGTCACCACCATTGAGAAGGTCACCATGAAACTGGAGGGGGCCATTGTGGAATTAGCAAACACTTCCATCAAAGTCAATGATAAACTGTGAGTCTGTTTTAATAATGGGACTTTTCATTACCAGCTGATGTACTGGTTGCAGTGATGGTTGATGTTTTTTTTTTTGCCCCCCTCTAGTGTCACTATCCCATTCAGCCAGGTTGGCATTTCAATTGAAAGAACCATCTCCTATGTCAAAATCGAGGCAAAGCTGGGTTTGGTCGTCATGTGGAATGAAAAAGACGCCCTCTGGGTATGTCTATTCATTATGTGCTGTCCATAAATACTATCTGATATTGATTTGTATTATTATTTTGATAACTTACAGATAAACAAAAACACTGAGCCCTGAAAATGTATACTGTACACTATATTTAGTTTTACTAAATAGATTAGAGAATTTAGATAACATAAAGATTAATCCATGTTAAATCAAAGGTAAGCAATTGCATAACGTTAACTGTAGTTAAGAGATTTCTTCATTTCTGCACATCATTCATTTACCCCTGGTTTTAAGGTTGAGCTGGATGCAAAATTCAAGAATCAGACATGTGGCCTGTGTGGTGACTTCAACGGAATACAGGTTTATGATGAGTTCATCAAAACAGGTAAATAATAATAAAGCTAAAAACAATCTGCACAAAATCAGTCTTTACATTTACTAAAACCATTTCACCTCTAGAAACAGGGAAGTCTGTTACTCTTGAATATGGGGAGGCCTGGAAGGTCAATGGTCCAACTGAAGAGTGTGAAGAAATCTCCTCACCAGCCACACAGACCTTTGCAAGTGAAGTAAGAGGAAATGGATTTGCTGACCCACACAAAAACCTCTGTACAAACCTGCTGTCAGGACCTGCATTGCTCAGCTGTCAAAACCTGGTTGCTACTGACTCCTTCATCGGCGCCTGTGTGAAGGACTTGTGCCGCTGTAAAAACAGTACTTCATGTTTGTGTTCAACCATTTCGGAGTACTCTCGTCAGTGCGCTCATGCAGGCGGGAAACCACAGCAATGGCAAACAGCACAACTGTGTGGTAAGAACTACAATCAAAACATGTATATGTTTGAGTGTACGCTTTGATTTTATTTTTCTGTATGTCAGAATCACTGTTTCTAAGTTGTACTTTTTGTGTGTTAAATAGCAAAAACATGCCCTTTCAACATGGAGCATAAGGAATGCAGTAGTCTTTGTACTGACACCTGCAGCAACCAAAAGAGAAGCCATGTGTGCGAGGATCACTGCGTAGATGGATGTTTCTGTCCAAATGGTAAATTTCCTGATTTTTAAACCAGCACAGATGAGGTTTGTTGTCTAGTCAAAGGGTTTATTTCAGTCACACATTTGATTAATTCATGCTCTCCAATTACTTCATTTGTGCTCTTGACTTAAGAGTTGTGGTAACAACAAAAGTTATAGATTTACTGGCCGGCTAGCACCTGTGTTTTGGTATGTATAGGCCTACAAATACTTAAAGGTGCCCAGCCATACAAAACTGTTTTTACATTTTTTGAAATATGTTAGGTCCATATGTGTTTGTGTTATGTTGTGAATGTGAAAATGAAATGCTACCTCCTTTGTCAGCTCTAGCCACTGAAAAGAAATAAGCAGAGAAATCAGGCCAATTACAAAAGCTGGTCAGTCTGACATCATATTGCCTGAGCTCATTACTATTCATTAGCTCGCCCAGTTGGGCTGGGTAAAGGATTCTGACAGCCAGGCTCTCATTGGCTAGCTGTTAGCCAATCAGATTCAAACAGCTTAGCTTGTTGAATGTTAATGAGAACTGGCAGAAATCGAGCTGAGTCTTCCAGTAGGCTTTCTATACCACGCTAGAATGGCTTGAAACAAGGTAACCAAGGCATTTTTTGCTGTAAATGTACAGAGTCCATGGTAGAACTTCAGACATTACCACAAAGTAATGAAATACGTGTGGTAGGGCACCTTTAATCAATTGCGTCATGTTAATAAAGTGAGGTTATCACATTCATTACATTTGTCCTTGTCCTCTCAACACTATTCTAGTTGAGATGCTACATTGGATGTAGCTTTGGCTGTGATCAGTTAGGTGCACGTATACAATGGTGTAGCCTAATGTACTGCAATTTAATGGTAAAAGTTGTCAGGCCATGGACAATGCAATTTAAATGAGGTGCTTGGATTTAATGCAGCTTGGTTTTGATTTTGGATGGAGATATGTGGAGATACTCAAGATCATGTCTAGTAAGAAATGTTGTTATCTTTGACATCTCTTTAACATATGTTAAAATGATTAAAAAAATATATATATTGAGTGTGTTCTGTTAATTAATGCACACAGATTTTTAATGGGGTTTACATGTTAATAGCAATTTACTTTACAGACCAGACTAATCATGTCATTGTGTTTCACCCAAGGGACTGTCTTTGACGACATTACACAAAGTGGGTGTGTTGCTGTTGACTCGTGCTCCTGCTTACACCATGGCAAGCTGTACAAGACAGGGGAATCACACTCAAGGGCATGTCAAAACTGGTAATAACTCCCTATTTTCAATATAATGTTAATAAAAGCAATGATCTGTCCAGTTGAACTGACTTAACACTGTTGACAGCACCTGTACCCAGGGTCAGTGGCGTTGCAAAGATATGGACTGTCCTGGTGTCTGCTCTGTGCTGGGTGGCTCCCACATCTCCACCTATGATGGTAAAACTTATACTTTCCATGGAGACTGCTCTTATGTTCTCTCCAAGGTAAGGCATTCAAACTTAAATTAATTAATTATTTAATTCACAGACAAGTTTGCAATACTTGTAGCTGAACAAACAGTTTGTATTTTACATGCATTTTTAATCTTCTTGACTTTAGGAAACAAATGGGACTTTCAGTGTCCTTGGTGACCTGGCCACATGTAAAAGATCAGATAAATCAACTTGCCTGACTGCAGTCACCCTACTACTGCCTAAATACATGGTACAATTACAATATATTATGGTTCTCTCCTAATAAAGTAAAACATTTTATTTATATGATTTTCTTCATTTAATATCTGTTTGAAAGGTTTAGATTTTGAGAATATTCTCATTTTTTCCTACTGCAGATGATTGTAGTAGAAGCCAGCGGACATGTTTCGTATAACAAACTGACCACTCAGCTGCCTCTGTTCATGGGTGAGTGGTTGTTGTTGTTTTTCATTCTACAATGAAATCACAATTTCTTTAGTTTGCTGAAATTAAAACTATCTCTTTATTTACTGTGAAAATGTTTTCCTCCCCCGCAGATGACATTATGATCTTCAAACCATCGACATTCTTTATTGTAATCCACACCAACTATGGGCTTGATCTCGAGATTCAGCTTTCACCCATTATGCAGATCTACATCAAAGCCAGTGTTTCCAATAAGGGACAACTCACAGGTGTGTGTTTACTTCTTTTGATTAAAGTGTAAAATATCCACCTTTTGCAGTGGGTATTTTAAAAAGTATTAAGTATCAATATCTTTATTCAGGTATTTGTGGAGATTTTACATGCATGTGAACCAAAAAAGCTCTCAGAACCACAAATGGATTAACTGAGGGAACGGCTGGGACATTTGTCAACACATGGAAGACCAGGACAAGCTGCTCCGATGTGACAAACATACTAGGGGACCCCTGCCTTTTGAGCATAGACAATGGTAGGTCACCGACATCATACTCCACATTTTAATATCAATCTTCACAATATTTTACCGATAAACATGTTTATCTTTTTTTGTAGAGAAATATGCCAAACATTGGTGCGCCTTGCTGTCGGACCCAAAAGGGATGTTTGCATTGTGCCATTCTGTAATAAACCCAAAACGCTATCAAGATGTAAGCAGTGACTTCTTTTTGAATGCATTCTAATCTACAGTATGTAGTATCTATTTGTTTTATTTCACTTATTTAACAATTTAACATTTCAATTATTAATTTAGCTGGTTGCTGCTTCTCTCCACAGTCTTGTATTTATGACACCTGTGCCTGTGATAACAGTGAGGAGTGCATGTGTGCTGCCATATATTCCTATGTCCATGCATGTGCTGCTAAAGGTGTCTTATTTAATGGATGGAGAAACACTATATGCGGTAAGTTAAATCCAAACTATTGAATGTGAAATAAAGTCTATGTTTGTTTATAATATTTAAACACCAATGAAACCTGTTTTATTTTAAAAGAGAAATACACGACTGGCTGCCCTTCTACTTTTGTGTATGGCTACCAAATGACAAGCTGTGGTCGCACCTGCCGCTCTCTTAGTCAGTCAGACTTAACATGTGCGGTTGAATTTACCCCGCTTGATGGCTGCGGCTGTGCTGAAGGAACTTACCTGAATGAGGAGGGTGAGTGTGTGTCTGCCTCACAATGCTCCTGCCATGTGGGAGACACAGTGGTACGCCCCGGGCAGGTCATCAGCGTCCATGGACAAACCTGGTGAGGATTTCAATACTTCCAGTAAAATTAAAGCAGAACAATATTTTCTAATAATTATTTTTGCTTATGCTTTTATTAGTCACCTGACAATAGCAAGAAGAGTGAGTGAGAGAGAATGACATGAGCAACAGTCTCCAGCAGGATGTGAACTGGGAATATTGTGGTTCATGGTCGATGCTTAACACCCGGGCCATCAAGGCTCACCTAGAGCATTTTTTTTGAACTGAACAAAATTATTCTAGATTAGTGGATCCCAACTGTGGGTCAACTTTTAAGCGGAATTTATTCAGCACAGTGTTTTATTTTTATTTTTGAAGTGCGGTTTTCCAAAAGTAGTTTGCCATCATAGCGGTCTCTTGAGGGTCTCCACTGCTAATTGCAGAGATGGAAGCTAGCGTGCTCCACAATTTAACAGCTTAATGGCAAAGTGCATTTGCACTTTGTTTAGTTTTGGAATGTCTGCATGGGTTTCCTCTCAAGGCCTTGGTTTAATCCCTTAATCCAAAAACAATATTCAGTGAATTGGATCACTCAACTACCCATGTGAATGTGGTTATCTGTGTGTATGTGGGATAGACCAGAGACCAGTCACGTGTACTGTACACTGCTTTTCATTCAGTATGTTCTAAAATAATCATCAGCTCCCCTGCAAACAGCAAAAACTAGCGAGAATTAAACTTGCGTGTCTTTCTATGCATTTCAGCTCCTGTCATAGTGGAGAACTAAGATGTACAGGAAGCCAAATAAGTGAATGTAGGTACAAAGCACTTAGCTCATCATAGTATTCCTTATATAGCAAAACACAGTATGAGTAACACAAAGCATACAGTGGTTTCCTTTTTAACACACTATAATTGTCATCAGCATGCACCGAGCCAATGGTTTTTTTCAACTGCTCAAGCGCAAAGCCAGGTGACATGGGATCCGAGTGCCAACAAAGCTGCCAGACCCTGGACACAGAATGTGTAAGATTGAGGCACTGTTTCATGACTGTTGTTGAATATTCTACACATGTATACTAAAGCAACATGTTAAATACATTGCTTTTTCACTGTATACTGTAGGTCAGTAGACAGTGTATGTCAGGCTGTGTATGTCCTGCTGGCCTGCTAGCTGATGGTAAAGGAGGCTGTATTACAGAGGAGAACTGTCCCTGCACATATAATGGAGAATACTATAACTCTGGACAGACTGTCACTGTGGACTGCAATACCTGGTGAGCCATTTAATTATTTCCACACCAAAGCAGTGCTCTGTCATTTCACAGTTGTGTGTGTTTTTTTTATTGTTTATATATAACTTGCCATCACATCTTTTTAAATCATAGCACTTGCAAAAGGAGAAAATGGGATTGTACACTTCGTGAGTGTGATGGAACCTGTACCATATATGGAGAAGGGCATTACATCACTTTTGATGATAAGAAATTCTCCTTTAATGGAGACTGTGGCTATGTCTTCGCTAAGGTATTGCACAGACTTTTATTTAGTCTTCGTGATTTGTCAAAAGTCAGTCTTGTAGTACTGACATCAATATCTTGCAGGATTACTGCGGGGACGATATGAATGGCACCTTCAGGGTCCTGACTGAGAGCATCCCATGTGGAACAACTGAAAGCATTTGCTCGACTGCTATCAAACTCTACTTAGGGGTACATAACACTATTATATGCACTTAAAATTATTTTTTAAATGCTGAAAATAACATTGCAGTTTTACAAATGAGCATGTTTTGTTTCTTTCAGAACCATGAAATTGTTCTTTCAGAGGAAAATGTCAGAGTTATCAAACAAAGCAAAGGGGTGGACATACCATATCAAGTCCACACTATGGGCATATATCTCGTCATTGAGGCAAAGAATGGTCTTGTTCTCATTTGGAATAAGAAGACAACACTCATGATCCAACTCAAGTCCACATTCAAGGTGGGCGAGGAGATATACAAGTGTTCAGATACATGTTGACAAGGTTGACATTTTATAAATTAACTAGATCTCATTATATCCCAGGGGAAAGTCTGTGGTCTATGTGGGAATTATGATGGAAACATCAAGAACGATTTTACCACCAGAAACAAAGAAGTTGTGGTTGAAGCCCTTGAGTTTGGAAACAGCTGGAAAGTGTCACCTACCTGCCCTAATGCAAACACACTAAAAAATCCCTGCATGCTGTACTCACACAGGCAGGCATGGGCATTAAAACACTGCAGCATTATTAACAGCAAAGTATTTGCTGGTTGCCACTCAAAGGTAAGTAAACAAAACCATCTAATTGTCTCTCAATGACTTTCTGTATAATTAGCTTCCATGATATAATTAAGCATCTACTTACATTAACAATGGTTTCCTTCAAAAAGGTGGATCCAAAAGACTATTATGATGCCTGTGTGACAGACACATGTTCCTGCAACACAAGAGGAGATTGTGAGAGTTTCTGCTCAGCTGTAGCAGCCTACGCAGCAGCCTGTAATGAGGCCGGAGCTTGTGTGAAATGGAGAACTCCCAAAATTTGTCGTGAGTGTGTTATTTTTTTTTCTGTGAGGAGATAAACATAAAAATACAGTGTATGATCGTGATCACCATCTGTCAGCATCCCCTTTTGTCATTCAACTTATAGACTTTAAAAATAAAGTCTGACTTGCATTTTATTATCAAGATTTTATACATGAGTAAGTGAACTGGTCTTGTATATTATCAATATTTCTTTCTCTTGTATTATTAGCTCTGTTCTGTGATTTTTACTACCCTGATGGAAAGTGTGAATGGCACTATGAGCCTTGTGGAAAAAAATGCATGAAGACATGCCGGAATCCCTCAGGAGTATGCTACAATCACATTCCAGCATTAGAAGGTACCAATGAAATTAAAGTAACAGTGTATGTATTTTAAAGGTTAGAATTGGAGAGTTGACCATGCATGATGTTTTCTAGTAAAGCCCATTGTGCTTACTGTTGTATTACTGAATTTTCATTCACTTTTACTACGCACATTTAGCTTTCTGTCTGTACCTGTGCTAGTTCTGTAATTTACTGTAACATTTAACTTTTTAAGGCTGCTATCCAAGTTGCCCATCTGAACGCTCTTATTTGGAAGAAGATACCATGAAGTGTGTGTCACTGGAGGAATGTGGCTGCTATGATAACGAAGGGAAGCATTATGAAGAAGGTGTGGTCATGCCTCCAAGGGAAAATTGTCAAAAGTGGTAGGTCACTTTCCATCTTATTAATGCTTCAGTTGGTGCAATTGTTAATTATATCCTTTATATTGTTTTTACAAAAGCTGGCATAATGGAATAATTATACTGTCATACAATCACATGGTTTAGGTATATTATAAAGTGAAAACTATTTTATTCCCAAAAAACTATCCATATATATATATATATATGGATAGTTTTTTTATATGTATATATCAGCACAGATCAATTAAGTGTGCCTTCCCCAGTGTGTCAGAGGTGTACAGACTGCATTTTTATTTTTATTTTATTTAAGGTAAAGGTCCGTTACTTTTCGTTGCCTGTCAATGGCGTCATGTAACCTTTAACCCCTCTAGTTGCTTTAACTTTAACAAAACACGACATGATACATTAGAGAGTTCTTGTATATCATACAATGTGACTGGTATTTTGGTCAGACTCTTAAAACAATGACGGTGGAGACACCAGGGCCAGACTAGCAGGAACGGACTGTCCTGGGAGAGTTATTAGCAGAAAGGGAAGTTTTAATTGGAATTATGTCAATATCCAACATCCCTGTTGATTCACACTGCAGTATAGTTAAGTATAGGATAACTTTAATGTGTGCATTAGCACAGAGGTTTCTGTGGTTATTTTGCAACAGTCTGGTGCTTGGTGCACAAAATTTAACTAGTAGATCTGCCAAGTGTTTTTGTCCCTTGACAGTGCACATCACTCCAGAGACTGCAGATAGAGCAGATAACCACTGCCCTCAGACAGATGTAAAGAGAGTCACTAGTGTGCTATGTGTTATTAAAAGGCTGCCAGTATGGGCTACTAGCTATAATGGATGAAAGATGCTCGTAGGAATCACGTCAGCTGGTTGAAAAATGTAGACTAAAAGACGACCAAAATAAAGTGACCAAATTCTTGCCACACCTTCTATTGCAAACCAGCGCAGTCAAGTAGCCGCCCAGGCTAGAGTGTGTTCCACTTGGGACAGGAGGGACATGTCCCCCCCCTTTTTCAATATCCAGTTTGTATCCCCCCTACTTTCAAATTTGTTGTATAGTCTCGGTGAGCGGCCCCTATTTTAAAAAATAAAGAAAGAAAGACATCTTCTTTATATATATAGTTTAGCAATATTTTATCATTACAATCAACATATTTATTTTCTGGATTTGATGCTGCGTTCCATGACATGCCCAACACTAAGATAATACACTAAGATAATGCATTGTTTTTAACTTTTATTCTTTCATTTGCCTTTAGTTATTGTTCTTCAACAAAGGTTAAGTGCAGCTATGACGTCCAAGGTAAGCAGGCTATGACCATTTCTGTTATTAATCATTACATACAGATTAAATGAAAAAACAACAGTAAGAATCTATTATAACAATAAAGATATATATAATACTTGTATAATTATTCATTTTGCAGCCTGCACCTGTTTGTATGAAGGACACATTTACAAGTATGCAGATACAGTCTATGACACAGTTGATGGAGATGGAAACTGTATCAGAGCTGTTTGTGGGGAAAATGGAAATATTACCAGAATCATGAAGACTTGTCCAACTTCATCCACAACAACAACTCCAACAACAATAACAGCCTTTGTTTTTGAAAAACCTACTGCAACAACAGTCACAGAAAAACCTACCAAAACAACCCCCATTGTAGTAACAAATGGAGTGGTTACAACATCACCATCAACAGGAGGACAAACTACCACAACATCCATTTATTGCAATTGTAAGTGGTCAGATTGGAAAAACAATCATTACCCACATTTTGAAGATGATGGAGATTATGAACCAATTGAAGAAATTATTGATATAGATCTGAGTGTTTGCAGAAATCCTCTGGAAATAGAATGTAGAGCAACACAATACAAGGATATATCTTTGAACGATCTTGATCAAAAAGTAACATGCAACTCAACAAATGGACTGATCTGTCATAACAAAGACCAAATACCTCCTATTTGTTATGACTATGAAATACGAGTGAAATGTTGCTGTAGCATGTGTAGCTCAACCAACTCAGCAACAACAGAAACATCTACCACAATACCAGTCACAGGAGAACCTACCACAACAACAGCCACAGAAAAACCTACCACAACAGCAGCCACAGAAAAACCTACCACAACAACAGTCACAGAAGAACCTACCACAACAACAGTCACAGAAAAAACTACCACAACAACATCCTTCACAGAAAAACCTACCACAACAACAGTCACAGAAAAACCTACCATAACAACAGCCACAGAAAAACCTACCGCAACAACAACAGTCACAGAAAAACCTACCACAGTAAAAGTCACGGAAAAACCTACCAAAACAGCAGCCACAGAAAAACCTACCACAACAGCAGTCACAGGAGAACCTACCACAACAACAGTCACAGAAAAAACTACAACATTCTTCACAGAAAAACCAACCACAACAACAGTCACAGAAAAACCTACCATAACAAAAGCCACAGAAAAACCTAGCAACAACAACAGTCACAGAAAAACCTACCACAATAAAAGTCACAGAAAAACCTACCACAACAACAGCCACAGAAAAACCCAGCACAACAGCAGCCACAGAAAAACCTACCACAACAACAGTCACAGAAAAAACTACCACAACAACATCCTTCACAGAAAAACCAACCATAACAACAGCCATAGAAAAACCTACCACAACAACAGTCACAGAAGAATCTACCACAACAACAGTCACAGAAAAACCTACCACAAAAACAGTCACAGAAAAAACCACCACAATAACAGCCACAGAAAAACCTACCACAACAACCCCCATTGTAGTAACAAGTGGAGTGGTTACAAGATCACCATCAACAACATCACCATCAACAGGAGGACAAACTACACAACAATACGTGAAAAATACACCAAAGAATGTACTCCAACAACAGTCACAGAAAAACCTACCACAACAGCCGCACAGAAAAACCTACCACAAAGAAAGTCACAAAAAAACCTACCACAACACGTTACAAAAGAATGTACCCCAACAACAGTCACAGAAAAACCTACCATAACAGCAGCCACAGAAAAATCTACCACAACAGCCACAGAAAAACCTACCACAACAGTTACAAAAGAATGTACCCCAACAACAGTCACAGAAAAACCTACCATAACAGCAGCCACAGAAAAACCTACCACAACAACAGTCACAGAAAAATCTACCACAACAGTCACAGAAAAACCTACCACAAAAACAGTCACAGAAAAAACCACCACAATAACAGCCACAGAAAAACCTACCACAACAACCCCCATTGTAGTAACAAGTGGAGTGGTTACAACATCACCATCAACAACATCACCATCAACAGGAGGACAAACTACCACAACAACAGCCACAGAAAAACCTACCACAACAGTCACAAAAGAATGTACTCCAACAACAGTCACAGAAAAACCTACCACAACAACAGCCACAGAAAAACCTACCACAACAAAAGTCACAGAAAAACCTACCACAACAACAGTCACAGAAAAATCTACCACAACAACAGTCACAGAAAAACCTACCACAAAAACAGTCACAGAAAAAACCACCACAATAACAGCCACAGAAAAACCTACCACAACAACCCCCATTGTAGTAACAAGTGGAGTGGTTACAACATCACCATCAACAACATCACCATCAACAGGAGGACAAACTACCACAACAACAGCCACAGAAAAACCTACCACAACAGTCACAAAAGAATGTACCCCAACAACAGTCACAGAAAAACCTACCACAACAGCAGCCACAGAAAAACCTACCACAGCAACAGTCACAGAAAAATCTACCACAACAACAGTCACAGAAAAACCTACCACAAAAACAGTCACAGAAAAAACCACCACAATAACAGCCACAGAAAAACCTACCACAACAACCCCCATTGTAGTAACAAATTGGGTGGTTACAACATCACCATCAACAAGAGGACAAACTACCACAACAACAGCCACAGAAAAACCTACCACAACAGTCACAAAAGAATAAAACCACAACAAAAGTCACAGAAAAACCTACCACAACAACAGTCACAGAAAAATCTACCACAACAACAGTCACAGAAAAACCTACCACAAAAACAGTCACAGAAACAAACACCACAATAACAGCCACAGAAAAACCTACCACAACAACCCCCATTGTAGTAACAAGTGGAGTGGTTACAACATCACCATCAACAACATCACCATCAACAGGAGGACAAACTACCACAACAACAGCCACAGAAAAACCTACCACAACAGTCACAAAAGAATGTACCCCAACAACAGTCACAGAAAAACCTACCACAACAGCAGCCACAGAAAAACCTACCACAGCAACAGTCACAGAAAAATCTACCACAACAACAGTCACAGAAAAACCTACCACAAAATCAGTCACAGAAAAAACCACCACAATAACAGCCACAGAAAAACCTACCACAACAACCCCCATTGTAGTAACAAGTGGAGTGGTTACAACATCACCATCAACAGGAGGACAAACTACCACAACAACAGCCACAGAAAAACCTACCACAACAGTCACAAAAGAATGTACTCCAACAACAGTCACAGAAAAACCTACCACAACAACAGCCACAGAAAAACCTACCACAACAGTTACAAAAGAATGTACCCCAACAACAGTCACAGAAAAACCTACCACAACAGCAGCCACAGAAAAACCTACCACAACAACAGTCACAGAAAAATCTACCACAACAACAGTCACAGAAAAACCTACCACAAAAACAGTCACAGAAAAAACCACCACAATAACAGCCACAGAAAAACCTACCACAACAACCCCCATTGTAGTAACAAGTGGAGTGGTTACAAGATCACCATCAACAACATCACCATCAACAGGAGGACAAACTACCACAACAACAGCCACAGAAAAACCTACCACAACAGTCACAAAAGAATGTACCCCAACAACAGTCACAGAAAAATCTACCACAACAACAGTCACAGAAAAACCTACCACAAAAACAGTCACAGAAAAACCTACCACAAAAACAGTCACAGAAAAAACCACCACAATAACAGCCACAGAAAAACCTACCACAACAGTCACAAAAGAATGTACTCCAACAACAGTCACAGAAAAACCTACCATAACAGCAGCCACAGAAAAACCTACCACAACAACAGTCACAGAAAAATCTACCACAACAACAGTCACAGAAAAACCTACCACAAAAACAGTCACAGAAAAAAACACCACAATAAAAGCCACAGAAAAACCTACCACAACAACCCCCATTGTAGTAACAAGTGGAGTGGTTACAACATCACCATCAACAACATCACCATCAACAGGAGGACAAACTACCACAACAACAGCCACAGAAAAACCTACCACAACAGTCACAAAAGAATGTACCCCAACAACAGTCACAGAAAAACCTACCACAAAAACAGTCACAGAAAAAAACACCACAATAACAGCCACAGAAAAACCTACCACAACAACCCCCATTGTAGTAACAAGTGGAGTGGTTACAACATCACCATCAACAACATCACCATCAACAGGAGGACAAACTACCACAACAGCCACAGAAACACCTACCACAACAGTCACAAAAGAATGTACCCCAACAACCGTCACAGAAAAACCTACCACAACAGCAGCCACAGAAAAACCTACCACAGCAACAGTCACAGAAAAATCTACCACAACAACAGTCACAGAAAAACCTACCACAAAATCAGTCACAGAAAACACCACCACAATAACAGCCACAGAAAAACCTACCACAACAACCCCCATTGTAGTAACAAGTGGAGTGGTTACAACATCACCATCAACAACATCACCATCAACAGGAGGACAAACTACCACAACAACAGCCACAGAAAAACCTACCACAACAGTCACAAAAGAATGTACCCCAACAACAGTCACAGAAAAACCTACCACAAAAACAGTCACAGAAAAAACCACCACAATAACAGCCACAGAAAAACCTACCACAACAACCCCCATTGTAGTAACAAGTGGAGTGGTTTCAACATCACCATCAACAACATCACCATCAACAGGAGGACAAACTACCACAACAACAGCCACAGAAAAACCTACCACAACAGTCACAAAAGAATGTACTCCAACAACAGTCACAGAAAAACCTACCACAACAACAGCCACAGAAAAACCTACCACAACAGTTACAAAAGAATGTACCCCAACAACAGTCACAGAAAAACCTACCATAACAGCAGCCACAGAAAAACCTACCAGAACAACAGTCACAGAAAAATCTACCACAACAACAGTCACAGAAAAACCTACCACAAAAACAGTCACAGAAAAAAACACCACAATAACAGCCACAGAAAAACCAACCACAACAACCCCCATTGTAGTAACAAGTGGAGTGGTTACAAGATCACCATCAACAACATCACCATCAACAGGAGGACAAACTACCACAACAGCCACAGAAAAACCTACCACAACAGTCACAAAAGAATGTACCCCAACAACAGTCACAGAAAAATCTACCACAACAACAGTCACAGAAAAACCTACCACAAAAACAGTCACAGAAAAAAACACCACAATAACAGCCACAGAAAAACCTACCACAACAGTCACAAAAGAATGTACTCCAACAACAGTCACAGAAAAACCTACCACAACAGCCACAGAAAAACCTACCACAACAAAAGTCACAGAAAAACCTACCACAACAGTTACAAAAGAATGTACCCCAACAACAGTCACAGAAAAACCTACCATAACAGCCTCCACAGAAAAACCTACCACAACAGCCACAGAAAAACCTACCACAACAGTTACAAAAGAATGTACCCCAACAACAGTCACAGAAAAACCTACCATAACAGCAGCCACAGAAAAACCTACCACAACAACAGTCACAGAAAAATCTACCACAACAACAGTCACAGAAAAACCTACCACAAAAACAGTCACAGAAAAAAACACCACAATAAAAGCCACAGAAAAACCTACCACAACAACCCCCATTGTAGTAACAAGTGGAGTGGTTACAACATCACCATCAACACCATCAACAGGAGGACAAACTACCACAACAACAGCCACAGAAAAACCTACCACAACAGTCACAAAAGAATGTACCCCAACAACAGTCACAGAAAAACCTACCACAAAAACAGTCACAGAAAAAACCACCACAATAACAGCCACAGAAAAACCTACCACAACAACCCCCATTGTAGTAACAAGTGGAGTGGTTACAACATCACCATCAACAACATCATCATCAACAGGAGGACAAACTACCACAACAACAGCCACAGAAAAACCTACCACAACAGTCACAAAAGAATGTACCCCAACAACAGTCACAGAAAAATCTACCACAACAACAGTCACAGAAAAACCTACCACAAAAACAGTCACAGAAAAACCTACCACAAAAACAGTCACAGAAAAAAACACCACAATAACAGCCACAGAAAAACCTACCACAACAGTCACAAAAGAATGTACTCCAACAACAGTCACAGAAAAACCTACCACAACAGCCACAGAAAAACCTACCACAACCAAAGTCACAGAAAAACCTACCACAACAGTTACAAAAATGTTACCCCAACAACAGTCACAGAAAAACTCTACCATAACAGCAGCCACAGAAAAACCTACCACAACAACAGCCACAGAAAAACCTACCACAACAGTTACGAAGAAGGTACCCCAACAACAGTCACAGAAAAACCTACCATAACAGCAGCCACAGAAAAACCTACCACAACAACAGTCACAGAAAAACCCCACTACCACAAAAAACAGTCACAGAAAAACCACCACAATAACAACCACAGAAAAACCTACCACAACAACCCCCATTGTAGTAACAAAGTGGAGTGGTTACAACATCACCATCAACAACATCACCATCAACAGGAGGACAAACTACCACAACAACAGCCACAGAAAAACCTACCACAACAGTCACAAAAGAATGTACTCCAATAACAGTCACAGAAAAACCTACCACAACAGCAGCCACAGAAAAACCTACCACAGCAACAGTCACAGAAAAATCTACCACAACAACAGTCACAGAAAAACCTACCACAAAATCAGTCACAGAAAAAACCACCACAATAACAGCCACAGAAAGACCTACCACAACAACCCCCATTGTAGTAACAAGTTGGGTGGTTACAACATCACCATCAACAGGAGGACAAACTACCACAACAACAGCCACAGAAAAACCTACCACAACAGTCACAAAAGATATGTACTCCAACAACAGTCACAGAAAAACCTACCACAACAACAGCCACAGAAAAACCTACCACAACAGTTACAAAAGAATGTACCCCAACAACAGTCACAGAAAAACCTACCATAACAGCAGCCACAGAAAAACCTACCACAACAACAGTCACAGAAAAATCTACCACAACAACAGTCACAGAAAAACCTACCACAAAAACAGTCACAGAAAAAACCACCACAATAACAGCCACAGAAAAACCTACCACAACAACCCCCATTGCAGTAACAAGTGGAGTGGTTACAAGATCACCATCAACAACATCACCATCAACAGGAGGACAAACTACCACAACAACAGCCACAGAAAAACCTACCACAACAGTCACAAAAGAATGTACCCCAACAACAGTCACAGAAAAACCTACCACAAAAACAGTCACAGAAAAAACCACCACAATAACAGCCACAGAAAAACCTACCACAACAACCCCCATTGTAGTAACAAGTGGAGTGGTTACAACATCACCATCAACAACATCACCATCAACAGGAGGACAAACTACCACAACAACAGCCACAGAAAAACCTACCACAACAGTCACAAAAGAATGTACCCCAACAACAGTCACAGAAAAACCTACCACAACAGCAGCCACAGAAAAACCTACCACAGCAACAGTCACAGAAAAATCTACCACAACAACAGTCACAGAAAAACCTACCACAAAATCAGTCACAGAAAAAACCACCACAATAACAGCCACAGAAAAACCTACCACAACAACCCCCATTGTAGTAACAAGTGGAGTGGTTACCACATCACCATCAACAGGAGGACAAACTACCACAACAACAGCCACAGAAAAACCTACCACAACAGTCACAAAAGAATGTACTCCAACAACAGTCACAGAAAAACCTACCACAACAACAGCCACAGAAAAACCTACCACAACAGTTACAAAAGAATGTACCCCAACAACAGTCACAGAAAAACCTACCATAACAGCAGCCACAGAAAAACCTACCACAACAACAGTCACAGAAAAATCTACCACAACAACAGTCACAGAAAAACCTACCACAAAAACAGTCACAGAAAAAACCACCACAATAACAGCCACAGAAAAACCTACCACAACAACCCCCATTGTAGTAACAAGTGGAGTGGTTACAAGATCACCATCAACAACATCACCATCAACAGGAGGACAAACTACCACAACAACAGCCACAGAAAAACTTACCACAACAGTCACAAAAGAATGTACCCCAACAACAGTCACAGAAAAATCTACCACAACAACAGTCACAGAAAGACCTACCACAAAAACAGTCACAGAAAAACCTACCACAAAAACAGTCACAGAAAAAAACACCACAATAACAGCCACAGAAAAACCTACCACAACAGTCACAAAAGAATGTACTCCAACAACAGTCACAGAAAAACCTACCATAACAGCAGCCACAGAAAAACCTACCACAACAACAGTCACAGAAAAACCTACCACAAAAACAGTCACAGAAAAAACCACCACAATAACAGCCACAGAAAAACCTACCACAACAACCCCCATTGTAGTAACAAGTGGAGTGGTTACAACATCACCATCAACAACATCACCATCAACAGGAGGACAAACTACCACAACAACAGCCACAGAAAAACCTACCACAACAGTCACAAAAGAATGTACCCCAACAACAGTCACAGAAAAACCTACCACAAAAACAGTCACAGAAAAAACCACCACAATAAAAGCCACAGAAAAACCTACCACAACAACCCCCATTGTAGTAACAAGTGGAGTGGTTACAACATCACCATCAACAACATCACCATCAACAGGAGGACAAACTACCACAACAACAGCCACAGAAAAACCTACCACAAAAACAGTCACAGAAAAACCTACCACAACAACAGCCACAGAAAAACCTACCACAACAGTTACAAAAGAATGTACCCCAACAACAGTCACAGAAAAACCTACCATAACAGCAGCCACAGAAAAACCTACCACAACAACAGTCACAGAAAAATCTATCACAACAACAGTCACAGAAAAACCTACCACAAAAACAGTCACAGAAAAAACCACCACAATAACAGCCACAGAAAAACCTACCACAACAACCCCCATTGTAGTAACAAGTGGAGTGGTTACAAGATCACCATCAACAACATCACCATCAACAGGAGGACAAACTACCACAACAACAGCCACAGAAAAACCTACCACAACAGTCACAAAAGAATGTACCCCAACAACAGTCACAGAAAAATCTACCACAACAACAGTCACAGAAAAACCTACCACAAAAACAGTCACAGAAAAAACCACCACAATAACAGCCACAGAAAAACCTACCACAACAGTCACAAAAGAATGTACTCCAACAACAGTCACAGAAAAACCTACCACAACAGCCACAGAAAAACCTACCACAACAAAAGTCACAGAAAAACCTACCACAACAGTTACAAAAGAATGTACCCCAACAACAGTCACAGAAAAACCTACCATAACAGCAGCCACAGAAAAACCTACCACAACAACAGCCACAGAAAAACCTACCACAACAGTTACAAAAGAATGTACCCCAACAACAGTCACAGAAAAACCTACCATAACAGCAGCCACAGAAAAACCTACCACAACAACAGTCACAGAAAAATCTACCACAACAACAGTCACAGAAAAACCTACCACAAAAACAGTCACAGAAAAAAACACCACAATAACAGCCACAGAAAAACCTACCACAACAGTCACAAAAGAATGTACTCCAACAACAGTCACAGAAAAACCTACCACAACAGCCACAGAAAAACCTACCACAACAAAAGTCACAGAAAAACCTACCACAACAGTTACAAAAGAATGTACCCCAACAACAGTCACAGAAAAACCTACCATAACAGCAGCCACAGAAAAACCTACCACAACAACAGCCACAGAAAAACCTACCACAACAGTTACAAAAGAATGTACCCCAACAACAGTCACAGAAAAACCTACCATAACAGCAGCCACAGAAAAACCTACCACAACAACAGTCACAGAAAAATCTACCACAACAACAGTCACAGAAAAACATACCACAACAACCCCCATTGTAGTAACAAGTGGAGTGGTTACAACATCACCATCAACACCATCACCATCAACAGGAGGACAAACTACCACAACAACAGCCACAGAAAAACCTACCACAACAGTCACAAAAGAATGTACCCCAACAACAGTCACAGAAAAATCTACCACAACAACAGTCACAGAAAAACCTACCACAAAAACAGTCACAGAAAAAACCATCACAATAACAGCCACAGAAAAACCTACCACAACAACCCCCATTGTAGTAACAAGTGGAGTGGTTACAACATCACCATCAACAGGAGGACAAACTACCACAAAAACAGCCACAGAAAAACCTACCACAACAGTCACAAAAGAATGTACTCCAACAACAGTCACAGAAAAACCTACCACAACAACAGCCACAGAAAAACCTACCACAACAAAAGTCACAGAAAAACCTACCACAACAACTGTCACAGAAAAATCTACCACAACAACAGTCACAGAAAAACCTACCATAACAGCAGCCACAGAAAAACCTACCACAACAACAGTCACAGAAAAATCTACCACAACAACAGTCACAGAAAAACCTACCACAAAAACAGTCACAGAAAAACCTACCGCAACAACCCCCATTGTAGTAACAAGTGGAGTGGTTACAACATCACCATCGACAACATCACCATCAACAGGAGGACAAACTACCACAACAACAGCCACAGAAAAACCTACCACAACAGTCATAAAAGGATGTACCCCAACAACAGCCACAGAAAAACCTACCACAACAGTCACAAAAGAATGTACCCCAACAACAGTCACAGAAAAACCTACCACAACAGCAGCCACAGAAAAACCTACCACAAAAACAGTCACAGAAATAACCACCACAATAACAGCCACAGAAAAACCTACCACAACAACCCCCATTGTAGTAACAAGTGGAGTGGTTACAACATCCCCATCAACAGGACAAACTACCACAACAACAGCCACAGAAAAACCTACCACAACAGTCACAAAAGAATGTACAACAGTCACAGAAAAACCTACCACAACAGCCACAGAAAAATCTACCACAACAAAAGTCACAGAAAAACTTACCATAACAGCAGCCACAGAAAAACCTACCACAACAACAGTCACAGAAAAATCTACCACAACAACAGTCACAAAAAAACCTACCACAACAGCAGCCACAGAAAAACCTACCACAACAGTCATAAAAGGATGTACCCCAACAACAGTCACAGAAAAACCTACCACAACAGCAGCCACAGAAAAACCTACCACAACAACAGTCACAGAAAAACCTACCACAACAGCTGCCACAGAAAAACCTACCCCAACAACAGTCACAGAAAAACCTACCACAACAGTTACAGAAAAACCTACCACAACAGCAGCCACAGAAAAACCTACCACAACAACAGCCACAGAAAAACCTACCACAACTAAAAAGTCATCAGAAAATCTACCACAACAACAGTCACAGAAAAACCTACCACAAAACAGTCACAGAAAAAACAACCACAACAACAGCCACAGAAAAACCTACCACAACAACCCCCATTGTCGTAACAATTGGGTGGTTTACAACATCACCATCAACAACATCACCATCAACAGGAGGACACACTACCACAACAACAGCCACAGGAAAACCTACCACAACAACATCCGATTATTGCAATTGTAAGTGGTCAGATTGGAAAAACAATCATTACCCTCATTTTGACGATGATGGAGACTATGAACCAATTGAAGAAATTATTGATATAGATCTGAGTGTTTGCAGAAATCCTCTGGAAATAGAATGTAGAGCAACACAATACAAGGATATATCTTTGAACGAACTTGATCAAAAAGTAACATGCAACTCAACAAATGGACTGATCTGTCATAACAAAGACCAAATACCTCCTATTTGTTATGACTATGAAATACGAGTGAAATGTTGCTGTAGCATGTGTAGCTCAACCAACTCAGCAACAACAGAAACATCTACCACAATACCAGTCACAGGAGAACCTACCACAACAACAGCCACATAAAAACCTACCGCAACAACAGCCACAGAAAAAACTACCATAATAAATGTCACAGAAAAACCTACCACAACAACAGCCACAGAAAAAAACTACCACAATAAAAGTCACGGAAAAACCTGCAACAGTCACAGAAAGCCTACCACAACAACCATCACAGGAGAACCTACCACAACAACAGTCACAGAAAAACCTACCACAACAGTCACAAAAGAATGTACCCCAACAACAGTCACAGAAAAACTAACCACAACAACAGCCACAGAAAAACCTACCACAACAACAGCCACAGAAATACCTACCGCAACAACAGTCACAGAAAAATCTACCACAACAGTCACAAAAGAATGTACCCCAACAACAGTCACAGAAAAACCTATCACAACAACAGCCACAGAAAAGCCTACCACAACAACAGTCACAGCAGAACCTACCACAACAACAGTCACAGAAACAATTACCACAACAACAGTCACAGAAAAGACTACCACAACGGTCACAGAAGAACCTACCACAACAACAGCCACAGAAAAACCTGCCAAAACAATCGTCACAGAAAAACCTAACACAACAGCAGCCACAGAACAACCTCCCACAACAACCATCACAGGATAACCTACCACAACAACATCCATCACAGACAAACCTACCACAACAACTGCCACAGAAAAACCTAACAAAACAATTGTCACAGAAAAACCTCCCACAACAACAGTCACAGGAGATCCTACCACAACAACAGTCACAGAAAAACCTACCACAACAGCAGCCACAGAAAAACCTACCACAACAGCAGCCACAGAAAAACCTACCACAACAACAGTCACAGAAAAACCTACCACAACAGTCACAAAAGAATGTACCCCAACAACAGTCACAGAAAAACCTACCACAACAGCAGCCACAGAAAAACCTACCACAACAACAGTCACAGAAAAATCTACCACAACAACAGTCACAGAAAAACCTACCACAAAAACAGTCACAGAAAAAAACACCACAACAACAGCCACAGAAAAACCTACCACAACAACCCCCATTGTAGTAACAAGTGGAGTGGTTACAACATCACCATCAACAACATCACCATCAACAGGAGGACACACTACCACAACAACAGCCACAGGAAAACCTACCACAACAACATCCGATTATTGCAATTGTAAGTGGTCAGATTGGAAAAACAATCATTACCCTCATTTTGACGATGATGGAGACTATGAACCAATTGAAGAAATTATTGATATAGATCTGAGTGTTTGCAGAAATCCTCTGGAAATAGAATGTAGAGCAACACAATACAAGGATATATCTTTGAACGAACTTGATCAAAAAGTAACATGCAACTCAACAAATGGACTGATCTGTCATAACAAAGACCAAATACCTCCTATTTGTTATGACTATGAAATACGAGTGAAATGTTGCTGTAGCATGTGTAGCTCAACCAACTCAGCAACAACAGAAACATCTACCACAATACCAGTCACAGAAAAACCTACCACAACAACAGCCACAGAAAAAAACTACCACAATAAAAGTCACGGAAAAACCTACAACAGTCACAGAAAGCCTACCACAACAACCATCACAGGAGAACCTACCACAACAACAGTCACAGAAAAACCTACCACAACAGTCACAAAAGAATGTACCCCAACAACAGTCACAGAAAAACTAACCACAACAACAGCCACAGAAAAACCTACCACAACAACAGCCACAGAAATACCTACCGCAACAACAGTCACAGAAAAATCTACCACAACAGTCACAAAAGAATGTACCCCAACAACAGTCACAGAAAAACCTATCACAACAACAGCCACAGAAAAACTTACCACAAATACAGTCACAGGACAACCTACCACAACAACAGTCACAGGAGAACCTACCACAACAACAGACACAGAAAAGCCTACCACAACAACAGTCACAGCAGAACCTACCACAACAACAGTCACAGAAACAATTACCACAACAACAGTCACAGAAAAGACTACCACAACGGTCACAGAAGAACCTACCACAACAACAGCCACAGAAAAACCTGCCAAAACAATCGTCACAGAAAAACCTAACACAACAGCAGCCACAGAACAACCTCCCACAACAACCATCACAGGATAACCTACCACAACAACATCCATCACAGACAAACCTACCACAACAACTGCCACAGAAAAACCTAACAAAACAATTGTCACAGAAAAACCTCCCACAACAACAGTCACAGGAGATCCTACCACAACAACAGTCACAGAAAAAACTACCACAACAACATCCGTCACAGAAAAACCTACCACATCAACAGCCACAGAAAAACCTAACACAACCCCTGTTGTAGTAACAAATGGAGTGGTTACAACATCACCATCAACAACATCACCATCAACAGGAGGACAAACTACCATAACAACAGCCACAGAAAAATCTACCACAACAACATCTGATTATTGTATTTGTAAGTGATCAGATTGGAAAAACAATCATTACCCTCATTTTGAAGATGATGGAGACTATGAACCAATTGATAAATTATTGATATAGATGTGTTTGCAGAAATCCTCTGGAAATAGAATGTAGAGCAACACAATACAAGGATATATCTTTGAACGAACTTGATCAAAAATTAACATGCAACGCAACAAATGGACTGATCTTACATTTAAGCATTATTCCTTATAATCCTTATGTTTTATTAGTACATTGCATTTTCTCACATTATTGAAAGACAGTTTATCTCAGTTTTACTTGTTGATTTGATTCTGCTTAACTGCTGAGACAGAGAGTCTGGAAGACGAATGCGTATGCCCTTTGTGTGAACTGATAATCTACAAGGCCACAAGTGAAACATCTTCCTTCCCCAAATCCGTTCCTCCCTTTTCAGTTTAGATGTACGGGGAATATGACCCTAGCTGGGGCAGTAGGGAACAAAGGATTAGATGAAGTAGGTTTTATGACGTTTTCTGGTCTTTTTAGAAAGTGTCAGCACTGGATCTATATCTTTATGTCGCCTGGGAGAAGTGTCTGACAGGATCTTTATCTTTATTGCCTGTAAGAAAGTGCAAAGTCATGTTAAGAATTGATTGTGTTTGAATGTCATTCCCCTTTTCCCGATGTGCATTTAAGCTCACTGTTTGCTCTTACTCATTTGAGGAATCTATTCGTAAGCAGATGAGCAGATGCGCTTTTTGTGAACCTGTATTCCTCCTATATTTGCAAATATATCTTTCATAAAATACAAAAACCCAACTTGGTTTTAGTCTCAGACTGTCTTATTTGTTTCACTTTACTAAACTTTGAAAACTTCTCCCCTGCTGCAAAGGAAACTCCCATTACAAACCTGGGGCCTCATTTATAAAACCTGTTACGCAAGAAAAAGTTGCGTGAAGCAGGGTGAAATTTGTCGTCGCAACATTCCTCGCAATTGTCGGGATTTATAAAGACTTTCCATGCGTAAAAATGTTCCCAGTTTTCCGCAAACTTTTGACCACACGTGTGATCGTGCGTAATGCTCCCAAGGTTTTGTAGACTGCGTTTTAGTGAACTCCGATGGTATGCCCGTTTTCCGAACCTAACCCAGTTTTTGTTTTCCTGAACCCAACAATCCCGTTCTTGCTAAACCGACCCAGAGCCTGTCGCGGCGCCCGGCGAGGGGCTGCCAGCAACGGGGGAGAGGCAGGGGCTCCTCCCACACCGTGCAGCGGAGGGAATGCGCTTTTCCTCCGCTGCTCTCCCCGGGAAATGCGTTGTTTGTTTGATGTGTATCTGTGTGTGTGTGTGTGTGTGTGTGTGTGTGTGTGTGTGTGTGTGTGTGTGTGTGTGTGTGTGTGTGTGTCTGTGTCTGTGTCTGTGCGTCTTTATGTGGTCGTGTCTGATTGTAGGTGTCTGTGTGTGGGAATGTTGTCTTTCTGCACCTGCTATTCCCACACAATTACCATACAAGTTACCAAATTGTCACATTTCAAGCACTTTCACCTGTTTTGCACCAATAATGATCCAAAATCTTGTTTCTATTTTTTACCTTTTTAATAATTGAATTTCCTTTCTCACAAAAAACGAAAATGATCATATGATCATAAATGTGATCTCTCAGGGGTAAATGGCAAATAGGAACAATAAATGATGAATATCATTGGTAATTGAGCTAAATCTGTTAAGTATTAAGGCTGTGTAACAACAATATGAACACTACACAAGGGTTACGGCTTCCAAACAGGATTTTGTTTTGATGTTCTACCTCTGTTAGGAGCACATCGATCTCACAATCACAGAATCGTGTTTTTTCCCCATTTTTCCGTTTCGTGATTGGTGATCAAGGGCTGGAATATTCATTGATTGATTAACATGGACCTTATTAGGACAAATATGGGACGACCTTGGGAGGAGCGTGAGGCTCGTGCACGACCGCATAAGGTAACGCACGTCCGTATTTATAACGAGAAGAGTGCGTACCGGTGTGCGCCGCAAGGTGTTATAAATCAGAATATTGTTTTTGCGTACGAAAATTCTGACTTTTTTGCGCACAAAATCTTTCAGAATAGAATCTACGCACAGTTTTATAAATGAGGCCCCTGGTGTCAGAAAGTGGGGATCAGGTGGAGAGGCAGATAAGAGTGGCTCCGTAGCCTATTTTGAATGCTCACGTTTCCATATGTAATGTGTATTTAATTGTTTGTGTAACGTTACTAAAAGTTATGTATTAAGTACTTTATGTAGGCGGACGGGCAGACACATCACAGTCTCCCGCCCAAAGCTGTGGTGTACCTCTGATTTACACAACTCCCTGGAAGTTATCTCGGCCATTTTAGTTTTAACGATGAATATACATAACAAATTTATAGAGTAGACTACACACGTTTTTACAGAGGGAATTTTGGACAGCCAAGAAAAAAAATCTATTGTGTGCCGTTTTTAGGTATAACGTTTTACATAAATCAGGCTTTTGAATGATAGATGAACTAATCCCTAAGGTAAAACTCTTCAGAATATAGAGAGGAAGGAAACTGGAAAGTTTGGTGTAGCTACACTGTAGCGTTATGTAAGTTCCATACATTACAGGTGAATAGGGTAATACATTCATGTTGTTAAATACATTTTAACAACATGACACTTCTTCCCTTTTACTGACATTAAGACAATTATTTTCCTGTATTATAATTTTTCAGACATTTTTCTGTTAAAATGCAAACAAGGTAACTTACTAAGCTAACTTTTGGGCAAACAGACAAAGTAGGGTAAAATAAACAATAAGCAACCTGAATGTCCTCCTTCAATTGGTTAATAAGAAAAGTAGGACGTGTGTGTGTGTGTGTGTGTGTGTGTGTGTGTGTGTGTGTGTGTGTGTGTGTGTGTGTGTGTGTGTGTGTGTGTGTGTGTGTGTGTGTGTGTGTGTTTTAAGATTCTACCTCAATATTAAATGTTACTCAGATCATTTTAAATGTGTGTTCACAGAAAACTACCTCCGGGACAACCAGCGGTACCACAAGGGCAGCTGCCCCACTGCCAAGCTGGAAAATGCACAGTCCAAGGTGTTGAGGGTAAGATCTTTTACATTTTACCTGGCAAAGGGACAGACTGAATTGTTCAGTTGGCTGTTTTTAAGGAACATTGATGAAGCGGTGCCATGAGGGGGCCAAACTGAGGATCCCAGAGCTGCTGGGTAAGTGTGCATCCCTCTTTCCAAAATAGCCAAAATAGTCCAAGTGCAAAGTCTTTGTGTTTGTTTGTCTTCCCCTTCGTGTGCTGAAATACTTTTTGTCTTCTCTCCTTCCAGACGCCCTGGAGGAGAACCACACGCCATCGCTGCGGTACCGTTTTTACGGCTACTTTGCAGCCTTCACAGCCTCCATATACGTTCATCACCCGGGGGGTACTCAGTAACCTCCGGGTTTGCGAGGTGGAGAAGGCTGCAGAGGCGCACAAGCCTGGCGATGAGGGTTTTCTGATCTCTGTAAGTATAAAAATCTCGACGTTTGTCCTGGTGTCATCACTGCTTGTGAGTGTTGTTTTTGTTAATGTTTCCTCTGAGAGAGTCCATCCGTTTTCTGTGTCAGGGAACACGAGACAAACAAGTCAAATAGTGCGGCCCGAATGTTGTTGGAGACTGATGACTTTTGCTGGCTGGAGAGGTGGCTGCAGGCAGCCAGCAAGCCACGAACCAGGTGGTTTTTTTCACGGCTGGGAAGGGCCCGTGCAAGAACTTCTTGCACCACCTGCAGGTAGCATGGGCAGAGCTGGGCCTCAAAGGGTCCCCCAACTTCACTGACCTGAGGACCGCTGTGTCTACTCGTGTAAGTTCTCCTCAGTCACATATCTGTTCATGCTGGATTTCATTAAAACTCTGCAGGCTTAACTAACAGTAGCAATCTTTTCTCTTCTACTGTTTTAAGGCCAAGAACAACTTGCATGCCGAGCAGCGGAAGATGGTGTGCCACAACACGGCCACAGCTGACTGCTTCTACGCCCTCAGCCTGAACGTGGCCCAGTCAAAGAGGATGAGGGAGCATTTCTGCCAGGCCCTCACCCACACCGTGCCATCACCAGAGTCACCAGAAGCCTCCTCCTCCTCCACCACCAGGAAGATGTCCCGCAATCCTGAGTCCTCCTCCAGTTCCCCTACCAGGAGTCAGACCTTGGGACTGGAGGAGGAACTCCAGGACATGGAGGAGAGGGAGTTCATGGAAAGGCTGCAAAGTGTAAGTAAAACTCTAAGATATGTACTTTAAAGACTCAGTCCATTTTATGTCTGTTACACCAGACCTCACTCTGTGTTTTGTGTTTGTTTCCTCAACAGACACCAGAGAAGGCCCGACAAGTCTCGTGAACACACCGGTGTGCGTCAACCTAACTTATGTGGAGGGAAACGTCTTCCAGCACATGGGAATCACCGGAAAATAATTTAGCAAACTGTTTGTTTCGAATTCTTTGCTTTTGTATGAGCTGGATTATACATTTACCAAACGTATTATGAATAAAACATGGATATTCCATCACTATGGTTTCTTACTGCCATTTCAAGCCATTTATGATGGGTCAGGATATTGCCATCTTTGTGTAACAAAGGCAAAAAACTTTCCTGAACGACCGTGAGGGAACTTTATCAGCGAACGTTCCCTCATCCTTCTGCGAACGTCCACGGAACATTCCCTGAACTGAAAATTGTTTGCTAGGTAATTTGACTTGAACCACTTAATTTTAGAAACTTGACTTGTGCAATTAAAAACTAATACAATTTCTGCAGTACATTTAACATTAGCCATTGTTACATCATAGTAGGGTAATCAAGCACTTGTGCTCTTACTGACTGCAGTAATGTAAAAGGATCCTTTCCATTCAACTGGATCTCTCACTTTTCTCTTACATTCTCTTGCTGCTATTCTGCTTTGCTTTTTTTTCAGTGGTTTCTATGGGAGAAAAACAAACAACTTTCATATGTACATTAGCCATGCCCTACAGAAATTGGGATTTTGTGTGTTGATAAATTTTTAAACCACTGCACCACTTCAATAAATGATGATACATGATGTATGTTCTGTCTGTAAATTTGACATAAATTAAATAATTGCACATATATATATGTGTATGTTGTCAGTTATTGTATGTTTAGGTTGAAATTGAGTGGTGCTTGACATCGAAATATCTAAATATATGTAAATAAATTTTGATATAATTTTGACATCAATGTTTGATGTCACATTTATGTTGAATTGACATCGAAGCTTGATATTGAAGGATATCAAAATAGCATCTAAATAACATCAACATCATGACATCAAATAAATCTTGAATTGACATCAAATGCTAACAAAGCTTGACATTTGACATTTATTTATTGATGAGGAATAAGACATCAAAATAACATCAAAATGATATCAGTAGAGGTTAAAATCTTGACATCAAATTGAAATCAACACTTTGACGTCAATTTGACTTTAATTTTTGACCTATTTCGTGACGTAATTTTGACGTCAATGTTTGATGTCATATTGATGTTAAATTGACATCAAATGCCCAATAAAGCATCAAAAGAGAGAAGTTGTCTCCGTCCGTGTTTCAACAGACACACCTGGGGCAAAGTTGGAAACCAGAATCAGCTTTAAATACAGTCCTAATCTAGTCCTCATTAACAAGTTTCAAATAATTTCACTGGAGTTACCCTTATTATTTTTCGCGTCATCAATACCGAAAATACCGAGATGTTTAGGCATCAAGAATGACTCCTGGCGAATGTGCTGCGTAACTCTTAAAATATGGGGAACTTCTTAATTAATGTCTGTTTAGTAATTCATATTTAATCCTTTATTTTTTTTCCAGAAGCCATATTTGAGCGCACGACACGCACACACACACAACACACACACACACACACACACACACACACACACACACACACACACACACACGTAGATTCCTTTAAATGTTAAGGGGAAGAATAAAAAAGAGAATCACAACTGAATTCATATATTGCTACTTAGTCAGAATCTTATTAACCTGGAGTCCCAGTCTCTGTCACAATAATCATACAGTACTGTATATGTGATGTTTTAGGCCTATTGGCAGACATCCATTTAAAATGTAGGCAATGGCATATAAGAGCCTTTTCTCCCCACTGAAGTTTCTCAGCTACCACTCTAGTAACATTTGTGTGGTCCAGGCAGCTTTGCATAAAAAATGGTTGTCATTTGCAAGGCTACTTTTACTTTTATACTTTAAGTAAATTTCCAAGCCTGTACTTTGTTACTTTTACTTGAGTAAAGAAGTTAAATCAGTACTTCTACTTTTACCAGAGTATTTTTTTAACAGAAGTATCTGTACTTCTACTTGAGTACAAGAAGTGAGTACTTTTGCCATCTCTGAAAAGCATTCAGAGAGAGAGGATCAGAAACCGCGGAGGGCTCTTCTGACTCCACACTGATCTTCAAGAACAGACGGAAGCAATTTCACGCAGCAG
This sequence comes from Perca fluviatilis, assembly GCF_010015445.1. Lineage (NCBI taxonomy): Eukaryota > Metazoa > Chordata > Actinopteri > Perciformes > Percidae > Perca > Perca fluviatilis. The sequence continues at coordinate 18,868,947 of NC_053119.1, read as the reverse complement.
GGTAAGATCAAACTCTAATTTAAATTGAATTCAGAGTAATTTGATTTACCTGTAGTAAACTTCCAGAAACAAATACTGATGTTTGACACTGAAATAGGATAACCATCTTGGGGTTGTTTCTATACATTTTGGGTGGTCCTTTAAGTTTGAGTAATTACATAAATTGTGATCGAGATTAATCCACACGGGTGTGACTTGTTTTTTAAAGATTTTGGGAATAAATCTAATTAGATTTTGAAGTAAATCTAATAAACAATTTTTCAGAAACTTCGGGGGGGGTTTTTGCGTGGGTTTTCCCGAAATAAGATAGAAACCTGGCCTTACAGTGACGACTGTAAGTAAGATAAAGAAGTACTTCTACCGATAAGATGGGTAACGGATCAAGCAGATCTGAGTCACACACTCCCATGGGACCCGTGGTGGATGAGATGGTGTGAAAATACGGCCCACGATGTTTGGGTTGCCTGCAGTATTGGTCGAAAACCTGCGGTTTTCCAGAAAATTGGTCTTTTAGTACAGGCAAACTCAAAATGTTAAAACAGGAATTAGAGGAACAAGAGAAAAAACTAATGAAAAGAGACAAAATTAAGACGGAAGATTTAAAACAACTGGAGAAAAATAAGGATTTTTTAACATGTGGATGAAAGAAGCAGATAGCAGGGAAAGAAGACAAATGCAGAGACAGCTGACATTGTTAAATACAAATGACCCCGATGAAGTGCAGACAAAGAAGCCTCTTATTGACTTATCTCCTCCTCTCTATCCGAGTTTAAGGGATGCTGATCTTATCCTGGATGTACTGCCACCACCCCCATACCCCCAGCCACACAAAGAAACTGCAGCCCCACCAGCAGACGCTTCATCACGACCTACCAGTGGCGCAAAAAAGGTGCCCTTCCAGATCGTGACCAGAGCCATGCATCAGGCAGGCCACAGAGATGCTGAACAGCCATCTACGTCAGCCAACCCTTGTGACACAAGCCTCAGCCCCTCCACTACCAGAAAAGACGGAGGAAGAAAAAGAGGATCTCCTCTGTCCAATGCTTCAGGTCCCGACAGCAAGAGGAGGAGTGGGTCTCATATACCGACCTTGGACAGAGACTGACCTTAGGAATGCTATCAACCACCTGCCTCCATGCAAAGACTCTGGCAAAGGCTTTGGCGCATGCCTCTTTAGGTTTGTGGAGACTTCCCTGCCCACTATGAATGAAATAAGACGACTCATGCTCCAAAATATGGGCCCAATGGACTATGCTAAAATCAAACAGTATTTTCCTGCTGACTTGACCACTGACCCTGTCATCACGCACCCTGACGTTAACGACGTGGAAAATCAAACCTACAAGAATGCAGTGGTGGTGCTAACACTTGGCCTTGAAACCACTTTCCCAGACTGCACTGATATGGCTCGTATAAACAGCACCCGGCAGATGCAAGGTGAAGTAAGGTGGTGAAAAGGTGAATAAGTGAAGTTTTTCAGCGACACTTTGGAATCTCAGCACCGACTGAGCTGGGAGACACTATCGGGCTGTGGGAATCACATTTTAAGAATGCATTCGTAATGGGACTTCTGCCAAGCATCCAAATTGAAGTGATGAAATCCTGTGTTGGTTGGGAAGATGTAAGACAACATGCTGAGAAAATCCTGGCACTCACAGCTGACAAAGCTGAGGTACAAAGACGAGCAAAGAAACTTGAGGCACAGCTGACCCTCATCAAAACTGTATCAGACCTGGCAAGCAGAAAACAAAGAGGCCGTGGCAGAGGAAAGGGCAGAGGAAGAGGGTGTGGCAATGTTCCCGCTGGAGATCGAGAGACATATTTCAACTGTCCTAAACCCAGATGGGACGGCCAGAACAGACAACAGCAGAACCAGGGCAACAACGAGCAGTTCGCAGATTGACGTGATGCGGGGGAGGGGAGTGGTGGAGGTGCAGAAGGGATGAGATCCGCATCTACAGCGCTTGAGGGAGGTAATGCAGACACACACACATACACATGCTTGCAATGAAGAAACGCTTCCTCGCACGCCACGCTCACTTTCACCACACAACAGACAGGTTGTATTAGTACGTGGATGACTGTCTGGTGGGGAATCCTACGAAAGAACAGTGCGAACGCGACACTATTGCATTGCTAAAACATCTTGCAGCCTAAGGCCACAAAGCGAGCCTGTCAAAATTATTTGTGAAAGAAAAAGTAAATTTTTTGGGCTACGACATCTCCACGTCAGGGAAAACCTTGTCTCCATCTCGCATTGAGGCAATAGTTTCCCTTCCAAAACCCGTGACTAAGAAACAAATGATGTCATTTCTGGGCATGTGTTCTTATTGTCGTGTTTTCATCCCAAATTACGCGCAGCTAGTACAACCATTAGCCGAACTGATTCATGGTAAAAATCTGACTGCGCATGACGGCATGACATGGACTGTGGAGGCTGATCAGGCCTTTGTAAACCTCAAAATGGCCTTTCAGAGTCCTCCAACCTTAGGTTTGCCTAACCCTAACCTTCCTTTCACTCAGACAGTGGATGAGCATTTAAGATGCATGACGTCTGTCCTTCTGCAGCTGCATGGGGACAGACTCAGACCGGTAGCGTATTTCTCCGCAAAATTAGACCCTGTTGCAGCGGGCCTTCCGATTTGTCTCAGAGCTGGAGCAGCTGCGGAATAAAGCTTTGGCTGCCTCCAGGGACATTGTGGGCTACGCCCCTCTCACACTGCCAGTACCACATGCTGTCTCTCTGATCCTACTTGAGCAAAAATCTTCCCATTTGTCTGCAGCACATTATCTGAGATATCACACCTGTCTTCTCAACATGCCCAACGTAACTGTTAAGCGTTGTACTACTCTTAACCCTGCCTCTCTCATGCCTACACCAGGGGAAGGAGAGCCACATGATTGTTTGGCTGAATTGCAGCACACGTGCACTCCTCGACCTGACCTTTCTGATATTCCATTGCAGAACCCGGATGCTATTCTGTATGTGGACGGGTCAGCATCTTGCTGCCCTGAAACAGGTCAGGGACAGGTAGGCTTTGCTGTGGTTTCTGATACAGCCACTCTAATTGCTAAATCTCTCCCAAAACATCTCTCTGCACAGGCTGCTGAGCTCATTGCACTCACTGAAGCATGTAAATTGGCTGAAGGCTCATCCGTCACCATCTACACGGATTCCAGGTACGCTTTTGGGGTAGTGCATGATTTTGGTGCACTGTGGAAACACCGAAATTTCCTGAAATCTGATGGTAAGCCTATTTTGCATCGTCACTTGATCAATGACCTTTTGACTGCTATCCTACTTCCATCACAAGTAGCTATATGCAAATGTTCTGCACACACTGGAGCAGCAGACTCTGTCTCTAGGGGCAACGCTCGGGCTGATGCAGCAGCTAAAACAGCTGCACGCCTGCCCCTATCTCATGTTGATACTTTGGTCACAGATACACAAGACCTTGAACATTTTTCACTCCCAGAGTCTGTAGCTGCTATGCAAACACATGCTGCACCACAGGAAAGACAGCAGTGGAAGACTGCAGGGTGCACCTTTAACTGGGGTTGTATGATTCCTAGAGACCACACCAACTTAACCCATCGATGCAGAGAATCAATTTCTCCTTGCCTGCAATGTTATTGACACTAAGAAACGCCCAACCTACTGATCAAGGTTATTTTGTTGTGTGTGCGTGGATTAATGGGAAAGACCCCTGTGGTTCTTTCTACCTCGAGGTACTACCGCCTCCCACACCTGACGTTGCTAATCCACCACATCTAACTGAAACATTAGACGCAATGTCCAGCAAATGGATTTAATTCTCTAATGAAGATGAAGGTGCATTCTCCACTAACATTTGGCTAGGCACAATCAGAAAATGTACACATGATGCGGGTTACGAGTCTTGTTCTGTTTGTTCACTGTTTGCCCTATCCCAAAAACAGGCCACTCCAGCAGAGCTCTCAAGTTTTGAACAGAGTTCAGAGTGAGATTTTGGTGGCAGGGGTTTGGGTGGGGACGGAGTCTGATCTGATAAATGACACATAAATTCGTACAAATAAAGAAATGTTTATTTAATTCAGTATTTCTTTGTGTGTGTGTGTGTGTGTGTGTGTGTGTGTGTGTGTGTGTGTGTGTGTGTGTGTGCAATAATTAATACTATGCATTGTCTGGATAAAATATAATGAAATAGCCTAGGCCAAAGGTTTTCACAATGGGGGCCAGGAGGTTGTGCAGTAAAAATAAAAGGAAAGAAAAAACAAAAAATATTCCAAAATATTATAGGTACTGTTATAAAAGTATTATGGGTAGGCCTATTATAAAATGGGTATCTTTATAAAAATATAAAACTGTCAGAGTAGCCCTGCAGCCGATTCAACATGTAGCTATTATAATAATAATAATAATAATAATAATAATAATAATAATAATAATAGGCGCAAAAGCTACCCAGTGTTTCCTCTATGTTGATTTCTGTCGCCACAGTATCAGAAATAGGGCAGACGTACAACAGGGTTTCCGCTATGTACATGTAGTATATAAAGTCATAATTACACGACTCTACAGAGCCGTGTGCTGGTCAGGGTACGTTTTGATAGTTTATTTTTTCTTTTGAACCACAAAACAAAATAACGAGAACTGTTTTTGGTTTGTCGTTTCAAACCAAAAACAAAGAAACGGTAAAAAGAAAGAACCGTTCTCCCGTTTTTGGTTTCTGAATCCAAAAACGAAAAACGACAAAACCAAATTCAAATAACGGTCCGATTTTGTTTTTTTGAAATTCCTTTTTTCATTTCTCCGTTTGAATATCTACATCAAAGAATTTCTAATAAGACAGGTTGGCCAAGTGACCCGGAAGTAATAGTAAATATGGCCTATAAAAATAAAAGCCAAGCTTTTAGAACGGTCATAATATGCAGCACTAACGTTATACCAGAGTAACGTTAGAAGAAAAAAAATCAATCAATAAATAAATAGGCTTATATAAACCTGGACCGAAAGAAATATGTTAGCAACAGTAGTTTATTACAGTGATTTAATATCGTGCCTATCCACGTACACATCACCAGTCACGTTTAATGAGCGCATTGTTTGGTTCAATACAGTTGGTAATAGTTAACCTAAGAACTTATTGTGTGTGCAGAGTTGTTACTGTTAGCACTATATTATTTAATGTGGTTTCCACCGTAATGGACCAAACTGTTCCCCCTTTCTACCAGCAGGTGGCAGTATTTAAATGACTGACTGTATTCAATTCAATTTTATTTATAGTATCAAATCATAACAAGAGTTATCTCGAGACACTTTACAGATAGAGTAGGTCTAGACCACACTCTATAAATTCCAAAATCCCAACAATTACAGTAATTCCCTCAAGAGCAAGCATTAGCAGTGGCTATTGCGACAGTGGTAAGGAAAAACTCCCTTTTAGGAAGAAACCTCGGCAGACCCAGACTCTTGGTAGGCGGTGTCTGACCGGGCGGTTGGGGGTGTGATGGTAACTGTTTTAAATCAAGATTACTGATACAGATGTATTTATTGTTGTTCCTTTCATTTGGTTTTTGATTTTGATTTTATTTGCAACCTAGTTATCATCATCATCATTCACCCCCAGCCCAGAGTTAAACCTGCACGCCCTTCTGTTTTAACCTGATTCTAACACTGCTATCAGCTTCTTAGCAGCTCAGACAACAAACACATCAGAAATGTCCTAATGTAAGCCATCTGAATGATTTACCAGTGTGCTATATACTGTGTGAATCTTTCTTCTCTATACACATTCCAGTGTGTATAACCTACAACACTCCCATTGTGTCATGCAAGTGAAGAGAATCTATACAAGTCTTAAACATTTATTCAACATATGTAGCACATACATGCTTTCAAAGGCATTGCATGTACAATCTATGGCTGCAGAACATTTACTGTGAAGTCCTAAGGTAAGAACATTTTACAAGGTCCTCAAAAGAAAGTCCAAAAACATAATTACATTACTAAAAAAAGGCTGTCAACGCTGAGTACATCAGCAATAACTGCAACAAAATGTTTCCAGTAACTTTTGAACAGTCCTGCTTATTGACTTGGACAAATCTTTGCCCATTCCTCTGTACAGAACAGCTTCAACTCTTGGATGTTGGTGGATTTCCTCACATGAGCGGCTTGCTTCCACAACATTTCAGTCATTTTAAGGTCAGAACCTTTCACTTGGCCTTTCCAAAACATTCATTGTATTCTTCTTTAAGGTAGGTGGGTAGATTTATTTTGTCACAATATAACAGGTTATATAGTATAAAGTATAAATTGAGTGTGTAACTCCCTGCTGCTACAGACAATATACATTAATATATAAGCAATTATAAACATGGTAAACAGAAATAAACTATAATCAGTGGAGCAGTGCCGAGGATGAACTAGAGTTTAAGAGTCTGATAGCTTGGGGGAAAAAGCTGCTCTGCAGTCTGGTGGTGCGGCAGCAGAAACTTCTATATCTCTTCCCAGAAGGCAGCAGGGTGAATAGGCTGTGTCCTTTAGTATCCTTTGGGCTCTGCGTAGGCACCTCACCTCACCGACATCACTGATGCTCGGCAGATGTGTACCAATGATCTTCTGAGCAGTTTTAATCTCCCGCTGCAGAGACCTCCGGTCCTGGGCCGTGCACATCCCATTCCAGTTTGTGATGTTTCCAGTCAGGTGATCACCACATCATCAACACATTTGCTGATGTAAGATGTCACACTGATGATGTATAATCCTCAAGGCTCTCCTGGGTGGTGACCTCATCTGTCCACACTTTGACTGTCCTTACTTATGATCAGACTTGCAGCACTTTATATTTCAATGAAAGCTTAAATGTTAACATAAAAATGTTTTAGAATAGCATAAAATTAAGAAATCAAAATGTGTCTGTACACCTAGCCTATGTGTCTTAAGCAGCATAAGCAATCAACATTTGTTTGCTTTCACTCCCTCTGACTGCAGCTCAATATATCATTTGGACTGTGCAATGACAGATATCGTAGCAATAGATGATGGAGAAGTGAACTGTGCATCACTACGCTGCATGAACTTTGAAAACATCTGAAAAATGTGTGTATGTAAAAGTAAAAATACAATTCCATAAATATTTTATTTTATTATCAAAACTTTAGGAGGTGTTCTCTGTAGTGTGGTCCTGTAGCAATACATAATGATGGCAGTTGTTAAGTAGGCTATTCTGCTTAATATTACCAATATGCCTAGTAATTGCTGACAACAACTAGCCTTTATAATCAATCTGGAATGTAAACAAAACATTTTCAAATTACACATTTCAAAGAAGACTACTTGAATGAATATGAGGTGCTAGAAAAACTCTGGGCTGGTGGTGAATGATGATGATGATAACTAGGTTGCAAATAAAATCAAAAACCAAATGAAATGAACAACAATAAATACATCTGTATCAGTAATCTTGATTTAAAACAGTTACCAAAGACACAATACAGTCAGTCATTTAAATACTGCCACCTGCTGCTAGAAATGGGGAACAGTTTGTTTGGTCCATTACAGTGGAAACCACATTAAATATTAATTTAATTATATAATATTAGTGCTAACAGTAACAACTCTGCACACACAATAAGTTCTTAGGTTAATTATTACCAGCTGTTTTGAACCAAACAATACGCTCATTAAACGTGACTGGTGATGTGTACGTGGATAGGAACGATATTAAATCACTGTAATAAACTATCACTGTTAAATATTTCCCTGTTAAATAACAGGAAATTACTGGCAGCAGGGTTACCATTATTTTCCTGTTATTTTAACAGTTTATTCCTGTTAATGTTTTTACACTGCACTCCCGTAATGTTTTTTTAACAGGAAATTGATGTTAAATCACCATTTATTTTGTTTCCATTAAATATTGCTTTTTAAATGTATCGTTAATTATTTTATGTGTACCACTGATTGTAATAGACATATTCTAGCTTGAGTTAACACTGTGGGCCCCATTTTAAGGATCTAAGTGCACGGCGTGAAGCGCCTGGCGCAGGTGCGTTAAGAGCGTGTCCAAATCTACTTTTGCTAGGTCGACGGGCGCATGGTTCTAAAGGGTTGTACTTAGTGTCTTCATTAATCATAGGTTTGTTTTGGGCGTAACATGCAATAAACCAATCAGAGATCATCTCCCATTCCCTTTAGCCAGGCGCGTTTGGACCTTGGAGCATTGCTATTATGATGGAGGATTGGCACCGTAATATTTTTATTTGTAATCTTCTGCGTGTGTGTGTGCGTCCCTGTGTGTGTAACAAGCATAGTGTGCGCGCGCTGTGCACGAGCCTAGGCGCGTTTTACTAATACGCTGTTAAAATAACAATGAAATGCTGTGTTATTGACTTTAGACCAGGTTTTTGTTGGTCAATGGTGTGATCACTTCTCGCTGCCTCAAGATAGCAATACTCCCAGAATGCACCTGAACACACCTCCCTGTAAGACCAGCACACCCAGAATGCACCTGAAAACACCTCCCTGTAAGACCAGCACACCCATGGGCCACAGATGGGTGCAGGTGCATTTACTGTTTAAACGACGCTGGCACAGGACGGGAAACTGACAACTGTGTCGGTCTTGAACTAGCAAAGAAACTTGCATCGGGCATTGCGTTGTGCTGCACCGGGTGCAAGATAGGATCCTAAACCTCAACATTTAATGTTCCCTGAACTGCTAAAATTCAGCAAAAAAAGACTCAAACTCCTGGTCACTCAAAAATGTTACACATAGTCTCAGATTAATCACAAACAAATCTCATGTTCATGGCTTAAAAATAGTTGTAGCAAATACATTTTTAAACCCAAATCCATTGTTCAATATAACAAAATACTGAACCTCAACACTTAATGTTACCCAAACCACTGAAATTCAACATGTATGAATACATTCAAGCCAAGACTTTACTTAAATTCATGGAACTCCTGGTCAATACTGTAAAGAGCAATAAACAATAAAAACACTGTCACTGCTTAGACCACTAACCATTTTGTAAAACAAAGCACACCAAAATTAAATCACATGGCTTGACCAAAAGCTAATTTCAGGAACAGAGCACAAAGCAGACAGAATAACATAAAATAATAGAAAGTATGATGAGTAAAAGTCATTGAAAGAACAAAAAAAAGAATGACAAAAGAGCATGGAAGAGGAGTTCAGCATTCTAACTTTGAAGGGGAGTTGAGAATGAATTTCCCCACCTTCCTGAGTCATTGCTGTTTGAACATATGTGTAATGTATACATCTAACTCACCATTTTCAAATAAAATCCCACTGAAAGTCCATGAGTCTGCGCAAGAGGCTGGCAACGTGTGAATTGACCGTTCTTCGTTTTTTCCCCTTTGCAACATATGTCCTTTTTTTCTGGGTCAACCCACAAATCATCTGAAAAAATTATACACTAGTTGAAAATCTAGTAATTCACACAGACTAACACAACAAAGTCAACAAATTTACATGAACTATACTCAACATGCACGATCTTCTTGCCTCTATGAATATTGTAAGTTGCACTCAAACTTTCTAAAGCAAAGTTAATTGCTAAATCCCATCACCAGACCTGTTGGAACCATGCTTGAGCCACAGCTAGGCCAGAACAAATGCAGGTGTTAACAGACAATATCTTACCTCTGGATGAATTCAAGCGTGCAGGCTGCCTCCTCTTGGTACTGTAGGTTAAAGATGTAAAAACAGGAAGGAAAAAAAGACGCCAGTCCTGTCACAAAGGTGGACTGGATCCCTTCGCAAACAATTTGGCCCTCAATGCTGAGCATCCAGCGCTGGAAGCGGCTTCCCGTTTCTCCTGTAACAGAAATGTTTTAACTGTCAAATTTCTGTTTTAATTTTCATTTTGAATACAGAGTTTAGTTTGATACCATTGAATTCACTACATACAAGAGATGGGAGATCATCTTGATCAGCAGTGTGATCAGGGATGGTACCCTGCATCTGCATCTGTAATTTAAAACAAAAACAAATGTACACATTTATCTGAATGAATTGTATGGGCTGAAATATGTGCCACCAGAAACTGAATTTGAATAATTTATATTTGAATTGCTAAAATTGAATAATTGCATTGAAAAACTGAAATTAAATCACATAATTTGAAATTGTATTGTTTAATTTGAATAATTGCATTGAAAAATTGAATCTGAATAGTATAATTTGAAATTGAATGTATTTGTTTGTAACTGAAGTCCAATAAAATTTGATCTTCACTGAAAATTGAACTCTCTATATATTCTCACATTCAGTTCTCACTACTCAGATTCAGATCAGCAAATTCAATTTCAAGTTACTGAGACAGACATCCGGGTACTTGGAGGATGAAGGAAGAGCAATCGAGCGCAGATCGATAGGTAGTTCAGTGGCGCAGGAATAGCACTAAAGATACCAAACGGTTTTTGGATGTTGGAACGAAAGAAATGACAAAAACCAAACAGCAAGGGATAACAGTTCACAGGTGACAATGTGTTTTATGATATATATGCCGCCTTGGACCTGCAATCTGAGCTCCGGCGGCAGCGGGAGGTGGAGAGTTCCATGGCCGGCGGCAGCGTCTCTTTCCCCGGGCAGGAACACCGCTTCGTCTCGCTGCTGCGCCGGTCCCCGCTGATCCAGATCGGACCGGCCAAAGACAGAGTGGTGATCGGCAGGATCTTCCACGTAGTCCAGGACGAACTGTATGTAGATTTCGGCTGGAAGTTCCACTGCGTTTGCCGGCGGACGGAGAGAAGCTAAAACGGGGCAGCAGAGTCCGTTTGCGGCTGCAGGATCTGGAGCTCACTGCCCGGTTCCTGGAAGCCAAAACCGACACCACGCTGCTGGAGGCCCGGGCCGTACTGCTGGGACGGCTGGAGGGAAGGGAACCCCGGGAGAACTAGAACCAGGACTCAGCGGAGCGGACTGTCACAGCCTGCTGAAGTTTAAATCAGAGGTTTCCTAAAGGGAGTATGGCGGGACTCGGACTGTGGACGACGAAACATGATTTTAAGTCTCGTTAAATAAATAACTACATGCAGAAATAAATGAAATGAATAGTGGAGGAGTGAGCCTGGACATTTCAGTCTGTTTAAACTTCACTTTGAAGCAGAACCTCTGAAGGGTGAATTTTCTGTTTGGACTCAGATCTGTGAACTGATTATAATAAATTTTCTTTTTATAAACACATGAATTAGTCTCTTTGTTTTGTTTGTTACTGCACATGATGATAAAGCTACACTTTTAAATCACAAACAAAACTAACTGTAATATGTATATAAACGCTCTAAGGAAGGAGACAAACGATCAGATATTAGAGTTGATTAAAAATACTCAAATAATAATTTACTATTTTGCGTTTTAATGTGGAAACATCTTGTATAAACTCAGGGGACTGGCTCTTACATCACATTGTATTGCAGGCTTGCTGATGTACAAAGTAAACCAATGCAATTCAAATGTTTAAATTAATTAACATGTATTTTCAAATATGGATAGTCACAATATTTTGCATGCAGTAGGCTAGGCTAAGGTAAGTAGCAATAGTTCATTTTAAGTTTAATTAAGTGGAAGAATGTGACTAATAAACCTAGGCCTACTTACACCAGGCATTACATTGTGAACAGGTAGATTATAATAGGCTCGTTCAAGATGAAGTGCGCCTCGCCTGTAAAGTAGACGAGAGCAGGCGGCAGCAGCGGGGGCGGTGACAAAAGTCCGCTCTCAAGTCGGACAGTTTTCCAGCTGACTCCAGCAGCCTTCAGGCTGAACAGGAAGTGACAGAAACACGGTGGTCCGATTCCGATTTAATAAAATGTTATCAGACCCCTATATCAGCTCCTACACAGTCTCCAGTTGTTTTTATTATGACAAAGTAGCTGTCAAAATTCTCTACATGTGATCTGTTGCTGATTTTAATAAACAACAGACTGTAGATGATCCGTAATCTGAACAGATTTAGTCTCTCTGACTTTTAAACACAACTATCAGCCACACAACATGTGTTCTGTACAGAATAAGCTTTTAAATCAGACAAATCACAGTTAAAATCCCTCCGATTGAAAATCAATAAAAAGTTTATATAAAACGTCATCATGTTGAGTTGATTCTGAACCAATCAGCTGTTTGATCAGCTGAGAGGCCGGCGTTTCCCAGCATGCCCTGGGTCCACCTGCGTCCGCCTGGCTCTTGCAGTTGGTGAAAAGCAACTGCGCTACCTGCGTCTCAGAACTGCGGCCGCCTTGGTCTCGTGAGATTATCGTTGCCCACGTGTGCATGACGTCAGAGCAAGTCGGGATCAAGTCGGACACAAATCTAACCGGCATGCATTGGGCGCCGATCGCCGGTGATCGATTCTGCGCAGATCTGCGCAGATCTGGCTCATCTTGAACGAGCCTATTATCTATGAGTCTCTGGGTCAAGGCGAGGCTGTGTTCCAAAACTTAGGTGCTGATTGGCCAAGTGGAGTCCTGTGTATCTGAACTCTACCTATCGCTCTGCGCTCGATTGCTCTTCCTTCATCCTCCAAGTACCCGGATGTCTGTCTCAGTAACTTGAAATTGAATTTGGTAATCTGAATTGTGAGAACTGAATGTGAGGATATATAGAGAGTTGAATTTTCAGTGAAGATCAAATTGTATTGGACTTCAGTTACAAACAAATAAATTCAATTTCAAATTATACTATTCAGATTCAATTTTTCAATGCAATGATTCAAATTAAACAATACAATTTCAAATTATGTGATTCAAATTCAGTTTTTCAATGCAATTATTCAAGTTTAGCAATTCAAATTCAAATATAAATGATTCAAATTCAGTTTCTGGTGGCACATATTTCAGCCCATAGAATTGCTTCCTGAGTCATTGCTGTTTGAACATATGTGCAGAAAACCTCTGGAAATAGAATCTAGAGCAACACAATACAAGGATATATCTTTGAATGAACTCGATCAAAAACATGCAACTCAACAAATGGACTGGTCTGTCATAACAAAGACCAAATACCTCCTATTAGTTATGACTATGAAATACGAGTGAAATGTTGCTGTAACATAGCTCAACCAACTCAGAAACGACAGAAACATCTACCACAATAACAGTCACAGAACCTACCACAACAGTCACAGAAGAACATACCACAACAACCCCTGTTGTAGTAACAAATGGAGTGGTTACAACATCACCACTGGGCTGGGCTGGGCTGGGCTGGGCTGGGCTGGGCTGGACTGGACTGGACTGGACTGGCCATCTGGCATACCGGGCGTTTTCCCGGTGGGCCGACGCACTTTTGGGCCGAATCGCCGATAAATAGGCCTTTTTTTTGGGCCGCGCCGGCCCACAAAGTACTCACAGCGGCCCATTGGTTAATTTTCTTTATTGACACTGGCCTGACCCAATCAAATGCAGGAACCCCCGTCCACACTCCGTGCCGCAAATTTACGAATCCCACTATGGCCACGCCTCCCGGCCCAGAGAAACGAGCTGTAAAAGTTTAGCATTTACGTTAAAATGGACAAACGGCCACCAAACCGCAAGGGAGGTGCAGAGAAATAACAGGAGAAAAAGATTAAGAATCTACAGGCGGATTCCTCAAAATGTGCCAAAAATTTCGGACATGTTTGGGGCTGTAGTAGCTGCTTCAACATCAGCATTACCTGAAGCCGAGGAGGAGGGGAGGTGGCTGGCAGAGAAGCAGAAACAACAACATGACCAGAAACCGAGGAGGAGGCGAGTGACCATGACAGGGCCATGGGAGCGACTGAGGAAAAGATGGAAGAGAGAGTAGAGGATGATGTGGTAAGGAGTAGACAAATCAACAGGGACTCCCAGGAAGGGAGGGAGGCTGTGTGTGTGTGTGTGTGTGTGTGTGTGTGTGTGTGTGTGTGTGTGTGTGTGTGTGTGTGTGTGTGTGTGTGTGTGTGTGTGTGTGTGTGTGTGTGTGTGTGTGTGTGTGTGTGAGTGAGTGTGAGTGTGTGTGTGTGTGTTATGTGTGCCTCACGTCATAACGACAACAAGCAGTTTGGCTGTAACATTAAAGTTAGTGGCTGTCAGGTAACCTAACTGCTTAAAGCGCCCATATTATGCTCATTTTCAGGTTCATAACTGTATTTTAAGGTTGTACCAGAATAGGTTTACATGGTTTAATTTTCAAAAAAATAAAAAAAATTTGTTGTACTGCACAGCTCTCTCTCACTGCTGCAGATCCTCTTTTCACCTGGTTTCTGTTTTAGCTACAGAGTGAGACCTCTTTTCTTCGATTGCACTCGCACATGCGCAGTAGCTCCGATGTAGATCATGTCAGCTAGCTAATGGTGCGTTCTTTTTGTCCACCGAAGTCGTTTTACGAGTTGTTTTCTGGAGTTACGACCCGGAAGTTGCAAAAAGAACGCCCCCGAGGTCGTAATTATGACTCGTCAAGTTGTCTGAACTCAGAGGACCCCGAGCTCACTTTCAAAGATGGCTACGTCGTGCATCACACGTAGTAAACATTGTGGTTATCTACAATTTTAAGCACTTTTGTCTTTGTTGTAACCAAATGAAGAAGTCGTACACATAGCGCTGTATACTGCTACCTATAGCCATAGGCATGTCGCTACAGTCTTATTAGGAGTTAAATACCGCCTAATTAGTTATTTTGTAGCTTGTGCAGCTGAAATTGGCTAGAGACGCTCGGTTGCTATGACAACAATGGCTTTAAGCCGAGTCTTGAGCAGAAAGCAGAGCAGTAGCCTAACGTTAACGTTAATCAAAACGTAATTTTCATGTATCAAACTGTGAAATATATTTGTGTAATATGTCAATAACTGGGTGAATAGAATCCTAAATGTTACTAAAAATGTTACAAAAATCCATCTTTTCTCCAACTCGTAGTATTGTGTGACAAAAAGAATGCAACAACCCGCGGTTATTCGTTTTTCAACACGGATGTGACGTCACACTCGAGCTACTAGTCGCGATTACAAGACAAAAAGAACGCACCATAACTTCAAGGGGGTAAGCGAGCGTCTGGAATGCGTAGCTCCTATGGCGTCATTTTGATGCTAATAAGAGATCACCCGTCGTTAGCATCCCATTGACTGCCATTCATTTTGACATCACTTTGACAGCGAATAACTTTACATCTGAAGCGTTTAAAGACTCTATTTGTCCATTGTTCATTTCTAAAGAAACACGACAATGTATAAAAGGCCCAATTACCTTGTACCTCACGTTATGGCTCCGAAGCAGACGTTTTTGTAAAAATAGGCTAACGATTGTGTCATGAACAAGCGACTTACTGTCGCATAGTAGAGGAATTACCGTATAGTACAGGAGAAGCTTGCAGGCAGTTTCGACTTACATTAGCTGTTTAGGTTTAATTACTAATGTTAACTAGCATTTTAGTTAGCAATAATTAGCCTGTGTCTATGTTATCTCCTTACATATACCTACGCTGTCCGTCTCTGTAAGATTGGGAATTATTGAGATTTCTCTTGGCACAGCTACCAGAAGACTTACAACTTTCAGACACGTTGCTCGCTAGGGATGGGCATCGTTTGGATTTTAACGATTCTGATTCCAATTCCAATTCCAATTCTTCCTTTCGATTCCGGTTCTTATCGATTCTCGATTCCAATTCTTTGAGTGGTGGAGTTGAAACGGGTTAGATGCTTATTTCACAAATAAGAGGAAAGTTTTATTTTGATTCATAGGTGGGTTGCAGTTTTACAGCTTTTACAATGCAAAATCAAGCCACACTAGAGCTCTGCTTACTGTGCTGCACTGCTGCAACACAACAAGCGCCTGGCTGCTACGGAAACCAAAACTTGCGCATATTAAATTTGGAACCTATGATCAGATTTGAAACCAAATCCTCCAAACGATTCCAATAAAGAAATGATTCCAATGGAATCGTAATTTTTGAAACGATTCCGATTAGGAATCGGTTCTCGATGCCCAACCCTATTGCTCACGTCACATTTACGTCGTCTCTCTCAGTTGGAGGCTGCGCAGTAAAGCAAGAGATCACCGGAAAAGTGCTTCTAATAGCCTTCAGCTGTCTCCGTCCAGAGCAACGGGGTCTGTTGGTCCATTGTATAATGTCTATGGCTAACTCTCGCTCAAAACAGCATGGATGGATTTTTTTCAAAGTTTGTATGTGTGTGAAAGCACCAGAGACACAAAATAACACCCCAAATCCCAGAAAAAGTGTTTTATTTCATAATATGGGCACTTTAAGCTTACATTGAAAATGCTAGCGGTTAGCCTGTTGGGTAGCTGAAAAGTCTGTGTGATCTATAAAATCAGTGGTGATACAAGCATCAGTGTTCCTTGAATTGCTTAATTAGCTCTTTTCCAGGGCATATACTCTCAGCTTTATTGTAGCTTTTGGGAAGGGTTATGGTTATTGTATTTAGCTGACACTTTTGTCCAGCAAAATAGTAATAAAAACAATAATGACAATACAATATAAAATATCAATAATAAAAAATAACAAAAATACCATAAATATACAAATCATAACTCTAAGAATTAATTCATTATTTAAGTGTAAGATCAACAGATAAGTCTTGAGACCCCTCTTGAAGAATCCAAAACGATCACATGAACGCTGAACACTAGGAAACTCATATCATAGAATGCACGCATATTTTAAGAGGACTGTCTGCAGGGAATGTGTCTGACCAATCGCAGTGGGTGTGGGCCGCCTGGGCCAAAAATGCCAGGGCCAATTTTTTGTCCTGCAACAACGTCCACTGAAAAAACGACAGTGAGAGAAAAACCCAACACTGCTGCTGCCACAACCCCAGAAAATCCGACATTGACGGAAAAACATACCACAGAAAAACCCACGATAACCACTGAAACTCCAGCTGTAACACCTTCAACTCTTCAGTCTTCAACACCAGGCAGAAAAACTTTATGTTTCTGCAAGTACATGGGTCAACTTTTTTCTCCTGGTAAGCATTCAGCTATTGCCATTATTTGTTGTTCATATTATCATTATAAACATTTTCGTCATGGTTACACCTTTCCTTACAATGTAACCTGGCACATCTGATCACAATAGGCAGCCTACACTATAAGCTGTTTGGGCTTTGAGGTCAAACCTGTCTATTATCATAATCCACATTCTGGTTTGGCCTGCATTCCTTTAAATCATGGACAAAACTCAAACCAAGATGTGGTCAAATTTATGTCCATATGTTCCAACAAAACATTTGGCTTCATTCTGTTCAGGAAAGACCTTTTTCATCTTTGTCCATGCAGTAGTGTTCACCTGGTCAGTCATGGTGCCTGCACAATGAAATAATAGGTGACCACAACTAGAACGTTTGCTAATGACCACGTTCCTACTTTCATCTATCGCCAAAATGTAGCATTTAGAACCACTTTTATTCAAAAACCTTTTATGATCATAGATCTTCACATCTGATCATAGATCCTCATATAGACTTTACATTTAAGTGTCCATTAAGCTTAGACTTGTATTCACAAAAGTTGCATTATAAAGACAACTGTAACCATGGCACTGTCACTTGTGTTTCTCACATGATTAGTCATTTTTCACGTAACTGCCTTTTTTGTTTTTCTCATATAGGTAGATTCATGTACAATAAGACTGATGGAGAAGGCTGGTGTTTCACTGCATATAGCAATTTGACATGCAATGTGGAGAAGCTTGCAAGACCATGTCACTCTACTACTCCACCAACTCCTCAAACCACCACCACAACAAGCACTACAAAAAAAAGATATGAACCCTGTTCATATCTTAATCCACCTAGAAAGGTAGTTAAATTTAGTTATAGAAACAAGACACAGATCATTGTAGAATAAAAAAGTCTGTTATTACGAACTAACCCCAAAATTAAGTAGGTCTTTAACTTAACTTTCTTCGTTTTCCAAGGTCTCTATTCTGAGAAAGCCTGAAACAAGATCTTTTATTCCCCGATAAAAGGAAGGAACATTTAATTCCTAGTCTGTTTACTCTCATTGTTCTTTTGAGTTGTCAATGAAAATATCAACAGATAAGTGCAACAACAGTTACTATCGATTAATTCGACATGCAATTGCTGATTCGTTTAAAGTACCTCTATATTATAATAGATGCTTGTTGGTTTTCACAGCTTAGTTCTTCCCTGGAAAAGTTCTACAGTAGAGTCAAAGTCTCTTATATCCTAAGATTTCTTCTCCCAGTAGTTGGAGAATATTGTAACAAAGGTCAATGGTTGTTTAATTTAATTTATTAGGGTAGAGCTAAGGGGGTTAGCTTGATCAAAACCAAGGCTATTCTTTGTGGGATCTAATAACACACTACAGTAACAGACAACATAAAAACATGTTCACACCATAAGACCAACTCACAATATTAAAAACCAGACAAACTAACAGAACAAGATATTCTAAATAAAAAAATAGCTGGGGTGCCTTGATAGCTTACCTGTTTAAGCATGCGCCCCATGTACTAAGGCTCAATCTCTACCACAGCAACCCAGGGTTCGAGTCCGACCCCCTGCCCTTTACTGCATGTTATTCCTCCTTTCCCATTCCTTCAGCTGTTCTTTCGGATAAAGACCAAAAATGGCCAAAAAATAATCTTTAAAAAAAAAGATCTAAAAGTAAAATAATTTACAGGTAAGTAATAGAGCATTGTGGCGTACCTGATATGTTACTAAAGGACATCCACAAATAATTCCAACATGACAATTATTAATGAAATTTAAAAAATTAGAGGGATTGATGTAAACAACTGTACATATTTTGTATTTCATTAGCATTGATAGATGTAAAATAATTTTCTTGTTTTCCTGGATAACATAAATTAGAGAGGCATATGTTGTGCATGTATGCACCTGGGGGGCTTAAACATAATATCTATTTCATGGTATTAGATTGCTAAAAGTACTACTTTGTCCTTTACAGCATGGTGAGTCATGGAGTTTAAATAACTGCACCAGAGATACATGCGACAATGGAAGGGTAATGACAGAACATGTGCTATGTAAACCAGTGACCGAGACTGTATGTGAAAATGGGCTCCAACCAGTCAGGGTTTATGATGAAGGAGGCTGCTGTTTCCACTATGAATGCACTTGTAAGTTCAAATGAAAGTCTTTTTTAAATGTCACATTCAAGCAATGTCCTAAAACTGCTACACTACAAAAAAAACTACAATATATACAGTTTTTCTGCGATGTGACAACTAATGTAGTCTTCATCTGATATTTGCAGGTGTTTGTTATGGCTGGGGAGATCCTCATTATGTGACATTTGATGGCCAGTATTACAGCATGCAGAAAAACTGCACATATTTCCTCGTGAAAGAGATCATTCCTCAATACAATTTTAAGATTCTTATCAACAAGGAAAACTGTGATGCCTCTGGAACTGTGACCTGTGCTAAATCCTTGATTGTGTATTACAAAAACAATTAACATATTCTTACACAGGACAGAATCCCAAAGACCTTGAACAAGGTAAATTATTTACAAACCTTCTCTTTACTTGAATTTATTTAAATTATATGCAGTGATAATGATGATTTGTTTCACCTATCCAATGTTGCAATCGTGTAGGTATATGTCAACTGCAAGCAGGTAGTCCCAAACTACCTTAATGATGACTTCATCATAACAAGTACAGCAATTGAGCTGCTCTTAAGAATCCGGGCAATTAATGAAGTTGTGATGTTTAAAGGGCTATTGTTCAGCGTTGACTTGCCGTTTGCCCTTTTATTTTTGCCACAACAACACAGAGGGACAGTGTTGTAAGATGATAATCAAATTTATGTTAGACTAAACATGTTGAACAGCCAATGAGGTTGCTTGTTATGTTCATAGATGAAAATATATAATCAGTGCTAGATTAAATATGAAAGTGCCAATGGATGTACCAAATGTGGTCCCACATGGATTGTAATATCGGTCATGTTAATATTTACTTTCACAAGGTACCTGTGACAATAACAGGAAAAATGACTGCAGATTACCAAATGGCCAGATTAATCCTACATGCTCAGAGATGGGAAATTGGTCTGTACCAGATAAGAACAAGCCATATTGTGATAAGCCTCCAAAACCAATCCCAACACCAAAACCTACACCAATACCATGCAAACCTGACATTTGTGAAATTCTGATCAGCAAGTAAGAAGTTACAGAATAAATATGAACACAATACGTCAATTAATTCTGGCGTATCACTATGATTAACAGCCTACTTTCTTTTTATTTGTACATTAAGGGTGTTTGAGCAATGCCACAAAGTACTCTCACCACTACCATTTTATGAGGCCTGTAAATTTGATGTTTGCCACGAGGACAAACCCAACTTCGGTTGTTTCAGTATGGAGGCGTACTCCAAGATGCGTGCTGAAGCATCTGTCTGCATACCCTGGAGGAATGCTACAAACGGACTGTGTGGTAGGAGGGTTTGTTTTACTAGAAAGCTAACGTTATTTTGACCTGTTTTTTTTTTATCATTTTGATATTTAAATCCCCTTTCTCTTGTTGTAGAATATACAACATATGTCCAAAAAACAAGATCTACAAGGCTTGTGGACCAGCTGTTGTACAAACATGCAATGCAAGGTAATTGCTCAATTCTATAATCAATATTATGAATCAAATAATGTCAGCAGCTAGTAATTTTTGGGGCATTTTAGTCCTTTGTTTGACAGGATAGCTTAAGACAGGAAAATGGAGAGAGAGGGGGAATGACGTGCAGCAAAGGGCCGCAGGTCAGAATCGAAGCTGTGGCTGTTGCAGTAATGACTGAGCCTCTGTACATGGGGCGCATGCTCAACCACGTGAGCTACCCAGGTGCCCCTGCAGCTTGTCATTTAACAAGACTGGAGTCTATAGCCAAGCTTGTTATTAGGCTGAACCAAATGTAAACACCAGCATACACACAATGACAATGCAATTTAGTCATAAACCAAAGTAGTACGCATTCAAATTTAAATTTTACGATGGCATTAGATGAAAAGTAAAGGGATTTCCAAGATCAATATAATTGATCCTAAGGGGGAATCAATGTCTGTACCAAATGGCACTGCAATCCACACAGTAGTTTTGAGACATTTCACTCAAAACCACAAATGGAAACAGCTCGGAGGCGCTAGAGGGAATGTCAGCGGTTCACCAAATTTATTAGGATTCATCCTGTGAGGACCATGAATGTCTTTTCAAACTTTGATGGCAATCAATCAAATAGCTATTAAAATACTCCAGTCTGAACCAAAGTTGTGGGCCAACACACCAACACTGCTATCTCTAGAGCCATACCGCTAGCCAATACTTAGTGTTTGCACTGCATTATACTGATCATTTATAATTTTAAAAATGAAATAATTATGTCTGTTTTTATATTTAGATACAATGAAGAGTATGCACGAAAATGCCAGGAAAAAATGGAAACCAGAACCAAGCTTGTACTGGCTTCATGGAGGGATGTTTCTGCCCAGAGGGGCTGACTCTGTTCAGTTTGAATTCTGACCTTTGTGTCTCCGTCTGTAAGAGCATTTTCTGTTTTGAAGAATTCAAAAATTCTAATTCTTTGTGAATGAATTAATGTAAACAGATTGTTTTTATTGTTTTAGGTTGCACTGGACCTGATGGCCAACCTAAACAGGTAAGTAGCTACAATACATGACTAATTATCATTATTCACACAGTGTTCATTGCTGTTACGACATTAACTCTTTTCCGTCTCTCAAACAGCTTGGTGAGACTTGGCAGAGTGGCTGTAAGCAGTGTGCTTGTGATAAGAACGCGCTGAGTGTTCGGTGTGAGCCTCTCATATGTCCCACTCAAGAACCAATAACCTGTACAGAGGAAGGAGAGGTGTTGGTGGCCCACACAGTGGACTGCTGTGAGAGACTGACCTGTGGCGAGTGATAAAGTACACACACTTACACATCTGCTCACATTATGTTTTATATTGGATCTTTAAATAAAGAAGATATACACTCCTGTGAACTCCACTGATTTTACACACAAATATCAGTTTTCTCTCCATAGAGAGTACTACTTAGCTTATGAAAAAGTTCTATGATCCTTTTCTATGTATTAGCTGTCTAAAACCAGAGAAAATACACCCAGTTGCCAGTTTATTAGGTTCCCTTTGCTAAAATTGATGCAGTCTAATACAGCAGTCCTGCAATAAATCCTGAATACATTCATTAGGCTAAATGTGTTCCGTTTTTGTTGCAACTGTTCTAGAGAGGTGTTGTTTCAACTTTATGATCATTTGGGAGGATGTAGTTTGTGGTGCTGTTGAACTGTATTGCATTATACTGACAGGTGTTTCTGTGTCTGCTGCTTTGAGTCAGTGAATCAATCGGTGGAAATTGTGTTCATTCAGTTAAGAGAGCCATTAATATTTTAAGCTGTAAGTAAGTGTATGTAACAAGTATTTGCCTATTTTACAGGAGTACCTGTAATAATTTAACTAACCCTGTAACTGACCATTTTTAGTCATCTTGGTTTCATTCTATGCTATACTCGCCAACCCTTGAAACGTCTTACCTTTCAACCAACAGAATGCAAAATGAGCCGCTGTTCATTGACGACACAGAAGTGCCAACTGGGATTTGAATTAAAAATCAACATGTCAAATGACACTTGCTGTCCATCTTACCGCTGTGGTAAGCTTTCCATATAGGTTTCAGTTCCATTTACACAGTGTTAGTGTGTGAAAGACTTTAAACTAAATTAAACTAAGCCTGTATTGTAATCATCTTTGTTAACATTTTTTTATCTAGTACCTAAAGGCGTCTGTGTCTTCAATAATACTGAGTACCAGGTAAGGAATAATATATTTTTTAAATGTGCTCTATTAAGAATATTTTTGTTTGTGTTTTACAATAACTCTATTCTATTCTATCTATTATCTAGTCATGCAAAGTTGGTTTTGGTTTTATTTGCTCAGGTTTGAGACATCCGTCTGTGAGATTTCTGCTGCTATCTGAATAAATTAAGGTGAAGATAATTTGTGTTTGTGGTGTTTCTACTCAAGAAATTGTTGACGGTCTATACTTTAGATAATCTAGATGTTGCTGTTGAATCTTTTCAACAAAAGATGTTAGTGTTCAGAGCACCACAAACTGGACTGCATTTAGATTTGAGTGGCAGCAGGAATTTCAGAGATGGATATCTTAAACCATTGCACATTTAAACAGCTAGATACCTCTTTGGGTAAGTACAAAAAAATTTCTCTTTTTGTAATTTGGATGAAACTATCCTCAGGGTGGGAAATATTCTGTAAATACTACTGAGGTTGATTTGTGATTTTTTTCAAATAGGGCTATGTGTATGAAAACACACCTGGACAATGTTGTGGATCATGTAAAAAAACAAGCTGTGTTATGGAGGTCCCAGGCTTCACTTCTCCGATAATTATTAAGGTAAGTAGAGTATAATGGAAACACCTTGAGAATCAGAGTCTGTAACTTAAAATTGTGGTATCAGTCAGAATTGTTTATGTTGACTAATTGACCTCTTCTACACCTCTGACAGCCTTCTGAGTCTTGGTCACCACCAAATGACAACTGTACCAAGTATGATTGCCAAAAGGTGAAGAATGAGTTCATAACCTCTAAAAAACAAACAACATGTCCTGCATTTGATCCAGAGAACTGCGTTCCTGTGAGTATAATCCAGTCCTGAAACGAGTATCATTTCTTATTTCGAGGAGCTGTAATCTTTGTTAATAACTCTGAACTGATGCTGCACTATTTTACAGTGTACTTTGCAACAAACTGTAGAAATGGGTTACGTTTTGCTATTTCTGCTAATGATATGTGTAAAATGCACAAAGAGCATTTACCTTTCTGATATTAGACTTTTAATACAGGCTAAATTATTCCAAAAGAACTTTTAGGTTTTAGATGTGCTGACATTTTATAAAAAGAAGATAAAAAGACACTGTAAGCCAAATATAAATAAATGTATCTGCAAATAGGCTGAAATGATAATTTCTATGAGGTAATGTATATGGTTAATATGAGAGAGGTAAATAAATACCCCAAATGTGCTGAAATACACAAATATATAGTGAAGAGGTTTTTGCTTCATATTGTCTTGTGCAAAAAACAGCAGTAATACTAATGACTTTTCATCTGTTGTCAATCTGCATATTTTATGATCCACATTGTCTGTATTACAGGGAACTGAACAAAGTGACATCAACGGTTGTTGCAAAACTTGTAAGTATGAGTTAGTAAAATCAATTCAAATTACCAAATTTTACTCCCATCCTCTGTTACTCGTACGTTGCGTCGACAGTGGTAAAAGAAAATTGTATTACTTATGAATATTTTCATTATTGATTATTATGTTGATATCTTCTGGATTCATTAATGGGCAAACATCTGTGGTCAATTAAAACCTTTAATGCTGTTTTTGCATAAAAACAGAGGCTAAAACTCCTCATATTAGATGCCTTATTTCATTGTGCCACTGAAATGGTAATGTGTGTTTTTGCAGCAAGATGAAAAAGATGTTTACGTGTCATTTACAGGTACTCCTCTTACAAACTGTCAAATGACCAGGAACACCACCTATCTGCAGACAAAGAACTGCAAGTCAGTTGTGTCAGTGGAAATCACAGCCTGTGCAGGATCCTGTGGCGCGTCCTCATCAATGTGAGATTCATAAAAAAGCACCTATACCTATACAGCAGGATATACAGTACAAACTACTTACTCAATCATGCCAAAACCACCTGTTTTCATGTGAAGTTTTAAGATAAATGTTTGTTTGCTGACACTGATCCTATTGGAAACTGTCTCTATTTACAGGTACTCTGCAGAAAACAACCGTTTGATGCATTCGTGCTCATGCTGTCAAGAAATGACCACCAGTAAGAAGAATGTGAAGATGACCTGCGCTGATGGCAGCACGATGCAGCACTCCTACATTTCAGTTGACAAGTGTGGTTGCCAAGTCGCTGAATGTAAAGACAACATTTAAAACTAAAGTTAATTAAAGGGAAATCTAATTAATATACTTTATTAAACTTAAACAACTCCTCTCCAAAAACTATTAGAGTCAAGACTCAATATGTGAAGACACACACACTCCTTAGGATTCAGCATTGCCAAATAAGGGTGAATAAGTTAAACCTTTTAAACAGCAGAGATGTGGTGTCCTGGTGTCTCTTTTAGCTTTTGAAGAGGTTGATCTTTTTGAAAACTAAACAATGTGGTGTTTTTAGTCTTAGAGGGTCTTTTTCTTACTTTTACTGTAAATGACTTGAGAGATAAAAGACACATGAATGGCTTTAGATATTACAGTACATTGTCATTGTCTTTTGGGGAATGGGATTATATTTGTGGTATCGTGTGAAAAATTTAAAACATGGATTGATTTTAAATGGGTTTTCATTATTTCTAACAGCACCATCAACATAAATGATCTTACAACCCATTGAATATACTATCATCTGATGTTTTAAATCTGAATGTCTTCAGTGTCATTAAAACTCTCATTCTTATTGAAGATCATGTGTTCTTGTTTTTTTTATTCCTTAGCTATTTTTTACGAGGATTTGTCTTGTGTTTGCATGATGCACTGTTGTTAGCAAGGAGAATCTCTTCATTTCAATTAAAAACATTTATTTTGCCTATGGCACCATAATTTATAAGTTTATATGTATACAACTTTTGATTATTTGATATGTAGACATATACAGTTGGTCACCTACAAACACATACAGTACATTGAGTTGTAGTCCACTTCCAATAATAGATCAACTAACTTGTTTAATTATTATTTTTATTTATTAAGTGATACTTCTAGGTATGACAAAAAGCCTACCTTTTACACAATAAGCAAACATTGTTTTTATGTAATGTGCACATTTCTCTAGTTTTATCCATAGGTGCACAATCAAAATTGCACATTATTTTTTCTTGGTTGAATTAACAAGCAGCTGAGTTACCTCTAAAGCAGTTGGCCTCATTCATTCGAATAAGCACACCAATATAAACTAAAATAACAATACAGTACAACTAGATTTCGACACCTCCAAAGGACTTTGCAGGATAAATTCAGTAAAAGTGGTTTACTTTTGATGTCTAATAAACGAAATAAATTAATTTGTGAACTGTCTCTGTAATATGATATGCATTCGAAATAAATAGAGGAGCCTGGAATCCGTTGCAAGTTTTTTTCATTTCTTCCCTCACCTACCCCGTCAGAGGCAAAATGAAAATAATGTAGTTAACAAATTAAGTCAATACATTGAATTCATATTCAATTTTAAATACAATAAAGATTAATATCTATGTTTAACCAAATTATATTGTACCAAATTTTATAAAATGTGCTATTTCAATTAGGTTTAATATCATCATTAATAACATTCACATTAGTGGTAATAGATTTTTTATGATTAAACCAGAGACGGTTTAGTTATAGAGAATCTTTGGTTAAACTGATATATTATTATTATTATTATTATTATTATTATTATTATTATAAAATATAATTATATTATCTGGATCTTGCTTGTAAAGAGCGCACTCCGGGCTCTAACTGGAACTGGTTCTTTATCGCGTTATCCAGTCGGAACGTTTTCAGTGTAGCACACCGCTACTGTCATGTCGGCGCTGAAGTCAGGACGCTCACTGTTTGAGTAGTCAAAATTCTGTTTAAAATAACTAATTCAGTTATTTTTATATTCAAGAATACATTGATTTGAGATTGTGTATTAAGAGAAACGCGGTAACCATCACAGTATCGATTTATGAGGTAACGTTAAAGTAAGTTTATTGACGACTTCTCCGTCAGCCTTTTTCTCTTCTCTTCGTTAGCTAACGTAAAACAGGTTAGCGAAGTTAATATAATAAAACCGTCAACACAACAGTTGCATGCTTGTGTTTAGTTCGCGTTACCTAGCAGAGGATAGCGCTATGTAGGAAGAATGGCATTTATTGAGGACGTTGTAGTGGAATCAACTGAACTAGTTCTTGCTTCCATATCAAATATACCAAAGGGCTTAATATCTTCTGGTAACGTTACTTGCTTTATTCTTGGTACCATTAATGTTCCTAATGTTAATTCTGTAACTTCAGGTCAACGTGTAATGAGTTAACACGGTTCTTTCTAATGCCCAGTTTATAATTTTATCCGTAAGATTAATCACACTGATTAGATCAATACTGCTGTGCAGGAAATGGTTATTAATGACAATCCATTTCTTTTTCAGTTTGAGCCATGTCATCACTATCAGAGGAGGTGCTGCTGGTGGTGAAAAAGGTTCGCCAGAGGAAGCAGGATGGCACACTTTATCTGATGGCTGAACGTATAGCCTGGGGTCCAGAGGGCAAAGACCGCTTCACAGTCAGCCACTTATATGCAGATATTCGCTGTGAGTACTCTATACCATCCAATTAGAAGTAGTGCTAAAATAAGTATGTGTTGGTGATGTAATCAAGCTGCACTTTATTTGTTCTCTATACAGGTCAGAAGATCAGCCCAGATGGTAAAGCCAAAATTCAGCTCCAGCTGGTGCTTCACACTGGCGAGAGTACCACATTCCACTTTTCCAATGAGAGCAGTGCACTCAAAGACAGAGATGCTGCCAAGGAGCTGCTGCAGCAGCTGCTGCCCAAGTTCAAGAAGAAAGCCAACAAGGAACTGGAGGAGAAAAACAGGTGAGACTCAGTTGTTTTAACAAGATTGTCCTTAAGGATACATCTGGTAATATTGTTAATATTGTTTTTCTTACTGTTATCAAATTGCATTAAAAGACCAAAACCAACAATGAATTTCCCCTTCTAACAAGTATTGTCTGTGTAACCAAAGAGCTACATTATGTAAAACAAACTATTACAAACACACCAATGAGCCACACATGTTCCTTCATTGTACTTTATTTTGAGTTAATCCCACATACACAGTTCTGTGTATGCATAACTCAATAGAGCGCCAAATCCATCCACAACAAAAACTCACTTTACTCCTTAATGTCTTCATCTCAAAATTACTTATGAGGAATTTGGGCAATCTATTCATTAATAATTTTTGTTTTAAAATATTGTTCTCATAATTTCTCTTTTAGGATGCTTCAAGAAGATCCAGTGCTTTTTCAGTTGTATAAGGATCTTGTGGTGAGCCAGGTGATCAGTGCAGATGAATTCTGGGCCAACCGGTTAGGAGACATAAACAACGCAGATCCCACTTTATCCAACAATAAACAGGAAGTTGGTATATCTGGAGCCTTTCTGGTGAGTACATCAAGTCTGGCATAATTAGACCTGACATTTTGAAAACAATCTTAAATTTCATAATTGATTCAAGCATGGGCAACTTCAGCATTAACAACATAGTTTTAAACATAATTTGTGTGCATTACAGGCAGACATTAGACCTCAGACAGATGGCTGCAATGGCTTGAGATATAATCTGACAGCTGACATTATTGAATCCATCTTCAGAACATACCCTGCAGGTAAATGATTAAATCTCATCTTGGGAGTTAGCTCATCAGTTGGAACAGTAATGATAGACCAGTAAAAGGCTGCTACAAGCTTAGATTTTCTTTTCAACTAACAACTACAACAATCACTGCCAGCCAGAGAGGGAGAATTGCTTTGTGAAATCAGCTGGTATATCTTTAGATAAATAGTTTAGTGCATTCCTGTTCACCTCAGTGACTGATATTAAATGTGCAGCAGTGTTCCTAGACACTGCAACTAGATTGTACTAAATATATTAATATCGACTTGCATTGTACTTGCAGTGAAGGAGAAGTATAGTGAAAATGTGCCTCATAACCTGACGGAGAAGGACTTCTGGACCCGCTTTTTCCAGTCCCATTATTTTCACAGAGACCGCATCAACACAGGAACACAGGATATCTTCTCAGAGTGTGCCAAGCAGGATGAAAAGGGTAGGACTTTAAAACCTTTTCAGGTCCAAATCTAACCTATAAATGCAAGGATTTTCCACAGATGTCAGTACATGTTTTATTTTAACATTTAATTAATTACTGCAAACAAAACCACTAAGCCACAAATCTGTTTTCATATGTTTTTTTAAACTGTCTAATGCAGGGTTAAAGTCTATGGTGGTTCAAGGAGTGAAGAATCCTTTAGTCGACCTCCTGTCGTTAGAGGATAAAACATTAGACGAGGTGAGATTTTTTTGATTAGCCAATCGCTGCCACGTCTTTCTACTAAAAAAGAAATGATTTTACCTGTATAGCTTTCTTTTTCCTCTTTCTCCTTCAACCTCAAGACTTGGTGTTTTCTGTGACACAGGGTTATGGATTTTGCAAAACATTTCCATCAACTTCCAATTCGAACAGGACAGTAAAAGAGAGCAGCAACTCTGCCATTATAAAGCGGTTCAACCATCACAGTGCCATGGTGCTGGCAGCAGGCTCACGCAAGGGGTAAAGAAATTACTTTTGAAAAAAAATCACTTGCTTAGTCTCTTCAATTTGTATCTAACTGTATCATATTTTCAAAGGGAAACACCAGCTGACCACGCTAGTGAGACGAGCAGTACAGATGGAAACTCAAGGGATTCTGACTTCTTCCAGCCTCCTGTAAAGAAGGTATGATGGCTCTGCAGCTTTAACAGAGTTTTTCCAAAATATGCTATATTACTCTAACACCTTTTCTGTTGGCAAACTTCCTTAGGTTAAATTACAAGAAGTCATAGAATATGAAGATCTGCAAAGGGAAAACAGACCAAAAACAATTGCATTAAACCTCAAGAAGTCTGACAGGTACATTGTCCACATTTTATTTTTGATTCTTTGTTCCGTACAGGGTAACTGTTAATTGTTAACTCCAAATGGTTGTGATTATTGCAAATATTTTTGTAGATTATGTTCATCCTAATATGTTCATGTAGCATATCAAAAATCATACATTAACAGTGGGTGATGATGTTGTTTGCCACATTGTCACAAAACTCAGTATTAAAGGGGTGATAGAATGATTATATAGGATATTTCACACTGTTCCTTAAAGGAACACGCCGACTTATTGGGACTTTAGCTTATTCACCATAACCCCCAGAGTTAGATAAGTCCATATATACCCTTCTCATCTCCGTGTGTGTTGTAACTCTGTCTGACGGCTCCACCGGTAGCAGCCCAGCACAGAGCCTGCAGGTAAATGGTTACAACAATGCTACTGCTCCAAATCAGTGACAAAATAACGCCAACATATTCCTATTTACATGTTGTGATTTGTAGAGTCACAGCGTGTACAAAAAACAACTTAACATGAGACACAGCCATCTTCTAACCCTAAACAAACCGGGAACTATATTCTCAGAAAGGCTTGCTGCAAAGCAAATCACTCCACCCAAGTAGCAGAAGTACCTGAGCTTCGCCTTCTGAGAGTATAGTTCCCAGTTTGTTTACAGTTAGAAGATGGCTGTGTGTCATGTTATGTTGTTCTTTGTACACGCTGTGACTCTACAAATCACAACATGTAAATAGGAGCATGTTGGTGTTATTTTGTCACTTATTCGGAGCAGTAGGCTAGTTGGAACCAGTTACCTGCAGGTTCTGTGCTAGGCTAAGCTACCGGTGGAACCGTCAGACAGGCGAGCCATAAACTCAACAACTAATGTTACTGTACAAAGCACTAGATACAGAGTTTCGTTAGTTTATTCATCCTCCAGTGTGGGTCATGCGCACATACACCTATGCTTTCGACACTGTGTTCCCCGAGGATCCATGTTGGAGAAAAAAAGTTTACGTACCGTGAACCGGCCGCTGGCAGACAGCTCCTGCGCACCACCCATTGGGTGTCCACTGCGCCGCTGCATTAAATCCACATGTCCCGCTCCATTGTCCGATGTCTACTCCTTCTGAACACTTTTTTTCTGGGCCAGTATTCCGTATCTCCTAGGAGAGCTCCAGCCAGCGCGCAGCGGGGTCTGAAGGTGTACAGTCCGGGAAGCAAGCCAGCGATCCGGGCAGGCACTGGCCTCTCCCACGTCATACTGTGGAGCTTCCGAAACAGTCATACTAAATTTGCAATTAGTCATAAATTTTTGGAAAACGGCCCATATTTGAGCTCTACATAGTTGATTTCTCGCATAAAAAAGTGAATTTAGTAATGAAATATCAGACGAACAATGTATAACATTTCTGAGATCTGCGCGATCTAGATTCACAAGACAAACTGATACCAGATCAGTGGGCTATGTAAATGTTGGGGCGTGACAAAGATAGAAGGTGGAGCCAAATAAGGAAGAGCCACCGAGTTGACGTCAACTCGGTGGTTCGTTGAGATTCGCCCGTTTTCAGAGGCGGTTCAAAATTGTGAGATTTGCAGAGGAAAGGGGTGTCAATGGGATTTTGAGGTTTTATGTATGTCCTATTTACCCACCAAACTGTCGTTAGTCAACTATGACAAGGTAAACTCGGTTTTGCGTTCTATCACCCCTTTAAGTATTCAGTGAATAATATATGAAACAGAAAAGTAAGAAGATTTTTCTGCATTTTAAAATCTGTAGTCTCGCTTTGCCAGACCCTCCTCCAAAGCCCGCTGGAGGAGAGTCTCCAGAGAGAGAGTACTCCACATAGCGTTCAGGGATGGGAGGAAAACGTGCTCTGGTTTATTGGCATTTCTTTAAACCAATCACAATCGTCTTGGGCGGTGCAGAAAAGCTGCGGTGCTGCTGCAAAATAGACTCGGAAGGAATTTGTTTTGGTGGAATATGTATATGTTTAAAAGAGTTGTTTAAGTCATGCAACAGAAAACTCAGATTGGACAGATGGTCTAGCTAGCTTTCTGGATTTACCTTGCAGAGATCTGAGAAAAGGTTAACCATATTCCTATAAATCGACTAGAGTTTAAAATGTCAACACAAAAGAAGCCCAAGGCAATGGCTATCCGGCCTAAATGAGCGAAATCCAGCGGATTTTCCGGCGGCAATGGAGCATTCCCAAAAGTTGAACGTCAAGGATATAGACTTTAAAATCTGTAACCACCAAATATTTTGTGTTTTTACTTATAATTGACTTTTGTTATCAATTGTCTTTCCATCAGCTGGACAGAGATGAAAAAATAAATGAATTGTGCTCTCAGGTCTAGCTAAGCCTCTATCACTTTAAGACATTTTCAGTTTCAGTAGCCAGAAATCAACTGTGCAGAATTTGGGAAGAGGCTCATCACTTCCTCTGGACACTGGACAGAGTCCTCACTTTAAACTGTTCCTAAATAGATTTGGTATTTCATTTTACAGGTCAGATGTATTGCTTTCATGTATGTATTGTATTTGCTGTGTTGAAGTTCCTGCCAGTGGCCATAACACCAAAATTTCACTTCAGCATATAAAGTGAATGTATGAAAATTGAGGTGGAGGGGATAGGGTGCTCTTCTATTTTGCAGACCCCACTTTATGCTTTCAAACAGGCATTGTATTCTCGGTTGAATTTATGGTGACTTGTTCTAAAGTATTTTCTTCTCACTCCCTCTTATAAGGTATGCTCATGGTCCTGTGCCACTTCAGTCCCAACACTATACGACAAGTCAGGATATCATCAACTCTGTCAACTACATCCGGCATGAGATGCTTAATTACAAACCCAACCTCACTCAGGTTAGATTCTACACACTGTGTTTTACATATTCACCAGATTGAAATTAGGCTGGCTGCACAGAACAAACTGTCTCTGTATTGGGAGTCAGCAATCATTGCACTTTGGACAAAGATTTATGATCATCTTTGTAGTTTGATCCATTCATACACCGCTCAGAAGTCCAATAACAACACATTCTCAGTTTTTTTTTTAATGTTTACACGTTTATTTCACACATCATCAACGTATCATTAAACACTATTTCATAAGGTACAATGATCATATATAAGTCACGTGAAATGGGGACCCCCAAAGCTACTAAAAGCTAAAAGGGGGGTAACTATAAACAACAACAGATAATATACAAACCAAAACTCAATTTACCATAGACACAAAATAGACAATACAAAATACAGATACTTAGACCAGACTTAGACATACTTAGACTAACATAGACAAATACTACAAACAGACAGACGGTCCCAACACAAACTATAGCATTTAAAGAATAATCAATAATATGTTATGAGCAATTTTTCCTTGAGACTTTTCTTGAAGATGGAGACAGAATACGACACTTTAAAGCGCCCATATTATGCTCATTTTCAGGTTCATAATTGTATTTTAAGGTTGTACCAGAATAGGTTTACATGGTTTAATTTTCAAAAAACACCATATTTTTGTTGTACTGCACAGCTCTCTCTCACTGCTGCAGATCCTCTTTTCACCTGGTCTCTGTTTTAGCTACAGAGTGAGACCTTTTTCCTCTTCTTCTGTACTATCTTTGATTGCACTCGCACATGCACAGTAGCTCAGATGTAGATCATGTCAGCTAGCTAGCTCCATAGACAGTAAAAGAGAGGCTGTTTCTCCGACTTCGGTCAGTTACAAGGCAGGATTAGCTGGGAGACTTCTTCTAAATGAGGGCGCACATGTAAGTAGTTCTTTTGTAGATTATGGTAAACTTGTGTGTGTTGTAGCAGTGCTTTGCTATTGAGAATGAGGTAGCATGCTAGCGTTAGCATAATGCTACAAGCTAACGGTTGCGGTTAGCCAGCAGGTGTGTGCAGGGGACAACTGATTGGAATAAGCTCACACAAACGGTAGTTTAACCTATGGATAACCTGGAATATCATGAATTCTGAAAGGCATTGTATTTGGTAAGCCTTAATAAACCCAGACAACAAAATGAGCAGGGGTATTGGACTCAGAACATGTTAATTCCCGTATGATTTTTTTTCTGTAAAATCTGTAGTTTTTTCAAGTGGCTGGGAAAAATGTTACACCATATGACATTACAATAGTTTAAATGGGGCTCAAACAAAGTTTTGTATAAGGTGAGAAGTGCTGAGTGTGGGAGAAAATGTCTTAAAAAATAGCCCAACATATTTATATTTTTTTTGTTAATGATCAATATGGCATTTGAAATTTAAACATTCATCAATATAGACTAATAATATTATAATATTAAGATCAGGAAGCCTGTTACTCCAGTCAAACACATCCAGGTTTCCCACTTCCTGGTACCTCCAGCAGCACTATTTGTTTGGCTATAGCAAACTATAATAAAAAGCTAAGAACATGATTTTAAGATCATGAACACCTGATTATGTTTGAATATTAATGTGTTTTAAGAAATGTAAATAGTTCAAACTATGAATGGTGCCTTCAAAGTGTTTAACACAGTAATAACTTTTTGCAGGTGTTGTCCAGCACAACAGCCAGTTCTGCCATTGCAGCACTTTCTCCAGGTGGCGTCCTCATGCAGGCAGCAACACAGCAAGCCATAAATCGTAAGTGTGTTGGACAATTGCTAAATAACATTATTATTACTTATTTTGAAAGTCGGTGATCACTGACCAGTGTGTCTGTAGCACATAAAGCGCATAATTTCCAACCAATCACATAGTTTGTCCTGCCCAGGTCTTTGGCGACCCTGGTCGTGTGCAATTCACAGCAAAGCTGAGTCGAATGACTAGGGTTAACCCATTCAAACACACAGTCGACCTTGGTATAACCCTGGTTGAGCCCTGGGTGTGAAAAGGGGTATTGGACTGCTGTCTATTTTGTCTATTCTTTTAATCTTTGTTTGTTGTTTTTTCAGAAATGGTACCTACTGAGGTTCAAGGAGAGTTGAAGCATCTTTATGTAGCTGCTGGAGAGTTGTTGAGACACTTCTGGTCCTGTTTTCCTGTAAACACGCCATTTTTAGAGGAGAAGGTGACTAATAATAACTTTATTGAAAGAGGTCAAATTATTATTGTAACAGTAAGTCATTACCATTTTCCATATATTGACACCCATGATTTTGAAGAAAAAAAAATCAACTGGCACTTCTAATACTCGTCTCATCAATTTTGATGCTAAAAAAAAAAAAAAATCTTCAGATTTGTTCTTATCATACTTTTTCATATAGGTGATGAAAATGAAGTCAAACCTCGAGAGATTTCAGATGACCAAGCTTTGTCCTTTTCAGGAGAAGATTCAGCGTCAGTACTTAAGTACAAACGTAAGTCTCTAAGCTATCAATGTTGACACAATGTCTTATAACAGGTGGCACTTGTATTAAATGTCATATCCCCACAGCTCACAGGGCATTTGGAGGAAATGTTGCAGACAGCCTATCGCAAGTTCCATGTCTGGCAAACCCGCCGCATGTTGAGGAAAACCTGAGGTCTGATGCTTTGTCAAAGAGAGGACAAGGAAGACATTACAGTATATGGACAAGTGACCTGAGAAGTTTTTCCAGACTGCTGTGTAGAGAACACAGATCACAGCCTGATGGGACAAGATTCACAGAGGCTTAATGAGGATATAGATGGACGCTGCTACATCCCCAACTGTTCAACCGAGACTAACTGAATCTCAGTCAGAAATAACTGTAATTTGTTTCTTTATCTTTTGTTTGTCTTTTCTCAATGGTTGAGAGATTGGTGCCGGTAATGGTTAAATGGGACTTTTTAAAATGGTGTAATATGACCAAATTTCAAATGGAAAATTAGAAAGGCACTCAGGAAAGGCTGATGTGTGAAATGCAAGCAGAGGACAGCCAACACGTGTTTCGTCAGTGCACAGAGCAGACAAATAGAGCTACAAGGAGCCCCTCTGAGCATTGTCAATTTGGGGAACAAAGTTCCAAAAAATCTGAAGCAAAAGGTGAAGTGAATATAGCAATACTGAAAAGACTGTGTGTGTGTGTGTGTGTGTGTGTGTGTGTGTGTGTGTGTGTGTGTGTGTGTGTGTGTGTGTGTGTGTGTGTGTGTGTGTGTGTGTGTGTGTGTGTGTGTGTGTGTGTGTGTGTGTGTGTGTGTGTGTGTGTGTGTGTGTGTGTGTGTGTGTGTCACACAGTCACTGGTCTGTAATGTCTGCACCTTCTGTCTGCACTGAAGACATTAATGTCACTGAATTAAAGTGAGCTTTTGTTCATACCTCTGTCTATTGAAAGTGCAGTATTTCATTAATTAATTTCATTGTAGTTTTTTTTTTTTTCTACTGAAGCACTTCATAAACTACAATAGATCTGTATATTTGTGTTGCCTGTCAAAATGCGTAGCATTAGCTCCTTTTGAGAATGTGGACATGGTTTCGTTGTGACAAACGAAACATTCAGCCAGGAAGTAGCTAAGTGTGAACATCAGCTGAGCGGAGCCGTGACAGGTCGGCTGGCTGCAGTCAGAGTGGCGTGAGGCTGACCGCTGACTTTCTAAAGTCAAATGAACAAAACCACGATGTAACACTGCGGTTTGGTGTGGATATGTAGGCAGTATCTGGAGTGTCACTCCGACCATTTGGTGAGTTTTTACTATAGACTAAGTGAATGGCAACATCACTGTCTTAGCTAACGTTAGCTAGCACGCTTGCTAACTTACTGCAAATATAGTGACACAAGGCGAGTCGGCGCACTGAACAGTCTTCAGATGTATCTTACTTTTAATAAACCGTCATATAGCTTTAGCATAGCCATACCGTGCTCGTGTAGCTATAGCTATTTATTTTAGACTTTTGGAACTCCATTGGTTTTAATAGAAACGTTGACATCAGTGTCAGCAGACGGGTCTCGTGATGCAGACTGCGAGAATCCGTCGAAAGAATCGCCCCTTTAACGTTAGTAGTTTGCAGCGCAGCAACGTTACTAATGCTACTGTGTTTTATCAACCAAAACTTTGACCGAAACGAGTCGTCCAATTATATAATTGACTGAGTTGCAGTGACTGACATAGCCTAAACGACAGGAAAGCTTGAAATTTAAGTTTGTTGAGGTCATTAACCCTTAACGGTTAATTAGAATGTCTGTGTTAAAATTACACCAGTGTCCTCTTTAGCGTAGAAACGTTAAATTTAGCCTAGTAACGTTGCTCATGTAGGATAGCTACATATTAGACTTACCGGTACTTCCCCTG
Organism: Perca fluviatilis; assembly: GCF_010015445.1. NCBI lineage: Eukaryota > Metazoa > Chordata > Actinopteri > Perciformes > Percidae > Perca > Perca fluviatilis. The sequence continues at coordinate 18,831,997 of NC_053119.1, read as the reverse complement.
GGTATTTCCATGTCATGTCACTTTACTTCTACTACCCCTGGGACAAAAACGTATCAAATGGGGCCCGTGGTCTAATTTGTGTCAGATTAGGGGTCCTTGATCAAATTTGAGAACCGCTGGTTTAAACTTCCCAAACTTAAAATTAGTTCCACATTTACCAGCTAAAACAATAACATGCTATTTATGCATCACTTTTAATACAGTATTAAATTGTGTAACGATAACGCTCACATAGATACTGGGTCTTTATTGATTACTTTTGATACTTGAAGTAAGTTTGCTATTAACTGTTTAAATGCGGGACTTCAACTTCTTACAACTTAAAGCATTTTTTTACAGTGCATTATTGCTACTTTTAATCAAACTTTAGTTTGAGATTCTCAGGTTCAACATGTTAGTTGTAATGTGATTAGAGTACAAAATTCAAGCACAATCATTTACAAAGACAGAGCCTCATAAATGTCTCTGGATTATGGTGTAGATTTGAGCCCCAGGTCTCTTTGCAGGTAAATTCAGCTATGGTCAGATCTGTGCACATCCTCAACCCCAAATACGTTCCTGTTGCAGTATAGAGTGTTAACAAATACAGAGACAGAGGTCAGAGTTTACTGCTACTTCTCACCTTCTTTTGAGATCTACTTGTGTTTACTGAAATGCTTAGGAGCAATTATGTTGTTTTAAAGCATTTTTGTAGCATGCACACTCATGTTTTTGCCAATAGTATCTGATTATTCTAATGATCAGCAACTTTAGTTTTGCTTCTGCTTCCTCATAAGTTCACTTAAACCGCAACAACTTAATTGTGTTGTGCTGCAGTTTGAGCTGAAATGGTGACCTTCTGGCTAATTTAACTGACCGCTCCAGGACAAGAGATAACACTCATGGTAAACTAGAGATGATAGATGACACCAGGGTGGAGATGGTATAAAGTGGAGTCATCACTGGTCAATTTGAGAGGGTACTACACTACTAAAAGTCATATGATGCCTGTCATGTGGCTGAGGACCGTGGTATGCGAGAAAGCAGAGTAGTAACTCCTGAAGTCCCTCACATTTTTTTTTATTCTTTGCTGACTGTCTCATTCTCTCTCAGTTGTAGAGGATCACCATAGTGAAGATGCCTCTGATACCAGTTGTGCCAGAGAACCACAGTCATGTTCTGGCAGAGTTTGACTGCCTTGATCCACTTCTGTCTGCTCTCCGTTTAGACTCCGGCAGGCTCAAGGTAGCTTTCACCATCACATGGTCTTATAATGAAATCACACATAGATGATTATAGTAGCTTATTATTTAATGTCTTTAACGTACTACAGGGTGAAACATTACTGATTAAGTCTTACTACAAACAGTTATTTGTCCTGTACCTCATGTACTTTGTGCTTGCCAAACATAAACCCCAACAGCTACTACAATAGACTTTAAAGGCAGAAAAATATCCAGCCGATTAAAACATCAGTTTGTCTAAGTCTTACGAGAGGTGGCTATACAATGAACGCAAATTACAACATGATATCAACAAAACTTTGTACGATCTACTGTTCATGAACAGATGAGTAAACTCTTTGTACTCTGTGTTACAGTGTACCTGTCTGGCAGTGTCAAGGAAGTGGCTCGCATTAGGAACATCAGCAGGAGGGTTGCACCTGATCCAGAAAGAGGGCTGGAAACAAAGACTCATCCTTACTCACAAGGTAAGCTGTGACTGAGGGCCTATTGTGCAGAAACGCAGGGTTGACTGTTGTCCTGCTGTTAACTGATACAGCTGCATATAATAAGGAATACATTGTTCGTAAGTATCGGTTTCTCCTCATTTCTTTTTAACTTCTAACCCATCGTGCACTCTTGTTCAGGAGGGATCTATTACTCAAGTGGCGTGTTGCCCTCATGATGAAGACTTTATTGCTGTTGCAACAAGGTTAGAGTCTCCATGAAGTCAAGAAATCACCTACATATCTCTGTGTTTAGTTGTGTTGCCTGTATTGTTCACAGTGTTTCTCCTTGCTCCAGTCAGGGTCTGGTGGTGGTGTGGGAGCTGCAGCTGGAGCGACGGGGGCGTCCAGAGAGAGTCAGTGTGTCCTGGGAACACAGAGGTCAGGCCATCACTGCACTCTGCTGGGACACCAGCACACTGAGAGTTTTCGTCGGGGACACAGGAGGCAAGGTGTCCTTTCTACGTGCAGGATCCTCCAAGCTGGGCAAGGTAGTGACTGCTGATTCACAGTGGAAATGTTTTGTTTCCTCAATAATAATGTTTATTTATGTATGGCTTTTGAAAAATGTAAGGCACTTTCTAGTTGGTGCACTAGTGAAAAAGCTCTTAAGAAATATGCCCATAATTACTGGCTGAGAGTTTGTTTTTGTTTCTTACACTTCTTGTGGCCGTTCAACGTGATCCGGTGTCACTCGTGGCTGTGTTCCAGTCCTCTTGATGGACCATTTTTTACATATTTATTCATATAGATGCCATTAATACTAGACATAATTTTCTTTGTGTCTAGGGGTCAGCATTCGTTATCTTCCCTGTTCAGACCGTCACCACTGTGGACTCCAGAGTGGTTCAGCTCGGGTACCAAGATGGCCGCCTGCTGGTGTCTTCGTTGAGCCGCTGCTACCTCTGTGACACAGAGAGGTGAGTACCAGCATGGCTACTTCTCTTTAGGGCGAGATACTCTCAGAGGGCCCATGTTAATGCCCTCATATTGGTTAATATTGTCCCTACTAAAGTGTCCTTTTTCATCCCAATGGTAGACATACAGTACTAATTTTGAAGAAAATGTTAATTAAATTGGGCTCTGTCAAAAATGTTCCAATCATCTTGCTTACTCCTGAAAATAATTCCTGAACAGCTTTCTGCAGTGGTGTATTTTTCTGTCTTTACCTGCCTTCAGGGAGAAGTTCTGGCGTGTTGGAAATAAGGAGCGTGATGGGGAGTATGGAGCGTGTTTTTTCCCTCAGAACAGGGGGTTATTAGTTGGTCAGCCGCCCCTGCTGTACTCTGCCCGGCCGGGGTCTCGAATATGGGAGGCCAGTTTTAATGGAGAGGTTCTAAGCACCCATCAATTCAAACAGCCACTGGCCTGTCCTCCTCTACCTCTCATCACTTACAAGTACTGACTGTTTCTACTTTTAAATAGTCTCCTTTAAAAGGCCAACCTCCTAACCTCTTTTGTTTTTTAATATGTTATTTTTTTCCCCTGTTACCTGCAGAGATGAGCCACAGTACAACCTAGTGCAGAAGAGCCCCCAGTCAATTGCCTTCCCTAAACTGCTTTATTTTGGGTAATGTTAGATACAATTTATATATTTTATTATCTGAGTTGTTAGGCTTGTCGATATCATTTATCATATGCACATTATTGAATTAGAGGCAAATATGTTAATTACAGACAACATCCATCAAAAAACATCCCATTATTATTAAATAATAACTGCAGATGAGTCTATATCTTGAATAACTGTACACTTTATTTTTTTTGTGTAGAGACCAAAACTTGCTGACCTGGACTGATTCAGCTATTTATGTCTTCACACCTCAGAACGGACAAGTGCTTCTGTGGACTGAAGTCAAAGGTGTGTTTGTGCTGCTTCCCCCCAAAATACTAGCAGTGATCCTTTGGAGTAGTTTAACAAACAGTTTATTCATAAACACAAACACAAGCTGTAAATATGTGAACGAAGGACCACTAGTCATTATTATTAACAAGGAAAGGATTACAATATTGATCATAGACCTTTTGTTCCTGTTTTGATTTACTGTAAATTGATCCAACCTGTTTTCTGGTTTTGCAGACTTGGTTGATATTGCAGTCTACCGCAACGAGCTCTTCTGTCTCCATGGCAGCGGACGTCTGTCCCACCTCTCTTTGTTATCTGCTGAGCGCTGTGTTGAGCGTCTGCTACGGAGGGAGTCCTGGCCTCTAGCTGCAGTGGTCTGCTGTATGTTCCAGCACACAATCACCACCAGCAGGGTAAGATGGCTGCCACTGCCATGCTAACTGGTTTTGTTTTTTTTGTGTATAGTGTAGATTCCAGTCTTATCTGGGCTAAGATGTTCATACAAGTTTCTGACTTCCTTTATCCCAACGATAAAACACAACATACCTGTAAACCTGAGGTGGTTTACCTTGAATGGCCTGAACATCAAAAGAAGCAAAAATGTGCAGGTGCTAGATAGGGCTCCTTTTAAGAGTATCGTTAAGAGTATTATTATTTGTTTATTATTATTTCAACATACAGGTAAAAAGGGATTATCTCAGTAGTAAACATCATGATCTTCTTAACACAACACATACATAACCTGACTTTACAGAGCATAGTAGTTTGTATTAAACATACTGGCGCACCATATGTCCTCAGTGAGTCTGGGTTTGTGCAGATGGTGAAAACCAAATGTGAAATGTGCATGCTACCGGTTAAAGTTTGAAGTAAATCAAGCATTTTAGAAATCAGGAATCTTAACTAGATTTGTGTTGATACAGCATTACTGACCGCCTTGTTCGTCATTCCTGTTTAATTCAGGCCAGGAAATCAATTCCCATCGACCGCCTTGAACATCTCAGGTCCCAGCTCAGCTCCAGCACACACCTGGAGCTGACTGGCCAGCTGGAGGAAGTCCTCACCAAACTAGAACCTCTGGACTCCGCCTCCAGCAGCCGTAGAAGTAGCATCTCCTCACATGTAAGTTAAAGTAACTTTCTGTAAATGGTGACCACCATAACTGTAGACGATATGCATCCCACTTCTTTACTTTTCTGAATAAATCCACATCAAACAAATACATGCTTTGAATACTGGTCATTCAATACATTTTAAATGATATGAGCATGGCGCTTCTGTAAATCCATATGCACATGTAACAAATGAGTGTGCTAATATCAGATATGTCATTGTCTAGGAGAGCTTCAACGTCCTGGACTGTGGAATCTATCGTGTGATCAGCCGCAGAGGAAGTCAGTCTGATGAGGAGACGAGCTCCCTCATCAATCAGTCCATGTCAGAGGAGGAGCGGCTCAAAGAGTTCAGTTTTGTGCAGGAGGATGATCAGGTGGATCATGGTAAGAGATCGTCAGCTGCCAAGTGAACAAATGCTGTCACTAAAAATGCCTGCTTTCAAAAACATACTGTATGAAATTGTTATTCAAATTTAGTTGTTTTTTGTCAATACTGCCTCCTTAGGGCGACTACTTTACATTTTATAAATAAACAGGTAGTTTTAAAAGCTTAATATAATAGTTACTAATATTAACAATTATTTAATTAAGTAGTAGCAGTAATATAACAATTATCAAATGGAATCCAGTTGAACAAGGCAGGGGCTTTATTCATACAATATTAATTAAACAACCATAGCAAACCACTTACACACACTGTTGTTTCTTTGTTCACTCTTCTGTTTTTGTCTCTTTCTGACTCTCTTCCTTTGTATATAATGTGTGTGTATATATCCGCAGGAACAAACTCCTTTTCTGCCTCTGCTGAGTTCAATGTGAAAAGAGAGTGAAGTTATTTTCAGTTTTATATCTACCACTCTATTAAAATACCTGAATACAAAAAAACAAAACATGGAGGAATAATGCCAAAAAAGTTATTTGTAATTAGGAGCATCTCTAGCTGCTGAGAGATTTGTCAGTATAAACGTGAAAATAATTTTACTCGTTGACTTTATCTCTGTTTATGTCCTAATGATCATGTGTACCTGTTTCTGATACCGTTTTGTATGTTTGCCACTAAAATTTTGTTTTGATTTGAAAAACACATAAAGTCATTGAATCAATATTGTTGCTGTGTTGCTGAGCTGAATGATCACTGACAGCTGACATGCTTTACAAATACAATCTTCACTTTTCCAAGCTGTTAATATCAAGTTTCTTGTCTGTTCCATTGTATCACACATATATCACCATTTTGGTTCTAGGTTTTTTTTTTTTGCATTGTGCACTATTTAATCTATGTTTTCTCTATAGTGGTGTCTGGCACCTTTGCTCCATCTTCTTGCATTATGTCCTCTGCCTTTCATCATTCCGCTTCAGTACACCATCCATCTGTGTTTGTCCTCTGGCTCTTGCCCCCATCTTTATTCAGATCCACAGAGCAGTGAGCGTATGGAAGCTGAGCGATCTGAGCAAGGCCTGCAGTTCCACCTGCCCCTCTCATTCCGTCCCAAACCCCCTCGCATCGCATTGCAGGCCGTAAAAGACAGGTGAACATCCAGAGAAATAAAGGACAGACATGCTAACAGCTTTTAATACAAGAATGTGTCACAGCAGACATGAAGACATTACGTTGTCATGTTAGATAGCTTTAGGTTTTATTCAGCAGTGATGAAATTATTTGTGGATTGAAACTACAATAACTATAATTATTCAAGTGCAGCTGTGCTTTTAAACGGCTTACTTCCCCTTTCCACTGAAGACCCACATATAGTTTTTTTTAATTAAGTTTTTCATCTGTGTAGATCCATGTGGCAGGTTTCATTTCCAAGCATCAGACTCAGTCATTTGTCATATGAACCTGTTTGTAGTTCTGTTTGCCTTTCTGGTTGTTAGATTGTCAACCCATATCATTGGTAAAAGGTTGTTATATTATTCGATTTTTGTCTTTTTCAGTGTTTCTAGTTTTGTTAAGAAGACAACAGAGAAGATCAATACCCTCCAGATGAACTCTGAGCTCTGGCAGCGACCTGAATTCAGAGAGGGCGGACAGGCCGAAATGTCGGCCACAGTTCCATACTCCGAGGAAATGGACAATGAGTAAGTACAGACATATAAAAGCGGACTAAAACCTGTTTCTACAACACACTGATGCATCTGAGCTGTGTGTTGTACAGAAATAAGTCCCCACTCATTTCTTCTTTTCTTTGTTTTATTAGGCCATAGTTTGGCCTAATAACTGGACGTAATAGTTAAATCAGAAACCAGTGAATTTTATATTTGTCGTCACAGAGTTTATGATGAAATGCCTAACACAGAGGCCAACATGCAGGAACTTCGATCAGCGACAGAGCGAGCTATGTAAGTGCTTCAAACAGTTTTGATAGAATTCCAACTGCAAGATTTCACAGCCTTTTAGTAGAAACTGAACTTACATACTCACATTTTCCCAACTTCAGCTCCCAGATCCAAGATCCTTTGGTGCTACTGGATCCAGTCTGCCTGAGAGAAACTCTGCTGGAGTGGCTGGCGGTGCTGGAGCGAATACTCGGACCTGAAGAGCACGGGTCAGCTGCTGTGGGGGATTCAAATGTGGATGGACCAGGAGAGGAGAGGTGGGATTATCTAAACGCCTGCTCAGAGCAACAAGAGGAGTCTTCCTTCTCATCAAGAGAGCCAACAGAGAGCATCACAGAGGAGAGAAAAGAGTCTCCTGAGCTCGGAGAAAAACAGGACCAGTGTGACTCCACTGAGAAGGAGCCTGAAGTTTCAGATGGGAGCCCTCCAGATCCTGTTCGACTGGTGTCTCCTAAACCTTTACCATCGGATCTCCTGTCTAATCTCACCCAGCTAGCAACGTTATACATAGAGCTAAGCTGCTTTAGAAACCAGGAGAATGAACAAGCATTGGGGTGTACAACTTTCCTGCGCAGCTACTTCTTTCTGCTGGACCAAGAGCGTGTGAGAAGAATGTGTCTGCTGTGTTATCAGGAACAGCCGGAGGTGCAGAGCTCCTTCACTGAGGCCATGCTAGGTCAGAAGCTTCTCTTCAAATGTCTGGTTTATTTTATTTTTGTATTCCTGTTGTTTTTCAGACACACTTAAACAAGAAACAAAATAGTGCACTTCTGCTATACTGAAAATAAAAATAAGTATAAGTAATACGATATGTTTTAAAACTGGATCACATTTCCACATATTAGTAAAAGAAAAGCCCTTAAACGTCCGAAACTCTTAATGTTTCAGAGATTAAAATCTGTGTAGCTGTTCCCTTGGAATTATAAAAAGTATTCATACATAATTTAACCATTTTTAAAACAAAAATATTTTTATGCAACCATATCCAACACTAATACTTGTTCGTTTCAGACCTCATCTACTAACTAAACATTTAAATCATCTCTAATATCTTAAAATTATTTGGAAAATCAATTGTTGTCGTTCTCTGTAGATCTCACTCAGTCCAGTAAGGTGGTGGAGGTTATTCAGAGAGGTGATTTGCTGAGATCACTGCGCAGTCTGCGAGAGCTGCAGCCCTGGAGTGCACCTCCTCTACTTGCTCACTTACACAGGTCAGTACTTGTATTTCTTTCTGGTCAGCATAGTTGTGATGGACCTTGTAAAGTAAGTTTGCTATGTTGTTATTATGCAGGCTGTATGAGAAACACGGGGAGGCGGCTGTACGCTCGTTTACTCAGTTCTATCCTACGATAACTCCTGCTGATGTAATGGCCATGGCTCAGCAAAGCCACTTCCTGGCATACCTGGATAATCTGGTCCAATCACAAACTGAGGAGGACAGGTACATCTTTAGTTTTATCTATTTGTAAAAGACAAAAAAAAAGACTCCCCTTGTTGCTAAATTTTTACATTGATTTCTTCCTTTAGGTTGTCATTTTTGCAGTCCCTTCTTGAACCAGAATCTCTGAGACAGGATTGGCTGGAGCTGGCACTTACCCACGATGCCCCTCAACACTGTGATACTCTGACTTCTGATGGACAGCCCAGGTCTGGTTCTGTTAGTGTGGGAAAAAAATGCAAAATAAGATTTATGATCCTTTTAATTCATTTTTAACATTTACTTAAAGGCCCAGTAAGTTTTCAGTTTGAGGCTAGAAACCAAAAAATACACCTGAATGGATATGAATTAAGCCACTATCCTGGTTCACTTCTGGATTCTATTTAGGCCACAACAAGGTCAAAAGTGAAAGTGAAGTATAAATAAACGTAACTGTGAATTCATGTGACTCCTCCTGCAGATGGCATTCTCATTGTTTCAGCTGGGGTTATGGACGCCTCCTATCTCTCCTGATTCATCTTCCTGCAGACCTGTCTTCCAAGCAGAAGATGGCCGAGACTTGCCGCAGTCACGGGTACTTCTCAACAGTCTTTTCTTTTTATTCTTTTTTTTTTTTGCCGTTTATGTTTGTGAGTTTACATTGTCATATATAACCTTCTGTATAATGCATGTGTGCAGGTATTGGACGGGCTACATTTACCTCTGCTGTGAGCTGCAGCGTCGCACAGAAGCGTTCTCCACCATCTGTCAGCTGGATGACTTAAGCCTGCTGGAGGAAGCTGATGGTAAAACTTACAGGCAGAATCAGAATTATAATATTTTATGGTCTGAGAGGAGAGTTCATAACAGTGATGTTGAAAACCATGTCCACTATGTCAAAATCCAGTGTACCGGTACATACACATTATACTTTAGTACTACAGAATGTAACTACCCACTGTATCACAACACAACACAAGTTATAAGACTGCAAACATTACAGCTAATTACAATTTTTATGAATGTCTATGTAGACAGGGCAGACAAAACCTCAAAACAAACCTATAAAATCTCTTTTTAAAAGAAATGTTCAGAACCAGTTTGGCTTTCAGAATTCCACTGACAGTTGGGTGAACTGCTTGATCCAAACAACGGTTCATCCTTTTTTGGCACTCAGTGTGTAGTTATACATCAGTAAAAATCCAGGTAATTCAACCTTATTATTAGTAGTAGTAGTAGTAGTAGTAGTAGTAGTAGTAGTAGTAGTAGTAGTAGTAGTAGTAGTTCCTTAATGACACTGTCTGCACTCATTGGAGTGGTTTCTCTGGCAAACACTCAAATTAAACTCACTCAAACTAAATGACACTGGCTTCAAACGTATTTGCCAAAAAGAATAAAGAGAAAAAACACACTATCACAGTCTAATGTCTGTATTGTCCCTCTGTTATTTTCCAGGTGTTGCGCCTCAGACCTTGGAAGAGTGGAAGCTCTTGATCCAGTTATCTCAGCGGTGCAGCGGTGAGGGAGTCTCAGAGCAGGTCACAGGTGTAAATGGAAGCAGCTGGTCCAACGGCTCAGCAGATTGTGGTGGAAAGATCAGCCCAGAGAACCTGACCCTGATGCTGGCTCGGACAGCCGGGCCTGACCGCGCCATGGCCGTCCTGGAGGAATGCGGAGTGCAGCTGGTCCTTTCGCCGCACTCCAAACTAGTCTGTGAGCTGCTGAGAGTCACTGAGAAGAGGCAGAGGTGGGTGAGGGTGCCAGTTATCAAACACAGTATGGGAAGGAGTTCCAGCACTGTTATTCAAATATGTGTTTAGTTGTAGACCACAATAAAAATCAACCAAACGCAAAATTCTTCAGGTGTTCTTGTAGCTCCTCTGTCTCTTTTGAAGGCTTGAAATATGGAAATGCTATTTTAATCTATTGACTTTATTAAATGTGCCTCTTGAAGAGAGCAGAATAAATGGTTTGAGAGGTATTTCAGTGGTTTGGAGTGTGTGACTGTTCTGAAATGAGTCCAGGGACTGCTTTTCATTTTTTTTTTTAAAAGGCCTCGAGAATCAGTGTAATGCGAATGGACTTCATTTGTATGTGTTACAGTACTATACACTGTTGTTTTCTGTTTCAGAGCGATGATCCAGACGATGCTCGAGCGCTGTGATCGGTTCCTGTGGTCTCAGCACGCCTAACTAAAGATCAGCTGCAGCTTCTCCACGCCAAACAAGATAACACTGTATGTAAATGTCCTGAGTAACTGCTGTTGAAGCTGCAACTTAATTTATGCACTGTAATATTTCTCAAAGCTTCCCAGTTTAAATTAAGGTATTTATCCTCCCATTGAAAACCGTATTATCTCTTGAACATTTTTATGATTTAGGTCAAATGCTTTTTTTTGCATGTACAGGTAATCAAATATCACTATGACAAAAAATGAACTGTATGAACAGTGAAATGTTCTAACCAGGTAATAAAATGTGAATAAACACTGTGTGCATTTTAGTTTTTGTTTTAAGAACAAAAGGTTCCTGTCAGCATGATGATAGTCAAGCCTGGTGAATGTGTATTTTTTCCCCCATGTATGGATGTCAATAACACGGGGAAAATCCACATTAAGAGCAAAGGACAAACACGAGTGGCTCTAATCCAACCAGCAGATTACTTAATAATTGTGTGCTTTTGTTTATTTCTGTAGACCAAAAGCATAAAAAAAGTTTCAATTGTTTTTCTTTACTTTAATGGTAATTTGATCCTACGTTTCACTAGTATCCAGCCAAGTAGATAGTTGTGGTTTATTTGTTGAGAGAGAAAACAACCACCTAAAATAATCCACACAAATAGTCCATTATGAATAATCACCCCTTCATCTACCTGTATGTCTAGTATTTGCGTGTATTTTCTTCAACGGGGCATTTTTGCGAACAAAAGAAGACATTTCAGATCTTGAACGTCACATACAGTAGATTATGGGTTTTGTGGGTCAACAGAGATAATATTAATAACATCGTAATGAAATGGGACTGATGACTCATTTGATGGTATCACACACCTGCAGAATCAAAGGGAAGACAGACAGCCTGATGCTTCACATTTGAGCTTTAAAGGCTTCACATCCTCTACTCTAGTTTAACTGAGACCTTTCGGCATTTCTTATTTTCATCCTCATCCCTTGTTCTTCATTCATTTCCCAGAATCCTCATTTTCTAGCTCACCCACCTGTCTTGTGTCATTGGCACAGGGACGATCAGATTAGAGGTTTTGGCATGTGGCAAGGACGCAGACACACTTGTAATGAAAATGATCCATATAAAATGTACTTTGCATCTCCTTGAAATTCCATTTGGCTGCCTAATATAATATTAATATCATAATATCAATATAATAAATCTTTTAAGTCTTTTCATTTGCTTTTTAAGTTATACTTGCACATTCAATATTTCTGTCTGCCTGTATTTGTTTGGCTGATTGTGTTCACTGCTACAAAGATCTATTTTCTCGAGGGATGGGTAGAATTGTTTAATTTAATTGAAATGATCCAAATATGACAGAAGGTTTTCATCATGAGGACAGAAGTAAATTTGATTTGAAATTTTATTAGGTTGAGGCAGTGAGTCCAGTGTTTGATGTTGGTTTCCTGTCACCAGGAGGACAGATAAGGGGATTCTGCACATACCTGTTGGCCCTGCTGCAAGTGTATAAATGGCAACCTCGACCCTTGTAGCCAAACACACACACACACACTCACACACACACAGGTTGGCTCTCAAGATGAGTCACGGTCAGCATAGTGGTGAGATACTATGAGCGTGATTAGTTTTCTAAACCTGAAGTGAATCCTTTTTGCACGGATTGAATAGTTTTAACATTCTCGATGGACGCAGCACTCATGGTGAGTTCCTGTTTTTCCCCTTCTTAATTTAATAAAATAAAGCAGTACATTTCTTGATATATTCAGTGATATATGTTCTGGTTTCAGGTGTCCATCTCTCTGCTTGGACTGGCTCTTGTCCTGCTCTCCTTTCCTGAGCATGCTTCACTAAACAAAGTATATTCCAACACCTCAGGTAGGATTTCTGGTCCATTATTACAGATAAGACCAGATACCTGGGAGCTTTTCTAACTGTCTGTGTTTTTCCTTATGTCAGGAACTGTGTATCCAGGATCTGTATTTGTGAAGGAGGCTCTTCAGAGGGCGCTTGAGCTGACTGATGCTGCTTACGCCCGCACAAGTGAAAGGTAAAATTGACTGGATCACTGTGGAAATATTTTAGACCCACTGCAAAGCATAAACCATAATTTAACGTCTATTAGGCATTGTATTGGTACTAAAAATAAAGCTATTGATATTTCCAGGGTTAAGAAGTCTCAGTCTGAAGGCGCTCTAAGACCCAGCGACCTGCTGGCTCAGTTTAAACAGACTGATGCCAGAACCAGGACTCAGATCCAGGCTGCAGAACTGTTGGACAACACAGTGGAGCTGATCAGAAAGATGGTCTACACTAATACTATGGTTCAGCCCGACCCTCAGGGTATCAAACCGCAACATAACACAAAACAACACATAGATGTGTCTGCACCTGTATGTCTACGAGCACTACATCTAGTACTTGTCTAACATGCCAGGCCCTCCTTACATGGGCTTTTAGTAGGTTCCATGCTACAGATGAACATCTTTTTTTTTTTTTTAACTGTCCCCTAATTTATCCTCATATACATCATACGACAAAAAGCTGTTCTCTTTTCCACTGGTCTAACCTCAAGACAAAGACGGATCCTACATTTACAGTGTGTTGTGTTTACTGTATGTTCCCAAAGAGCTGCTGAGTGAAGGAGACATGAAGAATCTGCTGCAGGTGACTGGCTGCTCCGCTGAGCTGCAGAGACCCAGCTGTGACACCGACTGTCTGTCTGAGCGCTACAGATCCATCACAGGAGAGTGCAACAACAGGTTAGTGCTCACACAAAAGCACGAAAGCACTCCTCTTGGAGGGTTGTCCAGGAAGGTAAAACTCAAATTATAGGCAATTTAAAATAGATTTGATTAGATTTTGTGTTGGTTTTTGATAACTGTGTCTGTGTTCTTGTCCTGTTTAGACAGAATCCTAGATGGGGGGCTGCAAACATCCCGTATTCCCGCTGGCTGCCTGCAGAGTACGAGGATGTGTGGGGGATGCCCAGAGGCTGGGACCCAGAGCACACCTACCATAACGCCACTCTGCCTCCAGTAAGAGTTTTGCAGCAGCACCCAGTCATCCTCTGTCCCGCCAGCTGCTGTAACTCCTGACTTTGTGTGTTGTCCAGGTGCGGCTGGTGTCCCAGGAAGTGCTGTTCACTCACAATGACAACATCTCTCTGGACTCCACTCTGTCCCACCTGCTAGTGGAGTGGGGTCAGTGGATAGACCACGACGTGGTACTGACGCCTCAGAGCCCCAGTACAGCCGCCTTCAAGACAGGAGCTGACTGCACGCGCACCTGCAGCCGGGACACGCCCTGCTTCCCCATACAGGTGCACTTTACTATCAGCTGCTTCTCAGTGTACCTGTTTTTTGGCTTGATAATCACGCATGTTTAATTTTTTATGATAAGAGAGAACTTTTATTAATCTTCAAATAAATGTTTGTGCCTAAGATGCTCGATATACATACTAAAATAAATATTTTAATTGTTTGAATATTCCATATATGCATACAGTACATAGTATAAATACAAGATACACACTAAAAGAAATGAAAATATATTATTAATTCATTTAATTTAATTACAAGCAATGAATAATGTATACAACAAGGTATCTATGTTACAATATTACTATGAAAAAACTATTTTTCTGGTTGAAACAAGTTTGTTTTCCCCTCATCGTTGACTATAAATATAATAAATATAAATAAGACCTCTCTCCCCCAGATTCCTCTGTCAGATCCTCGCAATGGCTTCCAGAGTTGTATGCCTTTCTTCCGCTCTGCTCCCAGCTGTGTTACTGGAGTCCGGTCTCATCGCCAGCGAGAGCAGCTCAACGCCATCACCTCCTTTGTAGATGCCAGTATGGTTTACGGCAGCTCCACCAATCTGGCCTCGGATCTGAGAAACCGCTCCTCTCCCCTGGGCTCAATGGCCCTTAACTCCCAGCGCTCAGACCAGCAGCTGGCCTACATGCCATTCCTGCCACGCCTGCAGGCTCACCTGGACCCCTGCGGCCCCCGAAACGCCACCACCCTAGGGGCATTAAAAAGATCCAGGCGCCAGGAGAACGCCACATCCTGCTTTCAAGCTGGTGAGCGAGTAAATGTAATGAGTTGTCTGTTCTCTGCAGACTTCAGTGGAGCTGTTGTTTATGATTTATGTTTCACAGGTGATTCAAGAGCTAATGAGCATCTGGGAATGATCGCGCTGCACACGCTCTTTCTGAGAGAGCACAACCGGCTGGTCAAAGAGATGCACCTGCTCAACCCTCACTGGAGCCCTGACACACTTTATCAGGAGGCCCGCAAGATCATGGGAGCCATTCATCAGGTATCTCTAGCTGCTTCCAGCCATTCCCCTCCTGAGCATTCCAAGCACTCTGACCTGCTTCCTTTATCTTTCCAGATCCTAACATGGGAGCACTACCTGCCGCGGGTCCTCGGTGAGAGTGCCATGTCTCGTCTGATGCCTCCCTACGAGGGTTATGATCCCGAGGTGGATCCTAGCATCGCGAACGTCTTTGCAGCTGCCGCATTTCGATTTGCCCACGTCACCGTGCGGCCAGTGGTGACCAGGCTAGGGCCAGGATACACCACCAACTCCCAGCATCCTCCGCTGCCTCTGCATCATTCACTGTTTGCTTCTTGGAGGGTCGTGCAGGAAGGTAAAACTACGATGCTGTCATAAGTTCAACTCAAATTACATGCCGTTTACTAACCTTATCGGTTTCTATCTATCTGTCTTTTTTTCTCCTGGTGTGTCAGGTGGTATAGACCCTGTGCTGCGCGGCCTGTTGCTGTCTCCGGCCAAGCTGCAGACTCCAGGTCAGATGATGGTGGAGGAGCTGACAGAGAGGCTGTTTCAGGCACAAGGAGGGATGCCTCTGGACCTCGGGGCCCTTAACCTCCAGAGGGGCCGGGATCACGGCCTGCCTGGTACCAGCTATCTTACTTCTGGCACAGTACAGTGTTAATGTATTACTTTCTACTGAAAGTCTCCCGCTGACTGTAAACAAGATTTGTTTTAACAGACCAATGTATCATCTACCTGTGCGTTTACTTTAAAGTACTGTTGTTGTTGCTGTCTGTTCAAACTTGAAAAGTGAGAGAAAAGAGTTAGTACACTCGAAATGTCAGTATGCATACTAAATAATGCTTGATTTTGATGCAATGTCCCACCATGCAATGCACACAGGAAATGGAGGAGTTTCTCACAGCTGCAAAACATTTAAAATAAGGTGGGGAAGGTGAGAGAGCAACAGAAAAATGTAGGAAAACAAAAAGAACGGCTTTAATCTTTAAAAAAAAAAAATCTTTTTACTTCCTCTTGGAAAGTTTAGATTGGAAGTGAGATTTTCTGTTTTTACTAAACGGTACAGAAAGATGATTTTTTGTATGTGTGTGTCCTAACTCCAAAACAGTACACTTTGATAATGAGTTCAGTGCATTCTGTATACAGTAGTAAGTCAACATGCACAACACCAGACCTCTGGAACCTGAACACCAAACAAACGCAGCTGTCGTTCCTGGTGTTAGTAACATCTGTGGTTTTGAATGTCTGCTGTGAAAGAAGTGTGTTGATTCAGGTAATTGAATCCCTGTATTAATTGGTCTCCCCTCACTTCCTGTCCGACCTCCCTCCTTCAGGATACGGCGCATGGAGAAAGTCCTGCAGCCTCTCTGTTCCCAACACTACATCAGAACTGGCCGTAATTCTGAGTAACTTCACTTTGGCTCACAAATTCCAGCTCCTGTATGGGACGCCACACAACATCGACGTGTGGGTGGGGGCCATCTCTGAGCCCGCTCTCCCCGGAGGTCGAGTCGGACCACTGCTGTCCTGCCTGCTGGCGAAACAGTTCAGAGCGCTGAGAGACGGGGACAGGTGAAACTAAATCCTCTGGTGTAACATTATGACCATTACAATGCAAGAAGAGGAATCTAAATCTTTTGTCTCCCGAGGTTCTGGTGGGAGAGGGAAGGAGTGTTCACCAGCACCCAGAGGAGAAACCTCCACACAGTCTCTCTCTCCCGCATCATTTGTGACAACAGCCGCATCACTCGCGTCCCCGCTGACCCGTTCTCACGCACCGAGAGGCCAGAGGACATGCTGGCCTGTTCACACCCGCTCATCCCCCACCTCGACCTCAGCCCATGGAAAGAACCAGACACAGGTGAAGAAGTGGAAAAGCAAACACAGTGATATCGGATATCGGATTTGTCTTGTTGTGTTTTCACATGGACCTGCCTACCCTCTCATCCAGATCCCAGCTGTGGTCCAATACCCAGGATTCAATATGGCTACTCCCTTCTCTGTGACTCTGTGATTCTGTACCAGTGTCACTCTGGCTTCAAGCTGCTGGGATCTTTATCTGTCAGCTGTGATCCAAACAGCCAGCAGTGGAGCCCCACACCCCCAACATGTCAAGGTATGAAGCCTAAACTAGGGCCTGGTGACATGGCTGGAACAGATATCAATATATTTCTAAAGACCAGTGCATCACAATGTGGCTTATGTGTTCAAAGTCACATTTAACAAAATCTCGTGATGGTGAGGTTGAGATTCAGATGTGAACCATAACTCTTTAGTTAATTTTAGATCTTGTAAACCGTAATCAGCAAAACAACCTCCTAACAAGTCCATTCATTAGCTGTTCTGGAGCATTGATATCATGTTTTTGCCTGATTTTTGCAGATATTAATGAATGTGAAGAACAAACTTCTCTCTGCCCACAAAACCTGGAGTGTCTCAACATACTAGGTTCATTTACTTGCTCAGGTTGGTTCAGATCATTTTATAATGCATGTTGCCCCTTATTTCAAGCACATTTTCTGCCTATTTGAAATTTGGTGCCAAATGCTTTTAGTGTGAAGCACTTTGTAACTTTTCTTTTGAAAAGTAGATTAATCTTTCATTCCTTACATTGCTGAGACATTTAAACATGCACAAGATAAAAGCATCTTTTATTTCCCATCCTAAACGTTTCTTCACGTTTGTGTGCACTAATCCAGAAACCACCTCGCTGTCTGTGGTCTCTGTCGTCACTGCAGTGATGGTAGTGATCGGTGGTGTGGCCGCGCTGCTGATGATCATGTTCTGTTATCGAAGGTAAGTCGCTGATGATACAAATCGATTTTATGGACACAATCTGGGTCCAGATTTAGCTATTTTATACAAATACTACAGGACTGCCTACATTTTCTGTAGTAATCTTTAAAACACTCAACAATTACTAAATCCTTGTACGGAACAAGTATAATAGGGTCAGTTTCAGCAAATATGGCAGAAAGTTAGTTTTATAAGTCTTACCTACTGCATCCTTAAGTAAAAGTAATAATACTACACTTTTACTATTACCGGTATATCTGATGTTTCTGGTTCAATATTGCCGCTGCATTAATGTGTATGTTGTATTTTACTAAGGTAGATGTTTAAGGTTGTGCTAATTTTGCCTACTTTATATAATGTTGGGTAGTTTAATATACAGCAATGCATCATATTCTATAAGATTATCATGTTTGTAGTTTCGCTGTCCTGTGAGAACCCCGCATCTCCAAAAAGTGATCCATGAGGGCTTTTAATTAGTTCTATTTAAAAGAAATAGGAAAATCTTTTCAAATTCAAAATCACCAAACTTGGAGATACATGGTTTTCACTGGACAGGAAGGGTATATAAAAATGCTAATCTGAAAAGAAACAAGTCACTAAAGCTGAAAGACAGATGTAGTAGAGTAAAAAGTACAATACTTGCCTCTGAGATGTAGTGGAGTACAAGTTTAAAGTTGCAAAAAATGCTCAACTAAAGTAAAAATACTTTGAATTTCTTAAAAGTATAACTCTAACGTTTAAAAGCATATTTAGGACAGAAGGTGTACAGCCCCTGGTGATGCTTCGAGCAAAATTTCATGTTGTGTCGAGCCTTCTTAGTGTTTTAAAAATAGCTATTTTAAGGCTAGCATAAGAGTGCCCCTACCACTCCCATCTTAAATATGCTTTTAAACGAAAGTTTGACTTGGGTACATTCACAAAAAGACCCTAGGTTGCATTTTGGCGAGAGTTACACTTTAAGTACAGTACAGTAAGACTAAATGCACTTAATCATTCTACCACTGCTAAATCCATACATATACAAGTGAAATTTATGTTATTATAAATTCATAATTAAACATAACAGTAGTTTTAAAGTGAAATATAAATAACTAAATGTCTCTTTTGCAGATATTTTCCCAAGAAAGAAGAGTTAGTCAACGCTGGATGTTGCCAGGGGAAAAGTTAAAAAGAGTTTGGTTGAATTTTGTTATAATGTTCCTCTACAGAATGTTAAATGAAAAATATCTAACGGTCTTAATTATTTTAAATTGCAAATATATTGATGTGTGGACTTTCTGTCTATAGTAGTAGAATATTTTGTCTTGTTAATTTATAATAGCCAAATGGCACAAAAGCTGGACAAACGTTTTACATTCATAAGTATCCCTGTTGTTGACCATTCAGCATGACGTGACATGCTCACATGATCGCATGTTGACTACACATTATGTGACTGACCAGTCCGATGGTGCTCATTTATTACCTACAAGTCAAACTATTGATTTAAGGTTGTGATCTGTATGATGAGACCATGAAAACAGAATATCAAGCTTACAAAAAGTCCTTTCAATCCGGAAACTAAAATCTTACTGGAATGTCTGATATAAAAACAGATTTTCATACCATGAAGCCACTCTGAGCTGGATATCGTCTCAGTATCCGTGTGCCTGATTCCTGCTTACAAACCTGTTAGGTAACTGTGTGTTTCATAGCGTTGTGTATCGGGGTGACCGTTCCTGGCCATGACCTTAAAGGAATACGCCACCGTTTGTTGAAATAGGACTTATCACGGTCTACCCTGGCTGTAGATAGGTGGGCCAATACATTTTTTGTCTCAGTGCAAGTAATTAGGTTGTTTTTTGTCTTTTGTTGGCTCACTTTTACTCACAACATGCTAACCGGCAACATAGGATTCCATTCACTATGCTAAGCTAACTAGCGGCGGTTCTGCCGGTGTTGCACTGGACTAAAACCATGCATGCACAAAAAATGCGTTGGCCCACCTATCTACAGCTAGGGGAGACCGTGATAAGCCCTATTTCAACAAATGGTGGCGTATCCCTTTAACCTAAAGCCAAATCAAATCAGTGTTGTGCCCTAAGAGAAATAGGTCTCTGTGTTATAATGAATTACAGTGATGAGTCATTCCCAATCTCAAATTTCAAAGAGCCAATATCTAAATCAAACCAGCTGATTCATTTATCTGCTATCAGATTTTGTTCAAACGACCTATAAATTAAACACAGTACAAAGGTGATGTAGTGAGGCTACAATGCCTCGACTTTAATGGAGTGTTTTAATGATCAGTACACTGAGGTTAGGAACCTCAAAGCCCTAAAGAAGGGATAAGAAGCAGTTATTGCACTTTCAGACAATATTCTTCATTTTTGCCTTCAACAGACAGTTTTCTGTCAATGTGGCCATATAATAAATCGATATTCCGAAGTACAACCAATATACATTGTATAATATGGCTCTACTGCATTCATGGAAAGTCATTTATGGCTTTTACTGTATGTGCACACTCTTCATTGCAGACGTGTGAAACTACAGTTACAGTGCATATTGCAATCACTTGTATTAAAGCTTGTTCATTTTCTGACTATATTGTAAAACTGTCACTATTTTGAGCTTGGAGGTGTCATGACAATATTTCTGATTATAAAGTACAGGTCAGGCTGACATGAAGCTGTTTCATGTGTGTTTATACAAGGCATCTAGAACAGGTATCAACAAAATTAAGGCCATGGCTGAGACAACAGTCTGTGGTGTTTGAGCCAATAACAGAGTAACTAAGATATGCTAGTGAGCATTATATTTATGTAAGAATAAAGATAACAACCCAAATAATTGTTCTGTGGAAACCACATGGATACTGTCAATCTCACAGTAGAACTATTACATTACATAGTTAAATAAGGATGTAATACTTGAGGTAAGAGACCAACTAAACTCTCTACACTGCTTTCATGCATTGTGCTTATCTTTTCAACAGACTAATCACCTTGAACAAAATACATAGAGTATTTGTATTAACATGAGAAGTTGTGTGTACTCCACCGGGGAGGTTCAGAACACAAACAATTCTCCTCACCTGGGAGAGAATAACTAGAGGCCTGCAGTAGAACAGAAAATATATATTTTACATATCTGGGAATAACAATATCTTTTAAATCATGTTATTTTCACTTCTTTCTGGCTGTGCTGGTTCAACTCTGTCTTATTGCATAAAAGTGACACACAAACATTTTCTGCTTCCCTTGTTGATGGACCTCTGCTGCAGCGCCAATACTGTACAACCCCTGCTACAAAAACTGATCCAAGACCTGTTTGTTACCACAGTTTAACCCTGACCTTGAATAATCAACATCATGCCGTCCTGTCGGGTGTTGCAGAGGACTGTCAGGTCTTCTAGCCCTGGTCAGTGAGGTAGAAACCTAACTTGGCCACAGTCATCTCTCTGCGGAGACGCATCACCTCCCAGAACATCTGCTCCGCTGGACACACACACACACACACACACACACACACACACACACACACACACACACACACACACACACACACACACACACACACACACACACACACACACACACACACACACACACACAAAAAAAAAAAAACACACACACACACACACACACACACAAGATACAACATGTCAGCTGTCTGAATAAAACCCTTGTAGGCAAAGCAAGAAGCAAAGTAGGAAAACAACCTATACTAAGAAAACTATATAATATGTTAAATACATGTTAGTGTTTACTTACCATCGTGTCTCACCAGGCCCTGCTGGATGTAGCGGATATAAGTAAAAAAATTGCAAACTGCCGTGATCTAGAAAGGTGAAATTAGGACGAGGTCACATGAAGCAAATTAATAGCAGTGTGTCTAATGAAGGTCACAGAGATTAAGAGATAGTTACCCGTGTTCGGCTGGAAGGAGAGATGTAATAGTAGCTCCCCTTGTCGCCAAGTTTAATGCGATGTCGGCAGAGGCGCGAAATGCCGCTTAATGCACATTTTCTACAAACAGATCAGCTGTCAGACAATTACAGCTACAAGACGTGGATACACAGTGTCACCGTTTTATCACAGCAAACATGAGTTACATTCCATCAGGTATTATTAACAAAGAAACTTGGGTAACTTTGAAGTAAGACTAAATAAGTGAGACCATACATTTTAGTAGAGAAACAGCAGCAACAAAAAACAATAGTGCACAATCAAAGAAAGTTAGTCACAGGAAGAGGAAAAGGTTCCTTAACGTATATCCAGACATGCAGAACTCATTTTACAGATTTGTTTACAACTTTTCACATGATGGATAGACAGACTTCATTTCATGCTACAGTACTTTGTGTTAGTGGAAAGCTGAACAGGTGATTGTTCCTGAGAGGACTTACGTCTCTATTGCTGCCCTAAAGCCACTGGGAAAAAAAGATTTTTTTGTTTTTGTTTTAAATCAGACAGAGATTAGAAATGTGCCCGTTGACTAAACCCCTCTCAGATACGTACTATGACTACTATCAGGGGAGAATACAAAACCAAAGAGTGGATTTTCAGTGTTGACTTAGCCATTGTTTAGCAGTGAATGGTGAAAGAGAGGACAGGATGATTGATGATATAGTATGTAGAGATGATAACTCACTTCGGGCCGCCACACTCAATAGCTGAGGCTTTAACCATCGGTAACGCTGACATGGCAACAGGCTCGATAGTCAAAGAATTGTTTTCCACTGCACTCTGCACCAGCTGCGACAGCTGTGAAGAACAGTAATATATTATGCTAACATAACCTTAACCACTGTAATACAACAAATGCAGTGGTGTTGTGTTTACGTAAAGAAACCGTGAGATTCTGACCTCAGATCTTGTGAAGGAGAGGCAGGGTCCGATGTCTTCTCTGTAGATGCGACTCAAGAAGGCAGAGGAGCGCTCGACACTTGGATTCTCCTTCCACATCAAAAACTCTGCATACAGAACGGAGTCCATCTGCAAAAAGAAAACAATTCATCACTCACTTATTAAACGGTCTGTCTGATGAGTAAACTACAGTCCCTACCCCCCCCCCCCTACATAAACCTGTTAAATTACAGATGCTTGCAACCAAACAGATAAAATCACATTTTCAAAATAGAGACAGGTGAACTAGCTAACTTATCCAATAGTGTAAAATACTTTAAAGATACTCTAAAGGTAAATATGTGCTTTGCTTTTCAGCTTAAGAACGATGGATTTTTACCAACAGCTGAAAAGTTTTGTAACAAGAGAGCAAGACCTCCCAGCAACTTTAACACATTTACATTAAAACATTGGTATTGATCAATACACCTATAAACATCAGCTGACAAAATGTTAGTTATTTAGAAAGTTAATTGTACAAAATGTATCTGGCTTCACCACCCAACGCATACATTAAAACAAAAGCAACACAATTTAGGAAAGACAGAGAACACAACTTTAAAAGACATAAGTGCAAGAACAAGAGTCTAAAGACATATAGAGAAAGTAAGTAAGGAGGCTATGCATTCACTTTTCAACCTGCACCTCCCTGTATCTTCAAAGTTAAGCTTCTGTCCCTGCTGCAAACTTTCAGCTGCACAACCAGCATATTTTCACAGTCAAATGTGAGTACCAACTCTTTCCAAACCAGTGAGAAGCCATAAACATTGTTGAGCTTCACATTGTTGTGTCAACCATAGGTGTGTTTCACTAATAAGTTCAAGCATTAACATCCAGTCTTAACTAGAGAGCTGTTATCTTTTTTTTTTTAAATGCTAAAAACTATCAGGTCCATGTCTGTCTCACAGACACTTTGAAAACAGAAGAAACACATTTAGTTGATGTCGCTCTGGCCAACCAGAGACTAACGCTCTCAGACTAATAATACTTTATCAAGAGATACAGTGTATTATTGTCACTTTGTACTGAGGAGGAAGGAATAACATGCTCATTTTCCCATAAAAGCATGAAAACAGATGCAGAAAACAGTCTGCCAGCAACTAAATGCAGTTACCTGTCTGCTGTCAGTGCCCAGCTCCTCCCCCCGCTCCTGCCAGAAACGGTCAAAGGTCACACTAACAGACTGGCCAGGAACCAGGCAGAGTATCAGAGAGAGGAGAGCAGGAACAGCAAGCTGAGAGAGGAAGAAAGACCAGAGACAGAGAGGAAGAACGAGTCAGGGAAAGGTTAGTACTGAGAGAAAAGAAAAAGCAGAGAACTACAAGTGACTGGAAGCAGGAACGAGGGGTAGAAACAGAGAAATGCATAGAGGAGCAGTGAGGCAAATGTACAAACTTCATTCAGGTTACCTCTCGGTCCTCTTTGGCCACAGGCTGAATGGAAACTGAGGAGGGTTCTGGTTTTCCAGGCGAGGATGGAAAGCCACCACTTGCGCTCTTGTTGCGCACGTGACCCCCAACGTGTTTGTACGCTCCCCTGGTTCCTGATGGCTGCAGCTGTGGATGCAGCTGGCGGTTTGGTGAAGATGGTGTTGATGTCAACACCAGAGTCTTGAGCGCCGTCACCTCTGCTTGCAGAACATCAATCTATGAGCCAGACAGAAAAAATACAGAAGAAGAAAAATATAGTACAAATCAGTTCAATTCAAAAATAGTTCAGCTGCTTTGAAGGAATTAATGGGACAAGGGGTCAAAGGAAAATCACTCAGCTCATAAATCATCATCATCTTAAGTTGCTGAACTGCAGTACAGAAACAGAGAATCAACATCACACACCTTTCCCTGAGCCTCCTTCAGTTGTTTCTCCGCGGCTGCTTGTTTGACGTTAGCTTCATGCACCATCTTGTGAGCTTCCTGTTGTGATGAAGATTAAAACAATAACACAAGGTCTGCTGTCCATCTATAGTAGGGGTTCTCTAATTTAGGGAGCCGGCATATGATTGAGGGCCGCACACAAACAAACAAAATGTCTTTTCCATTTCAGTTCCACATTAAACTGCCGAGTTGTCCACCGAAATCGCTAACATTAGCATTAATGACAGAACGTAACTACTGCGATACACGCAAGATGCCACTAGTTGCCATGCAACCAGTAGCTTTCTACAAGTTGTCATTCCTAACCTGACAGACGCTTGTACTATATACTATGACTTTTTCATCACATTTAATGGCATTTTTCATGACATACTATATTGTGACATACTATTGTGAAAAAATTAAGTTTGAAATCTCTGAACAGAAGCATAGACTGTTAATATTAATGGACAACGCATCCGGTTCGGCGAAGTGCTGTAAATGCGGAAGTGCCTGAAACCTGAATTCTATCTGAATTCCAGCAGGGGGCGACA
Organism: Perca fluviatilis; assembly: GCF_010015445.1. Lineage (NCBI taxonomy): Eukaryota > Metazoa > Chordata > Actinopteri > Perciformes > Percidae > Perca > Perca fluviatilis. The sequence goes on along the minus strand of NC_053119.1, from coordinate 18,806,985 downwards.
CGTGCGGTTGCAAAAGAAGGTCGGTTTCTGTAGAAGTCTATGAGACAGAGACCCACTTCTCACTTGATTTATTACCTCAATAAACATTTTCATAATGAGTTCATGGTCTCAATCGCTAGTTTTAAGTCTTCTGCAATACAGAATGATGTTAATTTTTTTTATTATGGTCTCATTGATTTTAAAATTGGCGATAAAGCGGGGGGTGTTTTAGGGCGTGGTTATGATGTGATTGCCAGTGAAAGTGTGTAACGTAACATAGAGTGTAAGGGCTCCTCCCTCACTCCTCCCTCTCGTCCAAAATCGTCTGCAACCAGGATGGCTGCGTCCGTAACGGCAAACTCGACGATGGATAGCAGGGGTCCGTTTCAGGAAGGAGGTTTAACAAACTGAGTGTAACCCTGATGTCTGAGTTGATTTACCCTGAGATGGGAAACTCTGAGTTTTCAGTTTCAGAACAGCTGATATGAGTTGGTTCAATCAACTCGGAGTATGTTCACGCACGCGTACCCCCACATGAATGGAGCCATGATTCTCCGATTCACCATGGTAACAACCACAAACAAACGGGTCGGCGGAAATACTCATGCGCACAAACAGCGAGTTTGAACATGCATTTCGTTAAAAAAGCAAGACAGCGGCTGCTGCTGTAAAAGAGAGAGAATTGGTGTGGGAGAAAATTGCTGCTTGAGTCAATGCGTAAGCATTAACAGTGTATTAATTTCATATTTAATCACAGTTAACTTATAATATTACTGGTGAAAACTGGAATTGAATTACACCTATAATTTCATTTAGGTGCAATCCTGTGGGCGAAAAAGTAAGCTAGTACTAATCCCATTCTGAGGCTGCAGCACCATGATCATTAACAGAACTATAATGTATAATCATTTATTTCTTTTTAATGGCTCTCACTGGTTTGTGTCCAGTGAACACTACAAAAAGGTTTAAAAAACGTTTCAGAGCGAGTCACACTTTTCTGACGGCTCTGCATACAGTGGCTTTACTATTACAGTAGGTGTTCCGCATCACCAATGTTGTAAAGAAAACTGCTGTTTGCAAAAAACGTAATGCGACACAAAGAATCTGCTGGGATGTTAAAGCCTGTCCACGATGGTTGAGGTTAGTGATATGAGGACGGATAAGGTATCTACATATCTAATGGACTGTGATTAAAAAATCCCTCTCAAATTGGTTATGTGGAAATGAAAATACATCTATAGTCAGGACTCAATACAGACGTAAACTCTCTGTGAATTAATACAGCTTTTTCATCAATGGGATCGTCGACAAAAGGACATGACATGTTTGAGAAAAAAATGCTTTATAATCTGCTTAACATAAACCAATACGTTTTTCTATTCAGATAACAAACTGCATTAAAATGCGCCTGACACAGACTGAATGAATGAATGAGGAAATGAGTGAGAAGAAAACCTACTCCCGACCAGGTTAGGTTCACAGACTCAGTTACCATAGTAACTGACTCTGAGGTTAAGTTACCTCTCTTTCTGAAACGGAAAACCCAGAGTTTCCCTCATCTCAGGGTTAATAAACTCAGAGTTTTCACTAAACCTGCTTTCTGAAATGGACCCCAGGGCCCTATTTCAGGAAGGAGGTTTAACAAACTCTGAGTGTAACCCTGATGTCTGAGTTGATTTACCCTGAGATGGGAAACTGAGTTTTTGTTTTTAGAACAGCTGATATGAATTGGTTCAATCAACTCAGTGTAGGTTCATGCGCGTGCGCCACCACAATAAAAAGGCAGCATGAATGGAGCCATGATACTACGATTCACCATGGTAACAACCACAAACAAACTGGTCGGCGGAAATACTCATGCGAACATACAGCAAGTTAAAAAAAAAGCAACACAGCGGCTGATGCAAAAGAGAGAGAATTTGCGTGGGAGGAAATTGCTGCTAAAGTAAAGGCGTATATTCCAATATAGTGTATATTATATTAAATCATAATTAGAGCCTAATATTACTGGTGAAATGGTATTGAACCTATAATCTATTCATTTAGGTGCAATCCTGCGGACGAAAAAGTCCTAGTCCTACTAATCCCATTCTGAGGCTGCAGCACCATCATTATCAGAATTATAATCCATAATCTTTTATTTCAAAGGGTTTACATCATTCACCTGCAATACTGTGGAACTCCTTTTAAAAACATTTAAAACACGTCTCAGAGCGAGTGACACTCTTCTGACGGCACTTTGCTACAGTGGCTTTACTAAAATGCTCCGCATCACCAGTGTTGTAAAGACAAATGCCGTTTGCAAAAAAACGTAATGAGACACAAATAATCTGCTGGGATGTAAGAGCATAGATGGGTGACATTTGTGATATGAGGGCGGATAAGGTTAGCCTATAGGCTACATAACTGATAGACTGGGAAGAAAAACGATACCGCTCAAATAGGAAGTTATCTGAAAATTTAAATGTCGGGGCTTCAATCATCTCCCGACGTATGTTTAACTCTCTGTGAAGTAAAGCAGCTTCTTCATCAACGGGATCGTAGACAAAAGGAAATGCCATGTTTTGAGAAATAAAATGTTTTATAGTGTGCCTAACATGGTTAATAAACCAACATAATTTTTTTTTATTCATGCCGATAACAAACTGCGCTAAAATGCGCCTGATACAGACTGAATGAATGAATGAGGAAATGAAAGAGCGCTGTGTCAGAGGGAGGAGACTAGAGAACCTCAAGGTTTCGTGACGAAAACCTGCTCCCGACCAGGTTAGGTTCACAGGCTCAGTTACCATAGTAACTGACTCTGAGGTATCTCTTTCTGAAACAGAAAACCCAGAGTTACCCTCATATCAGGGTTAACAAACTCAAGTTTTCACTAAACCTGCTTTCTGAAATACCACCCAGATCTCCACAAACCAATGGGTGACGTCACACATGTTCTGTCCATTAATATACAGTCTTTGATCAGAAGATAAAAGATAACGGTTGATAATTCACTAATGGTGAATGGTTATCTGTTTAAAAGGTTATCTGTTAGAAAGTTAAAGCAGTATAAGTGGTTTTTGGACACTTGGGGCAGCAAAACAAGCTGAAAATACAACATCAACAATATCACAACAACAGCAACAACACAGAACAAGCTTTTGTTTACTTTAAATTCATGTACATCTGAGTACATGTAGGTAAAAGTGTGTTTGTATGTATGTGAATGTCTTTGTGTACATATCTTGGTTTTTATAATAATTGTATTTTTTTAATGTGCAAAGCAAATAAATAAAACAAACATTCAGTGGTTCCAGCTTCTCCTAGGTGAGGATTTGGTGCTTTTCTCAATTTTATATCATTGTAAATTGAGTATATCTCGGTTTTAGACAATCAGACAAAACTAGACACCTGGAAAATCATGATGAACATATTCCACTTTTTTCTGACATTTTATGATAATTAAAATGATGGTTGCAGCTCTGGGGCCAGAAAACCAAAACAATGACAAGAGGCTAGAACTCTCTATAGAGGGGGGGGAGGGGAGGGGAGCTGACGAGTCTGGTGATGATTCTCTGTGGGTTTCCCACTACAAGCGATCCCTTTCACATCACACACAGTCATCTGACCGGATTTGATCCACTGACTATATCATAAAATGTATATTATGTTACATATGTATAATATGTGCAGATTTAAACTATTCCAGCTGAGGGTTTTCTAGTGAACCCTCATCTCAAAATGTGTTGTTTCCCTACAGTGAAAAAGTTGAAATATTAGTGTTAAACTTGCAGTAAATGTTTTCACTGCAATGCAAATTGTGAATATGAAGACTCATGATGTATCACAGCATCATGTCCCTTCCCTCATTATCAGGGTGTAAGTGTAAAATTCCCTGTGCAGTCAGCAGAGAGCAATGATTACTGCTTACCTCAAACAGACTGGCAGTCAGCTCCTCCAGCTCCTGCTCCAGCTGATTCCTGACCTGCGACAGACGCTCACACTCCTTGTCCTTTAGTTTCAGTTCCTGAGATGTATAGGAGAAAAGGTCACAACCAAATTTAACGAGGAAGGACATTTGCATTGTCAGCTTTTTTTCAGGTCACACAATGCTTTGTGTCTGTACGCATTAGCATAAAGTAGGTTACAACACCCTCTTTGCAGCGTCCAGCTGTTCCCTGAGGATCTCTGAACCCTTTTCTCTGATTTCTTTTTCTTTGATCTCCAGCGAGGAGCTACGATGCCGAGAGAAGTCGCCATGGTCCCTGCCTGAGGTGGGCCCAGCCTGGCCTCCTCCCTCCACTCTGGACTTTGGCTCTGGATCCAGATCTACTAACCTTCACACAAGCAGAAATACAATCAGTATTGTTAGTGAGGGAACATAAAGGTTCCATGTCCACTCCTTAAACTGGGTTGCTATAAATACAGATTAGGGTTGATGTGATGATAATGACTGATTACCCCACAATTTGACTGTACTGTGTGCTTTGTGTTATATGTCATTGTGTGTTTGTTTTAATTGTGGCCATCAAGGGGCTTCAGATGTTTTTTCATTAACAAATAAATAAACAGAAAGTGACCCTAATGGAAGGGACCCTAATGAGGAGCATTAAACCACTACAGTAAGTCATCATTTTTATACTTCTTATACTTATACTATACTATATGTTATACTTTTAAGTGTTTCTGATATTTTGTCAACTCCATTTATAACCAATGTTTCAAAAAAAAAAAAAAACTGATATCTGCAATTAAGACAATATTGGCCAATTCATCAGCCCAGATAATATATTGGTCATGAAAGAAGTTTATTGCAGGGATGTTAAAACTGCATTAGTTTTAGTTATCCATACCTACTAAACAACTGCAAATGAGTATCGTATTTACTATTATATCAAGGATTAGGATTCCAAATTTGAAATACACACTTTAAAAGTTTAAAACATTAGGCTATACCGAAAAACAACACTTTATATTTCAATATAAAGTTCATTAAGATGTTCAGTTTTATATGTGACAGCAGAATTGTGTCTGACAACATCAAAACATCTTCTTCCATAGCTCTAATTTTCTAACGGAGTTAATTACCTCAGAGGTACCCCAGACCACAGCTTTAGACCCTCTGCTGCTGCATTAGCAATCCCAACATTTAAAATTAACATTAACTGCGGTGTCGTTGACCCACAATGTTCATGCTCAAAGCTGCAATAGCTACCCATAAACTATAAACAAGGCTTTTAGCTAGCTAGTTGTTAGCTAACAGTTATAACTTTTAGTCCGGAGAGGTTTCCCCTCAGTATCCGCCCTTACCCTGTCAGTGTCCAGGACAGCAGATATAAACCTCCTACCCTGTCTGTGTATCAGTGCCAGGTGTCAACTTCTCGCCTCCAGTAGTGTCCTTCAGTTGTTGTTGTTGTTGTTGTTGTTGTTGTTGTTAAATTAACAAATACTTATCTGACAGAGCTAACGTTAGCTGGTTTCAGTTAAACTAATCTTAGCCGATTTAAATCAGCGGAGGAATGCGGACACTGACGTAGACAACCGACAACCGCAGCGGTCTGATAGAAACAACAAAAACGATTTAAAAGTGTAACGCCGACTTTAACACTTTTACAACCATGTCCTTCGCTGTTTCTTTTCTTAACCCCGTGTCCTTACTTCCAGGCAAGAAAAACGAGTGTCCCAAGTCTGTGCTACGTTTGCGACTGTTTCTCACCGGTCACATGACAGCGCCTCCACTCCCCAACGCCCTGACCACCGACAAAAGACAAAACACCGGCCCGGAGCAGCAGAGAGCACCGCCACATAGTGAGGCCCACATTCAAGATAACATCCAGCATCTGTACAGTATCGCATCATATGGTTAGTTTATCTAAGTGGATCATGTTTGTGAGGCTCTTACAGTTAGGACTACAAAGAAAACTTGGGGTTTCAAGGCCCAACATTTTTCATTAAACTTAAAATTATTTCAATGTATCATTGCCTGATTTTCCTGCTGGGAGGCCCCAGGGCCATGGACCCCAATAAAGTTACAATATGTAACATAACATTTTCGCATTAAATGTCTAAAAACGAGACCTATATATAGAGAGAGTTATATGTAGAGTTGTGTACTTATATTATCCCAAATGTTTATGTTGTATATAGAGTTGTGTACTTATATTATCCCAAATGTTTCCAACAATGTTCAAACCCAGAGAAATCTGTAATCTTATTCAAAGGTAACGGCCGGCTACCGTACAATTGGTCGCCTGTCAATGGCATCATATCCCCATTGCACATGCGTCAGCTGTGTGGTTGTCTGCCAGAAGCTGTTATAAATTGATTTTTATCCAGTTTTAAGCTACATTTTTAATTAATAATTTGAGTAAACACAGAAATTAAGCAGTGTGCAAAATATAGTCCAAGCACAGCGCTAAAACATTAAAGGCCTTTAAACAGCATTTTACAGAAGGTTTCTCTTTAAGACAGAGGGCGAGATTGAGTAATAAAGCAGGACCAACCTTCAGGCCCTTATCATTTCAGTTGATAAAAGTTTCAATTGAAGCACAAGCCAAATAGCATAGCCGAAAGCCTAAGCTTAGTTTCCAGCTTTGAACGATTGGTAGTCCAGCCGTGCACAGTATTAGCCAGCAAATAAATATATAGTTTGCATTTTTTTCCCCAACTAATTCCATGATAAAACATATAAAAGTAAAAAATTTTAGTGCAATCATGCAAAATAATCCAAACTAAATAAAGCACTTTGGTTATAGTTAAGTGAATTTAACAAAAAGGAATCCTAATTTATCTATTTCCCATAAAATAAAATATCTTACCACACTAGAGCTAGATTGATAAATCGGTCGATATCATTTGTACAGTATCAGCCTCTATGTTGACCAATAAGTAAAAGGTTCTTTGAGTACGGTCAGGGACTTTTCTTGCATATCATTGTTCATCTCTTTCTCTTCCCTCATTTCCTGTCAGCTTCCCACTGTACTCTATAATAAAGGCAAGAAATAACTTCAAAACATGTCCTGATCTGACCCGGCAGTAGGCCCACAGACCGAAAACATGTCTCTCGGTCAATGCTGCATGGATGCTCTTCACTACATTTGTCTGATGGCTGTAATGCAGAAAAAGACTTTACATGCAAAACAAGCCTTAGATAAAATAATGCATTGTTGGAGTTAAACTAGTGACTAAAAAATAGTCTTAGTTGCTAGGTTACATATGTAGTCATTTGCCTTGACCACCTTAATGTGATGGTCACACACAAAGAATGTATGATGAGAAAAAGTTTGGCTTTACATCATGACTAATCGAACCACATGAGAAGATTTTTGTTGTTGGATAATTGGGCAAAATTAGATGATAACAGTCTCTTAGGTGACTGTGGTACCAATATTGAAGAGAAAATACTGAGAGTGAAGCATTTGAATCCTTTATATACAGCCATTGTGGTAACATTTAGGAATACGGTCAGGCTACACTTTGGGAAACACCTTCAAAATTACCTGAAACCAGTCATGTTCAGCCAATACAGATCAAACTCATCTCCTTTTGACACTCACCGTCCAACAGCACAGCCTTCCTCCTCAGTTTCCCTGCTGCACTTGTACACGTGTCTGGCGGCTGGCTGTCCCAGGACATCAGGTGTGCCGAAAAACACAGAGGAGGAATATACTGCGATTCCAGATCTCCCTGCTTTGAGGATTTCATATCCTGGGCTGGCTGTTGTTGAAGACGGTGGAGAAGAGGAAATCTGGACACTGTGAATTCCCTCAAAAGCATCCATGTCTCTCTTTCAGGAAGTGCAGAGACTCATCAGAAACTACTAGATGTCTCCACTGAAGTTGTTAAATGCTTTTAGTGCCATTTAAATTCAATGATCCTGATGCCTGTGGGTGTCAAGCACCTACAATGCAGAACACAAAGTTACATACGGCAACTTAAAATCACATGAAAATTTGATAAACTCCACCAAACAAACCTCAAAGTCAAAGTCTTTCAGTAACAAGTGGACAAGCCATGACCGCTACAGTGTTTGAATAACTGACACACTTCTTTCCTCTCCGAATACTGCAGAGCTAGAGGAGCTCAGACTCTTTTATTTGCAGATTGTCATGCTAAAGGAATTTGTTTCTTTGTGTGATATCCAGTGTAAACACAACTTACTTTAGAAACAGTATCATGCAAGTATCACACACATGGTGTGTGCGAGAGACTTAAGCCAGGATGATTTAAGGAAAAAAGAATACACAGAATACACTTACCAAAGTGTTCAAAGCTGACCCCCAGTTGTTGCCAGAGCATCCAAAATCTGTCAAAACTGCTGAAATTGTGCTTTGATAATCTCAAGATTGAACTCTGTCCGCACTCCGCCTCGTTGTTGGTCTCCTGGTTAGACAGGAAGGGTTAATCACTAACACCTTCTGGCCAGTTAGAGTCCAGCTGTACACATTTCTTCCAGCAGAGGGGGGGAGAACACACAGTCTCACCTGATCAAGAGTTTTCCATGAGTAAATACTGAATGAGGCTTCACACAGAAAACAATCAATGTTCCCTTTATTCTATTTAATGAAATCATGAAATGAAAACGTGTTTGTGATTCAGCAAGCGGCAGAGAGGAATAACTGTTAAACTTCGAAGATGGTTTCTTAAGAGTCATATTTCCAAAATCTGAACACAGCTACTCAGCACTGCCTTTAACCAACCTATTTGGGGCAGTGTGGGTGCTCTGCTGTCCTCAGATTTGTTCAGATTAACAGGACCCGGCCTCACAATGCAGCTTTGTTGCTGAAACAGATTAACACATCAAGTGACCGGAGGTGTAGGAGTCCATTGCTCTCTTTTTCTTTCCTGCTTCCCTTTCTCCAACATCATTCCAAGAGACGCTGCCGCCACACATCTCGAGCAACAGTGAGTACGATGGCCAGACGTTTTCATTTGTGTGGTAAGTGTCATCAACTTCACAGCCTTGTGTTTGAGACCATCATTGTACTTGCCTGTTGTAGCCCTGTGAACATCTCTTCAGATGTAGTAGTGTTTTTAAGATCTATAAAATGAGGGAAATATTATTTTTGAACGATTAAACATTTACAAAATGAAAATAAAACAGTTTCAGTTGCTTTTGTAAATCCAAACGTATGCAAGTAGAGAACATATATGAAATAACTGCTAATAGACTGCTGTTTTACTTTATCATTTTAGATCTGTGACCTGACTGGCCTTATGAGATCCAGGCTGATCGCTGACGTTGAGCTCAGACAAAACACCACACTGGTTTCCTTCATGTCACGCCAAAATCAGCCAGCAAGTTGGCCAGCAAACAGCAGCAGCAGCAATGACAGTAACGTACTCTCGCAGGGTTGCTGATGCAGGTCTCGGGACTTTCTTTCACCTGCTTCTGCGATGGAAGGGCAGCATCTATAAACTGCTCTACAGAGAGCTCATCATCTTCACTCTTCTCTACTACTTCTTCAGTATTGTTTATAGGTACTCTCTGAGAGAAAACACTGTGAACTCCAATAATAATCTTTCATGTCCTCCACTCTGCAGATAGAGTATCTATAGCCTGACACATAACAGCACTTTTGAGGCCAATACAGATATTTGAGTTAAAAAAAAAAATCTGATAACAATATATCTTCTGATGTTAATTTTTTACCTAAACATTTTATGTATCATTTAAATTTAGTAAATTAAAGAATTGGGCCCAGAATATGTAGGCCTACTAAGAAGGATATTCTCCAGCAATGTGTCAGTGCTCTCTGGTGGATAAACTATTTAACAGAGACTCTTTATCTAAATGATCTCACATATTTATTTGCTATTTGTGTATTGCAGTTTCGTGTTACTTATCAGCCAACATATATACGCCGATAACGATATATCTTTGATAATGAGTATCAGGCCTGGGCCGATTTATTAGCTCCAGTAGAAACATTATTTAACAATATTAATTTGCTCAACAAACGTAGGATGTTTTACAGCTGGGATCTGGGGACCACTGGAGGCCTTTTAGGAGCTTTCAGGGGTTGATAGTTTAGGGATAGTAAAATTAATTTTCATTTTTGTTACTAGAAATTTTGACAATAAAGCATATAAAAATAACTATAGTATCAGGACACATTTAAATATACAAATTGCTGTTATCTACACAGGAGGTAAAATGTACTTAAAGTGGACTCCTACTGGACAAACATTCTTAAATGGGGGTCAGTACATACTTCTGTATTTATTTAAGGAAAAACTTTGTAAACACCAGGTTTAAGAAGATAATTCTTAAAGCAGCTTATTTCTGCCACCATGACGAAACAAACATTTGCTCAGTTTCTCATAAGTTTTTAATTATCTCATTTTAATTTTGGATCCTTTTCATGTTCTAACTCTATGACTTTTCTGGTTATTACAACATACCAACTTATGTTTTAACAGAAAAAAATACTTATTTTAATGAGACAAGGTATGTTAGCAATACATGTGTCTTGTTCTAGAGATACGTTGATTTAGTGTGATAACAGGAACTTTTTGTGATATAACTAGATAAGATGAGTTGCTAGTCAAGAAAAGTGCCATGTAAAATGTTACAATAACATGAAAAATATCTTGTTATAACAGCTTTATAACAAGACACTGAAGAAATATTTGTGTGTCATGGTTGAAGCAATATGCTGCCATCTCATCAAAAGTTATGTTAGACCAGAACGTGTCACAGGGCTCACCTCCCTGTCTTATAGTCAATCTATTTCAATTAATTTAATTTGTCACATGAAATAGTACAAGGTACAATTCCAGTGAATGTTATATATTGAGTCCATTTAAGGAGCTGATGGGATGTTTCCTTCACCAGGTTTGTGTTAAATGATGACCAGAAAAGGCTGTTTGAGAAGCTGTCAATATACTGTGACCGCTATGCAGAGCTCATCCCGGTGTCGTTTGTGTTGGGTGAGTTGAGGCTGATTGTTTTATCACTTTTAAGATTTCAAGGGTAGGCTAATGGAAACATGGAAACCGTCCCAGGAAGTTAGCATCTAATTCTTCAAATTTTTCGTCAGGTTTCTATGTCACCTTGGTCGTGTCCCGTTGGTGGGGCCAGTTTGAGAATGTCCCCTGGCCGGATCGCTTGGCAGCATTAGTGGGTGGTCATGTTCGTGGAGCTGACGAGGCCTCCAGGCTGACCCGACGAACTCTGATGCGATACGCCAACCTCTCTGGTGTGCTCATCTACCGCTCTGTCAGCACAGCCGTCTACAAGAGGTTTCCCACCATGGAGCACGTGGTGCATGCAGGTAGCCTACGACGTTGGGATGAAAACACCAAAACTCCCTGTTGTTGGTGCTGGCAGTCTTGCAGTGCAGTAGGCTAATGTGCATCACAGGAACCAATATTGAAGTCACGTTATTGGTATCAATAATGTTTGAACAATACCCAACCCCAGAGAACTACACACATGGAAACAGGGGCGACCTCAAGCTCGCCAAGTAGGCTAGAGTGTGTGCCCCATGTAGGCTGAGTCCTTGGCAGCGGCCCTTTGCTGCATGTCGTCCCCTCTCTCTCCCCTTTCTTGTATTCAAGCTGTCAATAAAAAAACCCAAATTATCTTAAAAAAAAAAGACATGGAGACATCTTAAATGCTTTCTCTCTTTGTGTCATTTCTTCATTTCCATGTTTGTGCCTCTCAGGTTTGATGACGTCAGAGGAGCTGAGGCACCTGGAGGACTTGCGCTCTCCTCACAACAAGTTCTGGGTTCCCTGCATGTGGTTCGTCAGCCTGGCTCTGAGGGCTCGGACTGAGGGTCGCATCAACAATGACGTGGCACTCACAGCCATTCTCACTGTAGGTCTTCATGTGCATATATCTGCAGGCCAAAAGAGCCTGGACATCTTTACGTTGTGGCAATTTTAGGTCTGAAACATTTTCTAAAAATGTTTTTTTTTTTTGCCTGTCCTGCTTTTACTTCTCTGTTCAGGAGTTGAATAGTTTACGGGCAAAGTGTATGAAGCTGTATGGTTACGACTGGATCAGCCTGCCTCTTGTCTATACTCAGGTTTTGTTGATATACTTTGCTGTAACTAAAATATAGTAGATGCATGACGGTCGAACAAATAGATTTAATAGTTTTCCTTTAGTGATAAATGTGCAATGATGTGTCAAAAAAGTGATAACAGTGCTAATGACAATGATGCAGAGCTAATATTAAGCTGCTGGTGGGCTATAAAGAATGTGATTTTGTGCATTAGAATAATCATCATAAATCATGTACCAAAAATGATTAACCTTAGTTTGATCAAAATTAGCACTTTGACCTAGCAAAACACGATGAAATCAACAACAAAAACAAGAAGCGATGCTTGACAAGAGACTTAGTCGTGAAACACACCTGACTAATTTATTTAATTAGGTGGCAACAGTGGCGGTCTACAGCTTCTTCCTGGCTTGTCTGATTGGTCGTCAGTTCTTGGATCCAGCTCAGGGTTACCCTGGTCACGATCTGGACTTCTACCTGCCTGTTTTCACCCTGCTGCAGTTTTTCTTCTATGTTGGTTGGCTGAAGGTGAGAACAGCCGATTCATTTTATGATCTAGTTAAACTCATGCTGCACCGCAAATGTTACTCATTTGTCCTACTGAGCTGTATTGTGGTCTTTTCTGCTTGTGGTCTCAGGTGGCTGAGCAACTCATTAATCCTTTTGGTGAAGATGATGATGACTTTGAAACCAACTGGCTCGTCGATCGCAATTTACAGGTTTGGATTCAAACTATTTGCCACTTTTTCCATCAGCCGCAGACAGAGGCCGTCTTGTTTTACTTGCTGTGGTTTCTGTTGTTTCCCAGGTGTCCTTGTTGTCTGTGGATGAGATGTACGACAGCCTGCCGCTGGTTGAGAGGGATATGTACTGGAATGAGTCTGAACCTCAGCCTCCCTACACTGCTGCCAGTGCTGAACACCGCAAACCCTCCTTTATGGGATCAGCCCTGGATATCAGGTTCAGTAATGTTTTTATTTTCTGACAGACAATTCTTAAACACTGAAAAATACTCCCCTAACCAACCACATATTTAATCTAAACTAGTGTTCCAAAGGATGAGATGGAGTTTCAGTCCAATCTGGAGCAGATCAAGGAACATGAGGAAGCCAACTACTCCACCCCGCTGCTCGGAGGGCTGGGTCGTCTCCTCGGTGTCCAGTCCCCTAACTTTCCTCGCTCCTCCCGGGTCTCTCTGCTGCGCCGCCGCCCTGGAGCTCCACAAAGCCGCTTCCCTCTTTACCTGCACCCAGAAGGGACATTAACTCCGAGTCAAGGCCGCCAGCCTTTGAACCACGAGCGAGATCCAGACTATGCCTTCTCCACCATGCCCTTGTATGAGAGACCGGGTTTCTACAGCTGTCCACAAACACCCATCCACTGCGTGCCCCCTACGATGCCCCGCCCTCGACCTGCCCGGCGAACTCAGAATGAGTGGGACCGCAGCTGCAGCTCCCTCGCTCCACCAATAGTGGGCTCACAGCTGCTGCCTCCCGACACCCCTAACCACATCCCCCCACCGCCGTCCTCTGCTTTCCCCTGGCTGAGTGCGGATGGCGAGGTTTCGAGTGCCACTACCTTTTCCTTCCCTGACCCACCACCTGAACTCTGTCCAATATCCAAACTGAGACCTGGACATGGCCTGCTGTCCCGCCGCCCTCCACCTCCCCGTCTTAATCTGGACACCCTTCCCTCAGCTGACAGCCAGCCCGGACCCCTAAGTGCTAGGGTGGTAGGAAGCGGAGGAGAAAGGGTGTTCTCGTTCACTCCTCCCTCTCGCACAGCGGCAGCAAATCCCAGTAATCCCAACAGCAGCTCTGGCAGCATTAATGCAACAAGCACCAACAGTGCTGGCACGATGGGAAGTCTCTGCAACGGTACAAGTCACACTAATTTTAGTAACCATGGGAACTTCAGCACCAACATGAGGGCAAGCAACGGGGGCACCAACGGCGGGCTGAGCAACAACATGAACACAGTTTCCACTTCAGCATCATCGCAGCAAGAAACCAATCAGCAACACTCACCCAATGATTCAGGAATCTCATTGGCTGAAGGAGACCTGCTAGGTGTTTTGGTAGACGGTGGGGTGAACAAGGCGGCAGGAGGGAGGGAGCAGGACTGAGAAAAGAAGGTGTGACAAGATCACATGTGGCATTCAAAATATTTCACACATAACAAGCACTGATCTATGTTACATCTGAATTGCATTTATAATAATACACTTTATTTATATAGCACAATTCATGCATTAATGGAACACAAAGTGCTTACAGTCAGCTGGTACCCTACACACAATTGAGAAGTATTTGTCGCAAACACCGAGTTAATCTCTACTTTCTGTTAAGCTTTTGTAGAACCTATTAACCTACTTGTAACGCAAAAAACACCTTGAGAAAATAACATAACATTTCAGTACTTCTGAACCTCAACAAGACCCCAAATGAGTATATTCTTCAACTCTTCTTCTTAGCATTGTCTCCATGAGTGTACTCTAATGAATATTAAGAATTATAGGTTGTTTCTTTTGTTTTTCAATAAAAAACCTTGAAATGATTTACTATTTGATTTTATTATACAAGGAAACTGTCTGTACACATAACTACAAATAATTATAAATCATATTATATAAGGCAAATGCAGAGAGAACCGACCCGTCCCACCAAAAAATAGTTGAGGAAACATTTCATGGATTTCATCTGCTTGTCCAAATCAGTGCGTTCAGATAACTTTAATTTAAAGCAACTACAGTCATCTTACACAGTCACTATACAGTATGTAGTTAACTCATAAATATGAGGGATGCAACTCAAATCTGATGCATTTAAAAATGTAAAATAACAAAAAACATGGAGGGTTAAGTGGAATGTTAAGTGTGTTATTCTAATTTTATCCCTGGTAGTTATTTATCAATAATTGTTTTTTAAATGGTGGATTATTACATTTACTAATGTGTCTACCAATAAAATAAGTACAACACAGAATCAGCAGCAGGTAAAATGATGGCCAGCTTCAATTTTCAGGACTCCCACCCCTTTAAATATCCTCAATAACATAGTCTTTGCAGGAACAATAGTGTACAAATATTATATGAGAATATGGTAATTAGGTATCACTATGAGAAGAAGATGCAAATGCTTAATCAGGAGACAAATGTGGATCATATGTTAAAGGTGTAGAATGAAGTACCTTAAAGTAAACATGTCTAATTATTTTGCAAATCTATTTTTTATAATAACATACACAGATAGTACAAACTGAATTACAAATTTTCATGTAATTGTAATTTGTATTAAAAGCATTGAAATATTACATCGGCACAGTCCAGCCGCCATATACTTATTGCTCAAAGAGAAGCAAATATTTAAAAAAAAAAAGCACTTTAAAGTTCAGCTCAGACATTAAATTGTAGTGTTTTAGCCACCACACTTTGTAAACTCCAAATACACAGAAACAACCAGTAAAATATCAGGAAGTATGAACATATAACTGGCATGTATTAATGTTTTCACAGTCATTAATTCTATAAAACATCAACATTAGATCCATTGTAATCTGGTGTGTAACATGAAGTGTGGTCTGCAGTAGTTCAGTTTAGAGAGCCATCTATGCCTTTTGTAAATTTTGCAGTTGATTGACAGCTAACAACTAACTAAATAAGCAGCCTTATCTCTATTACATGCAGGGACAGGGTGGCATGCAGCATTGACCAGGATGATCATCAGTGTCAAAGTGTATTTTAACTGCCTTGGTCAGCCATGGTGTGTTTGTCAAAGAGGTACTCAGCCATGGCGCTCTGAGGGGCTCCCATCTGACGCAGGTTGGATATCCAGTCAGCGAGCTGTTTGACAGATTTGACCTGCTCATCCAGAAAATGTGTTTCTATGAAGTCACACAACTGTGGAAAAAAAGACAGAATGTTTTATCTCATTAGACTGTCAGATCCTCTGACTAACATAGCATAGCTTTGCTGTGCATGCGTGTAGAAAAAATCAGAAGCAAATAAAATTCATCTTTAAAAATGAATTTTAAGTTGAACGCCACTATAGTCAGGCATCTGGCAGCCATGCCGCAGTCTGCTCCTTACATGGGGATCATTGTGTTCAGTCGCCATTTTCTGCAGGTCCAGCAGGGATTGGTTTACACTTTTCTCCAGCTGCAAGCAACACTCCAAAGCCTCCAGGCTGCTCCCCCACTCATCTCTATCAGGTTTCTAAGATGGACATAAATAATTCATGACAATTGCATCATCAATTGGTACTTGCACCCCAAATGACAAACCTAAAAAGTATCAGTAAAAGGCCTTTATAGAAAAGAATATACTTTGTGAATCTACATG
Source organism: Perca fluviatilis (assembly GCF_010015445.1). Classification (NCBI taxonomy): domain Eukaryota; kingdom Metazoa; phylum Chordata; class Actinopteri; order Perciformes; family Percidae; genus Perca; species Perca fluviatilis. The sequence continues at coordinate 18,790,671 of NC_053119.1, read as the reverse complement.
GAAAACAGGTCTTGGTCCAATCAACCAGAAAACATTGAAAAACACTGTTAACGTTAATTGAGTGGAAGAAGTATCAGTACACACCCTGATGTCCTGCAGAAAAATTCTGCCTCCCCGCTTGTTCTGCAGACTCATCAATTTCTCTGCATGTTCGTGCTCCTCTTTGGACTGTGCATGAAAGAACTTTACAAAATTTGATAGAGATTTATCATCCCTATCAAAATAGTATGCCTAGAAAACCAACAAAAATAAAAAAGAGACCCATTTTATGTCTCTGAGCCTAAAACAACACAAACAGCACATTGCATTATTGTTAAAAGCATTTCTTACCATAGAGAGATAAACATAAGAGGCATAGAGCTCCAGATTTATCTGTCTGTTAATGGCAGCCTCGCAGTCCTGGTGAAAGTTTTGTCGGATTTGCGAACTCATTTCTGTGGAAATTACAAACATGAATAAATGAGTGAACACATTTCCATGGCACTCTTCTGCAGGCATTATATTATTGGATGGACACATTATGCAAGTAACATGTATAATGAAACATATACTTCTCACTAAGTATCTACAAAGTACTTGTGTCACTGAAACCCTTAACCCTTGTGTTGTCTTCCCGTCAACCTTGAAAAAAAACCTTTTTTTCACAGTTTGTTTTTGCTTTTTCCAACGTTTTAAATTGTAAAATTTTTCTTCTACACATTTCCAGCACTTATTTCTACGTCCCATATTTTATGATATAAAACAAAAATTGAAAAGGGGTCAATTTGACCTGAAGTTAACACAAGGGTTTCATAAACCTAATTACTTCATCTCCAAAAGACAGCACCTTTATGTACACATGCAGACCAATGAATTCACAAATAACTCATCCACCACTAAAAGGGTCGGTTCACGTTAAAATAAAATGTTAGTTTTGAGATGTCTGCATTGACCCCGTTACATCGGAAGTGCATAGGATATCAAAATCATTTACACTGAACTAAATAGTTTAGCTATACACAACAACTAATCTGGGTAATCAACCTCACTGTTTTCACTGATTTCAACCGGGCATGCTTAAAAGCTGTCCTCCCTAAATTCACCCAATATGTGAAGTGTGCCACCAGGGAGAGCAGCACACTCGATCGTGTCTACTGCAATATTAAGCATGCATACAGGGCAGTGCCCCAACCACCTGTCAGACCACCTCTACTGCACCTCATACCAGCCTCACCCCTCACATCAGGAAAAATAAGCCCACCATTAGAAAGATCAACACCTGGCCAGAGGACGACCTCTCCGAGCTCCAAGACTATGGCAAGCACTTTTAACATTTAAAAGCTAAGTTTGACTATCCGGAATTAACATTGTAGATATCAACGTCTTTCTGACTAGTCGTAATTACATTTTGGATAGTTGGAATTGTCATTCAAGATATCTGTAACGTAATTGTGACTAGTCGAAACAACTGTTAGAGATATCTGTAATTCAGTTTTGACTAGGCAAAACTGAATTTCAGATATCTGCAATGACGTCATTGGAAACGACATTCAACTCATCACACATCTTAAATGACAATTTTGGATATCTGTAATTCAGTTTTGACTAGACAGAATGAAAGTTAAAGATATCTCAAACGTCATTATGACTAGTGCAAAATATTGTGCATGACGTTGCTCTATTTTAGATATCAATCAGTGCTAATTACAAGTAAACAGTTAGGCCTAACAGGTGCTCCGCCTAAAGTGGGATGCGGGCCTAATTTGCATACAGATATTTGCAACGTCATTTCCTCTAGTCAAAACTCAAATTCAAGATATCTGTAATTACATTTTGACTAGGCAGAATGAAAGTTACAGATATCTCAAATTTCAGATATCGCTAATCAAAATTAATTTCAAGATATCTATAACTTGATAATAGATATCTACAATTAAATTATGACTATCCCTAACTGCAGTTTGAGATATCTACAACTCCATTTTGACTAGTCATAATTCCAGTTACAGATATCTACAACGTAATTTCGCCTAGTCAAAACTTAATTTAAGATATCTTGAATTGAGGTGAATTAAAGATATCTTGAACTGGAGTTATGACTAGTCAGAATCAAATTGTAGATATCTCAAACTGTAATTACAGATATCTACAATTCAGTTGCAGATATCCGTAATTCACATAGTGGATATCCGCAACTGAATTGTAGATATCTGTAATGATAAACCCCATACAAATGAATGTCAAAAGTGACTTCATTTGTCCTAGGAAAAATGTCTTTGTGGATATCTGAAATGACAATTATGGATAGGAAGAATGTAGTTGCGGATATCTGAAATGTTCTTTTTGACTAGGCAAAACTGAATTACAGATATCTGCAACACATATCCAGTCTAGCTGTTAAATGTTAAAAAGGCTTGCCATACAAGACTGCTTCTCAACCACGGAGTGGAGTCTATTTGAGGATGTGGAGGAGTACAGAGACTGTCCTATAATCCTACATCACATTCTGTGCTGGAAATGTCACCGTCACAAAACGGACCAGGGTCTTCCCAAACCAGAAACCCTCCATGACAAGTGAAGCGCAGCTCCTTATCAGGGACCGCAACACAGCATTCAGGTCAGGAGACAGGGCACAGTTACAGCTCAGCCAGAACTAACCTAAAGAAGGGCATTAGGGCTGCTAAGGTAGCATACAAAAGGAAAATAGAGGGACAGATAGGCTACATCATGGACCATAACCCACGTCAAGTGTGGCAGGGATTACAGCACATCTCCAACTACAAGTGCCACAACATCACATCTACAAGATTGTTTACCTTTAACGTTACATGTAACGTTACTAATAAACTGCAGGTGATAAATGATGACAATGCATGCGAACATTAAGTTAAGTTACTGATGGAGCCTAGCGTTAACTAACATCCCTGGTTACCGTTGCTAGGCACCGTTAGCTAGTAAATCTCCATCAGTTGACTTTCAGACACTAAACGTTAGCTACAACCAGACCATTTGCAAACTAGCTAGGAGGCTGTAGTAGACTATGGCTGTGCAACGACCGGTTATGTAACGTACCTGGTTTGTTGATCTACGTCTTTTCAGAAAAGTAACTGGTTGAGTATCGTTAACGAAGTTCAATTTCCCACGACAGAAGTTAGCAGACTGGCTAACGTTACCTGCTGCCACAGCCAACAATTCGCACTGCCGTCATAACATACTTAGCTACATAAGGAGCGGGTCGTTCCCTCCAGCGTTAGTGATATTAGGCAGGGTGGTACTTAAAATTATTAAATATCCATGTGCACGGCGTAAATATACGTCGTGTAAACTGCAGATTCATTAAAATTGGATAAACTGGATACTATACTTAGCTAGGTGAAAAGGACTTTAAGAGTTTCTAGTTAACCACAAATGTAGATAGAGCTGGCAACAATCTTACCACGAGGTCCATTCAGTTGCTGTTCTGGAGCTTTTTATAATAGGTCTTCCTCAGCAGATGACTTTTGCCCAGTTGTAGATTTTTCTGAGCTCTTTACGGACTTTACCTCCATGTCGGCAAATTGCCAATTAATAACCATAGACTAATATTTACAGACAATGCTTACAACAGTCAATTTATTTTGATGGTACAATCAAATATTAAGCCATTTTGTTATGGGCTGCTGGATGACATTGGTCATTTTAAAATGTATAGGTCATTTTATGTGGACAGTTTGACATGCCATAGCAGGAAAACGCATATGTAAACATGATAAATGGCTACATTCAATTCAGATGTTACAGTTCCAGTGATCTGGTGTAGTACATGATGCCTTACAGTAATGACTTGTTGATAAAGCTCAAGTACATTTCCAGGACACTTGCCTGACATGGATCTCCACTAGGTGGGTAAGCAAATCAAAATCTCTGCCATAAAAATAATAAATACTACTACTGGCACAGAAATATGTGAAAGTTCTTAATCAAAAGGGCGTTTATCAACACAAGTTGGCTGAAATAAAAAGTTTATTTTAAAAGACCCTGCAAACCCATGCTACATCCACACAGGTAATTTTATTTGAACTGATTCGACCACCTATCAGACTGTGGTTGACATCTCCCTAACTAACTCTTTAGCACCTGTGAAAAAAATTACTTTTAACATTCTTATTAGTACAGAGTCCAGACACTTGAGCAGAGGTCCAATCAGCTAAAATAACTGCAACTGCTGTGAGCAGTGTTAAAGCCACAGAAATGTTCAGCTGTATTGGATTCCATAATAAGATTTTTCAGTAAATGTTAATACTTGAGCCTTCTGCTAACCATAGCCAAAAGCTCGCAGCAGAAGGCTAAAGATTTAACACTTCACTGATATGGACAGATTTTATTCATAAACATGAACTTCAATCACAGTATGCCATCTCAACTGGCTATATGCATTTACTTTCCTTAGGTGTCATGCATTACCACATCCAACCAAAAGTTGAAACCTACACATTTTTTTCTTGAACCATTTTAATGCACCTGAAGAAATCCATACATAAGAGTTCTACTATAATTTACAGTCGTTAACACATTATACAAATGAAAGTTTTACTGATCACTTGGCCAAAACATTTAAAACGTTCACATCCCACTCAGTTATAATACACACCCATTTTCAAGTACAAGTCCAAGCGTTAAGCATCAATTTCACTTATGCATCACCATGATATTTTACATACTAGTAAGAATATTCCTAAAAAGTTGATGACCATTACCTGTAGGCGTGTATTACCTAACACAGTAAAACCACCAGAAAAACTTTATTGGAAACAAGCTTTAAAACAAAGATCAAACTTTATACAGCAACGTGTATCAGTGTAGACATTACTTGCCTCCAATTGGAGGAGAGTGCCACACAGCAGAGCTGGTGCGTTTAAAATAGCGAGGCTTGCTCTTGTAAAAGATGTTTTCCAGTTTTGGTGGTTCAATTGCTCCGAAGAAAGAGTCTAAATCAGGAGGGTTGAAGTACTGCTTCATAATTATCTGCTGCAGATTGTGACCTGGGAGGGGGAACAATTAAAATACAACATGCATACAACATGAGACTGACATCACACTGTGATACAGGGGAAAACCTGTAAGCTACGCTTTAATAAAAAAAAAAAAATTATATATATAAAGCTACAATAGGACAATTGCTGTTTGAGGAAGGGGTTTAGATGTTAACCTAGTGCATTACAAAAGACATTACTAAATTGGATTCATAACGCCACAGCAGTCCAGGTATATTGAGTCTGATGCTCATCATAATAAATGACAAGTTAAGTCATGCCTATAATAAGTCATGCCTACCTTCGGCCCAGGATGGAATAGGTTTCCTTGGGGCAGACTCATCATCAGTAGAGTCGTCACTGTTTTGGTCCATCCCGTAATCCTCCGCACTTTTGGACATAAAGGGTTTTTTGCTGCCCGTTGGAGTGATAGAGTATGATTGTGGCGATTGCTGCAGAGAATAAAATACACGTTATGAGGCTTTACGCTGATGAGAAATTATTTTCATCATGTTTTAAGACACAAATGTATTCAATACATGTGCCAAAAAAAATAAAAAAAATAAAAAAAAGTACCTCAATATCCACGGTCACATTAAGGCCACCACCTTTTCCTACAGGCGTGCTCATTACTGAGTGCTGCAAAGAATAAGAAGAAAAGTGGTGAATAGATCTTTCACTATTGTTTAAAAAAAATAAAAAGATTGTTGAGTTCTAGGCCTCTAGTTGTACAATGGATATTTTAGTTAATCTCGTGTGCGAGGATGTACATGCACTACTGTCACGCCATTTCACTGATCAAGAGGTCCAACATATGCTGCAATGTGCCAACAAAGAGAGGGAAGAAGACTGCAAGCTAGTAATCCTGGATGTAAACCATGCAAAAAAAAAAAAAAAATGTGTTTTTCCCCATTACTTATTATTTAGTACTATTTTCAGGGTCTAGACTTTTAAACACCAATATACATCCACAACAACAGGTGGCGCCAAATAGCAGTAAGCTTATTGTCCCTCATGACCAGAGCAGTCAACCAAAACGGATGCTGAGACACTGTGAGCGTCCCGAACAAAGCGGCTGAAATGAAAATTTTTGATGCCAACTTTAAGATGATGATAGATGTAGCAGAGTCGTCATACAGCCAAGAAACAGTGTTACAGAATGCAATGTACAGAGATGGTGAGTCCCCCCCCCACCAAAAAAAAGTTTTATAAATGCCAACAGTCAAAGAAAAGCATACCATGGTCCCCAAACCGGCAGTTTTCGTGAGCTTGACCGGTGTGTGAATATGCGATTGATAAACGAAATGAGGGACTGCCCATCACTCGAGTGATTGACCCACCGACATGGTAGATGTGAATATCTGAAACTTTTCACTGTCGCAAATTCACATCGCTGCCAGTGTAAACCGTTTTGAGGATATTCACAGACGATTATTTCGCGTGTAAGGTTAAATTCCAAAGTGTTCACGTTTATCCTGTTGATAAATTACCAAAAGTAAAAACTGATTTTCAGAGTGGCTATGATTAGATTCTTACCTCGATGTCCACAGTCACATTCAGGCCAGCAGGAGGCTTCATTACAGAAGGGAAAAAAAACAGAGGTACATTAAGCTACAAAATGTAAGCTGCTACAGCATTATGCACTTTAAAAAGCATCTGTTAACCATAATGTGGACATCTAATATCATGTATTGCGACAGACTATTTGAAAAAGTGTTCAAAAGCGAAGTCTTTGAATAATCAAGCTAAGTAAATAAAACCCATGATTAGATGAAGTGAGAAAACATGTTTGTAATTTTGGTGGACCTCTTTAAAGGGGGTGATAGAATGCAAAATCAATGCAAATCTCAATTTGAAACTGCTGGGTGAATCTGAACAAAGCTAAAAACAGGGTATAGAGAGAAATCCTGGAGGTAAATTCAATACCATTTTTAATACCTTCAATATTTTTTAAAGGTCCCATGACATGGTGCTCTTTGGATGCTTTTATATAGACCTTAGTGGTCCCCTAATACTGTATCAGAAGTCTCTCTCCCAAAATTCTTGGTGCAGCCTTGGTGCAGAGTTACAGCCACTAGATCCAGTCCCACAATGAGCTTTCCTTAGTATGTGCCATTTCTGTGTCTGTAGCTATTGAGGAGGAGAAGGGGGGGGGCAAGGTGGAAGGTGGGGTGGGGGTGTGGCCTTGACCAACTGCCACTTTGCTCGTTTGAAAGCCATGATGTCTCTCTCTCATGGGGGGCCAAATTCTCTGGGTGGGCAAAGCAGAGAAAGGGGAGGTAATCTTGCTCCTTATGAGCTCATAAGGAGCAAGATTCCAGATCGGCCCATCTGAGCTTTCATTTTCTCAAAGGCAGAGCAGGATACCCAGGGCTCGGTTTACACCTATCACCATTTCTAGCCACTGGGGTTTAATGAAAAAAAGAAAAAAGGGATTCCCCCAACACCTTGCTTTTTTAAAACTTAATTTCCAAAAATAGTTCACAGATATTCAGTCATTGCAATAAGTAAACAAATAAGATACAAAAATATATACAAATAATATAATATTAAAGTAAAAATAAAATAGTCTAAACAGAGGGAAATAAGATACAAAAGAGACAGACTTTCAAAAATCGTTAATAATATAGACAGCAGGAGCACCTAAAGAAATTTGAGTAAACATCAGATATTGAGATAGCTTTCTGATACCAACTTAAGAGACTCAAAGTACATGTCAAATTCAACCTCAACACCTGCTTTTCGATGATGTTCACATCGCGTAATTACGTCACTTCATAACGTTCCCATGGCAACAGGGGAAATTGGCTGCTCGTGTGAAGTAAACGCAAAAAATTTTCAACTTTCTGCTAAGATATATGTGACTTTTTTGCAACGAAAATGCGGGGATTATGAAATCATGCAAGCACCGCATATTTTGCGCGGAAATCTGCAATTTATGCGGCAAAGTGCGGCATATTTGAAAAAATGCGGCCCCCGCATGAATATGCGGACTTTGGCTGATTATGCATTGAATTATGCGATCGCATAACTGCGTTTTTCTGGAGGGACTGACTGAGACCACTAACATGTCCTTAATCTGAATAACCTATCCACTTCTACTGTCCCTATACAATATTTTCTTACCAGCTGAGATGCCACTTGCCAGCTGCTTGCACTGGAGGAATGTTTGCACTCATCTGTGTGATGCACCACTCAGGATCTCTATTCATCTTTGTGGGATACAAACAACTTTCAAAAAAAGAAGAGCTGCTGCTGGCTAACCGCGGTTTTTGGAATCGGCTTTGGCTGCGACTCTGGAAGATTTTGAGTTAAGCACTGAAGTCATTCTTAAAAAAGGAAGATGTCTTCGGAGTTTTACCAACCGGATACAGCAAAAGTTTAAATCTATCAACTAGCTCCGCTATCTCCTTCGTTGCTGTGCCTGGTCGTAGCATGCAGAGGGAATTTGAAAGACAACAGTTTATCCCGCCCCTCAGATTGAGCCCTGCCAATGGCGAGTTCTACTACTTACTACTTTTTAAAACCCCGCGCACACCCTGTAAAAGTTGATGTCAACTTCTCATCTCCTAATTTGGCTCTACCTTCTATCTTTGTAATGCCCCAAAATGTACATAGGCCATTAACTGATCTGAGGTCAGTTAGTCTTCTAAATCTAGGTTGCGCAGACACTTTATACATTGTTCGCCTGCTGTTGTATTACTAAATTCACTTCTGAGACTTTTATGCAAGAAATCAACTATATCAAGCTCAAATATATACTTATTTTTAACTGTGCAGGTGTACCTAAACTAAAGCTTAAATTTACCCCTGAAGGTTTACCTGTGCATTAGCCTTTTTAGCAGCAGCAGCTTCTCTCTCTTTGGCAGCTTTCTCTTCTGCAGCTAATCTCTGCTGCTGCTCCTAGTGGAACAAAGAAAAAAAAGGCACATGAATAACCAGACAGCCGAGCAGCCAAAGACAAACCCAGAGCTGCATTTGAATACGTTAACTTTAAGAAAATGAGTGGACTATTTCCAGAGAGTTGTTTCATGGGGCTAAACATGGACATGGTAGTCTCGCTTTGCCAGACCATCCACACGCTGCGGAGCAGAGGAGGGTCTGGCTACTCCACATAGCATTATGGGATGGGAGAAAAACATGCTCTGGTTTATTGCCATTTCTTTAAACCAATGACAATTGTCATGGGCGGTGCTGAGATCCTCACGGAGCCGCTGTAAAATAGTTGTGCGAGAGAAAAATCAGATTGTACAGATAGTCTAGCTAGCTGTCTCAATTTACCCTGCAGAGATCTGAGGAGCAGTCAACATACAGTGCCTTGCGAAAGTATTCGGCCCCCTTGAACTTTTCGACCTTTTGCCACATTTCAGGCCTCAAACATAAAGATATAAAACTGTAATTTTTTGTGAAGAATCAACAAGTGGGAAATCATGAAGTGGAACGGAATTTATTGGATATTTCAAACCTTTTAAACAAATAAAAACGAAATATGGGCAAAATATTCAGCCCCAAGTATACTTTGTAGCCACCTTTCTGCGATTACAGCTGTAAGTGCGGGGTATGTTCTATAGTTTTGACATCGAGACTGACATTTTGCCCACTCCTCCTTGCAAAACAGCTCGAGCTCAGTGAGGTTGGGATGGAGGCGTTTGTGAACAGCAGTTTTCAGTTCTTTCCACAGATTCTCGATTGGATTCAGGTCTGGACTTTGACTTGGCCATTCTAACACCTGGATATGTTTATTTGTGAACCATTCCATTGTAGATTTTGCTTTATGTTTTGGATCATTGTCTTGTTGGAAGACAAATCTCCGTCCCAGTTCAGGTCTTTTGCAGACTCCATCAGGTTTTTTCCAGAATGGTCCTGTATTTGGCTCCATCCATCTTCCCATCAATTTTAACCATCTTCCCTGTCCCTGCTGAAGAAAAGCAGGCCCAAACCATGATGCTCCACCACCATGTTTGACAGTGGGGGGTGTGTAGGGCATGAGCTGTGTTGCTTTACGCCAAACATAACGTTTTGCATTGTTGCCAAAAGTTCGATTTTGGTTTCATCTGACCACAGCACCTTCTTCCACATGTTTGGTGTGTCTGCCAGGTGGCTTTTGGCAAACTTTAAACGTTTATGGATATCTTTAAGAAATGGCTTTCTTCTTGCCACTTTCCATAAAGGCCAGATTTGTGCAGTAACACTGATTGTTGTCTGGCAGGTCCCACCTCAGCAGTAGTCTCGCAGTCAGGTGTCTGCCTCTTGGCTGTTCGTATGTTTTGCGTTTCGGTTTGTGTGGTGTCAGTGGTGGGTTGTCAACGCTTGTGTGTTTGGTTTACGCGGAAGATTTTATACGAGCTCAATGGGGGGGTTTCCTTTTCGTTTTTTTTGTTGTTTGGTTTTGTTCTGTGTGGCAAAATTGGTGGTCAACGTTCAAAAGTTGTCCTCATAAATCCACCGGCGTTTAAAATGCCAACACAAAGAAAGCGGAAGGTAATGGACATCGGCGAAAATACATGCATCCGGTGGAATTTCCTGCGGCACCGGAGAAATCCCGGAAGTGGATTGCTCTATGGATATAGACTATGGACATGGTTAACTTTGGAGGTCCTTGTGAAATTATATGTCACAACAAACTAATTTCCTGAAACTCCCATTTGACCAATACATGGTCATTAAACAGGGTTTAACAGGATTTGTTCAATTCAAGACTTTTTAACCCGATATTAGGACTAACCAAGTGATGAATCAATTAAAAGTTTTTCTAAAATCAGCGCTTGCCCATTATGAAATGAGCTTCTTAGCTATTGTACAGGTCTGATGGCGTTCGACTCAGCAGGAGGATTAAACAACCTCATGTTTACACAATCCACTGTCAGTTTACAGGCGTGTAATGTAACACAACAGCCCAGAATCAAGGATACAAATATTTATAGCTAACATTGCTGCCTACAGCAAGTAAGACAACAGCTTTTTTGAGCAAAATAACTGCAATGCTAGGAGGGAAAATTAAAAAACACCAGAATTTGAAGTAGAATGAGACCTCTCCCTGCAGCTCTTCAACTCCCCTCTCCTGTACTTATTAATTTCATCCCGATGGCGCTATATAGCCGCAATTCTATGAGAATTACTATCCGGTTTTCTTTGTAAAGCCTTTTGATATGACACTGAATCAAGGCTCTAGTTAGGTACATGAACTTGAATTGGCTGCAGCCAAGAGCTAGGGTTAGCACGAGGCTAGCCCAGCAGTCGCAGCCTCTGGTCCTCGTAGCAGGCTGCTGCCATCCGAACAGGGTGACATCAAAAGGTGGTGTGAGAGAAAACGTAAACCAGACAAATGAGCGGTGTTTATGCTAGGCTACAGGCTTAGCCCAGTAGACCAGCTCCCCCCACTGTTTACACAGCAAATGGACAATAAACTGGACTACTTAACATCATTTTGTGCCTCTATGTACTGTATATAGATTGATGACCATAAATTCTTCTCGCCTTGAATTAGCCCTGAGCCTTTGGCTACAGTAAACCGAAGTTTCACCGAAGGACCGCGCATCTGCATTGGTAGAACAGCCAATAGGAACGCGCTCTCTGGGGAGACTTTGGCCAAAGGCCCCCCGCTACGGGATAGATTTACTAAAGCATAAATACAGAGCCAAGGAGGAAATGCATAAGTCTAGTATCTCTCAGACCACTTGAATTACAACATGCTAAATGATTATGGTATTTTTGGCCAAAAATAAACATACACTTTTAAGACCTTTGTATAAACACATCGCAAATGCGGAAGTTTCCCTGAAAATACTAGGTGTTCGAAACAAGATAGTGTTTGTACTTGTTACGTTTCATGACAACTACAACTGTTTAGACACTTTTAAGACATTTTGGTTCCAAATTTCTTACCAGTCTTCTTTTTTCCTCAAGCACCTTTTTCTCTTCCAGTTCTCTCCTCTCTTTTTCCCTTGCTGCCCTCTCCAGCTCCCTTTGCAGAGCAAGAGCTTTTTCTTTTTCCACTCGCTCCCTGAAAACGAGACATCAAGTCAGTTAAACTCTGGAGTAAATACAATACTAAAAACCCACAAATAAAATACCTCTTTTACGGTCTTCACCAATGCAAGTTTCAGTTTAACACAGCTTTACTTTAAAAGATAAGACTACTTAGTTTATAAAGTAGTAGTTACCATAATACATGGTACTATTGTTAGGAGAATTAAAGACCATAAAATACCTTTCAGCAGCAGCTAGTCGCTCTCTCTCCAGCTCTCGCTCTCTCTCCCTCTCCAGCTCTCTCTCCTGTTCTCTCTTCAGCTCCAGCGCTCGGCGAGCCTCAGCCAGCTTACGAATTCGCTGTTCCTCCTCCTCGGCCTTCTTCTTGGCCATTAACTCCTGCTGCCGCTTCTCTTCCTCCTTAGGTTTAAAAAAAAAAAGAAAAAAAAAAGTTATCTACACTCTTCAGACAATGTGATATGGCTTCAAATGAACTGGAGAGTGTTCTGCATGCAAGTATTTAATAGTGACATTTTGCTTTATGCTACATGTAGTCTGTAATAGCAACAACATTCTTTGCAGTGGCACAAGATATACGGCACCAAACTAAGCGCAGCTCCAGCAACAGAAATGGTTACAAAAGAATGAATAAAAGAGCGTTTGCTCACTGCTTGCTGAATCTTCTTCCTTTTAGCCTCCTCTTCCAACTTCCTCTTCTGCTCCAGCTCCTCTTGACGTTTCATGGCCCCCTTCTTCTTGGCCTTCTCATCTGCCTGACGCTGAACAAAGAGGCACAACACCAAGCATTAGACAAATGGGTTCCATCCGTTTTTAAAGGTCCCATGACATGGTGCTCTTTGGATGCTTTTATATAGACCTTAGTGGTCCCCTAATACTGTATCTGAAGTCTCTTTCCCGAAATTCTGCCTTTGTACAGAATTACAGCCACTAGAGCCAGTCCCACAATGAGCTTTCCTTAGGATGTGCCATTTCTGTGTCTGTAGCTATTGAGGAGGAGAGAGGGGGGGCGGGGCCTTGACCAACTGCCACTTTGCTCGTTTGAAAGCCATGATGTCTCTCTCTCATGGGTGGGCTAAATTTTCTGGGTGGGCAAAGCAGAGAAAGGGGAGGTAACCTTGCTCCTTATGACCTCATAAGGAGCAAGATTCCAGATCGGCCCATCTGAGCTTTCATTTTCTCAAAGGCAGAGCAGGATACCCAGGGCTCGGTTTACACCTATCGCCATTTCTAGCCACTGGGGGACCATAGGCAGGCTGGGGGAATGCATATTAATGTTAAAAAACCTCATAAAGTGAAATTTTCATGCCATGGGACATTTAAGTGAACATACAGATTCAGAGTCACCAAATTTGTTGCATACCTTATCATTTTTCTCATCAATATTAGCCATCTTTTGCTCAATCTTCTTTTTCTTTTCCTCCTCCCTCTGCTCTTCTTTTACTTTGGCCTCAAACACTCTTCTAAGCCTCTCATCCCTCTTCCTAGAACGGAAAAATGTAAGTTAAAAAAGAAAACTAAAAAAATAAATAACCAAACCTTTTAGTCAGAGCGAATAAGGAGGTTGAGTGTTAACCTTTTAAGTTCATCCTGCTTCCTTTTCTTCTCCTCCTCCATTTTTCTCATTCTTTCCTCCTCTTGCTCCTGCTTCTTCTTAAGTGCTTCCAGTTTGTGACGCTCTTTTGACTGAGAAATGAGAAAATAAGGATTTAGCAAACTTGTGTTGACAGAAATCAGCTAATTAGAACCCATTGTAATAGGTGCCAAAATAACCCAAAAGCAGCAGGTGGAGTTCATTCATGTGAAAACAGATCACCATACCAGTGGAGTTTACGGATGAAGCAAAAATCCATCCTGACAGTTATTTCCATGGTCTTAAAGAGTTAAATCAATTTTGTGCTAAGACTGCTGAACTGCAGAGGTCTTCCCATCCTTTCATCATTAGTCTCCAAACTACTGTGTTGACTATTTCAACAGACTAAGTGTAGAGAAAGACATTACTGCAAGTTATTGTTAAAATAAGCACAAAATACAGACTTACAGCCATCTTTAAAGCCTACACTGCTCACGGAAGAGTAATAGGATAGATCTTGGGTACCTTTAAACAAGCTACATTATCCAGCAAAACATAGCTCCAGTCATCCAGTAGGTATTTAATGTAACAATAGTTTTATCTGACAGACACACAGCAGAGAGGCAAATATAAAAAAAATACCCAGCACATCATTACAAGTGTCCTAAGAAGCATAGCTGAATGCCACCTGATTACAAGAACAAATTGCTCATCAAAACACGACCCAGACCCAACAATGACATTCGCTGCAGTGCGATCTCCCCACCAAGTACATTTTAATCCACTGATTCAGTTTAATGAACGACCCAAATAGTGAAAGGACTTCTGGTTCAGATGGATTTTTACTTCAATTTCTACTTCTGAAGAAGGTGCGTTTCAAAGTCCACAAACAGTGAGGTTACCAAAGCCATTTTAGGTGGTTTAAAGGAGTGTTAGATTGAAAGATGGCAAAGAATGAGCTTTAGTGACCTGCGGGATCACAGACGCCATCAACTAGAGTGCTAAAGTGCAGTTTGGGGTGTTGTTGAAATGCAGTAGCCCCTTTCACAAACAGACCCTGCAAAATTGCAGGGCTCAATTATTGTGATATGGTTTGAGTCATTTACATGTTTGCCTGTAGCATAGAGTCTGGTCCTACGCATCATTCAGAAATCTTTCTAAATCAAAATGATTCAGACAAATGCCATTTACATGTGGAAGTGTGAAAGGGGCTTCTCTACGGTATGTGGTAAATGAGGAGACATTCAATCAAGTTACACCGTGGGATATTAGACACCATCAAATGACCACAAACAACAAAGAGTGCTTCCACACTACACTTACCACTATACCAACGCTTAACTGGGGAAGGGGAGAAAAAAAAACAACATCATCTAAATAAGGACCACATGATTTGATAGCTCAAGAAAAATGTGAGCCACAATATTCGAAAAAAAAAAAAAATCAGAATCGGCCTAGAAAGTTGTAATCAGTGCATCTCTAGTTTTTAATACAACAATTTCAATTCATTTTGAGACATTTTCCCTTGTTTGTGTGCGCCGTTGTAAGTTACATGTTCTAAAAGACATAACTCTTTGAGCCAGTGGATTTTAGTCAGTAAGTTGAGATGTCTAAAATTGTTATGGCACCAATCTGGACCCATTTGGAAGCATCAGGGTGGGCAAAAAAATACAGCAGAGCAAAATCTGGTCCTTTTCTTTACTGAACTCTACTGTGCTTTGTCCCCCTCAGCCTGCCAGTGTTGCAGTCGGGCCCCACAGTGCGAGCATACCACTGCATAGCAAAGTTGTTGCTTTGCAAAGTTAGACGAATAGCTTACCTTCGGATCAATCTTTAGAGGAGTGGTGTGTTTAATGAAGGATTTGATAACAGCAGTCCGGCCAAGGGAATTTGGAGCCATCATTAGCATCTGATTCTTCTGCACAGTGTGGAGAAAAGATCTCATGTTTGGTCTCATTGCCTATGTTATAATAAGAAAAGAGAAGAAGTTTGAAAAGATAACTATTTGATCCACTCATTATTTTTTTTTACATATATTTTCCATTTCTTAACCTTCGGCAAGATTTTTTTAATCTTACACTTTGACTTTTCTTGGGAGGAGAGTGCCTCTTTGTGGGACTTTCCTCTACAGTGTCTGGTGCTTTGCGTTTGGTACTCAGGCGTGAACTGGAGACAGAAATGTATATTTTTTAAAGACAACACTGAATTTATTTAACAGTCTGAACAAGTTAATATGTGCTTTAATTTCATTGCACACATCAGACAGTGCAGTCATTTAGTAACCCACAAACAGCGCTCACCTGCGACCTGACTGTGGAGTCTGGTGCTTTCCAGCGACTGAAACACAAAACATTAGCAGATACGAGTTACATTTAGGTACAAAACCATCTGATACCATTTCAAGTTTACAATCAACCAAAACTATCAACTATAATCTAATTAATTATAAAACTAATTAATAAAATTGCAAGTTCCCATACCGGTTTTCTTGTTGGGAGTGCTCACGGTTTGTTCAGTGGTAAACAATGATGGGGGTGCAAGCGTAGCAGAGTTTGCAGCCACAGATCGAGTAATGCGTCCAACAGACGAACGTAAACTCTGGTTAATCTGGATCTACATTTGTTTGATACAAATAATGTAAAACACAAACATTAGCTGATCAATTACCAAAGGACAAATTCAATTTGACACTTTAATAGACAAAGACATATTCATACCTCTAGAGTTTCCTTCAATTCTTCAGCTGCAGCATTATCCTCTGTGTCTGCACTAACAGCGTCTAACATGCTATAGCAGTGAATAAATTAACATGGGTAAGAAACACTTCAAAACAAATACAAAAATTACATTTATGTCCAGTCACATGTGACTAAGAGTAATGTAGCAGTCACTGTTGCAAATAGTTGAAATTCTAGTTTCAAAAACACACAGATTTTTCTTTTTCATTAAGATGGCAATATAGTCACCCATGCCAACAAAAATGTTAGTCATTACTTACGCCTCTCTATCCTCTTCCTCTGCAGAGTCCACACAAGAGTCCTCTACAATCACAAAAAACAGACAAACATAATAGACAGATTAGTGGCAATCCAAGTGTGGAAGAATTTCTAATGTTTTGAATTTTATGTAATTATAAACCAAATATAGGTCATTTCTCACCATCAACGTTGCTGCTACATGTGGAGTTGCCCATGCGAGCCCCCTTCCTCTTAAGCATGGAACGGCGTGAGGCGCGCCGAACAGACTCCTGTGTCATACTGTGTCGCAGACCGGCCAGCGAGTGACGTAGCTTGAGGGAGCACCGTACAGAGCTCCGCCGGGAGCTTTGAGCTGCGTCAGCTATTGCAATCTTAGCAGCAGTACGGCCAGGAGAAGGCTGCAGTTTTTTAGCAAACTCAGCAGACAATCGGTCTGATGAAGAGATGCTGACAACAACCTCGGGCGAAGGTATCGCAGGTGGAGACTTGGCGGCGCTATGTATGTAGCCCGGCTTGTCTTCTGTATTGTTCTCCATGTAATTTCCGTCCACCTCTTCCTCCTCTACCAGCTCCGGCTTCTTGTTCTGCACCTCCTCAGTTATACAGCTGCCATGTGACTGGCTCACATCTTCGGCCACCTCAGACTTCGTCTGTTTGTTTTTGCGAGTGGTGCGTTTAGGCTGTGTGGTGGTGTTGGCTTCAGAGGTGGAAGCCTTGGGAATTGTCTCTTCTTCAGCAATAAAGTTCAGTGATTTGACAGAGGAGCCACGAAGGTTACTGCGCTTCCCCTTTGAAAATCTGGACAGGAACAGTCACAGAGGCACATCAGGGTTAAATTGATTCAGGTTTGAAGAAATGTGTAACTTTTGATTTTACTACAACTAGGTAATGAAAGCAACAAACCTTCGTCTGGCTTGATTTTCTTCCTGATGTGCCAAGGATACACGCTTCCGGCGACTACTCTTTTTCTGAGATGGCGTTTTTGGCATCAATTCTGGTTCAGCATTAAAATCTCTGAAATAAAAAATTAAACAGCTTCACTAAACCTTAAAGACAATTCTTGAGAAGAATAACAGATTTCTGAAGAGGAAAACTTGTAATGACAGACCTAAAGGTTTATTTAGTGGGTTTTTAATGACATTTCTTCAACCCTACCTTGAGAACATGCGGTTGGCCTCTTGTTGGATCTCCTCAAGCCAAACCATGTGGACATTATCAATGTCACTGGTGAATTCTTGGGCTTTATCATAAAACATTTCCATGAGGGATTGTACAGATGATCGTATGGAGTTCATGTTGACGGCCTGGGGGAAAGATTGCACCGTTAACCAGGACAAGCTGGAACAGACTTGAAATAATCTAGCCAACAGAAGCCATTTACGTTTTGTTATGCATCAATAACTAACCAAAAACTACTGTAGCCATTACCGACAGAAAACATGTTATATTTAATGGGGAATCTGAAAAGAGGTCCTTGTTTTGTCAACGTGAATTGAAACCAACAAATAATGTTTATCATAGCTTCACACGGTTAAAAAAAGTGGTAATCTTCCATTATAGCGACATAGTAAATAAATATCACATTGACAGTTTGGTCATTTATCCTCATGTACAAAAGAGGGACGCGCGCACACATCTTTAAATGGTTAACGTCCTTTAACATCTCTCGCACAAAAAAAAAACAACTTTACTAAAAAAAAAAAAAAAAAAATCTAAATGTATTTTCAAATTACAGCCAATGTTGGGTAAATTGCTGCCTAAAACCTTTTATAATATTTGAACTTTGCAAAGTTGGATTTGATAAAGTAGCTAATGCTTTCGTCACAATCACAAAGTAACAAAAGTAATTTCGCCAAAACAGTTGCATAAGTGTACCTATGCGTATTTATGGTTGTCTTTAGTCTTGCATTGTCTGATCCATTTTGCACTGGTCTTTGTAAATGTAGCTAATCGGTGCATTCGCAGTGTCCTGTTTTCGCGGACGGATTGGTATGGGCTGTTAACGTTAGCGATTTAATAACAATGTGGTCGTTTTCATGTTAACGTTACAGCAGCACTGACACATCGTGTTACAATAAATACAGAGCACATTTGAATTTGTCTGACATAAACCCACGCGTTTTATGATGTGAACAGAATTATCTAACGTTCACGTTTCCCAGGTAACACATTAATAAGTTAGCTAAGCTAACATGAAACAATCAAATGCAACCGATTGCAACACCAAAGAGTCAAATGATGCCAAGTGCTAACCTAATACTGTGACAGGCTTCTATAGAGATATGATGCATTCATTTAACTGAGTTGGTGACAATGTTTTTTTATTTATAGCTGCTCTGCAATGTTAAAAAGCTGACGTTACTAACGTTATGTTAGCCAACTAACGTTAGCGTTAACTTAACTAGCTAGCTATTGTCTTTGACGTTACCTTTGATATACGTGTCTCTGGCAGGGAAATCCGATGCTCGTTGCTCCGCTAATTTTTAAAGTTAAATCAATCGCATACTGACGTGAAAATAAATGTGCTATAATGAAAAAGTTTCCACTTTCCTTTATAGCTCGTCTAGGTTAGCTAGCTACTGCAGTCCTGTCCTCCCCACTGGCCCGCTGAAACCGTTTTACCATGTTCAAAACTTTACCAGCCAATCCCGAGGAGAAGCTCAGTGACGTTTGAGGGGTTGTTCGATGTGATGTTCGTGACTATCCGGAAGGGAGGACCCCGCCGTTCGGAACAATAGCGAGCGATGGCACGGGGTGTGGAACCCGTCAACACGTGATGGCAAATCGAGCAAACCCAACAGAAGATCAGGGCGGAGTTACAGCGCTGCTCAGATTTAAATCAACCAATTGATATTTGGCAGAATTTGCTCCGCTCCGCCCACCCAACTCAAACAGTCTGACAGTTTCCTCTCCTGTTGTTTTCATGCCATAAAACCATGCATAAAACACGCAGAAATGTATTTTAAAGGTCCCATGACATGGTGCTCTTTGGATGCTTTTATATAGATCTTTTGTTATTATAAAATATTGATTACAGCAGCTCTAAGTAATATTTTGAATGCAAGACGTTTACTTGTAGTATTTTTTTAGTATTGCTACTTTAGTTAAGAAACTTTAAAGTATAACCGTGATGGGGCAAAATGAGAGGCAGAAACCGTTTTTTAAATATATATATATTAAAGCAACACCAAATATTCTTTTGTACCTTAAAATAACGTTTCCAAAACTGACTGTATGGCTGCAGCCTGGAGTGTCCCATGTCATGTCATGCCGTCCCGTCTGATGCCGTCCCCGAGCTTCTACTTTTCAAAATAAAAGCTGGCGTCTGGAATAAAATACTTTAAAATACTTTACTACTTTATTTTTTTTAAAGACACTGATGTGTACCTTCCATATGACAGCGGTAATGGACAATTCCGCTTCCAACCTGCGACCGAAGAGGAAAAGTGCTTTGGTGTTGCTAAGTGAAGATAAATTTGATGACCCTGTCCTCCTATCACATCCTCTCCTGCAGTAGGACGGTTGCTGCCTCCCTCCAGTAAACAAAGGTTTGGGATATTTGAAGTCACACAACAAAGGCTGTAGTGATCCATCTCACTTATACCCCTTTCCCACTGACCAAAAGAAAGACCACTAACATCTGGCTTTTGTGATTAGTTGGAAAGGTTACAATCAACATTCATTCCTGGGACAAATGACTGCAGTAGTCACAGGTATTTATCGTAAGGTGAACATTTTTATCTGTATTTTTTGCTACTTAAAACAAATCCACAAAAATGCACAGAATGTAAATAATTATATTTGAATATGTTTAATTGAAAATATATAATTTGTTAATGGTTTTGTAATGTAGCAAATTATAATACTATAATAATGTTGTAAGAATTTCATACATTTTGTCCATGATTTCCTAAATGAATGGCAGCATACAACTTAGCTTAGATATAAAATAACTTGCTCAACATATATTTTATTGATGGTAAATGGAATGATGAGGAGGGTCATGGTCTCCGTTTCAGAGAGGCCAACAGGAAGACGTCACAGCCAGTTTACAAACACACCCAGGCTCTGGAGGAAAAGTTACCGGCTTCCCTGAAAATATAGATGTATACAAGTATATTAATAATAATCTGTTACTGCATCCGTGCCATTAAGAAATATGAAATATGAAATCAAGGAACAAAGTAAGGATATCACAGTTCTATATAAAATCACATGAGACTTGGTGCAACATGATAATTCACAGAAAAATACACACACATGAAATCAAACAAATACGAGTAATTGTCCAGTAACATTTAATTTCTCCTCTATGGAAAAATATCATGTATCATTTTGGATTGGGGTGGAGTTTGCACTCAAGTATATTTATTAATAGCATTTTGGCATCTTTTAATCAAATTATTGAGAAACTGAATTCCTCTGGGTGTTAATTGTTTTTGTAAACCAGCAGCTATATATCCTCCTGTGTGCGACAACTGCCATGACAGTCCCCAGATTCACTCGACATACAGTCTACTGAATCACATTGTCTCACTAAGGTCACTAACAACCCCTGGAGCCCCCAGTTTTCTGTCTGTCTTTTGCCACTTTAGTGTCTGAATTGCTCTCCATTATTTTCTCCCCGGATAAAGACAGATGGTGCCATTTCTAGAGTTGCTATCACTGCTTGTTTTTGCTTGTGTGTTACCTGGTGTGAGAGGGATTTCAGTTCCTGATGCCTTCAAGATAACCTGCAGATCACAAGACTGAGTGTTGCCGGCACTGTTTGCCTGTTCCCTCAGTATGATACAAACTTCGTCTTTCCTCAGCAGCCAGTCCATCTGACTGCCCAGGTAGTTCACACCACGCACGCAGAGCTCAGAAATGTCATTGGGAAGAACAGGGGAGAAGGCCAGGCATTCCTTCTGCACTCTAGAAAAGAAAACACAGCATGTCAATCTTTATGATACTGCCTAAGTGCTGTGTACATATTTAGGTGTCTTTTTATTGTTAACTGACCTGAAGCCAGTATAACCAAACAGCACAGCTTGCAGGAATCCCCCCATCCCCGTAAGAAAATTGACTGCACCAGAGCCATCTGATGATTCACTCCATACCTGGGAGAAGAGGTAATCACACATTCACTGGATATCCAGTAGAGAGGCATTTATTAACATAATGTGGCTGTGTGAGTCAGAAGGACACCTGGAACGGTCCCTGGATGTTTTTGAAGCACTTCTCAAGTAAATGTTGAGCTTTCTCAGCCTCCCCCAGCTCCAGCCAGCCGATTGCAAACATACCCTTATAATGGAAAGCAAAAGCATTGGAACAAAAAATACACAAATTTATAGTAGATTAACAGCAACAGGCTTTTACATTCAACGCAAGGAGATACTGTAAAACACAGATAATTATGTGTACAACAAGCAACTTAAAACTAACTAATAAAATTGGACTAACTTATTTACCTGACAGCTATTGATACTAGTTACTTGCAGATCAAGATTTTACACAACCTGTGATGAGCTTTTCAAATAAAATTGTTATAGAAATGAGCTCCACCTACACCAGCCTCAACATTTAATTTGGTTCCAATACTTAAATCCTACAATAAAACGCTGACTGGCCATTATGCTGCATAACAAGTACTTTCACTTTTGATACTTTTAAATAGATTTTGTACTTTAAAAGGTCCCATGACATGGTGCTCTTTGGATGCTTTTATATAGACCTTAGTGGTCCCCTAATACTGTATCTGAAGTCTCTTTCCCGAAATTCTGCCTTGGTGCAGAATTACAGCCACTAGAGCCAGTCCCACAATGAGCTTTCCTTAGGATGTGCCATTTCTGTGTCTGTAGCTATTGAGGAGGAGACAGGGGGGCAAGGTGGAGGGTGGGGGTGGGGCCTTGACCAACTGCCACTTTGCTCGTTTGAAAGCCATAATGTCTCTCTCTCATGGGCGGGCCAAATTCTCTGGGCGGGCAAAGCAGAGAAAGGGGAGGTAACCTTGCTCCTTATGACCTCATAAGGACCAAGATTCCAGATCGGCCCATCTGAGCTTTCATTTTCTCAAAGGCAGAGCAGGATACCCAGGGCTTGGTTTACACCTATCACCATTTCTAGCCACTGGGGGACCATAGGCAGGCTGGGGGAATGCATATTAATGTGAAAAAAACTCATAAAGTGAAATTTTCACACTTCCTCCACCACTGCCCAATTTTATTTTATAAATAAGTGTTGTCTTATAAATAAAAGTACATTCTGCAATACATCTCTAATATAGTCATATACAACATGCTGTGTCTTACCCATGTCATAGCTGGACCATTAGGGTCTGTTACTGGCTCATATGCTTCAAGGTCATTTCTCCTGATCTCTGGGGACATTTGCAATCCAAGAGGATAACCCAACATCACTGTGTCTGCCTGCTTCACTGGATGACCTGTGGGAGGTACAAAAGACATTCTGACCGCATGTTATGGACATCATTTTCTTCTGCAGTTCAGTGTCAGAAAGGCACCAAAATGAACCTTTGATATAGCCATCAAACTCAGGATGGTACTGGGCTTCTTGGTCAAAAGGTATTTTGAGGTGTTCGGCCACTTCTTTCCATTCCTTTGGTGCAGGATGTTGGAGGCGGTCAGCCAATTCCACAGCAAACTGGAGACTGACAAATGAGAAACTTTTTGTATTACTGGTAATCATGAGTTAATATGCACTGCAGGGAAATATTCAAATACTAGTACCTGAATTTGGCCACTGTGTTTGTGTACACAGAGTTGTTGACATTGTAATAATACTCATCAGGTGGCATGACACCTGAATGGCACAAAAGGGAAGTTCTTCATAATATTTTCATAGAAACAGCCATGCAGTTACATATTAACGATTTCATGCATAGCATGCAGTTATGCTTCCAAGTTAGCCACAACATTTTAATTCACATCATCTTTTTAGGTATCTAACATGTATAAATATATTAATACATAAATCTGCCATTACAATGACAATATAAAAAAGTGAATGAAATATAATAAAAAAAAGGTCTTTAACAATGAGAGCCAAGTTTATTACAGAACTTATTTTGTGGGTTTTTCCAGTAGTAGATGAGAGAAGTCAGATGTCGTTAATTTAGCTTTTATTAAAGAATTAGCCTGATAACCATGTAAAGCTATGGGTTTTTTTTACCTAAGAGATGGTACTTCTGGTCCTCAGGGTTCCATGATGCTCTAGAAACCCAGTAATCAGCCACACCGTATATCACCTCCCTGCCCCGGCCCTCTGTGAACATGGACAGATCCTGCAACAAAGAGCTCCGTTAGTATATTATCACACAGGGTGAGACACTGTGACGATGAGTGGGGATAAAGAAGCGTACCTCAGTGAAGTAGAGATAGTGTTGGAAGGCCAGGGTGACATCTCCATTTATGTGAATCTCTTGTTGTCCATAAATGTCTTCTGGACACACCTCCCTCCCTGACACTGCACTCTCCCATGGGAACTTCAGTCCCTGTGAAGATAATATCTTTTCTTCAGAAGACTCAGACACAGTTTCATGGTTATTGTTAAAAGATAGAACAGGAACGAACACACACACACACACACACACACACACACACACACACACACACACACACACACACACACACACACACACACACACACACACACACACACACACACACACACACACACACACACACACACACACACACACACACACACACACTAGATATGGCTGTTTGAGGCTAATGTTTTGCTAATAAAACAGGTAACTGTTAAATTACTGTTGGGCTAACTGTTAATGTGATGTATTTACCTGTTTTGTAGACTTTTTTTGTAGATAATTTATTGTGTTGCACTTGCTATGGGAACTCAGGTAGTTTAAAAGTTTGGGAAATATGCTTATTTGCTTTCAGAGATTTAGATCAGAAGATCATATACCACTCTCATATCTGTATGCTAATTATAAAGCTTCAACAAAGTAAATTAGTTTAGCTAGGAAACAGTTAATCTGGTTCTGTACAAAGATAACAAAATGCCGATATTAACATGTTGCATCTTGTTTGTTTAATCCATACTGTAACAAACAGAAATTCAATAAGAGAGCCAGGCTACAGGCTAGCACTTACACCCTGCTTCCAGTCTTTCGCTAAGCTAAGCCAAACTAAGGCTCTGGTTCTGTACAAATACATAGTTACAACACCTTTGCTCTAACTTTTGTTTATTTTATAATTTTTTTTTCCTGATTTGTCACCCCTACCATTGAGTTTGTCATATTTGTTTTTAAAACAGTTTTTACAATTTTACAACTGCTCCCAGTAGAAAACTACAAAGACCAACTCTTCTCTTCAACCTTTGTTGGGAATGTGTGTTCATTGCAGAGTTGTGCACCTACATGCATAGTCAGTGAAACAGAGGAGTTTTGGTGACACCAATATCCCACTGATAATCATACTGGTAATCATACCTTGAAGCCCTGCTTTTGGGCGTTGTCTTTTGCGCCATCTATAGTTCCCACCCTGTACTCTAGCACAGCTCGGGCTAGCTTGGGGTAGAAGAGGGCTATGCCAGGATACATCCAGATGTCCTGTTACAGGAAGGCAGGGCCATGATACAACCCAAACAAACAGCATGTAGAGCTAACCATCAACTAGCCACTAGCCTTACCTGGTCCCAGAAAACGTGGCCCCAGTAGTCCTGACCATCCCCACCATTAGACAACCCTCCTGGACTGACTCCACCAAACGAGCCGGAGGTGTCATGTATGGAGGGGAAGGCGCTGAGGAGGTAAAACATGCAGCCAATCAGAGCCTTGCAGAGTCTCTCTGACCCTGCCACCTCCACCTGGCTCTCCAGCCACAGTTCTTTCCAGGCCTTCTCGTGAGACGGACGCAGGTTACCAGTCGCCATCAGATTCAGGCCCTCGTCAAAATTGGCCTCAGCAGTGTCTAAACTATTGGCCACAACCAGGATGAAGCCCCAGCGAGCCTGGCTCTGCTCTGGAAGCAGTGTCAGAGTGGGGGGTATGTGGGTCCAGATAAGGTGCACTGTGGGACAGGAACCTCCTGGGAACTCAGCAGTGGTCACTTTTCCTTGGATGTGACTGAGGGAGAGAGGGATGTTGACTGTGTAAGATATAATACTTGTACTTTAGTGCATTTTACACATTTTCGATAACCTTACCTTCCTCCTTTGTAATCAGGACCAGACTCGAAAACAATGTCTTTGCTCTGAGGCGTGAATGAACTGACCAGCCTAACAGGGATTGGCTCCTCTGAAGTCATCTGACGCACCAACAGAATCTCCATCACCATTAGGTTGGGGTAGTATCGGTGTGAATACAGAGATTGTGTGACTGTTACACTCGCTGAGCTCAGAGTGTGGGTAAAAATGCCTGGATGAGAAGATGACACTATTACCAACGATAACTCTTCACAACACAGATTCCTGCAGCCAGACAGTCAAACACTGCAGACACTACCTGTGTGGGTGTCCAGGCTGTAGGTGTGCTGGGCTGCTTCATCTGTCTCAACCTTCACAGTGAGAGGACAGGGAACATCTGCTCGGTGACAACGTCCACCCTCCCCGTTATATACACCACCCATATGCATGGTATTGCTATACACCCTCCATCCCAGAAGTCCATTGGCCAGTGGAGGGAGGAAGCGCCGGTCACTGGGTAGAGTGTCGCTGGAGAAAATGTAAGGGTCTTCATCACAGGACATTGCGACGAGGTGGTCTTTACTTGGAAGTCTGGTTTTCTCCAATGCAGTCAGGGTTTGTTGAGAGGCTCCTAGTTCTTCAACAAGGAACAATCATCTCACTTTACTACAAGTTAGCATGGTTTGAAAACATCTATATTTTGACATCAGTCCTCTATTTGCAATAGTATACTCGCTCAATGAGACTATAATGGTTATGTGATGTATTTATGCAATATTACTGGACTAAACTAAAATATCTCAAGTTGCATGGGTATGAGACATTAGATCATTGCTAGAATCATTTAATGTGGAACACACACACACACACACACACACACACACACACACACACACACACACACACACACACACACACACACACACACACACACACACACACACACACACTTTTCACATGTTCCTGCCAGTAAATGCTATTTGTAGATTGTGTACTTTGGCACTTTTGTGTCACAAGACGTGTCATCCTAAGACATCATCAAGCAAATAGGTGGACAGAAAGTTTTAAAAATGAGCACCCAACAAAACAAGACAAAAACACACAAACTCCTCAATAGTTAACCATCAAGCTAAGCCACTCCTGAAAGTCAGCAGTCAGTCTGCATAAACGTCCAACATAACTGACACACTACTACAGTGGGAATATTTCACTCTCACATGAACAGGAAGACGCATCTGTTTCTGCAACAAAGGAGGAGTTCTGGAAAAAAAGAAGAAGCAAACTGAAGATAAAACCTGCAGAAGTTCCCAAACTGCTTGTTCTATAAAGTTTATCCTACAAAAAAAACAGCTTATGTGCTGTAATTCCCTTTACAATTCAATGTCTACTGAAAGCAATGAACTCAAAAGTTGCTAATAAAACGGGTCCAAGTTAGGAGTGTCGAGTATCAAAGCCGTAGGAGGAGGCCATGTAGTCTCTATGCTGCAAAGAAAACCTGGACATGATTCTGGGTCTGCTGGAAAAAATGGTATGGATTTCATGTGGAGGATAAGGCAGAATATGTCTAAACCCAGCTGTGCAGTTTACACTAGATCAATAGGTAGAACACCACTACAGATTGAACATGCTCATTAGATTTCAATGAAATGTCACTAAAGTGCACTTATCACACACTATGTATGTTAAATCCTAGCTTTTATAAAAAATAAAAAAAAAGTCTTAACAATATAAATATACACTTTAGTTTTAGTTACAGTTGGACAGTTTGAACAGTCTTGTTACAGGCTGTAATGGTTGCCAACTAGTGTGTACATATTCATAATTAAAACACTAGGACCACTTGGCTGATACTGTAAAAATACTCTGCAGGTCACAGTGAGAGGTGTTTACATTTCCATCCTATCTCTTCCGAGAAGTATCACATCACTCTCTCCAAACTAAATCATGTCATCTCCACTCTGCTTACAAGTGGCTCTAAACTCCCCTTTTACCTTTTTTGCTGTTAGCTCTTATTTTATTCCCTACCCCATGAATCTACACAATCATTTGGGGCAAAACTTTTTCAGTCAGGGCCCAGAGCCTCTGGAACAACCTGCTTGAGGTTGGGGAAATAGGACTTTTCTTCTTAAAACATGATACTTTTATGGGAGAGCTTATTCTGAGTTCAATTTAACTGGATTTTACCTGAGTAGTACTTCTGAGTGATATTTCTTTTGCTAATTTTACTGAAATCTGTTGGGTTATTTACTCTTATGTTTGTTTGTTCTATTGTGTGAAGCACTTGTAACCTGGTTTTTCAAAAGTACTCGACAAAAAATATTATTAATGTTATACTGTATTATTATCACTATAATCAGGGTTGTAGGCTGGGCTGCCCCTGTCCAAATGGGGGCAATGGGTGGAAGTTATTTATGCAGCCCCACGATCAAATTTTTTTTTTCGTTTAACATGGTAGGCAACACCATATAGAGGATTACTCCTCGACCCGGCGGGTGCGGGTTCGACTCCCACCTGTGGCTCTTTGCTGCATGTCATTCCCCCCTCTCTCTTCCGTTTCATGTCTTCTCCAGCTAACAATTTTTTTGACAACTTTGGTTGCGGGAAAGTTCCCTGAAGGTTAGGTTTGGTTTTGGTTGTAATAGAAAGTCGGTTTAACGTTTAACGTTCTTTTCTAACCTTTAGAGAACATTCCCCTAACATTGCAAAATGCCCAAAAAATTATCTTTGAAACATAGTACACCTAGAGGTTAAGGTGTTGGCCACAAACTGCAACATCCTCTGTTTGCATTCAGCTGGGGTCCTTTGTTGCACGTCATTTCTCTGTCCCCCCTCATTTTCTGTCATTTATCTACTGTTGCTATCAAATAAAGGCATACAATGTCAAGAAATACTTTGAGGTTTGTGTTAACAGAAGCACAATATTTTTCTTGTGAATATTTATTTTTCTTTTATGTAAGTGGTTCTGGAAAACTAGCTGTCAAAAATGTAAAAAACTGTAATCGACAAGACATTTTTTCATCCTCAGCTCAACTGTAGCATTTCCTTCGTTACACCACTTGGTGGCGCTGAGGAGCTGTTTCTGTAACATCTGGCATCCTGCCGGGGATCAGAGCCACAAACCCTGGGAAAAGCAGTGCTTTGTCCATATAAGGCTGCAATCCATCCGCTTCCCTCTTCCTCCCCAGCTCCCTTCCTCTGTCTTTCTCAGACCTGAAAGATATTTACAGAGAGAGTGCCTCGGCCAGCCTGCCCTGCCTTATTAGGAGCTCAGCTTGTTGTCAGTACTTCTACTCTGCAGGACAGTGGTCCATCTCTCTGCTCTCAGATGAGACAAACAGATGGAGGACTGCTGTTAACTTCACTTTAGTGCAAATGGACGTGAGCTCAAAGACAACAGGACTTTCACAGCTTTTTACCCAGACATCTACTGAGCACTAATCCACAAATGACACTCATTTCTATTTTGTCAGTCAAGTCCCTCATGATGTACTGTCCACCTGGGAGCAGCAGAAGTAGATGAATTTAACAGTCCAAACATACTGTAAATACATCCGTTTTGCCCTGTTTCCTCTGTTAAGCTCAATGTGTAGCAGCTGTTCTAATCGTCTTTTTTTTTTTTTTTTTCCCCAGTGATGAAAGACATCTGGCTACTAGAAAACAGAACAACTGTACAAAGGGGATGATACAATGTGGCGAAGCAGCAAAAACAGAACACAACCAGTTGACCACAAATCTCAAAAGTGAGGACTCCATCAGCCATAGCACTTTACAGCTGGAAATCCAAGTAGGATTCAGTGTCGTGGATGGGAATAATGTCAGGATGCATCCTTGTTAAAGAGTAATGTAATATTCAATCAATACTTTTGTGAACAAAAGGATGGAGGTGGAAACAAATTCTCATTGTACATAATAACCAGGCAGTCACTACAGACTTTTTTTATTAGGGTGCAGACATCCATTCAATATATTAGAAAACCAACATGTGAAGAAAGGCTACATGGGGTTTTACTTCAAAAGAAGGGTATTATTCAAGACTAATATTTATACACATATAATATACATAACCATGCTCCCTTGCAAGAGAGGAATTGACAATGAAAAACTATGAAAATAATCTTATCAATGGTAATAACCATCCATAGCATAATAGGCTTTGACAGAGCAGCAATTTCTGGAATTGTGCGATGGCCTTTGACCTTCAGCTTTGGGTAACTTCTCCCTCCACTCACTAAGTGAGAGGGTGCTGCTCTGAAATGAGTTTGACTGTCTGGAGGACGGGCAAAGCGTCAACGTACATTTTTTTATAGCTTTGCAGAGAGTAAAGTGCTGTGGTCGACTGACCTGGTTCTGCGGTCGTTTTAAGAGCATGGAGTGTGTCTGTGGTCACAAAAATAAAAATGTATGTGGGGAAGTGCATAGGTGGAGAGGTAGGTGGGTTCAAACACTTGCATGTGGAAACAAAAACAACCCAACAGAGTTTCGTGGACTTCCCCCTGTCATCAGGACGTACGTGCTGAATGTAAAGACAGGCCTGAAATGTGTTTCAGAGCTGTTTTTTACTACACCAAAATCTTGGTCACTGCTTGACAACACGTTAGATTTGAACTGTGAGTGGGGTAAATTTGTAAATGCGTGACGTGAGTGTGTTCACAAAAAAAAAAAAAAAAAAAAAAATGAAATACTAAAAGTGGGAACTTTAAGGCCCAAGCTGCCTTCTGCGCTCGTGGAATGTGCATGGAGGAAATATGTGATGCACGCATAGGAATGTGTGTGCATGTTAGTGTTCCCCTGATGCACCGTCGTCGTAGATGTTTTGTGTGTTGCACCAGCCGTAGGCTTTCTGGCTGTTGTCGAGTCTCATGTTGCTACTGTGGGAGCCTCTCAACATAGGTCTTCCTGTGACAAATGGGCAGCAAGGCACACAAAAGCCACTCCAGCTGTTCACAGAAAGGCATCACAATCCAAGTCAAGCTGTGGTGTTCATGTACATAGGACATTCTGCTGCTTCTCTCCCCTCTCTCTCTCACACTCTTTGGCACTGGGAGGAATGTGTAGAAGCAGGGAGGGAGGGATGGATGGAGGGATAGAGGAATGGAGGGGGGTTCCCTGCTCTTCGTGTCTCTCTCTCTCTCTCCCCGTCTATTTGGAGAGTTTGCTGATGACACGGATCAGTGCTCCATTTTCATCTTTAAGACGCTGGTTGTCTGCTCTTAGGTCGACCAGAACCTGGTGGTAAAAAAAGCGGAGTACTCGTTAGAACAAAATATAAAACCAGTTTGATGATTTATTTCTCATTTTCACGTAACTGGATTATGATACATAGGACGTTAAGATTATATATCATAGGCACACAGCAGCAGTTAACAATTATGCCAGGTGACCAGCAGAGACTCCAGTCAAGAGACGGAAGTTACCTTTAGACAGAGCCAGGCTAGCTGTTTCCCCCTTGTTTGCAGTCTTTATGCTAAGCTAAACTAACCGTCTGCTGGCAGTGGATTTATAATTACCATAAAGACACGCAACATATCAAATAAGCATATTTCCCAACATGTTGAACTATTCCTTTGAAGAAAAGGACTTTACCTATTCATTCTGTATTACTGGAAGATCAGATGGGTTTGAGGTAGTTGTTAGGTGGGCAAACAGAAACATCCATTAATGTGAAAAACAACCAAATTTATCACATAACAGAAAACAATGGTCACACCCCCTGAAAACAGGCTGTACTGTATTAAACAACTCCACAGTGTACCTCCACAACACTGCTGCCTGCACAAGCTAAAGCCAAGCTAATCAAGCAGAAGCATGCAAAGTGTCTGCGGCCATGATAAGACTCGTATCCTCACCTTTAGCTCCTCCTCCAGCTCTGCCATTCGACGCTCCAACATCCTCCGGTCCTGATGTCAGGGAAACGTGAGGGAGAGTGGGGGGCAGAAAGGAGGTGATGTAGAGAGGAAGACGGACCACGAAAGGTGAGTGAAAACAGGTAAGAAAGTGGTTCAAGTGGGGAGGAGAGAGCGTCAACAGACAGCAGGGGTGGCAGTAGTGAGGCAGATGAAGCTACAATAACAACAACAATAACAACAACAACAACAACAGGTAACACCATCAGCTGGGATGCATTACCTTTCTTTCCAGCTCCAGCAAGGCTGAACAGTCAGTGAAGCGCTCTTGCCTCTAATGGATACAACAAATCAATAACGTTAACATCACCACAACAGTTGCTTCACATGATCACTAGAAGGCCTGTGTTCAAATAGACTAGAATATCAAAGTGACTACCTGCAACATCTTGATATGGTTGTCTCCTTTGCTGATTTGTATTTCCAATTAAAGCGAGACAACAACCACTGTGTCCACAAGTGACAATTACAGGATGATGGTAAAGGGTAAAACACAGTTTAACACTAGCACAAGTAGTCATAGGGCCCTATTTTAACGATCTAATCGCACAGCGTGTAGAGCACGGCGCAGGTGCGTTTAGGGCGTGTCCAAATCCTCTTTTGATAGTTTGACAGCGGGAAAAAAGGGTCCGTGCGCCAGGCGGATGCATGGTTCAAAAGGGTTGTTGTAGTGTCTTCATTAATTCCTAGGTGTGTTTTGGGCGTACCATGTAATAAACCAATCACAGTGTCATCTCCCATTCCCTTTAAAAGCCAGGCGCGTTTGTACCTGCTATTACGATGGCAGATTTGCACTGTAATATTTGTAATCTTTTGCATGTTTGTGTGCTGCTGCGCGTCCCCGTCTGTAACAAGCATAGTGTGCGCGCGCTGTGCACGAGCCTAGGCGCATTTTACTAATTCTCTGTTAAAATAACAATGAAATGC
This sequence comes from Perca fluviatilis, assembly GCF_010015445.1. NCBI lineage: Eukaryota > Metazoa > Chordata > Actinopteri > Perciformes > Percidae > Perca > Perca fluviatilis. The sequence goes on along the minus strand of NC_053119.1, from coordinate 18,758,165 downwards.
TGCGCTATTGACTTTAGACCAGGTTTTTTGTTGGTCAATGGCGCAATCACTTCCTGCTGTCTCAAGCTAGCAATACGCCAAGAATTCACCTCCCTGTAAAACCAGCACGCCCATGGGCGCAGAGATGGGCGCAGGTGCATTTGCTATTTAAACCATGTGGGCGCTGGACGGGAAATTGATGACTGCGTTGGTCTTAAACTTGCAAAGACACTTGTGTCGGGCTTTGCGCTGCGCCGGGTGCAAGATATGGCCCATAAAGTTAACAATGTCATGTTAGCATTATCTATTTTTGCTAACATTAGCTAACTTCGGCCACCATCAGCTACTGGTCATACCAGACCAAGTAAGGCTGTAGAGACAAGCCAAGTGCACTGACACGAGCAAGGACGCATTAGTGTTGCTAATGAATTTGTTATTTGTAAGAGGATGACTGAATTAGTTCTTCATTTAAAAGAATTTTAGCTTTAATGGCATACAATACAGATTAAACCAGGATAAAAAAATAACAGAGTGTTTTGTTTCCATCTTCAAAAATAGTATTTGGGATAAATAGAATAAGATTTGAGTAGACACAAAGCATGATGATGGCCACCTGAACTGAACACAGAAACAGGAATTCAAAGAAAATAAGATGTCAATACTGGTCACAATTATAGAACCTGTCGACAACTGGTTTCACCACTATAAGATTCTTCCTTTTGTCTTTGCATGGGAAGGATTACAATAACAGTTTGTGTTTAACTTGGTGTGTGTCTGTGTCGTCACCTGTGTGGCCTTTTCCAGTTCCAACCTGGTCTGACTGATAAACCTCTGGGTGTCCTGCAGCTGAGACTGGAGCTGGCTGTTCTCTCTGGAGACCTCCTCGAACAACTGACACAAGCAAACATACTGAGTAGTAAATAACTGGGACAGACAAGAAAAACAAATTTTTCTGACCTCAATATCAGTTCGGTCTGCTGACCTTCTTAAAATCATTGGCGTCAGAGCCTTCTCCCTGGGTGCAGTCGTTAAAGGGCCTGAGTAGACGAGCAGAGCAGAGGTCAGAGACACCGCTATCATTGAGACTCTGCTGACAGAATAAAGAAAGAACTTGAGTTCATACCTGGAACTCAAGCGTTGGTCTGTCTGTAAACAAAGACAAGCACACAAGTTATGTCTGGGATCACACACACACACACACACACACACACACACACACACACACACACACACACACACACACACACACACACACACACACACACACACACACACACACACACACACACACACACACACACACACACACACACACACACACACACACACACACACACACACAACAACACACACACACAAACACACAACACACACACACCTGTGTATCCAGCCCACTGCCTGAAAACTCTTCCTCTCCACTGGGATCATTGTCATCACTCTGCAGAAGACACAGACAATGCAACAGGTTCTTATTATAAGACACTAAAGTCAAGTCCCAACATTACTGGTTTTGTTTATAGAAAGATGTTTGTGGTGTTCACCTCCCCGGTCCTCTGTGCCTTCCTCCTGGCCCGAGCTTGTCTCCTCTCCCTGCGCTCCCTGGCCCATCGCTCTGTCTCGCTCTCCCCTGTGCTGGCCTCAACATCTGGAACGAAGCCAGACAGCAGTCGTTTAAGAGCAAATCAAATATTTTCACCAACACCACGTTGTCAAGCTCTACACGTTTTGTTAGAAGAGGGCAGTGATGATGCGTACCTCTCCTGTCAGATGTCTGAGGGCGTGGAGTGCCGGCGGGCTGCGTGAGGCCCAGCAGGTCAGACTTCTGCAGACTGGCAATACGAGACCTCCAGCTCACTTCCTGTAAACACAGTATCCCCCGCTATGTGATGTCACGACATTATATAAGCGCAGCCAACATAGGCCTATAACTCTGATAAATGGCTCTCACCCCCTCCTCTCCCTTCTTCGCTTTTGCCTCCTTCTCTTTCTCCTTCTCTTCCTCCTCCTTCTTCTCTCTCCCTTTGTTGTCCGTCTTCATTGTCTTCTCTGCCTCCTGCAGATCTGTAAGCGTCACTCCCTTGATGTGATAAAAGAGAAAACACCGTCTTAGGTACCAGACTGCCACACAGTACTGTGTGTATTGAACATCTGAGTGGATCATGTCTGTACCTGAGTGGAGCGCCGGGACTGCCGTGCGTGTCTGGAGCGAGCCTTCCTCTGTGCCTCTGCCTCCTCGTCCCGCACTGGCGTCAGATACGATCTACACAAGTCACACTTTTAGATTCCACGCAGCACCATCAGGCCCACAAATTATAACACACACACACACACACACGCACACGCACACGCACAAGCACGCCTTGACTCACTTGCGCCTCTGCTTGGCCTCCTGTTCGCCTGTGGTCGTGCTCTGAGAGTGGGAGGTGGTGACGGCAGACTGATCCTTCTTTTCTGTCTGTTCCTGAGGAAGTCTTATAAAGAAAGATAAGAGGTGACTTTCAGATCTTTAAGACGCGAGGAAAATTAATTGGAAATTTGTATGAAGATGAAATACCTCTGGGCCAAGATACTATTAAGGCGGCTGAGTCCAGCAGAGCTTGTTCCACTGCTAGCTGAGGTCACGGTGGAGTCATCCAGTCTCTTTCCATAAGATGAGCTAGAAACAAGACAAACCCCATTGGAAACACAAAGGCATCTTTCACAGCCACATACAGTATATATACACACACACACACACACAAATTAGTGTTCACTGCTGGGGGAATGTAATAAGCTGTGACACAGCAAGAATAAAAACCACACACAAACAGGAGAGCAAACAAAGAACAAGACGTGGCAGTGAGCAGAATGACTGACCTGTGTAGCAAAGAGGGGGTGGAACTAGTGAGATCATTCCCTGATTGACTATGAAGGCGCCGGGTGTAAGAGGAGCTACGACTTAGCCAACTGAGAGAGAGGCAGGATGACAAGGGCACATATGCAGTGACTCAGAAAAACAGATTCTAGTTTCGCAAGTGCAGGAGCATATGAAAGCACCGGCCCACCTGTTGGAGTTGTCAGGGCTGCTGTCTGGAATACTTAAGAGTCTTCGTGTAGGGATGGGCGGCACCCGAGCGAGCCTCGGCTCCTGAGATCGAGGGGCGAGATCGGTTTATCAGTTATTTTATAAAAAAGAAACAGAAAACAGCGAAAAGAAGCTGTAAAAGAAAGCTTTATTTGGAGCACCGTTAGATCTAGATTAGATAGATAAATAGAACAGTAAGTGGTTTCATGGCTGTATAAATCCTTGAATCATGTGAGCGCCTGTAGTGCGTACCTTGGTGTCGGCTGCAGAGCTGAGGCGGGGGCTGGAGGCGGAGCGGGTCATGCCCACGACAGTCTCTGGACGTCTGCTCGGGTCTTGGCTGGGGTCAGACAGTCCAGCTGAGCCCAGAGTCACCGAGCTGCCTGCCTTTCTCAGAGAAGTTCTCCAGGAGACTGGGGCCTCGGGGGCTGGGGGCTTGCCTGGGTCCTGCTACAGAGCCAGCAGAAGTCATCACTGTATTGTTCAGTATCAAATTCACACTTGTTGTTCTATACCTATATATTATCTCAATATACTACCTTTTTCACTTGGCTTGCGGCAGTACTCGTTGACATGGAGGTAGGAAGCAGGCTGGTGGCGTTGCGTTTATTGTTCAAGTTGTTTATTATCTCTCGGTTTTTCGCTTTCTCTGCAACCGTGCAAAGGTCAGAAATGAGTAAATCACTGGTAGAATCATAAAAAAAAAAGTCATAAATATTAATAATTAACACAACACAGACTCCCTTCAAAATACAGACAGCAGCAGCTTCTCTTACCCGACTCTGCGTCGCTCTCCGATTCGCTCTCCTCCTCCGAGCTGGAGCTGCTGGAGGCCTTCCCCTGGCTCTGCCCCGTCTGGCCTTCCTCCTCCTCGTCCTCGGCCGGGCTGCTCTGCAGGGCAGGAGGTGGGTGCTTCTCTCGCTCGTGGAGGCAGATCTTCTCCTTACTGCTCATACGAGAGATAGAAGTCCTGCAGGGGCGGGGCCAAGGTGGGGTGGAACAACAGGTGGCATGCAGGGAGCTGATCAGTGAGGACAATCATTCCACGTGCAGCCAATTAGAGCGAGCATGCGCTGATCAACACGCGGTGGGTGGAACAGTGGGTCACTTTCTGTGATGCCATGTGTTGCACTTCTGTCCTATCACTAGATCACCATTTAGCTATATGTAACTTCAACCTACAGCGTTTTACCTAATCAGTTATTTTCCACAATCTTTCCTCAATATGTGATGATGCAAACTTTACACAAAACCACAGGGATAAGATAGCAACAGAGCATCTACATAAATGTGTGTCCATCACATACTGTATACTACAAAGTACATGCTTTGTACTAATTATATAGTGCACTATTTTGGCTTTTAGTATGAAATAGAATGTCACTTATATTGTGCTTCAAGTTCTAAACTACTGCCAGTAAAACATTTTAAAACTTAGTGAGCAATGTGTTTAAGGGTCTTGATTTGTCAGTAATTTAATTTTCTAGATTGGCCAAAAACAATTACTGTCTTGTAATTGTAACCATAAACAATACTGCAATGGATTATCCAGAAAATTCGCTGCATAATGATAGATCACATACACCGTGATGGAGAATTTTATCCATATTGCAAACCCCAACGAGCTAGTTATAAATGCTCCTTCAAAATATATTTTGTCTTAATTAATGCATTGTTTCATTTTCCTTTATTTGGCAGAGATGCTTTAGTAAGTTGATTACTGTTCTCTTCTTTTTTGCAGTGTAGAACAAAAGCATCAAACAAAATTAAGTAGTTATGTGTTTTAGAGTATATATATATATATATATCTCTTTTTTTTAATATATATATTTAATTTATACTAAAAACAGTAACATTGAGTATTCAGTACGAAACTGGGGCACAGAATGGCACTGCCAGCTATATCTATCCAGTGTGATGTCAGTGGATAGAAGCAACAAGGTTCAAAGGAATGCTGGGACTCTTAACATCATACCTGCATGCAAGCTACTAGTACTGGGATTGCTGGCATTCAGCTGAGGAACAGCGTAGCGTGTGCCCACATACACACACAAACACATGCCCACACACCAACACACTGGCACTGACCTGCGTGTGCGAACTGGTACCATGGAGATTTGCGGGCTGGTCTCAATAACAGGAGTCTGTTTCTCTTTCTCGCTGCGTAACTGAAGAGGAATATAAACACACATAAACAACGAGAACATTCGCCGCTGTAACACTATCAATCATATCAGGTTTATCTAACTGAGTGAGATAGTTGTGGAGCCTCTTTGAAGGCAGACTCACAGCGTTCTGCTTCTTCTGCAGCTCCTCCAGAGTGTCCGTCAGGTTCTCATCTGCTACATCCAGAGGTGTTTGGCCCTACAAGGACATTTACAGTGCATCATCAGTCATGGCACCAATAAAGGCTTCAACAGTCTACGCAGAGGAAAGGTGGTTAGTGTCGCGCTCACCACATTGTTGACGGCACCCATATCACACATGTTGTCAGCCAGCAGAGAGCACACCTCCTCCTGCCCCCAGTGAGCTCCTGCATGCAGGGGCGTCCACCCATCAATGTCCCTGCTGTCTACGTCCACCCCACACTGTAACAGCACCCTGAAGAGGGGAGGAAAGATGGAGTGAAACCAACAGGAGGGGGAGAAGATGAGGAATACCCAGGAGGAGAGGCTATGAATAAAAGCTGTTTGACTTGGTGTAATACCAAATTAAGACAAAAGCTAACAAGCTGTCATGGCTCTCATGTGTGTAGACTGATTCTCACTTCAGGACTTCAATGTAGCCTTTGGCAGCGGCAACGTGCAGGGCGGTTGCCTTGGTATTTGGGTGAGGTGTGAGGGTGCCACCTCCTGCCAGCACCGCCATGGCGTCCTGGAGCATGACCCTCTCCTCCTCCTTCCTGGCATTGTCCACGTCTATTGCTGTGATGCACATGTGAAACGGTGGCGATTGAAAACACACACACACACACACACACACACACACACACACACACACACACACACACACACACACACACACACACACACACACACACACACACACACACACACACACACACACACACACACACACACACACACACACACACACACTTTTAGATGTTTGAAAACTTTAAAGGGGTGATAGAATGATTAGATAGGGTATTTCACACTGTTCCTTAAGGTCTCCTAATAGGGTATGTAACATTGGATTGGTTGGGCTAAAATTGCCCACTTGCTATTTTATGGGCCCTTAACTACCCTGTGAATATGGCCCTATTTGTAACAAGAGCTTTTCTTCCAAATATGGCATGTTCATGAATATTTAGATAAGCTGCGCGGTGATTGATTGAGCAACCACTCACACATACATTGGACACGAGACAGTGCAATGTTATACATTGTTTGTCTGCTATTTCGTAATTACATTCACTTCTGAGACTTTTTTATGCGAGAAATCAACTATATAAAGCTCAAATATGGGCTGTTTTACGAAAATTGATGGCTAATTGCAAATTTGGTAAGATGGGTCGGACTTCATAAGCTCCACACAGTCTGACGAGAAATCCTGGGCTCGATAACCAGGGCAAAGTCACCGTTTCTGGGCTACTGGACTACCCCAAGGTCTTATAAAGCTAACAATTGTGTCCAATTTCTTTGCATTTTTGTGAATATGAGGGGTTTCGTTAGCTGCTAGTGTCCCTTCAATCCTATGGGTAAAAATCACGGCTAGTTAGCTACACTTTCAGCATAACTAGAGTATATACACTTTGAATTTCGTCACGGCATGTATATCACAGCTACCCTAAGGCCTTACAAAGCTTAGCTAACACTTTTGTCTGATTTCAATTTAATGCATTCTTGTGAATTTCAGAGGTCTAGGAGGACTCTAGCTAGCTAGCTCTCATTGATAGAGCTCCATCCAGCCGCGGGCTCTATCAATGAGACTCGCGGTCAAGAGGCGTTTATTTCCCCGATCGTTTGTTTAAATAACTCAACACACATATCCATTATAAGATTAACTGGAACCTGTCAACTCGGTGGTTCACTGAGATTTGCCCGTTTTCAGAGGCAGTTTCAAATTGTGAGATTTGCAGAGGAAAGAGGTGTCAATGGGATTTTGAGGTTCTATGTATGTCCTATTTACCCACCAAACTGTCGTTTTATAACTATGACAAGGTAAAATCAGTTTTGCATTCTTTGACCCCTTTAAAAATCTCTCGTCAGTTTAGTCTACAGCACATACTGTGGGCTGCAGACAAAAGACAAAATATTCAATGTCATTTCATATTAGTTTCTTATAGTGGTCATCCGTGGTTTCAGCTGCATGATGGATCTTAGCACTGTGTGTATTTGACAGTGATAAAGATACAAGCCTGGAGCCTTAGTACACTTTAGTACTATGAAGGTCACAGAACATTTGGTACACAGTGACTCTGTCCTCATTTCTATTTTCTGTTGCCTCTGAGCAGGACATGAGCTTTAAACAAGAACACAGGACAAAAAATGCAAAGCAGGTTTTGGCGCGAGCTCTGTATGAGTTCCTCATTTATTCCGCTCCTAGAATGATTAACTGATGTCAACGCTGTTGAAAACCACTCATTCAATATACAGATACCTAAAAGCACCTAGTCATCAACACTGTGCTCACATTGTTACAAACATTAGCAGCCTTCAAGCTGCCATTTGCAAATTAAGATCCGATACTTCATGTACAGACATATTGTAAAAAAAAAAAAAGTTCAAAGACAAAAGAAAGCCTCTACCCATCTGTGAAACTACAAACTGCAGAAAGTTCTCAGTTCATTTGGCATAATTACTTAACATACTGGGTAGATACCAACTAATTATTATTTTCATTTTTTTATTTCTTATTTTGAAAAAGTTATTCATGACGTGTATAAAATGTCAGTACATAGTTAAAACAAAAATGTCCTAATGCCCAATGTGGCATGTTCAACTGGCTTGTTTTGGTCCAGTCCAAAACTTAAAAAATATTCAATTTACAATGCAATAAAACAGAAAAAACAGCAAAACCACACAACTGAGAAGCAGGAACCAGTGAATGTTTAGCAAATGTTTTTGTATAAAAAAAAACAAAAAAAAACGATTAATTAAACAATGAATTCTAATAATAACATAAACCTGTCGCATTATGTAATGATTATCATTAACATGTCTCAACAGGACAGACAAGTTGCAGCATTGGAGTGGAGGTATTAATAACGTGACGGAGCGATTCCTCACCTTGTTTTTTGATTTCCCCTTTGAGAAGTCTCACCATGGCATCTTCCGTGGCCACGTCCAGAGGAAGCTCTCCTTCACTGTTCACCGCCCCGACGTGAGCGCCATGCTCTATCAGGTATCTTCAAAAACAACACACAGCATACAGTGTCGAGTTGAGAATGAAACCGGTAAACTACAATATGATGACACATATTATATTTCTTAAATGTATAAACACTGATATCAGCATTGTTTTTACAATTCCCTGCAATATTATTATACACTTTATTCACAACCGCAGCATTTTAACTCCAGTTTTGATATAATTACTTTGGGGTATTTAAGTTAAATGGCAGTCATGCGTCAGTGTGGTGATGGTCACCACTCACTTAGCGATCTGGATGAAGCCGCAGGAGGCTGCAGCGTGCAGAGGAGTCCAGCCCTCGTTGTCCCCTCTGTTGACATCGCTCCCGCTCTCCACGAGAAACTGCACCATCTCAGCATTCTCATCAATGCAGGCCTGCCAAAGGACACACAACCACATGATGGATTGCTATAAAGTGTTTATTGTTGGTCGTTTATTATGAGAATCCCCACTACGCACATTTAAAAAAACAGAAACCAGACAGCACACGTCAGACAGACTCCAGTTTCAGTACAATAGAGAAGATGTTGGACCCACTTCATTTTGGTTTGTGGTGAAAGTCAAAACTGCAGACACCGACACACTTCCAAAATCTATTAAATTCATCTAAAGCACTGGGGCTAAAACAATGACTACTGTGTCTACTTGTAATGACTTTATTTTAAGTGGGCTGCTAAAAGCCCTCAAGTACTTTTCATTTTGTGGCAAGAGTGAAACAGCAAATCTATTTAGCTGCTTTTCCTGAGAGCCCAGTGTGACCCAAGACAAGTCCTGAGATGAATCCCATGAGGACCTCATGGGATTATGTTATATGTTGCTTTAATATTTATAAGAAAAAACCTCACAGGGTCGGATCTGTGCATGCCTCTTTTACTCTGCAAAAAAAGCTCTGGTTATTAAATTAATTCTTTAAAAAAAGTTTTAGGAGCCAGTTATAGAGAAAAACAAGACTAGGAGTGAACAGCCATGTTAGCAGCCGGCCCTGTGAGGCTGCGAGAGCTAAATGCTAACATGCCAACATTTTCCCAGTAACAATGCTGATGTTAAGTAGTTATAATGTTTACCATGTTCACCATCTAAGCTTAGCATGCTAACATTTGCTAATTAGCACTTAACACAAAGTACAGCTGAGACTGATGGGAATGTCATTAGTTTTGTAGGAATTTGGTCATAAAAAGTCATGTTAAGGAGATATCTTAGTCTGGACCAAAGTGGTGCACCGACAGACCAGCATTGCTATCCCCAGTCACGGCGCTAACATGGCAAAAACATTTTTTAGATTTAAACGAGCAGGTAGCTCTAAAACAGATAGAAATCAGCCTGAATTGAGTGTAAATAACTAAAACATTAGTTATTCTAATCTGTACTTTATTTTGAAAAGAAATCAAGCCAACCTTTACATATTCGTAATTTCTCACTGTGATACTACCTAAACAAAGACCATCAGGCCGGTTATACACTGGCTGCAGCACATGAGCGTGTCAGCGGCGTGGCGTGTCCGTTTATATTTCGGCTCCAATGTTAAGGTTAGAGCTTACACACTGCCTGCGTGACATGCACGTCTCAGGCGCAGCTCGAGCCGCGCCGGAAATGCGTGCCTGCTAGAAATAGAATGTTGGAAGCGTTTCCAGGCAAAATATAAGAGGAAAAGATGTTTATATGTCATTTAGACACAAATACATATTAATAAATGACAATATTTGAAAACCTCTAGGTTTTAATACATACATGTAATTATAATATTATATATATATATATATATATATATATATATATATATATATATATATATATATATATATATATATATATATATATATATATATATATATGTACTATTGCACCTATCAATACAGAACGAAATATTCTGTAGCCTATTTTACCGTCAATACTGCCGACGTTGTCGTATATATTTATGTTTAACATGAATTTTCATTTTATCAACGGGAAACATACATGTGTCCAGACAAGGCTAGCAGCAGCAGCAGCAGCACCGCATCAGACACGTTTCTGGTGTGTAAAGACATAGAAAAATCCACACAACCACCACGCAGCTGACACGAAAACAGAAACGCCACGCTCACGCCACGCAGCCAGTGTGTAACTGGCCTAACAGCTGATGAGATGACATTTGCTCAGAACAAGACTGACAGCATTTCAAGCTATTCATTATAGTCAGTTACTCTGCAGGACGCAACAGCAGCAAGTGTCTGTAGTCACACAGAACTTTGTCCATCAGCCCGTCTTAAGCCACCTAAGAGGCTTTGCTTTTGGGCTAAATGAACTAATCACAAAGCTGTTACAAGTCTCCACCCTCCTTCGTAATATAAGATAATTAGTCAGGAAGTAGGGTGGAAAAAACAAAAACGTGGTTGTGAGTCTGAGATGAGGCTCGTAGTACAAAGCAGAGCCAGAACCTTGCAAGTCAAAAGCAGCGTTCACTGGCAGCAGAGGGGGATCCCTCTGAACAAGTGGGTGCTCCAAGCTGAATGAATGAACAGAGGGCACTTCTCGCTCCCTCTGCATTACGAGGGTGCACACACAGCCACCCAACAGACTCCTTCACTGGGTCATCAAGTGACTCATTGTGGAAATCGTCTTTGACAACAGAAGCTTGTGCTGTTTGAGGAATGTTTTCCATTTCTTCATCCGAAATCCCTTAAGTCCCCACCATTGGGAATTGGCATGGGGAAGAAGAAAGAGAGACAGAAGAGGAGGAGGATGAGGGGGGAGGAGGGCAAAGGAGATAGAGAACGCATAGCGGAGAAGAGAGAAAGGCTTTGGATGGAGAGGATGGAAAGTTTGGAAAGTGTGGGCCTATATTTAATTCTGGTTGCCAGACAACCGATGAGCAACAGGAGAGAAAGGGATGGAGGGCAGGAGAGGGACCACACTGGATGACAATCCAATATGTGGTGGATCAGCCAAAGGGAAGGCACTTTCACCCAACATCCAAGCAGGAACATGCTCACTGACTCATCTGAACCGGTCATGGGAAAGTAACTTCATCAAATACACACAATTGGCTTAAATTAGGGGGAAAACACCAATCATCTCTAAGCATGGCGTCACTGCGACAACACAGCTGAACCATAATTCAGCTCCAAGGGGGTGGGGGGGCAGGAAAATTAAAAGCACATCTTTTATGTTGACAAGCTTGCTAAGATATAAAAGTAAAATCTATGTAAGTTCTAGTTCAGTGTATGAGAAGAGGCAAGCAATGTGTTTATGGCACGCAGGATCATAAAAGCAGAGGAAATGCTGCATCAACGAGGGCTTGTGTGACAGTGATGTAGTCCAGACTGCTCCTCTATGTTATGACTGAAGACAAGGGGAGGGAGGGACCTTAAGGCATTAAAACTGGAACATGATCATAAGTGCACTCAATTTGGGACATGCAAAAGCAACAATCCTCAAACTGAGATTAAAAACTGAAGGTTAAATCCTCCTCTTTGATTCTGTGGCAGTCAACAGGCTTCCATTTTGCTTTCTTCCTTGAGAAAAACACTATAGAAAGACCTGTTGATCAGATGTTGAAAATGACCTACTATTTTACTGAGACTCCACCAAGGACTGTGTGAGTCAGTGCCTTTTAGTGTCTAAAATGATCCCACAGGCTCTGAGATGACCGGTTTATACCGCTCACTCATATCCTCATATCTCTATATTTTATCCTAGAAAAATAAGCCTATAATTTAGCTCCTATATACACACAACAGTGTGAATGGCCCAGTCTACCAACAGGCTAATAAAGTAACACAGGCCAGTCTGCTGCTGCTGGGACTTTTATAAACACATAACGTTAGAGATGATAAAGTGATGGGTTCAGTTTAATCTAACGTTACAGTAACTGCTATGTTAAAATCAACGTGATTACCTTTCCGTTTTTACCTCTAACTAACTTGACCTAACTCCACGATAAGTTAGGTTAATGCTTCTTCGCTGTGAGGATACGTTGAACCATTGCTGCTAGTAGAGCGACAGATGGCAGCAACTCAACGGTTAACTGAAAAACACGTACACTAACACGATCGTTAACAGCTAGAGGGTTACGTTAACCTTCCTACCTGATGAAGCGCTGTCAGTCCATCTATGTTGGCGTGGTTGATGTCAGCTCCCTGCCGGAGTAGCGCTGCCACCTCCTCCCGGTCTCCGGCGGAGCAGGCGGCCATAAACACGGCTCCTTGTGCGAACCGGACTTTCGCCCGCCGCGTCCCGGAACCGCTCGAAGTTTCCCGGGCCTCCAATCCCGTCCGATCCGTTTCTGAGCCCAGCCATCGCTGCAGCTGATCCTGCCGTCGCTGTTTGGCAGCTTCGGACCGGGAATGGTCAGTGGCCGCCATCTTCCCTGGTCTGTCCCGGACAGATTCAGCTCATGGTACGAAGAGAAGCGGAGTGGTTGGTTTCGGTTGCGTCTGGCCCGGGCTGTGCCCCCTGCTGGAGACATACAGGAACCGAAGCCCTGAACTTCACTGCGAACTTCTGACTTGTGGCAGTCCTATGCTGCCTTCAAGTGCTACTCGGAAAGTTATTTCTTCGTAATATTGTACTGCATTTTATTTTATTTTATTTTATATAAACAAAACAAAACAAAAAGGCTAGGCTATGATTTACAAGACAATGGTGAATAACTTGTCTAGCTGGATCAGAGAAAAACAACAATAAGCCTGCACAAATGTAAGTGCAGACAAATAACCCCAATGAATGATTAGTGATTTTAAAACAAGCTCCTGTATTTCTTAAGTATATTTCATCTTAGCATATTTTATTTGAGGTGGCGTGAGCAATATACCATTTATAAAAGTCTTAATATTTTGAGATTTTACATTTCTACTCATAATTTAACTTAATTGATTAATTATTGTGAAGCCTTTATTTTTATTATTTTGAACAAACACATTCACACAAACAAATATTGTCATCAATTATGGTTTAGTGCAAATTCTCTATTGACACCAATTCTGGACTTATAGTGTGTCTGGGTGAGAATCAGATTAAAACCGTTTACTTTGACCCTCACAAAATTAGTGACATTTAAAAGAGTGAAATTATAATATAACATCAAAATACACGTTTTACAATAAATCACAGATGCCATGCCCTCCATTTCAAAACTTCAGAGGCAGACTAAACATATAGCCTACATACTACAATAGACTGTCTGAAGGTCTGAATAAGAGTGTCCAGTTCACTCTCTTCAGTGTAAAGGAAACCCACTGTACACTACCTGCTGAGCACCAAACAGCAGACAGACGGACACAGTTAGCTAATGGAGCATTTAGCAGCCAAAAAGCCAAATATTTACCTTGAGAGTTGGCAGAGAACAAAAACAGAGCTAAAAGAGAGTGAATATTGGACATTCATCAGGTGCATAGAAACACAACTCCAAATGAATGTAACTGCTGGATGTGTAGGCTACTAAGCAGCTATTTGCTAACAGGTTCAACTCAATGATATGTCATGTTGTGTTCACAACTTGATTTTGGTGCCCCCAAGTGCCCGGCCATACTACATACTGTAGATAGCAGCTAGATCACTCACAGAGCGTATACCTGGTGTTTAATGTATTCTGGTACCCTAAAAAAAACAAGTAAGCCTAGCTGCAGTCTTTGTAGACATATGGCAGAAATGGCTGGAAACTTTTAAGTTATAGCCTATGTCTGTGTAACAGCACCGTCACCTACCTGTCCTACAGTAGGCTACCTGAGAGTCAAGGACATAGCAGACTCCACAGGGAGAGTGTAGGGGAACATCATGGCTGAGGCCATCCTGACAGGAAGCAGGTTGCTTAGCGACTGCGTCAGGCTCTTCCTCTCTATGCAGGCCTCAACTAGAGCTGCAGAGGGAGGCAAAGGGTCAGAAAGGTTACAATTTACCCACTATTCACAGAATGAACCTGCTTTATGCAACACCATTCATGAGCTAAACAGGAGACATATGTTAAAACATGTAGCCGCATCACAATCAATTTCAGCACAATAAACATAATTGTCCTTGTAAGCAAATACAGCATTTCCTTATTTACACAAGTTGTGCTCTGCTCCAATCCATGTTTGAAAAGGAAAATACTATCGGATGGGATAGAAAACGACCCATAATATGTGTCATAGTACTTTTTCAATAGCAACTAATGTGTATGCATTACTTCAAAGCATTATACTTTACATTACAACTGACTAGAGCTGCAAAAAGTATTCAGTTTGGAGTAAACTGGATATTGTGGACAAAAACAGACCTTTTCCTTCTCTTTATCATTGTTATTGTCCTCCTCATCTTTATAATCCTCCTTGTCTTTGCTATTAGCCAGCAGGGGCCTGTCTCTGTGAGGTCCGTTGAAATGAAGCAGTTCTGAAAACGGAAGCAAAATATGATCTTTTCCTTATCTGTGATCAGTGGTGATTTACTTATCATTTCTTAATTAGTTAAATTATTCAAGTAATTTATAATAATCAACACATTTGTAAATGGTGATGTTGTAATACTATGTTGAATATGTGCTTACAAATTGCCAAAACATTAATAAACAAATGAGTAAGGAGGAACAAAAGTCTAATCACAAGCAAAAGCAGTCTATTGATTTGGTAATGTGCAGGAAGCACAGGTTCTGATAGCATATCAGGATGATACTGTGTGTACACTGTACATACAGTACTAGTAGCCTACCTTCTGGCCAGCAGACACAAAATCAATTAAGCTTGTTATTTCTGACCCGAACATATAACATGCATTGGAGGTTAGAAAAAAAGTAAACCACTGTTTCTTACCATTCTTCTGTGTGTGTGTGATGTGTGGATCAGGAAGGTTGTAATCAAGTGACCTACCATTGGGTCTGGAGGGAAAAGTGCCCTGGAGATTCTGTAGAGGTTGGTGAGAGTGAACTGGATGCTTGTGTTGGTGAACCGCAGCTCGTGCATGTTGGTGGAAGTGTCTCGGGGGCAGATGTCGCTCTCTCCGGAGAACGGGGACACAGTGATGGTATTTTTATTAGCTCATACTGCGACAGGTTGTCAGGGAGACCAATCCATAGTGTCCATAAATCCCAGTGCACCCTGTAACATCAACCATCCACCGTTCAAATAAATTATAATTTTTTCAGTGTTTTCAGTGAAACATGTAAATATCTTTCAATATATACATGGTATATACTGTCATATCCACCTACCTCTATATATAAGCAACCTGTTAAATTAAAAATTATTTATTCCAGAACCATTTGCATTTTGCACTTTTGCATGGGCCTATTGTTTTACTGTTTACAATCCTCACAGCTGTTGGTTAACATGTGTGTATGTGTAAGTATGTGTATGCATATGTATATATACATATATATATACACTTTTTTATATACAAACTTTTATCTGTACTTAGTATTCAAATGTTGGTAACACTTTATAATAATGGTACATGAATTATCATGAATTCATGCATGAAAAACCATGCATTCATTCATGTAGTACTTAATAAACTATCAGTAATGTAGAAGCATTACTAGTATGCATGACGTAATGCAGGAACAATACATTCATTAATGCATCAATTTAGGTATTTGTATAATCATGACTTCTGATATATTATTGATGTTCATGTCTTCTTCAAAAAAACTGACCAGTCACAGCAGTGTACACATATTCTAATTTTTTTTAATAATTGTTAACTAAACATTACTACTTCATTACTTCATCATGTTTGTGGCCCTTCAAATTAAGTGCTGACATGGTCCATCTTTAACATTGATAAAAAAAGGTATGATTAATGGTGGCATAAAATTAAATGTATTAAGAATTAAAGGAGTGGGTTGGAAAATGATAGTGAGATCACTACATTTACACAAAATACAGTATACTGCAGATGCATGTTTATAGTTGCTTTATTCACAACGACATAAGGCTCTTAAACAATAATGTCTAACAATGCTCAGCCAAGTAGGATATTTATAAATTTTACTTTTTACTAACTTCTAAGTGTCTGAACACAAGAAATGTCTTACCATTTGTTTTTATTTGTGGTGTCACAAAGATTGGGGCATATGCCACCATTAATCATATCTTCTCAATGTTAAAGATGGACCAGGTCAGCCCTTTATTTGAAGGGCCACAAACATGAAGTAATGAAGAAGTAATGTTTAGTTAGTCATGATTACAATACTACAATTCAGTTTCTTTAGCCTGTCACTTTAACTACAGATTTACCTATGAAGAAGACATGAACATCATTAATAAATCAGAAATCATGATCAATGAAATACCTTAATTGATGCATTAATTAACGTATTGTTCCTGCATTAAGTCATGTATGAGATACTATTAATCATGGTATATCTCTACACATTACATACTTATCATTCCAATATGCATCTTGCACACTACTTTGCACTATTACTTTTTGCACTCTACATCCCACTCCATGTGTACTTGTCTTGATATTATGTCTTATTTGTATATTTGTATTTTGTATATTATGTTGATATGTGCCTATATGTATATTGTTGTCTCTATTGTACAGTATGTGTCTATATTTCTATTTGTCTATGTATAGAGAGTTATTACCTACCAAAGTCAAATTCCTTGTGTATGTAAGTATACTTGGCCAATAAATCTGATTCTGATAGTTCACACAGTGCTACATGAATGAATTCATGCTTTTTTATGCATTAAGTCATGCATGAATTCATGATAATTCATGTACCATTATTATAAAGTGTTACCCAAATATTGTTCAGCTTTGTTGTCCTTGTTTTTAGTCGTATGTCTATTTCTGTGTATGAGAGCAACAAAAAGCCAGAGTCAAATGCTTTGTATGTGTTTACAATTACTTGGCCATTCAAGGTGATTCTTATTCTGAGATTCCTCCGTCAACATATCGCTGAATAATAAAGATCAATATTAGCATCAGGACAAACAGAGACTTCTTTGAAGCAATGTTTTCAAAATGTTGACTGTAAATCATATTTGGCCACAGAGCAAAAATCACACAGAATATGATAATAGTGACATCATATCCTGTGTATTGGTTAATGATTGTCAGTGAGGTGGGAGGCATGGTGTGTGTGTCAACAGATAAGACCAGAGTGACATCATTTTTCTGAATTTGAGCCACTGAGAGTCAGAGACAAGAGAACGACCTTAAAGCCTGTACCAACATGGTGGTCACATCTGGCTCTGCCACTCTCACATTTTGGCCGTGTACACACACAGGCAAATTAAAAGCCGTCACAAAGGCCACAGAGGGAGGGTGGGAGCGCTGGTATTACTCAATTAAATTGCTATGAAAACCTTTGCGCTAGAAACATGACCAGCAAAATAAATACAAAATACAAGTTCTGCTTTCCCTTTAGTTTGAGATCTCTGACAAACACTCTTGAGGAATTGTATAATCATTGTTTCCACACATGTGCCATTCAGAACAAACACTTTCTTGAGGAAGGGAGGCCTCTGATCGGGGCAGTTACAGTACAGATGAAGAAAGTGCCAAATGTTACAACAACAAAAAACACAATGAGAGGAAATACAGCAAAAGGTAGACCGGTCATTACACCTCTCCAACAGCAATACCTAATGTACAGTCCTTAATTTAAAATCCAAGAAAGTAATTAAGTTAATTTATTTTCATTAGACCAAATATAGAATATTGACAACATAAGGAGAGTGCCACATACTGAATAATATTGATCTACTCACCACTCCTTGCAGTGTGGGAGGAATGAGGCCAAAATACACTGGGATGTAGGCACTGCAGACACATGCCTAGATAAAAAACAATAGAGATAATATAAGAAACAAAAAGTTTTTGACAAATTGTTGGAGGTGGAATTACAGTTAGGTGATATATTGATATTATGTGGATATTACAGTGTGTATCACAATGTCTTTTTCTGTTCTTAAAGGATGCATTACAGTGACATTACATTGATGTAGCTGAGTCAAATGAACTGTTATTACCTATTATTAGGGCTGCAACTAACATTTTTTGTCACTATCGATTCATCTGCAGATTATTTTTTCCCCCATGAATCGTTTTTGTCCATAAAATGTCAGACGATAGTGAATATGTTTTCGTTAACATTTTCTTTAAATCAACCAACAATCCAACAAACATGTTCAGTTTACAATGATATAAAATAAAAAAACTCACATACTATATTATAATTCCATATTACCTATATACTTACAAACACTAAGTATTATTACTTAGCACTGACTATGTTGCTATTGAACACACCACTGTCACTTTTACATTGTTGGTTTTGTAGTTTACATTACCAAAGTCTTATGTAGTTTTACTTCTATTCTTATTTTAGTTTTATACCTCTTATTTCTTTTGTATATATCTAATTATATGTACTTATTTCTGTTCTTGTGCTCCAGTAACAACCATATTTCCACTCTGGGCATCAATAAAGGTTTATCTTATATCATCTTGTCTTATACAGCTTTCCAATATCTATAACTATATTTACAAAACCAAAATAATTGCCAGTGGATATTACAGTTGTGGCTTTTATCATCACAGCTCCTAGTTTTTCTAAGGACGATTGAACCAGGAAATCTTATTTTTATCTCTAATCTCAATTTTCAGATTTCACAGTTCTTACGTCACCCCTTTAAGTGTCAAACCGTGTCCAGCAGTACATTAAAAAGCTACATTATTCCTGTGCTTTACACTCACAAGTTATTTTGCTGGAATCATTTGGAAGCTTCCCAAAAAGTCCCTGATTCAATGTTTGGTTAATGTTTCAGCTGTGTACTGTTCCCTGCTCTGTGTGCACTGAAAGTCACAGCTTTTTCTGGGTAATGGGAGTATGATTGTTGTTCACAGCAATAAGAAAACACACACATGACATGAGCTGCAGTTAATGTTAATAAACAATACCATTTTAATTAGTGATTACATAAATATTCCCTGCAACCCTTTTGACAATTCACTTGGCGATTATTTCATTGAAGTTCAAGGCACAACAACAGTTATAATGTCTTGTAGTATATTGTACAAGAAAAGCATTCAAACAGGTAGGTTATTACCTAAGAAAGTGCAATTCATATTAAACAGATTTTTGGATTATAAAAATATAATCAATTTCTTATTTACTGTTTGCATTAAAATGTAAAATGTGTGATTTTAAGCAGACATTCAATACAATATAGATGTAAAAGGAAATCTAAAGAGTTGAAATTTACATGTTAGTAAATCAAGACAAAAACATGTTTCTTTGATTGGGACAACAGAGCAGTATTGGTATTTTCCTTATAAATAATTTTAAAGACATTGACATTCATATAAACCTAGAACACAAAGACTATGTATTTTTTCACAATACTGCATTGACACTTGCATCAAATAAATGGAGTAACAACTTGCAACAAACAGATTGGTGCATCCACTGTTGGTCAGAAGGGAGCTCATAACCAGATACAGGAGTAACACTGAGCTTAAATACTCGTCTGACTAAATTCCACTAAAACATAAACACTCGCCTATTTTAACAATGCTACTTCAAGTGTGCATTTTTGTTTGTAACGCCCTGCAATTCATGTTTGAACAAGTTTAAAAGCACTTTTGTAGACCTACAGACACAGTGTGTTTATAGGCTTGCCTGATTATACTGTAGCTAAAGACTTATTATTAGTGTCATGCACTTGTCAAAACATTTTTAATACACAGTAAGTGTAAATATGCTACATTATTACCATTTCCAACCACTGTACAAAATGGCTGATTAGATTTCGAATGTCTTCCTGGCATCTTAAAAACATCTAAATGCCAGGGTTTAAACATATGTTAATTTCTGATTTAAATGATTCGAAAATGTTCCTGGATATAGAATAAGTACGTGTGAACCTTAGGGCCGAAGCATCTGCAGCAGAAACCCGTCAGAAGCTCTTAGGAGCTGCTGATGGCTTCTCTGAGTTGGCAGCAGGTAGAATATCAACCACAACCATTGTGAGGCCTTCAGGGGAGTGGATCGAGGGAGGGCTCTTATCTGGGGACATCGATCCAGATTTGAAGGAACCTTGCACGTCCATGTTGATACACAGCACTCCAGACAGCAGCTGCCTCTTGTACTGGTTGAGACGCATGAAGATATCCAGGACTGAAGAACTGCTCCCATTCACCCAGCTGGGAAACAGGCTGGTTGAGCTGATCTGCGATGGGAGTGACTGGTAGTGGTGCAGCTCCAGCTGCCAGGAAAACCTAGAGTAAGAAGTGTCAAAGAGCAGACAGCTGTAACTATTTCACTTATTGTAATTAAAGCGAATATATGTATCTTTGTAACTATAGCTACAGTGCCCTCCACAATTACTGGCACCCCTGTTTAAGATGGGGTCATGGACTTCTAAAAATTCTCCTTTTTTTTTTAAACAACATAGAACTCAAATGCAAAAAAAGAGAAAAATCCAAACTTTTATTTAAGTACATTACCTTGGTGGTAAAAAAAAAAAAATTGCATTTAGAAAAAGAAAACTTGAAATCATGTGTCCCACAATTATTGGCACCCCTAACAATTCCGCTGAAAAATTTAATAGATTTTTTTTTAATATATTTTTCTGTAGTTGCTAAAGTTGGTCAGGGTATCTAGGAACTTTTAAATAGTAATTCATGACTTCCTGTTTCCCTGGGGTATAAATATGACGTGACACAGAGTCCTAATTCTCTTACCCATTTGTCAACATGGCAAAGACAAGAGAACACACAATTCAAGTAAGGCAGATGGGTGCGACCGTCGAATCAGGCAATGGCTACAAGAAAATAGCCACTGGCCTTAACTTGCCCGTATCTACAGTCAGAGGAATCATTAAGAAGTTTAAAACAACTGGAACAGTGACAAACAAGGCTGGAAGAGGTCCCAAGTTTATCTTGCCACAACGCACAGTAAGGAGGATGGTAAGAGAAGTAAAAAAAAGTCCTAAGCTCACTGTCACAGAATTGCATCAAAGAGTGGCATCTTGGGGTCACGAAGTCTCCAAAAAAAACATCAGACGCTGTCTACATGCCAACAAGCTGTTTGGGAGGCATGCAAGGAAAAAGCCTTTTCTCACTAACACTCACAAACTTAAACGTCTGGAGTTTGCTAAGCGGCACTGGGACTTCAACTGGGATCGTGTGCTTTGGTCAGATGAGACTAAGATTGAGCTTTTTGGCAACAAACACTCTAAGTGGGTCTGGCGTAAAACAAAAGATGAGTATGCCGAAAAGCACCTTCACCACCGTGAAGTATGGTGGAGGATCTGTGATGCTTTGGGGCTGTTTCTCTTCCAAAGGCCCTGGGAACCTTGTTAGGGTGCATGGCATTATGAATGCTTTGAACTACCAGGACATTTTAAATAAAAACCTGATGGCCTCTGCCAGAAAGCTGAAGATGGGTCGTCACTGGGTCTTTCAGCAGGATAATGATCCTAAACATGTGGCAAAATCTACACAAAAATGGTTCAGCAGTCACAAGCTCAAGGTCCTCCCATGGCCATCTCAGTCCCCAGACCTCAACCCAATCGAAAACCTGTGGGGTGAGCTAAAGAGGAGAGTGCATGAGAGAGGACCCAGGACTCTGGATGATCTAGAAAGATTGTGCAAAGAAGAATGGTCAAAGATCCCTCTCTCTGTGTTCTCCAATCTTGTGAAATGTTATAGAAGGAGATTAAGTGCTGTCTTGTTGGCAAAAGGGGGTTGTACAAAGTATTAACATCAGGGGTGCCAATAATTGTGGGACAAATGATTTCAAGTTTTTTTTTTCTAAATGTGTGATTTTTTTTTTTACCACCAAAGTAATGTACTTAAATAAAAGGTTGGATTTTTCTCTTTTTTTGCATTTGGGGTCTATGTTGTTTAAAAAAAAGGAGAATTTTTAGAAGTCCATGACCCCATCTTAAACAGGGGTGCCAATAATTGTGGAGGGCACTGTATGTCCCAATTCAGGGGCTGCGGCCTTCGGAGGCCACAGCCTTCGGAGGCTGCATTCGTTGACTGATTGCGTCACACCGGCGCGACGAAGGCTGTCCCATTTAATTTAATTTTGAAGGCTTCTTCAAATGTGGTCCACAAAAGCGGTCCCCTTTTACAGAATTCGGAGGACCCAACTATATCCTTCGCAGCCCTAGGATTCCCAGCAATCTTTCTTTTTTTTTTTTTATACAATTTTCGTCTGCTATTTCATTATTTAATTCACTTCTGACAATGTTTTAGGCGAGAAATTAATTGTGTAGATGTCGAATATATGCAGTGTTATGAAAATGTATGGCAAATAAAAAATTTGCTCCAAATTTGCTTCCAAGTGTAGAAGCTCCATAAACTGCCTGACGCCAGCTAGCTCTGCGGGAGTAGCTAGATATCTGGCCGGCCAGTCATGCTCAAGGACCCTGCTGTGAGCTGACTGGAGCTCTCCTCTGGTCTCGGAGACACGAGAGGCGCTTTGACGCAAACAGGAAATGCTCTACAGACCAGACCGTCTAATTTTGGAGACCGCTCGGTTCAGCATTCGTGGGCTTCGAAGGCTGCGGCCGAGGTAATCTTTGAAGGCTGTGGCCTCCGAAGGCTGCAGCCCCAGAATTGTCACATAGCGTATGTATCAAATGGCAGTGAGACAATGTAAAAGGGGTCACTTGTTCATCGTAGTGATGGACCTACAAAGAATTATCACCCGAATCTGCAGCTCCCTTGCTTTACAGAGCTTTAAAGTGAGTTTCAGCTCATTGTTTGTCCCGCCCTCAACTTCACTGTTGTGGTCTCTATGGTTTTGGTTGCTCAGCCTGCTGAGCACCAAACAGCAGACAGACACAGATAGCTTATAGCTGGTGAACATAGTGGAGCATTTAGCAGCTAAAGAGCCAAATATTCACCTTAAGAGCTGGTAGAGAACAAAAACAGAGCTAAAAGAGAGTGAGTATTGGACATATATCAGGTGGACAGAAACACGACTCCAAATGAATGATAATGTTGCTCTGTAACTGCTGGATGTGCAATAAGCAAAAGTTTGCTAACAAGTTTGACTTATCAACTTGATGATATGTCATGTGTTCACTACTTGATTTTGCTGCCTCCAAGTGCCCGGCCAGGTTTACATACTGTAGATAGCAGCTAGAGCCATCACAGAGCGTACAGACCTGACGTTTAATGTATTCTGGCATGATTAGATGTTAAAATATCCCTTAAAAAGACAAGTAGCTGCAGTCTTTGTAGACATATAGCAGAAATGTCTTGAATCTTTTTAAGTTATATGTCCTTGTAACTGCACCTACCTGGCAGATACTTGCTGGGAAATGCTTTTAGAGGCCTGGCGAAGAACATGCTGTAGGATTTTTAATATCTGCTCTCGCATCCATCCCACATCTTCTTGCACATCTGGCAGCCACTCCAGAAGTCTATACATGGGATATGTCACTGTTAGTCGATCAGCACATGCGTTTTGTATTTATGTATTTATGGACAACAGTGTTAGTGTTACAGGATAGTCAGTCAATTCAATTAATCAATAAAAGCATTCTAAAAATTCTGGTCACAAAAAATGCCTTTTGCTGTACACAACTACAAACATAAGACTCAAGTAGACATACAGAAGTAGTACTGTACTGTACTGTAGTACTATTCTGAGTGCACATCAATTAAGGAGGGAATAGGACCAGCTTTAATGAAGTCATACAGTACCTGAGAGTCAAGGACATAGCAGACTCCACAGGGAGAGTGTAGGGGAGCATCATGGCTGAGGCCATCCTGACAGGAAGCAGGTTGCTTAGCGACTGCGTCAGGCTCTTCCTCTCCATGCAGGCCTCAACTAGAGCTGCAGAGGGAGGCAAATGGTACTTAACTATTCACAGAATAAACCTGCTTTATGCAACACCATTCATGAGCTAAGGAGACATATGTTAAAACATGTAGCCTACATGTAGCATATATAATATATATATATATATATATATATATATATATATATATATATATATATATATATGAAGAAGTAATAATTCTCTGATTCCAGCTCCCAAAATGTGAATACTTTCTTCATTCCTCTGTGACAGTAAACTGAATATCTGAATATCTTTCCCATTATCTTGGGCTTTGGAAAACATTTTCTTACGATGAGTTATCTAACTCATGCAAGTTGTAAGTCTGTTACTTTTTACATGGAAATGAATGAAAACCAATTCAACCAAATCCCTTTCAAAACTCTAAACCACTACAACACGCTGTGGATGTTGTCATTGATGATGTCAGTGGTAGTATAAACATGTAATTCCTAGTACATAGTGTTGCTGTCCTTGTACCGTGCATTTCCAAATTTGAAAACCAATTTGATTTTTTTGAAAAATGCTTTTTTCACGAAGCTAATGCAGGGCTGTTTTTCTTAGCCCATTGGTTTTTGCAGGACAGTGACAAAAGGCTAGATTTGAAGCCACAACTATTCATTCTTCTTGCACTTCCTTTCATTTGTTCTATGTTACCTTTGTGCAGGGCGGGTGGAAGGTGTTCAATGAACTCCTCCTCTGTTGAGGAACTGAAATGAATCATCACTGCTCCATCTTCCACATGTGGCTTTTCCTTCTCTTCATCATTGTTATTGTCCTCCTCCTCATCTTTATAATCCTCCTTGTCTTTGCTATTAGCCAGCAGGGGCCTGTCTCTGTGAGGGCCGTTGAAATGAAGCAGTCCTGAAAACGGAAATTATTCAAGTAATTTATAATAATCAACACGTGTAAATGGTGATGTTGTAATACCATAAATAAATAAACAAACAAATGAGTAAGGAGTAACAAAAGTCTAATTACAAGCAAAAGCAGTCTATTGATTTGGTGAAATGGTCACAGGAAGCACAGGTTCTGATAGCATATCAGGACAATACTGTGTGTACATACTAGTATCTTCTGTCCAGCAGACACAAAATCAATTAGGCTTGTTATCACTGACCCGAACAGAGCATAACATGCATTGGAGGTTAGAAAAAAAATAAACCACTGTTTCTTACCATTCTTCTTTAAAAAGTGTAGAGCATCTTTATATCCCTGCTTACACATGGCCTTCATAATCTGCACTCAGAAACATAACACATACAAGAAGTCCACTGAGTTCATTTGTTTTCAATTAATCTATGTGTGTGTGTGTGTGTGTGTGTGTGTGTGTGTGTGTGTGTGTGTGTGTGGATCAGGAAGGTTGTAATCAAGTGACCTACCATTGGGTCTGGAGGGAAAAGTGCCCTGGAGATTCTGTAGAGGTTGGTGAGAGTGAACTGGATGCTTGTGTTGGTGAACCGCAGCTCGTGCATGTTGGTGGAAGTGTCTCGGGGGCAGATGTCGCTCTCTCCGGAGAACGGGGACACAGTGATGGTATTTTTCAGCTCATACTGCGGCAGGTTGTCAGAGATTCCTCCGTCAACATATCGCTGAATAATAAAGATCAATATTAGCATCAGGACAAACAGAGACTTCTTTGAAGCAATGTTTTCAAAATGTTGACTGTAAATCATATTTGGCCACAGAGCAAACATCACACAGAATATGATAATAGTGACATCATATCCTGTGTATTGGTTAATGATTGTCAGTGAGGTGGGAGGCATGGTGTGTGTGTCAACAGATAAGACCAGAGTGACATCATTTTTCTGAATTTGAGCCACTGAGAGTCAGAGAGAAGAGAACGACCTTAAAGCCTGTGCCAACATGATGGTCACATCTGGCTCTGCCACTCTCACATTTTGGCCGTGTACACACACAGGCACATTAAAAGCCGTCACAAAGGCCACAGAGGGAGGGTGGGAGCGCTGGTATTACTCAATTAAATTGCCATGAAAACCTTTGCGCTAGAAACATGACCAGCAAAATAAATACAAAATACAAGTTCTGCTTTCCCTTTAGTTTGAGATCTCTGACAAACACTCTTGAGGAATTGTATAATCATTGTTTCCACACATGTGCCATTCAGAACAAACACTTTCTTGAGGAAGGGAGGCCTCTGATCGGGGCAGTTACAGTACAGATGAAGAAAGTGCCAAATGTTACAACAACAAAAAACACAATGAGAGGAAATACAGCACAAGGTAGACCGGTCATTACACCTCTCCAACAGCAATACCTAATGTACAGTCCTTAATTTAAAATCCAAGAAAGTAATTAAGTTCATTACTTTTCATTAGATCAAATATAGAATATTGACAACATAAGGACAGTGCCACATGCTGAATAATATTGATCTACTCACCACTCCTTGCAGTGTGGGAGGAATGAGGCCACAATACACTGGGATGTAGGCACTGCAGACACATGCCTAGATAAAAAACAATAGAGATAATATAAGAAACAAAAAGTTTTTGACAAATTGTTGGAGGTGGAATTACAGTTGGGTAATATATTGATATTATGTGGATATTACAGCATAAAACTATATATTACTAGTTATCACAATGTCATGATGTAACTTATATGTCATAATGCTGACTTTTTCTGTTCTTAAAGGATGCATTACAGTGACATTACATACCAGCTGAGTCAAATTAACAGTCACAGCCTATTATTAGATCGATTCATCTGCAGATAATCTTTTTCCAATTAATTGATTATTTTGTCTATAAAATGTTGGGCAATAGTGAAAATGATGTAATTTGATTTGTTTAAAGATGTTCAATTTACAATGACATAAAACAAAAAAACATATGAGAAGCTGAAACCAGAGTTTTTGTCTCTTGATATATTGACTTAATTAATCAATCGACTAATCCTCATATCCACATTATTAAAGATCATGTCTCAAAATATTCTTCTATATAAATGGCTTATGAATCCATATATGGACACCCCCAATACTGTCACATTATCAGTGTTGAGATATTAAACCAACTGTATCCTGACATCTGGTTTCATTATTCATAATAGGTTAATAATTAAGAGAAATATACTCAGACTCAAATCCCACCTGCACCAGCTCCTCCTTGTTGTTAAAGTGCGACACCAGGACATTTTCTCCATCTGTCACTCGGGTAAGAGAGATTCCTAACCGCCCGTTGGCCTCAAGGTGGCAATCAGCTGGCAGAGTGCACAGCAGCATGTGTCGCACAATCTTCATCAGGTTAAAGGAAGGATGCATGGGCCCGAGGAATCGCTTCCTCGCCTCTTTGGCAACATTGATGATACTTGCACCAGTCTCTCCTGTGAAGACATTGAGACGGATTGTTACTCTAAATGATTGGATGAAGATACAATTCAACTCTTCTTATCCTGTAGGACATTTGGGGATAAATAAAGTTCTTAATGGAACTGTACTTTGTCTAGATTATAAAAGCAGGCATTGCAGCTTTAATTAAGTAGATTTTTGATTAGATATTGTACTCAACTACATTTGGAAAAGCAAGAATTACATAATGGCCTACAGTTGTTTATTGTTACAGAACATTCAGGAGGACATTATGTTTCCATGAAACTTTTTCCCTCTTGTAAGGTAAGCTTTAAACATGTGTCTTTATGAGAAAAAGATGGTTATCACTTTGAAGAGAACCAGTGAACTGAAAAGGGCTCCGTTGGTATGGCATATTCATTTTAACATGGATATGATCAGGATGCCATATTGGTCCTTGACAATGGTTCATGCAACTACCAGCGGTGGAATGCAACTAAGTTTTGAGGTACTTTACTTGACTATTACCATTTTATGCTACTTTATTCTTTTACTCTGCTACAAATCAAGAGGCAATGTTATTAATAGTTACTTTGCAGATGAACATATAAAGCATGTGTTACATTGTTACAGATTAAACTACTCTACAGTATATAAAAATGAGCTCCACCTCGTCAAGCTACAGCATTAAAATGCTGCTTATAACAAAAGTAACAATCCATTGCTAGTATATAACCTTAAAGTCCACTGTAAAAAATAAAATAAAATAAAAAAGGGCGATTCTACATAATGAGTAGGCTACCAATACATTACGATTTGGTGGTACTTTTACTTGCAATAGAGTATGTTTACGGTTTACTATGAGTAGTCTACTTGACATAACTTTAAAAAGCTAGATTTGAACTTGTTCTTTAGCAGTTTACAGCACAAGCATTTTTAAACACCCTAGTTGTATTTTTTCTAGCATCCTTCCTTTCATGGACATGTTTAAACACCCAAAACAAAAGATACCTACCAAGACATACTCCAGAGACCAGAGCAGTGGCAGTGAGAGCTCCAGCTGATGCCCCATATATGTGCCTGGCGTTTTGCACCAGGAAAGGAGCCTGTTCCTTCAGACAGCTGGCAACACCGATGTGGTAGATACCGAGGAAGCCACAACCTGCAAACGAGATGTTCCACGGCGAGTCTAAAGGAAACATACCGAAGGTGGCCGTCGTCCGCAGCTAGCTAAGTCAAGTGGGGCTAACGCTGGCCAACGGTTAGACAAAGTTTACACTCGGATATCAATAACTACAAAATAACTAAATGTCTGCTGTTAAAGCTGACTGGCGTTCATATTCTGTTAATGGTGTCTACTTACATGCTGTCTTTGAGATAACTGACACTTTTTCGTTGCAGCTAACATTACCGTCGCTGAATTGGCATTAGTCGACAATACAAAAACTCCCTTATGCTGCAGCTAAATCCAGTTAGTAAATGTTGTAATTTACAGCCCTAAGCTAGTTAAATAGCTAGTACATGGGGAGCCACGGGGAATTGTTGTTCTTTCAATCCCTTGGTTGGAGGGCGTGGAGTAAACCGACTTGTCCAATCACAATCGACTCCGCAAAGCAAAGTCACCAATCACAATTGAAACAGTCGATGAGATGACCAATCAAAATTCATATCGCTGAAACGGCAAAGAGTCGCAGCTCATCTCGAAAGAGCAGAATGATTGGGCACTCTGTTCGCTCTGACAAGCTGTCAATTGTTTGTCCCCAGTCAGAACAACGTGTTTTGTTTTGTCCTTTCTATATTTATCTGCCTGATAGTGATCATATTTCTTTTCTGTTCATGCCAGGCTATATTGGGACTTTCTTTCATAGGCTAGTTGTTATTATCAGTAGAAAGAATGGGTATTGATTTCCGACTATTGGAGATTGTTTACAGATCGATTGAAGCAAACATGCGACAGTGCACACTAATGGTTGTCTGTTCTTGTGTATTTGTGGTAGCCTATTGGTAATTTTACAAAATAACAAACACTTTTGATGTTTTTCAAGAAACTTCCTTAACATCATCTTATAGGTTTGAGAAACATGTCCTAATAATGAGGATGTACAAATTTGGATTGTTTGCAATGTCCTCCTTGCTAAATAGTAAACGATAGTAAGGTTTCACAAAAAAATAGTGATGAAATCAGAAATTTCTTGCATTTGAAGTACATTCAACAATAACAATGAAATGTTTTTTTCTGGAAAACTTCCTTGAATAAACTGTTTGCAGAATTAGGCTGCAAATAGTTTTTTTGGGCACTAATCCAGGTTCTGTTTAGGACACGATTCCTTAAAGAACATATCCTATTGTGAAACCACCATCAGCTTTTCACTTCTGACAGTCAAACTTTAGGGTGCCAACTGCCCCAGGCCCCCACAAGTCTGAGGTTCATGAGGGAGGTTGGGTGGGCAGTGGTGATCAATAGGGGCCTAACAGCCTTTTATTTCCCTTGGGCAACCAAATCTGGCCATGCTGACAGTAATGCAGTTATATAACAAAAAAAAAACTTGAGATTACATAAACTATTAAACATTTTGACCAGTTTCTGAATGTTATGTAAAAGTGAGTGACCCGATTACATGTGGACAGCTCTAAATGGATGAAGAGAAGTCATTCTGGCTGAGCTCCAACAACTGACTCAAAAGGTGATATATCTGACCAGATAATGACAGCTGCACTAGGATGTTTGCTGAGTTTTTTTGTTTTGTTTTGTTATTGTACCCAAATTAGCTCTTTGGACCACTGTCTCCCTTTGGTACATCGGAATCGAACAAATTGTTTCCTACATAAGTAAATGGTTTCCACAGCAGAGATGAACTTTTGACACACTTTCTTTGCCAAAACGCAGTGCAGTTTGTACTGATAGGCCACAAATGGGGTATGAGCTAAAAACAAAATGTGTAACCCTTTAGAAGAAGAATGATATTTCGTACAAAAATGATATTGGAGTAGGCCACTTCAAACTCACTTGAATATCATTTGCAAAGTCTCCACAGTCTTCCACAGCTAATGATTTTCTAAATAGATACATGCATTTTATCTCACTTCAATCTAACTTTAAATTATGCATGTGTGTGTATAATGTATTTAATTATATTTCCTCATTACATCTTGAAATGATGAATTCATTTTTGAATGTTCAAAAGGAATTGCATTTTTTCAATAAAAAAAAGGCTTTAAAGTGTATTAGCCTACTACATTCATTAACGTGTCTGCCTATGATATCTAAAAATGTTAAATAAAAGTTGTATTTTGTGTGGAATGAATCTGTTATAAAATTCAACATTAAAAATGATAAATAGACCTGCATGCAGCAAAGCAAAGAAAGCATAACAAGCTCTAGGCCTTTTACC
This sequence comes from Perca fluviatilis, assembly GCF_010015445.1. Lineage (NCBI taxonomy): Eukaryota > Metazoa > Chordata > Actinopteri > Perciformes > Percidae > Perca > Perca fluviatilis. The sequence goes on along the minus strand of NC_053119.1, from coordinate 18,727,289 downwards.
TGTATGCAACTGGTCTTTACTGAAGCTGTAAATATTTGAATATATATTTAGAATTGTTTACATTACAGCGTGACCCATGTACAAAGAATGTACAGTATGTATTTATGTATAATGAATGTACACCACAATACCAAATACCGTAGTAGAGCGAACCAAACAGCGCCGCTGGCTGGCCGAGTAGGCACCATGGCAGGCACTGACAGGCAGTGAGTGTACACATTGCATATTTGACACAACTGTCCCGCCCGCTCGCCCGCCCTGAGTTGAAACTTTGGCGGCGCCAGCATCAAGGCGCTCGGTTTTCTCACCTAGACAACCGGAGAGTCGGGGCTCCTTACTTGATACATATGGTTAGACTCTTCCCGTCGGCTGTCGGTGGATGATGTACACGAAAACGAACGATCAACTGTGACGCAAACCCTTTTCTTTAAAAACAGTCGCACATAAGGAAGTAAGAAAGCAGAGGGATGGATCGAGAGACTACAGAGAGACCATCCATGAGAGAAACTGGCTGACCCGGGGGACAAATGTTACACATTATTTAGTAAATTACACTACATTAGTAGCTAAGTAGTAACATTAGAAACGGAACATAAGAGGGCATCTGATATGTAATGCTTAGCTAACATTCACGTTAACAGTGGTTAGCTAGCTAATCGCTAACATTACTGTAACATAAACTTAAGTTAACATTCAGCAAACATGTCCAGTAAAATATTCCTCGTTTTTCATGGCAGTCCTTTAGCTCTATCTGACTTTAATGAACCTCTAATCTAATAGTACCATGATGAGTAACGTTACAGACACATCACGCAGAAGGAAAACATCGGCCCAGTATTGGACTAGTAGGGATCTGATGGCTAGTTAGCTGTCTAGTGTAATAAACAGTGTCTTCAATGGATAGAAGCAGCGACGAAGTTGCAGCTACTGATGAAGAGGATGGAGACCAGGCAGCCAGTTGGATTGTGAAGGCAGGCAGGTCGGAGGATGAAGAAGTGGAAATGACACCTGCATGTAACCCATCAAGGACAACATCCACAGGTGGAGTAACAGACCCTTCTACGGATCTTTTAGCTCTGAGGCTCTGCAGAGAACTTGTTTGCCAGGATAAGAAGAAATCAGAGAGGGAGACTGGACTAACGGTATCAGGTGGTGTGATGTCTGAAGGTCAAGCAACAGTTGTTGAGCCAGAGAGGGATGCTCCCTCTGTGTCTCCCACCAGCCTCACCGACACCTGTGGTCCCTCTATGTCAAGTCTCTCCTCTTACTTCTTCACGCATCATCATGCCATTTGTTCTTCATCCTCATCTTCCTCTTCCTCTGTCTTGTCTCTGACTCCACCCTTGCCTTCCTCTATGGAGCTCCCTGCTGTGTTGACTGATACAAGGCTAACCCTGGATGTGTACCAGGGAGGAGCAGCTGCACTGCCTCTGCTTTGGGGGTCCATCCCAGGGCAGCTAAGGGGCCTCCAGTACCTGAGACTGGGTTCTGAGGATAAACCAGGCCTGGATGGTGCACTGGATGTCCTACCCCATCTGACAGAGCTACGTTCACTCGCTGTTCGGGGTAATTTTCCGATTAATTTGATGTGGTATCAGCTGCTTGTTAGCATAGATGGTTAAATGGCTTAATTCACCTTGTTTCATTGTATCCTTGGTTCTTACCTACAAAAGTAGATGCAGTACAGTAAGTACTGTGTTGATTCATTATAATATGGGTGTCATTCTTTGTCGTTTTCTTTGCTTTGCTTTCTGCTTCTAACTTCACTTTTCTTTCTAATTCAAGGACACTGTTTTTATGACTCACAAGGTGACCCGCTGTCTGGCCTCCTCACCACTTTGCCTGCATCTGTTTCCTCCCTTTCTCATCTGGTGCACCTGGATCTCTCCTTCAACCAGCTCTCCTGTCTGCCATCCTGCCTTCTCAGCTTGCCTGTGCTGTCCTCTTTGCTCCTCTGTCACAACCACCTCTCAGCTTTGCCTCCTGATATAGGCCAGCTGTCCTCCCTCACCTACCTCTCCCTCCTGGGGAACAAGCTGGTTGTTCTTCCCCCAAGTCTGGGTCAGCTGAATGCACTACAGACACTGGATATTTCACATAACCTCCTTCAACAGCTGCCTGATGAAATTGGTTCTTTGGAGGCGCTTGTTAAGCTGGAATTGTCCCACAACAAACTGAAGCAGCTACCAGAGAGCATGGGTAAGGTTGTAAGGGTGAGTGGGTGTGTCAGGGAAAGAAAATGTAAAAAAAAAAATGTAGTTAAATTCATGAACACAGCAATGAAAAAAGGTATACATGTTGTCTTCTTTGTTGCCCAGGCTGCCTCCTCGCTCTCAGGGAGCTTGCCATCTACAGCAATGAACTCCGCCTAATCCCACATTGCCTAAACAAACTGCCTCTACTGAAAATAGATGTGCGTGACAATCCTTTGGGACAACCCTCAACCCCTCCTCCTCTCCCTCCTACATCTGGTGAGCAGATAAAAAGGGCTTTAAATTGATCTGTGCTAACTATTAGATTGATAAGATAATTAGGTATTTAGAATAAATAGGTAATTAGAGACAGTGTTTACATTTGCTGTCAGCATATTCACTCTGTTGCATCTCTGTTGTCTCACCAGATCAAGCAGAAACGAAAATTCAAGAGTTGCACCTTGGATTTAATCAGCACAGGTACAGTGTCATTCTCAGCATGGAAATGTCTTCTCAATCTGCATTAATATTGTCAATTAAGGCATTCCTGACTAGATTAAGATTAAAGATGCCATGCTTCTTTTGCTCCTTAGTTTCTGTGTTTCGTCTACTGGGTGTCATGTGTTTCTCCCAGGGGGGGCTGAGCTGCTGTTCCCCCCGGGGTGCCTGGTGACAACCACAAGGCTGAAGTGGGCTGAGAAAAGGCCAGAAAGAAAGTGGGTGTGGCTGGAAGAGCACGACATCTTGCTGAATCGTCCACTGGAACTTCGTCCTCATGGAATTACATTTCTAAAGGTACTGAACTTAATTTCTCTATGTAACACATCTGTTATTGGGACACTCCACAGATTGTATACATAAAGATCAGAGAGCTTTGACAAGCCTGCAAAAATAACCCTGATTCAGTCAGTGATGTCATCAGAGGTATATAAGTTTGGGTTTAGAGACAGGTGCCAGTACCCAGAGGTCCGTGTTTACCTGCCGGAAATCTCCACCAGATGACTCGTTTTAGAAGGGTTAAAAATCGGCAACTTTCCCACTTTTTTAGCTACGCATAGCGCCATTGCAACCATAAACAATATGGGCTTGGCCGCGTCATCCTCCCTATCTCCACCCTCTCGTAAAAAATCGTTACATCCGGTTTCAAAAAACCAAGATGGTGATGTCCAAGGATTCAAAATGGCAGTCAGTATACCAATGGGTGACGTCATTGCTGCTCCACTATTTTTATGGTCTACGAGCATGACTCAATAGGGACTAAAAGTCAGGATATCTCAACCCGCTATATTCTGATCTAATCATTAAATCTGTGTTTCAGAAGTCCCTCAATTTTATGGAAGTGCAGGACTAAAGTTCTTGACTTTGTCTTTAAATTAGCATTGTGAAAATATACAGAATCTTTTGTGTTTCTCCACCTGTTTTCTTTACTACGCTTGCATGATGTAAATGTGCTTCAACTTTGAAATCCTTACAGCCTGTGGAGGTGTGTGTGCCATATCATCGGTCAAAAAGAAGGGAGGTGGTGGTGAAGAGGTTTGACGGGCACACATGGAGCACTCTGCCCACTATTCTGAGGAGAGGAAGCGAGAGCCATAGCAGCCACCCTGGTGGACGTCCAGCCAGGGTAAAGTATAAAAATAATTTTAAAATAATTTTATTACATTTGTGTAGTGCTTTTTTTCTTGGTAGTACAAATTGTAATATTAGTGTTGGTGTACCTGTAGCTGGCCTGCTGCTCTGTGAGCCAGTTCTCCTGGTTTATCGCAGTGTCCAGTCCAGTAAAGGACAGTTGCTCTGTTACACCAGCTGGAGCCCTGCTGGTATCCAGCGCTGACCCTGGAGTTAAGCTCCACTTCCCTCCAGACTCCACTGTGCAGTCTCGCACTATAACCTTACAGGTAGGCTAGGTAGCACTACATTATATGAAAGTCTATGTCAGTTTGTGGTATCTGTGGTTTGCAAGGCTTTAGTTTGTCTGTTTTTCTGTAGGTGCTGCAGGTGTGTGTGTCAGAGGTACAGGCACTGTGTGGTGATCCTCAGGCCAGAGTTAGCCCCCTCATCTGCCTCTCCCAGACCCCCAGCATACATTTCCTGCAGCCTATTAAAGTTCAGGTACCTCTGCCAGCTGGAGTCACAGGTAGAATATGCCTTCATTCTCATACTTGTTTATAACAGATTGTACCGGTATTTGCATGTATTAACATGTCTGGTGCTTGTGCAGGCCATTCAATTGATATGTCCTGTTTGCATCTGCTACATGGAGACCCCACTGCCCAAACCTGGACTGACATCACATCGCAAGTGTCTCTCTCCATCACCCATTTGTATGCAATTTTCTACATCACACATTTCTCCTGGTAAGTTTTATTAATATATTCTCTTAATGTATGTTTGATTTATATATTTACGTTGTATTAACACAGCTTTGTGTGTGCCATCACAGGTACTGGCTGTGGTACACCACTACACGCTGTGTTAGTGGGGTGGTCAGGAAGGTCTATCAAAGGCTAAAACAGTTTAGAGTTCAGTTCCTCGTCCTCCAGAGGAAGACTGATCCTTCACAAGTTATGCTACAGTGTTTACCTGCTACCAAGGTTGGTAATTCTTCTCTCTGTGCTTTAAAGAGATACTTTTCCCTTTTTTCAACCAACTTTGTATCGTAATAATGTTGGTGGTGTGTGTAAATGACATACACTGAAATTCTCTTTATCTCACCAGCGCCAAGATCTACTTACTCACAAGCGTCGTTCTGCAGCTTTTTGATGGCCCTAGGGCTGTTGATCAAACTACAGATTGTACTTCCGCATACCGACACAAAGAATATAGAACCGGATCAAGAGAGAGAGCCGCCCCTCACAAACTCAGATTTAACTGTAAAACTAGGCAGTGCTGATCAAATATGTCACTGTATTGCCTACTTCTGGCCTAAAATGTTTTCAGAATCATATTTTGGCTGTAATACAAGTTTGTAATACGAGTTTGTGAACAGGAATTTGGCACCATACTGTTTCCTGTATTGCAAAAACGTTGGCTGAAAAAACTCAGTAAAACTATGTAGCGCTGATCAAATATAATCCAAGATTCTGTTACTGCATTGCCTATTTCTCGTGTTAAAATGTTTTCAGAAACATATTTAAGCTTACCGTTTTAACTGTAAGTTTCAATCGTTTGTTACATGGCGGCCGCAATATTGATTCTGTGACATGCTCGCATTACACCACCCACCAGCGGGAGCGTTTATTGGTCCAGTGTGGCACGGTGCATTCTGGTAGTCTTAGTTTTTGACATTTTAAGCGAAAGGGAATACCACAGCCCCTTTTTCTCCGTTTTCTTTGGCCATGTAGCTTGTTCAAAAATGTTTGTGCCATTCTACTGCATAGACAGCCCAGTCTCATGAAAAGACCCTGTTTCCAGCAGTAAAATACTTCTTCTAGTTTAATAGATCTACATTACTTACACCAAGGACAGTCTGTATGTCAGCCCTTGTCTCTCAGCCTCGACACTGTGTGAGGCAAAATTATTTCATCATGACATCAAAACAGTTATATGCATAAATTCTGAACCATGATTGTGATGCTTCCTGCCCAGGTGGAAAGCAGAGTGCAGTCTTTGTCAGAGCAATATGACGGACCTCAGCCTTCAGACCTGTGTGACCTGCTGGAAGGAGAGCAGTTCTTTGCTGGCTTTGAAAGGGGCTTAGACGTCAGCACAGGTTAGAATTCCTCTTTGAGGCTCTGGGCTAGATTTACTAACACTAGCGCAGTTTGCGCTGCGTCCGTTTATGCGAGTTCGGTAATAGCGCACGCTATGCTTCCACAGTTTGCGTAGTATTTATCAACCCTGACACCCATCAGGCAATCAGCGTCTTTCTCCGCCCACTAGACCGTAAATTGCGCTGTAGCAAAGCGGTACTGGTGCTATGATATGGCTGAGTGCAGACTGCGATATTCCCACTGCTGATGCTAGGACTGTTTGAAATGATCCTGATGCCAATATTTGTAATGTAGGGAGGAGTTTAACAACTGGTGGAATGGGATGTGAACGCTGAGTGGGAGATTCAATTTCATCTTTGATTTCTTCCAGTAACTCTAATATTGCATGTCTGCTTGATCTGTAACGCTAAATTATGTTGTGTTCACTGACAAAGTGTGATTCTTCTGTTAAAAATATTTTCAGCCTATGTCTTCGTCTTGCTCAAATTGCTGTTGCCATTTCACCAGCGGCATAAAGATCTACGAGGAAACTCGACTGCGGCTGGTTTAAAGAGGCGGAGAATTTCCCCCGCAGAATAGAGGCGCGCTCTTACTGACAGTCTTTGTAAATACCACGGAATATATAATTAGGTGCACTTTGCGCTTATCTTCCCACCTTTTTGGGTGGAACTCCCACTTTCCCCACGACCCTCCCACGAACGCATATTGAAAGCGCAACTTGGCTCTTCTCGCTCATGTGGCAGACAATCTGCGATTTTACCCAAGTGCGCCCTGTTTGTAAATAGCCCGCATCGGTTACGTCCGTCTTTGCGACCAATTAGCGCCTGGAAACAGGCGCAAACGGCTTGATAAATCTAGCCCTCTGTCTTTAATAAACAAAAACTTCTCTTCCCTTTCCTTCCAGGGTCTTATGATGTGCTCTTGTGGAATGATTGTCTTGGAACAACTATTTGTAAGAAGTCTTCTTGAGACAATATTTTCCTGTTTTTTTTTTCTCTCCAGAGAGACCAGATTGTGTGGCGGGAAGACTGTGTTTTGAGTTTTACTCCAGCCTGAAGAATCTGAAGGAAGTGTACATCTGTCCAGCTCAGGGTCAGAAGGGGCCAGTGAGGGGACAAGTAAGAGACATCATATTCAACAGAGAGTGAGAAAGTGCAGTTACTGGATATAGGGATTTCTGCTGTTTTTTTCTGTTTGCACACATACTGTATAATAACAGTCACTGTAAATCTTACATTTCCACATTACATAGCCTTATACCTGGTGCAAGGACTGAATGAACTCACATACATTATATTATGACAAACAATAAGTAACAGATTGTACATATCACTCATCTAGATACCATACATTACATTTTACGCTAAATCCCCTATCGGACAGGATTAGCATTACAGGGGGAGGTGGCATTTTAGGCATTGGGAAATTGCAGGATATATTCTGTAATAGACATTAGATAGACATTCTCAGAGTCATAACTCGATCAAATCTTAAAGGAATATTTCACCCTCAAACTGACCGTTTGTTTATAATTTACTTACCGAGTTTTGCCTTGAATTTATGAAAAAAACTTTGTTTTTGTTGCATGCCTCCACTGTGAACACAGTCTTGGGCTTATGCAAGCGCGCTGCATGTCCAGACTCTAAATAACATTTTATGTAAGGTAATACTTACTTGGTAGTATTTATTGTATTACATTGTATGGATGTTTCTACCTTTGTGGTCACTCTGTAATGTGTACCAGTTCACTACAGCTGCTCCACTCAGTGCCAGTTAGAAATGCAGTTGTTATTTTGTCCCATCTATCAGTCTGTCTGCATTGTTTGGACAACATCTTGAAAATATGTTTTGTACCTCTGTTACAGGTGTCTTTTTATAGAGGGGAGATTCCCAGCAATCTACCAGAGGAAGTGGCGAGAAAGAGGAAAGGACCTGACAGCCAGTGGCTGGCAACTTTACCACTAAGACTTCCTGTCAGTTTAAGTGACAGTTTTTTTTCCTTATTTCATATGATAACGTAGTTTTGCATTTCTGGATAGTATATGAATTTGTATGAACCTGTTGTGCATTTTGTCTCATACTTATATTAGAATATGCGTATATAGAAATAAAAAATATCTGCACATTATTATTATTTAGCATCTAAACTAGATGCTTATTTCTTCCAAATAAAGCAACAAAATAATGTTAGCTGCTACCTACAATATAACCTTGAGGGAAACACTCTACATATTATCTCCTCTCTGTTTTTTTTTCATAGGCTCTGAACTCAGAAAATAATTTCATCATGGAAGAGCTTCAGTATCCCCCTCTGAACCTGGGTGACCCTGAGAGCGGCTACCTGACAGAAGCCAACCTGCTGTCCATCTCACTTCAGATAGGACAAGACTGGCGTGTTATTGGCATCAATCTTGGCTTAAGCTACCAGGAGTTGGACCGCATCCAGTTCAAGTACAGGTAGGATTGGCCTAACTGCGTCTTGTTCAGCCAAAACTCCATAACTAAACTCAACATTTACTGATTTGGTAATTGTTTTTACAAGCCATCATATACGTACCTACATATGTGGTTTTGAGATCTAATTTCAGTACAGTTATATGTTTATTTTAAGGCCAAGACTCTGACACTACACTGTCAACATGTCACACTACAAATTCAGAAATTTTTGGTTTATTTGGGAAATAAATTTAAAAAAAAGTGTTTAAAGGTTTAAGGACATTGAAGCACTCAAGGAGGGTAAAGTCTAAAAAGCCTATATTAAATTGCTTGGCTAAATCATTAAAATAAGGCAATGTGTTTTGGCCATTGAGGCCTTCATCAGGGCAAGTATAAAATATTTGCATTTGTACTAGGGCTGGGCGATATGGAGAAAACGATATCAATATAATATTGATATATTGCCCAGCCCTAATTTGAACTGTATCTTATAGCCTATTACCCAGTAAAAAAAAGTGGGTGTTTGAACAATTCTTAAATGTTTACAATTTAAGAGGTAAGTTACACATTCATATGAAAGCAGAGCTCAGTTATAATGGGAACATAATCAAAATTCCATATCAACCTGACCTGTTTAGTCTAGATTTTTGTTAAACTTAAAAGAGAGCTTTAGATAAAAATGTACATTTTCTGTTTAAAGCATCTCTACATGAGTGAATGACGTAACCAATGCGTGCACAAACGCGTGTTAGCACAACCAAAGCCTCTAAGGGAACAAGAGGGAATTGGAGAGATGTAATGTGAGTGAAGGAAAACCGCAGGGGGAGAGAAATGATAGAGGATTTTGATTGTTTTAATCTGCACTGTCAGCCATCACTAAGCCATCTGGGACACTGCAGGAGATTACACACAGACTGATGCTCATCTGTCCCTCCCCCTGCTCCTCATGCTAAAAAAACCCTCTGGTGACGCATCCTGGAGGTGGAAGAAAAATGCAATATGTAAAATCATACATACATGTTGTGTAGATGGTTTTCTGTGAAGTTTTTAAATAGGAATTCATTCACATGTCATTTTATTGATGTGTATTTGATGGAAGTTGTCCAATAAATGTTGTCCTTTGGAAACAAGGTGATGCATAGCCAAAACCTAATAGTTTATACATGGTTCATCTTCCAACTGCATGAAGATTCTAATACCACACATGGACTAAAGTGTAGCCGATGTAAAATCTCTTGCATATTTTCTGCTCTCCTCACCAGGGACAACCTGGGAGCCTTGGTGCTGGACATGCTGTTCCACTGGGCCCGGGGACAGAGGAATGCAGGACCAGGAGCAGCGTCAAGGCTGGTGGCCGCTATGATCGAGAGCGGCAGGAGAGACCTGGCAGATGAGATCGAGGACATTGTCAACATAGGAAGGAGAAAGTACTCCGAGTCACTAAAGAGAGTGGGCCTGGAAGCAGAGAGCTCCTCCCTCTGTGAAACACAGCAGTAGATGAACCCACGCTGGGTGCAGATGGCTGACTTACACTTGAGTAACCTGTTTGTTTACAATGTGCCCCCATCATCTCATCCTGCTGTCTAAACAACTGTCCTGGAGTACAAAAAATCTATCTTAACACAATCATGGTAGCCAGTTAACAGCTGGCGACACCTTTCAGAAGACTTACAGAAGACTGGGGAAATGGATGAACTGCATGAAGATGATGGCCTGAGGCTGGTTCTTTCCACTGGCCTTTTATTTTTATTTTTTTACTGTCTCAGTATGCAAGACAACACTATGGAGGCCCATTTCTGCCAGGAAAAGAACAGTGATGAAAAATGATATATGATATAAATACAATAAGTCACAATTTGTTACTTAATATCAAATATTTTTTACTTGGTATGTCATAATTACAAAGTAATGACATTACTCATTACCATTTTGACTGAGTATGTCATAATTGTGAAAAGGTTGGCCTATTAATGGTGCATTCCATCTGTACTCGGAAGTTGGAATTTCCGAGTTCAAAGTCGGAAACACTCCCCCTGAAGTCGGATTTCCAGGTTAGGAAGTCGGACCTCACAATACCCCGAGCAAGCCGACATCGAAATCCAACATGGCTGCTCCGTGTGTCAACAGTAGTGAAAGCTGTAGTAATGTACAGTTTATTAGCACTTCTGTCTTATTTGTGTATCATTAAATCAGTCTTAAACACAGTACTATCCAACGTCAACATGTGGACATGTTGTTAAAGGAACACGCCGACTTATTGGGACTTTAGCTTATTCACCATATCCCCCATGAGTTAGATAAGTCCATACATACCCTTCTCATCAACCCTAACACTAACCCAGTAGCAGAAGTAGCAGTGCTTTACCTTCTGAGAATATAGTTCCCAGTATGTATACGGTTCGAAGATGGCTGTGTCTCATGTGACCTTGTTATTTGTACACGCTGTGACTATACAAATCACAACATGTAAATAGGAAAATGTTGGCGTTATTGTCACATATTGGGAGAAGTAGGCTAGATGGAGCCGGTTACCTCCAGCATCAGTGCTAAGCGAGGCTAGCGGTGGACGCGTCAGACAGAGTTACGACACGCACGGAGATGAGAAGGGTATGTATGGACTTATCTAACTCTGGGGGATACGGTAAGCTAAAGTCCCAATAAGGCGGCGTGTTCCTTTAAGCTGTTTGTATGCACAAAAAACAGCCTAGTGCGTTGTTTAAACTGGTATTGCTAACTATGGCTAACCTGGATAGAGCAAACCCTACAGTGATCCGACTTGTTTTAATGGAACGCAGTCAACTCGGTTGTGACGTCATTCAAGTTGTGAGGTAAATGGAATGCACTAAAAGTCAAAAGCTTGGCTTAGAAAGTTTTTGTTTTTTTTAACCTAGTGTCATAAATTTAACTAAGTAAGTCAGATGTTTGACTATGCAAACATTTCTTAATCAATTTCATTTTTTTGAAATCTGTTTGGGACAGAGTTAAGACAGTGACAGAGTTAAGAGGCAAAGCAAACACTGGGAGCTGTTGGACTATGGAGGCCTGGACTACAAAAGGAGGCAATGTTTTATGGCTAATTAACCTTCTTCATTGTGTGCCTTTAGTTACCTAGAAACCAGATACCTTCAGCACATATCAGGATATTAGATTTAAACAAATGTATATGAATGTCCACTATTTTTTTTTTTATCTCTAGTAAACTCTTATGTAAATAAATGTGTCAGCTGTTTTTTAAACTTAATGCTGAGTCCTGTAGTGAGTCATTGTTTGTTTTGACTTTTAGCTGCATACTGCACATCGTCCCCAATATCTCCGCTGCAGCCCTTTTTTCTATTTTAGTGTTCAAGGTCATGGGGTTGAGTTCGTCACGATGACGCTGGCCCCCACCCCCCACCCTCTACCTTTATTGCAAATAAAACATATCTGTACTTCTACTACATACCACTAGAGGACCCCTTTTTGAATCCCTTTTCTGTTTCTTTTATCCGAGTCCTACTCCATCGTCAGCCCCGGTTGCTCCCCCCTCCTTCCCTGCTCTCACTCCCACCTCCTCTACCTCCCTCCACTGGACTCAAATGCTAGTAACACCGGTAACGTTAGGTTAACTATTGTCGGTCTGTCAGCCAAAGATACAGAGTGTAAAAGCTTTGATTTCCTACTACTACAACCACACCGGGAGAGAACGGAAACGGCTCTATGTGTGGTATGTAGATAACGGGATGCAGTTAAAGTCTTGTTGTGAATCGTGGCGGGTGTCTCCTTCAGAAAATGTGTCTTGAATTGGCTTCAAGCCGTATACATTTTACCTGGGAATAACGTGAAGGCGGTATATTAAACTAGCTAACGTTAAATGTCTTTTTTTTTTTTTAAATGGAGATGAAAAGCTTGCTAGTATTGTGATTGTAACGTTATGTGTTGCCGCTTCGTTGTGAGACGCAGCAAACCATTTTCCGTTATGTGGCAAGCCTAGCATATTTTCTAACGTTACATATGGTGGGTATAAATATGTAGCTAACGTAACGTAAGCGGTAGGCCGATAGACGGAGAAAATGCAAGATACAACGCTTATGACTGTGACCGTTATAAATCACGAATGAATAACGGATCGGGTCGTTAATATGCCGTTCAATATGTTTTGTCATATTTTAACAAAACCGACGAGCCGTTGGTGACATTTGTAATGGTTATTTATTATAATTGTCAGTTTCTATGGAAATGTTAGTATGTTCTTGTTTTTTGGATGTTACCACACAGCAACCGGACCAGTTCCTTACTGAATTTCTCCCGGACCTGCAAGGGACCCCGGCGGCTGCCTTCTGCCTGCTTCCGCTGAGTAGTGAGGGTGTAATTTATCATGTTGGTAGTGGAGGGTAAACCACTTCAGCTGTACCCACCTCCTTTTTCATTGGTAGAGAAAAGTGAAGCTACTCACCTCTGACCGCCTCTGACAGGCAGACTACAGCTAGCTAACTAAACATAAACATACTGTGATTTCTTAGGACAGATGAGGATGCAAGGAGGGAAAGAAAGATCATTTTAATTAAATAATTTCTTTATTTTTATATATTTATGCTGAATATCTTACCTGCTGGAGGCTATTTCTAGTGACCCCCTCCTCTCTGCTGAGACCTTGAACGCCTCACAGAAGGGAACATTTAACTGCTGAGCAAGATGTCAAGGAGTAATGCATTTTCTTTTCTTTTTTTTTAAATAAGCAACCTTTTTCCCAGTGTATTGGTTAGGTTATGATGAGGCCAAGAAGTGTAATAAGGCACTCCTGCAGCCTTGAAATAATTGATGAGGTGAGCCATTCTTGGGTGTAGGATGACATCCTGTGTTTTCCAATGGAACTGTTGTACCTGTTTTTTGACTGCAATACTAAAAATATCACTTTACTGTAATTCAGTAAAAACATATTATTGGGTTAAATATGAATTTAATTAGCATGCAGGACTACACCCGCATCGCATTTCCTATAAGTATGCTAAAATCCCAGTGGCAAGGACTAAATGCCACTCTTTATGGTCACTGAATGGAAATGAAGTGTAGCTGTGCTGTTGGAAGATGCTGTGCTCCTGTGTGAAAGTTACACTCCTTCAGGCCATTCAAGGCCTTACAGTAATCTGCTAACTGTAATCAGATGCTTCAATGCTGCATTTAGCATTCTTTCTCAGGAAGGTCCACTCACAGTGGTATCATTATGTTCCTATCAATGCTGTAGGAAAGCTGAGAGGGAGGCAAAACAGAGGAGATGCCCCAGGTGAATTTAGAAACTGGGCCACCAGAGATATCTGCTGTCAGACTAGGGACTAAACACTACACCACCTCTCTGCACTGAAGTGAATTTTGTGCTTCTTGAAAGTCTAACCCAGCTTGTTATTTCTGATCTACAGCAGGTGATTACAAAAATGCATAACTGCAGGTTTATTGGCTGCAATATGTAGAGCACCTGTAGTGGAAATGCATTGCTGTGCCCAGATCATAACCCACACTCCATTGGTTGTAAATGGAGATTGCAAGAGCTTTCATAAATAGGAATTAGGTTTATAATCCTGATGCTGTAGGGAAGAGGGAATAGTAATCAGATTTATCTGCGACACCACAATTTTCATTCCTTGTTTCCGCAGTGCTGTAGACATCCAAAAATAGACTGCATCTCATAAACCATTATTTAAAAAAAAAGAAAGCATGCTAACAGCACGGCAGCAGCCGTCAGGTTTGTTTGTTGTTAAACAGTAGACATACAGCTGTCAGTGCAGACAACTATTTCAAACCCAATCCTTTTAGAAATAACTGAAGCAACACATACACAAGGGCAATATAAAGCTGGATGTAAGTCATATAATACCAGCCCATAGCTGTGCTGTAGACTTATATACGGTATTCCAACAAATGTATATACAGTTATTAAATAGTGTCTCCAGAAGGGATGTAAAAGTGGACGGATTGAGTTGTGTATTAGATCTGGCCTCTTAGATTTTGTGCTCTTGCAGCTCAGAGAAGTACTTGGACATTTGATAGAGGATTGCAGGAACACGCTTACATCTGAAACAGATCTTCAGTACAGCTGGCTTAGAGCTCACAGTGCATTAATCATACCAGTACATGTGAGACAGATGGACTCGTAACAACAGCCTACTCTAAGATAATGAGGAAGGGGCTGTGTGATTTTCCTTTGTTTTACTGTCTTTTTGACCAGCCACAGTCACGTGAGAGGAGTGCTGACTGCTGACTACCACAGTGCTTTGTCACTGTAGTGTAGTGTAGCTCACTTCCTCTCGTAATATTCAACAAACGGATTGTCATTTAGTCAGGCAGACCTTTGCTCTGTTTCGCACTTGAGGACGCCATGGACCTGTAATGGATAAGGTAAATTTTTCTCTGGTTGATTTGAATAAGAGGAATATATTTTGCATTGAGTTTTGCATTGGAAATTAACTGCCATTGCTTTGTCTCCAGATTTTTAGTATCATGCAGGTTTATATTTATCTTTTTGTAAGTCTTTTGTGATTGAGACATGCCTTAGAGCAGATTAGTCGAAACAGCTAGCTACATGTGTACTTTGCACCCACCGACCTAATTTCCTATTCATAGGACTAGTCTCGTTTTGCTAGACCTACCTCCACAGCGCTGCGGAGGAGGGTCTGGCTAGTCCACACAGCATTCTGGGATACGAGAAAAACGTGCTCTGGTTTATTGGCATTTCTTTAAACCAATCACAATAGTCTTTGGCGGCGCTAAGCGGCCGGAAGCAATTACGGCGCCTCTACAAAATAGCCTCGGGAAGGAACTTGTTGTCTTGAAGTTGTTTTAGTCGCACAACAGAAAACTCAGATTGGACAGATCTAGCTAGCTGTCTGGATTTACCCTGCAGAGATCTGAGGAGCAGTTAGTCATAGTCCTCATAAATACACCAGAGTTTAGTAGGGGTGGGAATCTCTTGGCACCTCACGATTCGATTCCGATTCAGAGGCCAACGATTCGATTCTAAACCGATTATCGATGCATCTCGATGCAACAAATTTTTTATGTACATTTCCATGATGCGTGATTTAAAAAAATATACATATAAATCTGAGTTTGCTACTCAGAGTTTGCTAATCACTTCCCAGACAAAGCTTAGATTTTGCCATATTTGTCACACACAAGTTTTAATGAAATGTTTTTTCTACTGAGGTTTTTGTTTTGTAGTCATTCCATGCTTAAGCCTTAAACATGCTTGGGAAAGTCACCTTCTCTCACAGTAATCTTCCATGTCAGAGGCTCAGTCATGTTTAAAGGTGGATAATTGGCTTCTTAGAACATGAAACATGAGGTGGTCAGATGAAATGTGATAAAGTAGATGAACAGCCTATATGTGTTTTGCCTAATTATTTTATGTATGTCTTATTAGATTATGTGTATATACAAAATTTATTTTATAAATTTATTTATTTTAAATTTTTATTTTATTTATTTTTCCCACCCCTAGAGTTTAGAATGCCAACACAAAGAAAGCTGAAAATTAGGGACATCCGGTAGATCTTCCAGCGGCACTGAAGCAATCCCCTAAATGAATCGTCGTCGATATAGACTATACTAGGACTGATCCGTTATTGTCAGCTTTTTAATGCAATTCCAATATACAATTTTGTATTTTTTAGAAAGAAAAGGTTATCTTCCTTTTATGAACAGAGTAGATACATGCCTCCTTCACTTCTTATATTTAACTATGCCTCTAATGGTCGAACATTTTAGAAAATTAATTAAAGTAGAAAAAGGTTACATGAAATGTTACCGTTACCAGTTGTTACCAGCTACCATCCCAGTATAAGTGTTAATTGTCAAAACATGCACATGAAGGGCTTAATCTCGTTAAGTTATACTGAAACTAATTCCAGAAAGATTTAAGAGCATGTCTTATGAATATTTTATTCATTGTATTCTTCTACATATTACCACCTCAACTACATAATACCTTCACTAGATATTAATCAGCTCACTTTTCAGGTCATTGACTTGAGAAATCGAGTATCCTATTTATATTCATTGTCCCTGTGTTTGATACATTATTATATTACATTATTGCACTTCATATACTCATGTGGTGTCATTCATAAATAGTATATAAATCTGTATGCTGACACACCCTCTGCCTCTCCTTTGTAGGATTGCATGAACTGGATCGTTGAACACAATACCTATAAGCATTTCACTTGATATACTGTAAGCATTGGTCTATGAACTTGTAATTAAATACATTTTTTTCTAGTTTTTTAGGAATTTAATATCCTAACTTGTAGCAAAAGAAGATTGCTTGCTACTTTACTGACAAAGTTCAACATATAGTTTCAGTATCGTCCTGTCAGTAAAGCTGTGTTTATTGCCTCATTGTTCAATTTGAAATGATGAACAAGGGTCAAAAACTGAGCTGTTATCTGTCTCAATCTCTGCCTGAACTCTCCACTACCTCTTTAATCAAGTGCGTCCAATGGCTGGCTGAGTTAAGTTGTTAAGTTCAAGGTTCTGCATGGCAGGAAAGTTGCACAATCACCTTGTCTATTGTTTACTTATAAATGCTTATCTGCTCTGGAGGTGAAAACTCTAAATTTGTCCTCTTTGTGAATATGTGTATGTGTGTTTAAGAGAGAAGAGAAGTCACTTGTGTGTTTGATAAAGAAGTGTTCAGTCATTTTAAATATATTTTTTGTCTTGAAGTAACTTTCCTCTTTAATCGTGTAGTGAATTGTGCAAAAATGACCTTGCAATCCTTTGCAGCCTTTAAAGTGGTGTAGTGATGTGGCTAGAAATACCAGTTCCATTTCAGTTACCTGACCGTTTGTTATTTATTTTTTCCTGCTGTGAGAAAGAAAGGAATTCCTCAGAGATTTTGTTGATGAGTGATACCACTGTGCTGTGGACTCTGCACACTGAGGCTAGTTGTTTCCGTACAGACTCCAATTGTCATGACAAGAGACAGTACAGCCAAGCTATGACTGTGGGTCAAGTAAATGTCCTGATGCAGACACAGTTGTGTGGTGTAGATGAACTGAAGTGCATGAGTAAAACCGCAAGCATGATAGACATCGGTTTGATAGGTGACTTATGTAAGACTGCAGTGCTCTTCACCACCAATACATTGTCTCCTCAGTCCTATTACTAACAGAACATATTCTTCTGTGGATTATTGTTTGAAGAGAGTCAGTGTGCTGAATGTGGAGTTCAGGAGGAAGGCAGTGAAAAGGAAATAGGGAAACAAAAGTAGCGTACTTAAAGTGAAAAGGTGGGCTCCGTATCACAGCTGGGTGAGAAAAGGGTAAGGTCGATGAGAGAGGGTTGTGAAGCAGAGGAGGACAGCCAGCCAACAGAGACCAGAGAGGCGGCTCGCTGACCTGCTCTGAAACCCCCTCTCCTCCTCCCTACTCCACCTCTGGAGCTGCCGGCGGGGGCCTCAAGTCCCCATCCAAACTAAATACATCAGACCACAGCTGCATTCATGACCAGAAACAGTTTTCGAAAACCTAAACATCCACCCATGTTGTGCAATCTCTCTGAAACTGAATCTGAGGAATTAGTGACATTAGTGTCATATGAGTGCAGATGCACTTCACAAAGAAACCCACAAGTCAGCAAAGATCTGAGATGGAAAAGCTGTGTTTGTGAGTCATGACTCGTGACTGAGGGAAATGATGGGGGAGGGCCGGTGAGGAGGAGAGAGGAGGAGGTGGGTTGCACACGCAGAGGCAGGTTGGGATTGGTGGATGAAGGGGGTGGAGAGAATGAGAGGGGAAATGGGAAGCATCCTTTCACACTGAGGGCATTCTATACCTAAAATATGGAGCATATTGGTCACATTAGACATATTTCCTCTTTTTTTATTTCCTCTGTTTGCTCAGAGGACAGAGCTTTCCCTGTACAGTATGGATTGAGTGTCACGATGAGAGAGCTCATGCATAAAACACCAGCTTGAAGGACACGCAAGATCCACAGATGTTCCAACGATGAGAGATTTGTTTTAACACAAAGTAATCCCTCCACATTGATTGCTAAAGCTCTATTTTTAAGGGGTTGTCAACAATGTTGCCTAATTATGCTGCACAGTGGTTAACTATAGAAATGTGTCTTGTGCTGGTTTCTATTATAGATGTGTTGAGGCTGCTCTTACATTCATCTGTGGTGTATTATGAGTCGCTAGTTTTAACTGTGCTTAGTTTCCATTGCCCAACTAGAGCAATACTGTGAGCATTTTATCTGTGTGTTGTTAGTCAGTCAGGCCAAGACTTAATACTGTTGACCTGCCACCCCACCTGAGGGCTGTATTTGGTTTGTTTTACAGCACACCTGGGAGTAGAGTCAGAAAGTTCTTCTTACTGCCATACAGCCCCTGACTCTCACTGGGGAGGCTTACATTACCATTTTGTAAAACCTGCTTTCCCCTTATACAATAAAATACCAAGCAAGTGTTTTTGTGTGAATGGAAGGCTGAAATGGTTGGAAAAGATGCATTTTTAAATCTAAACAGCTTAGTGTTGGACATATTCTCAGTTTCTGTCAGTGCTTAGGTAATTTCTTGGTAATTTGATGTCTTTTTACAGTGGGTTACTGCCAATCTTTCGCAGTACTTTGAGAACCCATTTTTTAGGCTTCACCTTGACACCCCACGCTAGCACTTCCATCTCACATAATAATAATAATAATAATAATAATAATAATAATAATAATAATAACTAGAACTGCAAGCAGTTATGACGGGGTCCAAGCCTCCCCGGCGCGAGTCGCCCCTGATGAGCCCGCGGAGCCCACGAAAGCAGAACCCACGATAGTGGAGCCCGCGAAAGGAGAACCCAAAGCACGACGGTGGCGAGGCAAAAGTCAGGAAATTTCACTAAGTGCGAGCTCCAAAGTCTGTAGTGAAATGCAATAGAAAATTTCCCATTCGTTGAGTAAAAGTCCAAGCATTTTTACCTCAATTATAGCGCCTCCTTAAGGCAGATCATCACCAAATCTGGTATAGAGCCGCAGAGTGGCACGTAGAACAATAATCTCAAGTTTTGTGATGATAGCATTTACTGCAGAGATATTGCTATTGCAAATTTCTCATTTAAATGCATTGACTTATTTGCCAAAACTCGTCTACGTTCATTATAGCGCCCCCTAATGGCCGATCTTCACAAAATTTGGTACAGAGGCTCGGAGTGGGTTGTCGAACAATAAACCTATTAATTTGGCCAAGATATGTTAAAGTTCGTATTTTGTGGCTAGCTACGAAAATTAGTTTGATTGTAAATTGTGCATACTTTAACGTAGCAAAATTCTTTTGATAACTTTTTGTCACGTCCATCTGGAGGATGTTATGTACCAGGTTTTGTGGAGATCGGTCGCACGGCCTAGGAGGATTTTGAAAAAGTTGGTTTTGCACATTGCGCGATATTGCGAAAAAACTTGTTAGCGGAAATGGGCGTGGCCTATATCCTGTGATTCAGCTTGATTCCAGGAACATGTGAATGTAAGGTTTTCTAATATGCTATGTGAAATGTGGGAGTTATATGCAAAAACACGTTTGACGTTATTATAGAGCCACCTAGTGGTCCATATGTGTAATATTTGATATGTGAGGTTCTTGAACCATTCTACATCTACACTGTAAATTTGAAGTTGCTCAAATTAGTGTAAGTGGTGAATCCAAACCTGGGTACCATAGGCCACGCCCACTTTGACGAATCAGTACCACACTGTAGGGGTGGCCTAAGGAGTGGCCCTAGAAATTTAAATCCTTAAAAATCGGATGAGCCTTTAATGAGATATAAACTTTTGGGACTTTTAGCGTCCCTTTGTGGCCAATCTTTGTAAAATTTGGAGTGGAGCCCCAGAGGGTCATAATAAAGTTGGTGTTTTTGTAGCTAGCTACACAAATTTGGTCGTGCGTAATTTGCACAGTTTTTATAAAAATTTGATAAAAATTCTTTCGATAAATTTTTGTCAGGTCGGTCTGGAGATGCTACCTACCAAGTTTCGTGCCACTCGGTTGCACGGTCTAGGAGGAGTTAGAAAAAGTAGGTTTACGATAAATCGTGATTTTTCGCACATAAAAATCTAGGAAGAAATGGAGTTATAGAGCCAAACGTGTATCTCTGCCACATTTTTTTGTCCGAGGTCCGTGTAGGGATCTGGACCAGTCTTGAAAACAATTTATTTTAGGTGGCATAACAGCTTGTTACTAAAAGCAAGTCTATGTTGTAATGTTTGTGAAGGCAACATTGCTGCATTTTAACTTTTGAAATGTATTGATCCTCTATTTTGTTGGAAGGTTTCTGTTAACAGCCACTTGTTGTGAGTGTTTAATGTGACATTTTCTGTTTCTTTGCAGATATCCCCCTACTTGAACTAACAACAACTGCAAGCGAGAGAAGTGGACAAAACACAATCAGGCTACATAATCCCACTTGGACAGCAACACGCTGGTGTAATAAACCGACCCCTGAGTGACTAGCTAACTGACAGATTGACACTTTGACCAGACAGGGCTTTAGATAAATGGCTGACAAACAGATCAGGTAGGGTGGAATGTTGAACGACTACAAATATAGCAGCACTGTGGCCTTGTTTTCATCTATTGACCCTTTTGTATTTCATATTTTTATCTCTTGTTCAGTTTGCCTGCCAAATTGATCAATGGGGGGATCGCTGGCCTAATTGGAGTGACCTGTGTGTTTCCCATTGACCTGGCCAAAACTCGCTTGCAAAACCAGCAAAATGGATGTCGCCTTTACACCAGCATGTATGCTATTTCTGTATTTGACTTTTGCATATGAACATATAAACATATTGCTAGGTTATAGTCGGTGCTAATCAGCAGCATCACCCAGCTTGTCATAAGATTCCTAGGTAACTGTTGTGTTTGTGTGTTTCAGGTCAGATTGCCTTATTAAGACCATCCGGTCAGAGGGGTATTTTGGGATGTACCGAGGTAAGTTCTTATTAGTTTTAAATGTTTGTGAAAAATTTGTTAGCTCACTGAAGTGTAAAAAATTCAAAAGCTGTTAGGTAGCACAGGGCTCTGATTACTTTCAGCTTCATAGTGAGGCTACATATAGCAAATACTCTCTCGTTCTCTCTCTCACCCTTCTTTGTTTTCTCTTTTTCTTCTCTCTCTTTCTTGCTCTCTGTCCTTTTTATCCCCCCAGGAGCAGCGGTGAACTTAACACTAGTCACGCCAGAGAAAGCCATCAAATTGGCTGCCAACGACTTCTTCAGGCATCACCTCTCCAAGGATGGGTGAGGCATGAAAGTGCTAACAGGCTGACTGACACATACCCGCTCCCCTCATTAATCAGTGTGATTAACTGGCGTGTTTACTAACATGTAACCTGACACATTAGCTGTCAGCATTCTCACTGAGGCTCTAGTTAATCTTTCACCGTTCTGTCGTCTCTTCTTAGGCATCGAGTATTTCACGGTGGATCGTTAACTGTCTGGTTTAAAAATACAGAATTGCTTGTATGTGTGTCAACAGAAGCCCTTTCTGAACTCACGTTAAAATTAGCACACAGTGGTACCACATGCCAAACATTAGCAACCATCATCTGGTGTTGAAGTCAGTCACCCACCCATTGTCCCCCATGAAAAACCTCAAGGTTTCTGGGGCATCTATCTCCATCACTATGGTGACAAACATGCAAGCTGATGAATGATTGACTTGTCTGGCCCAGCCGCTCACCTTGTGAATTATTAATCTGCCCTTGTGCCTGACATGTTGATATAGAAGACAAAGATTATCATCACCACAGGAGGTGGTGACAACTCCTTTTTCGAGTTATAAAGTTGTCTGGCTCTCACACTGTCAGTCTAGTGCTTGCTTTTGTCTGATCTTGCTTTTTATGGTCTTTTTTTCTTTCTTTCAGAAAACTCACTCTGCTCAAAGAGATGCTGGCTGGGTGCGGGGCAGGTACATGCCAGGTGAGTGAGTGAGTGAGGTGCTGCTTTAATTGCATCCTCCTGTTCTCCATCTGGAACTGCTGCCTTTAGCACTGCCAGTGTCATCTGACATACACACCACTGGGCCTCAGCCATCGCCTCATTTATCACTGCTTGCATCTAGAATTAGCCACGAGCATGTTTAAATGAGAGGAGGTAGGAGGTTGCAGAAACATGCTCACAGTTTGTCTCTGTAGATTGCCCCTGTTATCTGTGTTCCATTTTCATGAATTATTTCTAATCACTAAAATGTTGTCCTGTCAGCGAACGATTTGAGTGATCATATAAGACGTTGTTAGAGTTCTTCTTGGCCATGTGCACTGAGTGATTGAGTCAGAGGGAAATGCCTTGTCAATGAGGCCAAAGGCTTCAAGTCCAAGGAACGTGATTAGATTAACTGTAGCAGACTTTGGATTAAGATTGCGTTTGAGAACGTGGCCATCTCACCCTTAATCCAGTTAACTAGTTACTACTGTGTGGATTACAGAAGAAAACGAGAGCTGACATATAGCAAATGGATGCCAGTAGATCTACACTGGACACATGTTTTGCCTGACACAACGATACTAATCAATCGTTGTTCACTGTGTGCCTATGTTGACACTATACCTGACACCTTTATTTTGTTTTGTTGCAGGTTATTGTTACAACTCCTATGGAGATGCTGAAAATCCAGCTCCAAGATGCTGGACGAATTGGTAAGAGGAAATTAAATCCAGATGGCTGTTTTAGCAAAAAGTGAAGTGTAGGGTATAAAATGGAGAAATAGTGGCCTCATGTGGTCATGTCATAGATTACAACAGCTTTATTGTGGTTTCTTCTTACTGTTATAAATCAAAATGTCTGCCCACATACCTGTTCTGAGCATTGTGTGTTTCGAGTAGCTTTATATGTAGCTTTTTCTGTTATTAATGTTGTGTTTCTTATGTTCCATAGCGGCTCAGAGGAAGATGATGCCAGAGATGGTGGCAGCAGGGACTGTGGAGACCAAGTCCCCAACAGCCATGCAGCTCACCAGAGAATTATTTAGGGAAAAGGGCATTGCTGGGCTGTATAAGGGCCTTGGTGCCACATTGCTCAGGTAAAACAGATCCGGCAACTAGTTTACCAACCGACTGCACTGAACTTCACACACTTACTGTGATCGTCTGTATTTTTTTTGTAGGGATGTTCCTTTCTCCATCATCTATTTCCCCCTTTTTGCCAACCTGAACAATCTGGGTAAAAGAGGCGTAGATGGGCCTGCTCCTTTCTACGTGTCGTTTATATCAGGCTGCCTTGCGGGAAGCACAGCGGCTGTTGCTGTCAACCCTGTCGATGGTGAGCAGTGGGACTGTGAACATTGTTACAGCAATGTGTTAGTTGATGTTAAATATTCACCTGAGCTCTGTGTGTTGCAGTGATAAAGACTAGACTGCAGTCGCTGAACCGAGGGAGCACAGAAGACACGTACAGTGGAGTGACTGACTGTATCAGGTGACCTCATTATGTCTTTACATACTGCTGCAGCATGTGTGATGCTGTGTCTGTGTATAGTCAAGTCAAATGGATTTAAAGTGCATTATCACACATTTGACAAAAAAACAATGAAAACAGCAGAACCAACAAACAATACAACAGATTATTAAGAAACATAAATTTAAATAGAAATAAGACACCACCAACACCTACTGGCACATAAATAATGCTGGCTGTATGTTTCACTTTTAATAATTAGCTTTTATGTGCTCTCTAGGAAAATCATGCGTAACGAGGGTCCATCGGCTTTCCTGAAGGGAGCCTACTGTCGAGCCTTGGTCATTGCACCTCTGTTTGGCATCGCCCAGGTGATCTACTTCCTGGGTGTGGCTGAATATCTCCTTAGCTTCTTGCCTAAAAAAGACAACTAAGAAGCACATACTTTCTGCCTTTCCCTCCCACAAGGCAGCATACCAATTGCGTGAGGATTCATCTCATTCTAAAAGAAATATTCAATGGGTCAGAGTATGACCGATCATTACATTTTACTTTTTAATTTGTTGTGTTGAATGTGAAAACAGTTTATGAGGGAGCCTTTGTTTGCCAAGCTGCCTATGGTGGCACACAACAATCCAGTAGGCATGCTGAGCTAGCTCTCTGGAAATGAAGCCGCAAATATCAATCAAAGTTTTAAAGGAATATTGCTTTATA
Source organism: Perca fluviatilis (assembly GCF_010015445.1). Classification (NCBI taxonomy): domain Eukaryota; kingdom Metazoa; phylum Chordata; class Actinopteri; order Perciformes; family Percidae; genus Perca; species Perca fluviatilis. The sequence goes on along the minus strand of NC_053119.1, from coordinate 18,702,826 downwards.
ATTACAGCATTTTAATGCATTTTTTAATATGATTGTCGAATTTTCAAAGTAGATGTACTGCCCTTGGTTCGCTGCACTTCTGCAAGCCCTACACTATACTAATTAAGTGATCTATTGAAAATGACACACCATAACTAGCTAAATTAAATGCACATACTTTACTTAGAAAGATATTTGAGAACATTCGAAGAAGAGGATATTTACTAAAATGCTATTCAAAGAATTCCCTCAGACCGTATGTCTTAAAAGATAGTATATTTAGAAATAGAGCAAAATATACAGTATGCCTCTGTTTCAGACAAAGACCCAGGGAATGTGTTGATGTGATACCAGCACACTCCCTATGATCTTTCCTGAGAAGCCACATCCCTTCCTGTAAGTGGTTGTAATGAACTCAGCCATTCAGCTCCGAGCAGACTTTGATTGCCTTGGCTTTTTAAGTAGATCGGGTTCCATCTGATATTTAGTGCTACCACAATGGTTCGACTGTTTTGCCTCAGCGATAAAGATATCTCCTGTTTCACAGTTACACTCTAGACCAAAGAGACAGTGTGCAACATTTGGGCATTATGCACGACCAATCTACATGTACACAATTTTTTAAACTTTCTATGGGTCGAAACTGTCAAGCATGTTGTAGTTGTGGCCACACCCCAATCAGTGATGTCACAGCAGCGGTTTTGCCTTGGAGGGATGATGGAAAACACCTGCTGTGACATCACTGATTGGATTGTGGCCAAAAGTGCTGTGCGCTTTAAATTTTTTCAGTCCACAGAGAGCAGAGCGGCAGTGGTTTTCTGCCCTGTTGGATTCATTGTGATTTCAGATGAAAGCTTTAGCCGTGAACACTAAATGGGTTGAAAGCAATTTTAATAGAATGCCAGATTATTAGTAGATATTTAGTAATTATGCTGACAAACGGTCAGACATCGCATGCTGAGGCTTCATGAGTACAGTCATCCATTGTGGAGCCATTAAGACCATAGCTGGAGTAGTGCAAACCCCTTAGATCCCGACATAATTATTATTGTTTACAGATGAGTTACACACTTAATTTAAATTCTTTGTCCAAACTTGAATTCAGTGGCAGGACCCAAAGAGCTAGTGATAAACCTTTCTTTATCAGAAAATGAAACCAATGTGTTTTCAGTGTTCTATGATTTTTACCAAACATCTCGGCTTGTTTGCTTTAGAGGTTTTGTTTGCTTTAAGCTGCTAGGGAAAGCAGCCCCGTCGTATCTTGTTTATGCATCACACCACTGAAGCCCCGCCATTGGTTTATCTCGCCGGAGATCAAGGTGACTTTGATGTGTATAATCCAATCACATTCCTTCTTTGCTCCCACTGTTCAAGCAGCTTGTCAATTGTACTGTTGCACTGTAGATACGCAATGCAACTTTTCAATGTATTATCATTTGTGGGAGTGAGATCTATTTATCGATAATCCTTATAGGCAGTATAGCATTATATATTTGTATGTGTTGTTTTTTCTGTGTCAAAGTTTCCACCTTAACTATATTGTACATATGCAGATGATATGAACTTTATGTTTTAGGATTTATTGTTTGTTTTCTAATTTGTGATGGCTTATTTGCACACCTACCTCTCCAGCTCCCCCCTCAATCCATATTGTGGTGATTTTATGTTATGATGGTGTGGACATATCAAATGAAGGACCATGTTTTGATGCAACAAGCATCAGTTGAACTTAAATGCAGCATATTGATGGTGGTTTTTTTACTGTATGCAAAGGGTAACACTAGTGTAGATCTACAGTCGGATGTTTTTTTTGGAGGTGCCATTTCTCCTGAGCCCTTTGTTAAGTTGGGTCAACCTAACCTATGTCCTGTTTCTACAGTTTTATCAACCAGGACCAAACAGAGCATTATATAATGATGGTATAGATGTTGTTAGTTTTAAGTGAATGACCTCTGGCACTACTAAAACAGTTCTGAAAGTGAAATACAGCCTGGGCAAGGCCAATAAGGGCCTGCTGACATCAGACTGTAAATCTAACATCTGTCTTCTTGAATGGTGCTTCATTCATGAGGTAGCTGCAATATGACATTGATGGCACTAATGACCAAGGCTGTGCCTACTGAATCACATGCTGGTGAATCTCAGCTTTGTCAATGTGTTAACTGAAAGCCATAGGTCAGGGAGGGACAACAGAACTGCTAGACATGGACTGGCACCTCCAGCCATGTTGACAGATGTCAGCTGAGCCACAGGAAAATGGCGAAAAGTTGACTCGTATGAGCTAGTCTTTATAAATTACTGTTGTAGTTTTTCAACATTCCGATTGCCAGTTCATCTCATATATGCTGTTATTGTGATCATAATGCCTATATTTGTGTTGTTGAGATTATTGTTATGATTTTTTAACCTCCCCACCCACCTTCACCCTGCCCTCATTGTTTTCAGATTTTCTTTAAATCTGTTTCTTTGTTTGAATCTTGAAAATGTTGTGCAAGTCATTTTGTTTTACTGAGCTGTGAATTTTCACTGACCTTGTGCATTTGGTTATGTATGTGCGTGTGTGTGTGTCTGTCTGTCTGATTGTGTAGTGCTGTAGTTGATGTGTAGTTGTTAGTGTGACACTGCGGTATTTTTCTCTTTGATTGTCAGACCCATGCTCTCTCCCCTCTTTCCTTCTATCCGTCACACTCCTCTGTCATCTACTCTCCCCAGCATCCACAGCCGGGGCAGCAGGTAAATGCTGAGGAGCTCTAAAACACCAAATGTATAACTTAGAGTGTATACCATCAAAGAAAGCACAAAGGATTATTAGGCACAAGAGACCACATGGCCCACTTTGAATATACTCAGACAAAGTCCTTGGAAATCCATGTGCTGCTTTTGCAGGAATGGATTAGAGTCTGATTTATTGCAGTAGAGATGTCAATTGAGATGAACTTTTCAGTCTTGTAAGTTTATCTGTCTGTAAAACTTGATCCATAGGGCTGAGGCGACTTATTATAAGAGAGGTGTCCACTATGTCACCAATCAGCAGTTATCCACAAAATGTATATCGCCTACATATTCTAAATGAATCAGATATAAGAATGTATCTTAGATATTATGAGATGTATTATAATTATAGTGAAGAGTTTATTACATTTTAATCTAAAGATTTGTGCTTTACACATTCACTGAAAAAAATTCATGAACCAGCTCACTGATATGCAATAAATAGAAGCCACACATAGACACACACTAGAAGAAAAAAACACAACGTATGATGCAAGCGGGGACCTTCTGGGGTCTCTTCACAGCCTCTGTTGTCTTCCTCCAAGAGGAATTGTGCATTATAGCACTTTTAAACAAGGACCCTCACCCCACTGTCCATCTACAAAGTCTCTCTCTCTCCGTGGCAGAGAGGGTGATCAGTGATCACTATGAATATGTGTGGTGAATGACACAGTTTGTCCTAGAAATGTATGACAATGCAATCGAAAAAAACAAACAAAATATTCCCTGTCACAATTTGCTGTTCAATAAACTGACTGTCCTGAAATTGCCTGATGTAGTCTGTACTGTGGGTTACACTTTTTCTTTTTTACACTCATCACTGTATCTGCTTTCAAGGTCCAGTAGTCGGCTGACAGAATACAAACTGCAGTTTTTGTCTGTAATAGTGCTGTGAAACCCAAACAGCAGTGCAATATTTTTGAAGAGTGCGAGGATGACGTTGTGGCTCTTCGGGTGAAAAGGGTAACCGAGGCGGTTGTGTTGTGATGATTTGCTGCCTCGGGAGCCACCAGGTGTCAGTGTAGGGTCGCAGGAGAGCTGTATTCCTGCTGCGGTGGGAGTGGGGAAGAGTGTGAGCAGCAGTGCTATGTACTACAGGTGTATGCTAAGCTTGGGTGGTGTCTGGCAGTAAATCACGAGCTCCGATCTCACTCTCTGTCAGGATCCTGTTCCCATTCATGCTAGTTGCTAGCTATTGCAGCTGTGATGCTGCTTGTACACAGATGTGATCTGTGTGGTTTCACTTGATAAACAAGGTGTTTCTGTATTTATAAGTTGCATGATAAGAATATGGAAGTGTCTTTTCTTGTGGATTTCACTGGATGTCTGAGGTTTATAAGTCCCCATTATTCCTGCACGTTTCAACAGAACTGATGTTATGACAGTGGGTAATTAATTGTTAATCTCCTGCTGTTTGCTATGTATTCACCATTACTGTTTATAGCATTAGTTTCCAGAATGCTACTTTGCAGCATAATTAAATCGTAGCGCCTTCATATACACGTTACCCTGCACACACACGCACGCGCGCGCGCACGCACACACACACACACACACACACACACACACACACACACACACACACACACACACACACACACACACACACACACGTTGCTGTCTTTCTATTGGTCTGCATCTTTGCATCCAGGTATATACTTATTTCAGTCAGAGTCAGATTTCATATTGAATGTTGTGCCTCTCTGAGAGACTGACTTTCATCAGAATATCTACTCCAGTTTTTACACACACCAGAGATTAGCCGAAGGCTCAGTTTACCACAATGACAAGACTTTAAAATATAGAAATGAGCACCAGCCCCTGTTCTTATGCTCATTTGAATCCCTTTCATGTGTCATGACTTGAGCTTCCATTGTGAACTATTATTAGTTTTTCATGCTTTCTAGCAAAAGGAGGAGAGAAGGTGGAGGAAAGGGTAGTCCAAGTTGAGCTTAAGGGGAGAGAATAATGGAGGAAAGGTGGAAATCAAGAGGTGGAGACAGTAAAGAGTCGTCGATAGAAGGAGCCCAGAGCCGGAGGAAGGGAGGGGATGGTGTTGATGTGTATATAGGTCACTAAATCAATGGGAATCAGGTTTTTGAAGGGGAGAGAAGGGGGTATTTATAGATACCAGTGGAGACATGCATCAGTGACAGGCACAATGATGCTGGGAATAGGCTTTGGTCAAATAAGTCTGCAGAGAATTCTCCTAACAAATGGCAAAAGATTATCAATAGTGAACAAATAGCACGGAGCGCAGCGTAAAACAAAACATAATCAAATGTAAATCACTGCAGGATGCTTTGAGCAAATGACCTTCCCAGCTTTATTGACAAAACGCAGGCAAACTGTTGGTTGCGGTATTGCTCACAGCATTTGCATCTACAGTACGGCTCAACTCATATCCTTTTGAATTGTAATCTGTGATATCAGAGAGCCAAATGATTGAATGGAATATTAGCTTTCTATGTTGAAGGCTTGTAAGGAGAACCTGCATATTTATTACTCAGGCGCACTGAGAGACACTGAAAGGCGGTGATGTGCAATAAAAACATTAAAGACCGCATTTGCAAAGATTTCAGGTCAGAGGTTAGTGGTTATTGTAATCATTTTCATTACATAGATGAATTACACATCTTCTGTTTAATAAACAATTCTGCCAAATGGTAAAGTGGTAATGATGGCCTTGTGCTGTACTTTTAATAACTGTCATGGCTTATCCCATTTATTTTATAATGTCCCATGTCTCCGTCTGCCAGCTTCGTATGACAAGAAGTTCCATCACAAATTGGAAATTTGCTCTGAGAACAAGAAGGAAAAGTAATTAAAGAAATTGTTTTAAATTGCCTCATGACTGGATTTTTCTAGGACTAAGTCAAGGTCACAGACAAATAGTTCCTTCACCACTTGCAGGGCTGCTGCCTCTGTGTGATGTCAGACAGCCTGAATACTGGGTGATAAAATGCTTGATTTTATATACTGTACACAAGTACGGTTTTGAAGTACTTCCACTTACATGAGTATTTTCCTTTAGGGCTGCAACTAACCATTATTATCATTCTCGATTAATCTGTGGATTACTTTGTTCAATCAATCGATTAATTGATTAGTTTACATAAAAGTAACAAATCAATCACAATTTCCCAAAACCCAAGGTTACATCTTCAAATGTATTGTTTTATCTAACAAACATATTTATTTTAAATTAATCATAGACATTTTTTGTTACTGTTTTTTCTTTATTTTTGAGGGATAAATGACTAATCAATAATCAAAATAGCTGGCAATTAATTACAATTACTGAATATAAGGCAGTGACCTGGTAATATATTGGAATTCTAATGAATCCATTATAATAAGCCAGTATATTGCTATTTCTTTGAGTGGTAGTTTGTAAGATGTAATATAAACAGGTTTTGTGACCATCTTTTAACATATTGGGACCACGTTGGAAATGTATAGAAACACATAAGAAAAATACAGTATATACAATAACATTCTGCATGATTAGTACTTTTACCGTTAATATATCTATGTTCTACTTAAATATTACTTTATTTTTGAATGCAGGACTTACTGCTTGTAATTGAGTACTTTGGTACTTTTCCACTTTTGCTTCATTAAAAGATCTGGATAGTACCTACTTCTTGCACCACTAACAAGATTCCCAATTAAGCCATGCAACTCCGGTGCAAAGCCTAAATCCCATGGGTGGGCTCTATATGCGCTGCTCATAACGCGCAAGGCAATATTTTTCAAATGACAAATGGATGTACAAACACAATCAAGAATCGCACGTGCATGGCAGCAGATCATACATACTTCTAAACAACAGCTGCAAAAAGTCACTTTTTCCCATTTTGTCCTCTGAGACAGTGAACCGGTGGTTATTAGAGAGAGAGAGAGAGAGAGAGAGAGAGAGAGAGAGAGAGAGAGAGAGAGAGAGAGAGAGAGAGAGAGAGAGAGAGAGAGAGAGAGAGAGTCTCAAACTGGTTAGCCCACTATCCACTAGGAGGAGAGGAGAGGCTGTTGAGGAGCAACAAAACAATAAACAGCTACTACTACAAACCACATCAGCGGAGTTCACGATACACGCCAGAGGAGTACCAACAAATAATTGAGACAACGCCATCGTATTTGCCTCGGAGTGAAGTAACAGCCATGTATCTGAACAGGGAAGAGGACAATAGCAAAGGTAAGATCCTGTCAAGAATTACCACTCTTTGCGAAGATCATCCTGACAGTTTCAAGGTGTTTCATTTCTGACCCGCTGTTTCTCTTTGAGGTGACTGCCTGACATGAAAAGCTGGGGATGTAGCCTACTGTCACACCATGTAGGCTGGATCTTTTTTTAAACAGCCTTCTCCTTTGACATGGACCAGTGATGTTAGTGAAAGTGTGGGCTGTCATTATGTAATATCAGTGCAGTTAATTGTCTCCTAGGACAAGGCTTATCGTTTGCCCAAATCCTGCATTTATTCCAATGCACCGTGAACGATTAATTGTGAACCTGTTGTAGACAGAGCCACTTATGCATCATTTTGCCGGTGTGCATTGCCCTGTGTTGTTAATGTTTTGGAAATGTACAATACCTACTTAAGGGCAACATAACACAAGGTCAAAGCATTTAGCTACAATGAAACCTAAGTGTATGGTGCTCCACAGCTCCTGACATCCTGAAAAAAAAATACTAACAAAATGCAGTTTATTGCTTAGCGGGAGAGATAACCGTGCAGCAGCGAGAGGGGGGTAAAGAGGGTACAAAGGAGGCATATTTGAGTAATCTCTCCCACGTGTTTTTGAGGCGTGATTTCTTCTCTCTTCGGGTGCCCAGAAACACACTCGGCTCGTGTCCCCTGCTGTTACCATGAATCATAAAAAGCTCTCTGGGGCTAAGAGGTAATGCTAATTACCACCTAAATCTTCAGGTTAGAGGAGAATAACACCTGCTGCTACCGAGGACCGAGGAGAGAGGGGAGGAGGGGGTGTATTAAAAAAAAGCAAAAGGCAGAGTGGGAGGAGCCATTTTTGTTCATTTTCCTGTGATGTGATTTCACCACACAAAAATATGATACTGTACTGAGATGTGTGCGAGCAACAGCATCCGTAGGTAGAAAGAGGATGGTAGCTGGCGATGAGAGCCACCAGCTGTAATATGTTTACAGAAATACAAATGTAGCTTGCCCTTAAAAAAGACTGTAAAGGACAAGATAGCCTAGAAACACTTAAGCTACGTCCCAAAAAGTTTTTAAAAGTGATTTAAGGTCGCAAAATGACTGTAGTCCCATAAAATTAAGGAAATAGTTAGGCTTAAAAAGTCCTCCTAGCTATTGTTAAAATTAAAATAAAAAAAGTTGGAAAAAAAGTCCTCCTAGCTAACATTATCTTACATTATTACTATAGCCATAGAAATAGAAATAGTAACGAATAATAATTAAATAAGTACATGTATTTTATATGGTTATAACTCTACTGTGTATTTTGTTATTAACTGTTGCGAGTTGTCACTAGCTAGCAATAGCCTAGCTAAATAATTTGCTGACCACATTTCAGTCAGGATATTTTATATGCCAACTGAACTTATACTTTTTTTGTCATCCATACTGATGCTAATTGAAACAAAATGTCATACCTTAATTTTACTTGCAAGTAACTAGGCTAATTAACATTAGCTAGCCGTGTTCCAGTTGGTGCTAGTTTTTTTCTATACCTGAAAGTGTTGACAGGATTGCACATGGTTTTCAGCTGCTGAGTCCATTCACAGCTCAGGGAGGTGAGCTAACATCCAAATTCCCAGATTATTAACCAAGATTATTAACAAAGTCTTGCGAAGCCACTATCACTCAGTCAGTTGGCCGGTCGACCCGCCACCTTGGTCCAGACAACTATTAGATTGATTTCCATTAAAATTTGGTCTAGACATTCATGTTCCCCAGAGAATGAATCCTAGGGCTTGTTCAAATGCAAAACGGTGTGCTCTGTTTTACTACGGTTTCCGGTTTCGTGCAATGGGCTTTGAGGTGCGGTTTCTCTTGTTTGGTCAGAGGTGTTACCCAATCAGCAGCGACGTGTATGTAAACTTGTGGTATTAAAAAGGCAGCGCGCTTGCGCACAGAACAGGGTGTGAAACGCACCACCGTTTCAGTTTAAATAAACATTTTGGTACATTTTGTCGGGGCTGATCATGCCCCTAATGTCTGTCGATCACAGGCCCCCAGAAAAACACTACTGTGCATATTTAGTCGGCTGCATATCACGGAAGTAAACCCAGAAGCTTTGAAACTTTTTGGCATGTATGCCAGATGAGCAACTCCATTGAACTGAATAAGCGCCATTTTGGGATCCGGTATCCAGCTATTAATATAGATCCATGGTCGATCACCTGTTATAAATAGGTTGACATTTTTGGGCCTCATCATTTTATGACTTCATCATAGCGCGCCTTCGATCAAACTGGAAATAACTACTGGAAAGAGCTATCAATATGTTGTTCAAACACATCTTCTTTGTAGCATCCATGTCTTTTTCCCACATAACAACTTTAAGCTCATGAACACACCAAGGTCGAAACAACAACTTCCCAAGTCAGGGAAAATGGGACCATCCCATGAGCACGTCAATGCAGCATGACACTCTAAACTAAGATGGTAAACATTACTTGCTAAACATAAGCATGCATTGTCATTGTGCGCATGTTAGCATGCCAACATTAACATTTAGCTCAAAGCACCGTTGTGCCTAAGCACACAGCCCCACAGAGCTGCTAGCGCTGCTAGCTCTTTCCTTGTTGAAGGTCAAAGAGGGATGCAAAGGGAAATGTCTGGAGCATAATAGACTGTATAGTGTATAGGAATCTAAGACCCAGAAGGTCATGTTAGTTAGTAGCAGGTGTTAGATGAGGTAGGAGAATCAGGAGTGAGCATTAGTGTGAGGTTCTGAAGTAATTAAATGCAAGATGGTGAGAGTGAATGCACCTGAAATCTGTTGCTAGACATGATGGGTATTTGGCCCAAGCTAAGATAAATTAAAAAAGGCGGTTTTCCAGGGATTATTAGACTGCAAGTAAAGTAGTAAAGTTATGAGTAGGCTGACTACTAATGTGTTGGGGATACTACTTTAAATGAGGAGTTCAATACTTGACTGGCACGCCTTTAATTGATTTATGTGAGTGGGTGTTCCTTTCCGGCGGGTGTTTCCCTCACCGCACTGCTGTGGCCTTTAAATTCACACTGCGTCTCAAGGTGGAGTGGCAGGGAGATGGAGAAGGGTCTACCAGGGATATATTGATTATGGCCTCAAAGGATTAAAGGGGGGGGGGGGTTGAGGACAAACTGGTAGATCATATGTGAGCCTGACAATCACACAAACTACTAGCTATTGTCAAATACACATCTGAAAAAGACTGGATGTGGGCTCAAATCAATACTGAACATAAAAAAGTAAATTGTAGAAAGTAAAAAAGGGGTGAATGCTGCGAGTGGCACCCTACTATCGTCTCTTCAGTCTGACGGCTAAATGGCTCGTTATTTACACCCACTGAATAACATTCAACAACTATTTAGACTACTAACTGATGTTCAGAATGCAGCAGTGTGGGCTCCTGTAGGGTTTGATTGTAGACCATTAACAGACAACCTGGGGATGTTCAGACCATCCATCCAACTTTTCTTTATCATGGTGAAAATAACAATTATAAAAAAGATTTGACTCTTTAATGGGGAGAATGCATTTAGGTTATGTGTAGTCTACTCAGCAGATTCATTTGATTTATCACAAAACTAAAAAGGAAAAAAAAACAAGATTCCAGTTTTCAATGGGTGTGGCAGTCATCATTTTACTTTTTCCTTTGGCAAAAACAGGAATTTACTTTTTTGAGACTAAACATATTAGCGAATAGGCATTATAAACAGTATTTCAGAGTACTAAAACACTAAAGATATGAACAACCACGGACTATTTAAAACCAAATAATGAAAAGCCCATGCAACAGAAAAAAAAGCTATTTAGAGCTCTAAGGGGTTGGATGTCATAGAGTTTAGGTTTAGTAGCATCTATGTTTGCGGGAAGTAATAATTATCATCAATTCATTGATAGTTTATTCTCTAAAATGCTAGACAATAAAACAAACGTTTAAATTCCTAGAGGCCAAGGTGACATCTTCAAATTTCTTTTTTTGTTCGACCAACCTTCCAAAACCCAAAGATATTCAGTCTGCTGTCATATTGGACAATGAAAAGCAGCAAATCCTCAAATGGAAACTGGATCCAGGAAATATTTTGAATTTATGCTTGAAAAATGATTAATTAAAATCAAAATAGTTGCTGATTCATTTTCTGTTGATCAATAAATTGTTTCATCTCTACATGTCTGTATCTAGATTACAACCTTAAATCACTTTTTAAAGAAGGATTTTCTCACATCAATACCTACTGTTTCTTAATGAATGATAATTATGAATAGACCAGATTTTTCTAATCTCAGTGAATAAAGTATTGGGTTAGTATGAGACTTTACACATGATAGTGTGTGTTTCTCCTTTTTAACCATCACCATTCAAGTGTGAAAAATCTGTCATGCAGGCGGCATCATCACCCCATGCACAAGTAGAAAACTCTCCCTACTTGTGAAATTTCTGTGCTACACAGATTCACTTCTATTCCCTCTTCAGCAGAAATTTAAGCCATAAACTGAAGGGTTTCTTTCCAGCAGAAACAGTGCGATTTTCAGCTTGTCAAACAGCGGGGGACCAGTACAGACCAGTGAATGAAGAGCTGTCCAGCTTCATCTATTGATGACTGTTTTGATGAACTGACTGTAAAAGACTTGTTGGACAGGTGCTGATGCCTTTATTGATCAATTCTAGAGAAAATGGTTAAGGTACAGGTTAGGTTTGGATAGACTTATTCTGAGGGTTTACCTATGGTTGACTGACTTCATGTATTATGCACGTGATCACCCTGATCTGTATAACTGACAACACACGGTGGATCAGTAATATAGTTTTATAGCAATGTCACCTTATGACATTTTACCTTGTCTTATTGCAAAGTCCAGTTTGGTTCAGTCTAGTGCAGAAAAGTACAGTTACGATAAGTCTAGAAATAATGAAAAAAGAAAATGGTGGAGAGCTTCACTTGTTTGCTTTGCAGCATAAAGTATTATCCTTCTGTGTTTGGACATTTTGTTATCTCCTGCTTTTTGTAGTGCTAAGTCTGGAGACAGAGTTTGTGCATCAGGGACAAATTGCCCTAAATTTAATAGATGTGTGGTCCTGTACTCTGGCATCCCACACTACCACTTGAATATGATCTATAGTAAAATGTCAGCTTATCTATTGATTTAGGTTGATTCTGGCCATGGATTTGGGCTGGAGTCTAAATCTCCGGCCAGGAGTAACCAATCTAACTGACGTAAGTTTGGCATGTGTGCCTGCACTAAGAGAAATCCTCATGTAGACTTTATTTGTTTTGGCATCCTAAACTGCAACCAAAACGTTTGATGTTAGTAAAAGAGGAGGAATACTATGAATGTAATATATATATAGTTTATGGACATTTTCCTTTGTTCCAAGGACCTAATTCTGACCTAATTCCGTTGTTTTAGCCACTCTAGCAACTCTCAAGATGGCAATATTGGTCAGTGCACCACTTTGGTCCAGACTGAATTATCTCAGCAACTATTGGATGGATTGCCATGAAATTTTGTATGGACATTCATGGCCCCCAGATGTCCCCAGAATGTTTAAATCAAGCGCCATCATCAGGTCAATATTAACATGCTAACATGCTAAACTAAGATGGTGAACATGGTAAGCATTGTACCTGCCAAACATTAGCATGTTAGCATTGACAGTGGGAACATATTAGCATGCTGACGAACCACTGTGCAGCCTAACAGAGCTGCTAGCATGGCTGTTGACTCTTGTTGAAATGAAACAATCCAACTGGATTTTATTGGTCCCTTTTCAGTTGTGGGCCCCTGACTTTGTTACTGCTTTCAAACGACAGGTGACAGCCATACAAATGCTCTTATATACATTTTCAAAGGTGTGGTTAGAGCTTTTGTATAGGTGTGATTTACTATAGCCACTTACCCCTAAATGAAAAGGCCTTCATTGCGCCTGGGGGTTTGGCAGTTCTTAGTGTACTATCTTGGTGGTGTATGACAATTCTTAGTGTGCATCAAAGGAAATTTAATGGGAAACTGAGGGAATTTCTGGGGAGTCTTTAACATGGTGTGAAGTATCAGCAGTGGACTGTGAGTTCCTAACCTCTTTGTTATTATTGGCCTGTAGAAATTGATGATGTCCTTCTACTTCATGGCTGTTTTACTAATGTGATATGGAAAATTATTTGGGGGGGATTGCTGTGGCAGTCTTGTAATGTCCTTGCCTCTTAGAGCAAAATGAATTGAAAAAGAGCCAGAAGCTGGAAAAAAAAATACTCTGCTTTGCTGCATTCAACAAGTCTATATTATCTATATTGATCAAACTTAAAAGGAAGACGGACATATTCATTCATGATTCCCTTTATTTTCTCTGGCTAACATTGTTTAAAGCATACAAGCTATTCTGTGGTCCTGTCAGCCCGCTGTATTGATATCAGATGTTGAGTCGATGAAAATGTCATATTTTACAGCAAAGCATGAATTAAAAGCAGTAGATTCAGTCTGTGAGGATCAGATTGATGAACACAATCGCATCAGAGACTTTTTGATATGTAAGGTACATATATTGGCAGAGGAATAGCGTAATTGTAGAGAGCGATAAATCAGCCCATTTGACATTTAATAGATCACTTCATCACTTGAGCTTAGGTTTATTTAGCTTTGAATGAATAGTCAAACGGTTAACAGCTCCAATTTATTATACAGATGTATGTTGTGAGCTAAGCCACTGGGAAAATCTCAAGGATCACTGCAGTCAGAGGAACAGGCTACAGTGCTGCGATGGAGGCAATTAGATGCTTTTGTAGGAACACCTGCAATGAAACACAGATTTGGACCTGCTGTTTCACTGTTCCACTGAGAGAGCTCATCATCCTCCTTGGTTGCACAGGAAGCCGTATCAGCTGATTAGAGCAAAGCCTAATCACACTTTGAATCATCAAGCAATATGCGTTCCAAAGAAATAAAATTGCATTTGTGAAGAATAGAAGAAAAAAATCAATGACTTTTTATTGATAACCCTACAGTATGGTTGAAATACCACACCTACTGTACATAACGTGAAGTTAGTCTTATGTAATGTAAGGTGATGTTGTATGCTGTATCAGACTTATTTTATTACACTTGTTTGACCTCATATCAAATTAATGATGCACGTTTTTTTTATTACACAGTATAAGAAATCATACAGGATCCATATGTGAGACTTGTTGATACAGTTATTCTTCTGGTGGACTCTCTCAGCTGACTGGGTTTTACTTCTCGTCTCTCTGCCATGTTCTGTCTCTTTCTTCTCTGTGTCTTGGGGAGGACGAGGAAAAAGGACAACGCCGGTTAACATCAGCCGGTCATGGGAAGAGTGATAGAAAGCAAGAGGTAGAGAGGCAGACAATAGAGTGGAGGCCAGCGTGAAAAGATGTGGAGAGCAGGAGAGACAGAGGGAGAGGGAGAAGCAAAGAACAAGCCCTGGAGTGCTAGCCAGTCAAGGTCACACAGAGGAGAGGAGGCCCTGAGTGAATATGTGTGTGTGTGTGTGTGTGTGTTTTACGGGAAAAACAGTGAGGATACATAGTAAAGAATAAAGGGTCTGTGACAGTGGATTGGTTTAGTCTGGGATCGGGGATTTTATGGGGGAGGGATGAAGAATGGAAGTAGCGGAGGGAAAGGAAGAGATAAAAAGAGCTTGTAATATGGTCTCTTCTAAAACTTAATAGTCTCTTAAATCCTCAATGTATGTCAGGAATGGCTTGATAATTTTGTAGGTTTTTACATTCTTGACTCAGAGGCAGTGTGGTAATTTGTTTTTATGTTTATGATTATACTGCATCTGTGTGCATGTGAAGTGAACGTTTTCATGTATGCTGTTACGTAACCATCCTGACTCGTCGTGTTGATCCATGTTCTCTTGGCAGTCTCTTTCTCTTATTCTCTCTGTTGCCCCCTCCACCACCACCACCACTCATTGACCCTTGCTGTCTCATTGCTACGATGCATTCGGTAGATTAAATGCAATAGCTCTGCAGGTACATCCTACCACCTCTCTGTCCTCTGAGAGCAAAGAGACAAGAGTAAGAACCCGTTAATCCCATCCAGAGAACTTGCTCTAGTTTTGATTAGTGATGAAGAAAGGGAGACTATTGCATAATGGATAGCCCGGTGCTTGTCATCTTAGGATCAAGTGTTTGGAAAGGGGGATTGTGGTTTGCTGAGAACATTCTTTATTCGGTTATCCCAGCAGGACGCAAGGAGTCACTTGGAAATGTGATCACTGCTGTCTCGTCAAACATATTAGCTCTGTTTGCATCTCACACCCAGGAGAGATTACACGTGTGAGCAGTTGCCATAGTGTTTTGGAGCACCAAGGTGCTGAAAGATCTGAGGTGGCTGGGGTGCTCTGTGGCATTATCTCTCTGGAGCAATGGTGTGTGGAGTCGTGATAACGTATGATGACTTTGTTTGCAGGAGGTCAAGAGTTCACCCTGTGGGTGGCCAGTCAAGTCAATCCCAGCTCTTACTGTCGTTGTTTCACATGTTTCGCCTCTGGTTTAAAATGTTCATGCTCCATTGATCGTTATTTTATTTTACTTTTTAGAAAAATTTCCTTTTTCCTATCTGTCATCCTAAAACACATTCACCACCACTAATCCTCACATTAAACCTCAAGTGGTCACACAATCGCATTCAGTCGAAGACTCCCAGTAAATTCTTGGCCAATTATCCTGTTGACAGACATCATTACCATTCCAATGAGTAATTAATCTTTCCAAGCCATGATTTTACACATATGAAAAGTAATAGCTTCTGTAATAATGGTTTCAAAGCATTTGACAGCTACAGACTGTAATTTTACTCATCTTAAACAGACCCTGCAGAGCTGACCTGCAGTATACGACACTGTACAAATGACCCTTAATGTTTGTATTGTTATATTGGACAGCTGATTGAATAGAGACAGACAGGAAATGAGAGAGTAAGGGGTATGATGTGCAATAAAGTTCCCCAGCTGGAATCAAACCAGGGACACTGCTGATATATTGTATCTTCTTAACCATCATCCATCCCCAAGGGCATCCCGGCCCTTAGCTTAGATTGAAACAAACTGCCCTAAGTAATACGCTTAAGGAGCCAGAAAACTCATAACTGCTTTTTGGATGGTCAAATAGCTTCTGATCCCCTAGTTAGTTAGTTAGTTAGTTCCAATTAAAAATGTTTTAATAGTTTAAAAAGAAATTTGGTAAAGGAAGAAAGGTATATAGAAAAAAGAGTTTGTAGCAAAAATAGCTCCCACACAATGCCAACACTTTTTTTGTGTGAAAAGGAAGACAGGTGAAAAACAAAGTGAACGTTTTTACAGAAGATGTATCATGCTGTATGTTTCAGTACAGCATGTTCCACAAGCTTGTGCGTGTGCATTCATTTCTGTGTTTGTGTGTGTAGCCGCCCTGTCTCTTGGTATTTACCAAAAAGTGTGGGATTTTGTGTGAGCCACCCTGTATCTGGCAAGGTAGTCAGACTGACAGATTGGACTGTATGAGTGCCATCTCCTCAGCTTGGCTGCCTGAGCGTTTCTCCCTTGTTCCTCCTTCCTCTCTCCTTCCTCCCTCTGCCTCATTTCCCTATTACCCTGCTTCAGTGGTGACCAGCAGGGCAAGGGATATTTTTCCTTCATTTGCCTTATCTAGCTAGCTGTATAGGTAGGCCCTCTCCCTGGATTAAGTCAACTCACTGTTCCAAAACTGTAGCTACATGACCTGATGGATCAGTCGTCCAAGTCTGTCTCCCCTGCGCTCAAGCCAAGGAGGTAGCTTGTGGCAGTGTGAGGTTAAAATACGAGAGATGGAAGCGAGCGCTCTGTGTGTCCTTGCAATACCCTCCTCCATTACAGCTGTTCTCACTCTGTGGCCGCATCAGGACTAGTTAGAAAATACACAGATACTGTAGATGAAGAAGAAGAGGGAGCTATTGTTTTGCAGAACAGAACAGAGGGGGGCTGGGTCATGATGGATTCAAGAGAGTTATGTGTGTGTGTGTCTCTCTGTGTGGGGAGAGTTTACACAAACAGTTTTTTTACACTCAAACTTTTACCAGAAGCATAGTGAAGATGATATAAAGATATATTTTCAGCAACAGCTATCAGTATGTCCTCATTTTGCTCTATTTAATTTTTTGTAGTGAAAAAGATAACATTTTAGTGGACACATTTACGTTTCACATCTGCTTTAGGTGAATTAATTTGTTTAAAATTGGCATCTTTTGTGCTTGTGGTGGCCAACTATAACTCTTTGAGGAGAATGGGATGGACGGAGCAGAGGGAGAGGAGGAGGAGCAGGAACAGGGAAATAAAAAGAGTAATGAGCACAGGCAGGAAGGACAGATGATGGGAAAACCTGACAGACAAAAGAAACTCTCTACACTGGATTCACATGACTTATTGGGAAATGGAAAACCTGGGGAGGCAGGGGGGGTTGAGATTCATCGACTGAACGTTTAGCTAAAGAAAAGCAATGCTTACCCCATTCACAGTCTAACTAGAGTAACTGGTATAAACACAAAAAGATCAAATTACTTGTACCAACAGCTGGGAGATTCTTGTTATTGTTCACTCTCCTCCCACTCCATCTCCAAACATGATCTAGATTACTGTTTTTGTTGCTCCTCTTGATTCGCCACCAGCCATCTAACTTTTTGCGGTTGCAGGCTTATCATCCTATGTTTACCTTGGCAGTGGCGTGAATTGGTGCAGCTGGAAGAGCACAATGAATTGGATGCAAGCAATTGTGCATGCATGGGAGTGAGCTGAGAGAGCTCAGCCCCGTACTCAGTAGAGCTGAGACACAGCAGATTGGGCTGGCTCGTCCAAGCAGTACATTTCTGATTGGTCTGGGCTACAAAGCTGAAATGTGCCTTTTGCGCCACTTGTCCACAAATCTGACATGCTATAGAAATATCTCTCCCTCTTTTTCTCTCTCACGCTAATGAACAGCAGTGCTTTTCTGCAACCACAGATCATTTTTCATATATGCAACCCTCACTGATTAATGCCCCAAGACCCTTCTTAGTGATTATGGTTCTCAGGCTTGGGAGGGGCCATTGATACCCTTAATGAGTCATAAAAGGCGAAAAAAATTATACACTCCAATAGTCCTGACATTGGGTGATATTTCAATATTTGGCCACTCACTCTGGGAGTCTATTTGCCCGCAGAGTTGGCACATGCTCAAATGCCCTCAGACATGCATTTGCACAAGTAAACAGAGAAATCTTGACTCTCAAGTCCCATGGTGCGCTCAGGATATTTGGGTACAGGCAGGATCCTGCCGCACAGCCGGGAAAAACAAACACGCAGGTCAAACAGAGAGCTCCCAGAATGCACTGTAATTCAGCTCAGCTCACTCACCACCAACATAAGCATGTTGATTATATAATCAAAACAAGAAGCCTGAATGCCAAAAACACTATAAAATAATTGTCATGCTATCATCCAGAGTGCTGACTCTACAGTGCATCCTGCCTGTGGTGATCTTCCTCCCTGGATCGTTATGTTTGTGAGCTGTAATATGAGACTGATTGTGCTTGATTATGTTTTTTTATATGTGATTATCCACTTGATAATGACAATGTATTGTTTGCCCACCAGTGACGGTCAGCACACTCTTAACGAGATGATGGAGGTCTTCACGCGTTAATTGAGCTATCATAGAGAGGGATAATGCATGCATAGAGACATAGTATCTGCCTCTCACACCATCTTACCCTGGGGTATATCTGTTCCACCCTTGTTTCTGAGTCCATTGTCCTCCAATTCACACGGCTTAATTACAGAGCAAAAGAGGGAGGAGGTGAGGACAAAGTGGGAGAAACGAGCAAAAGCCAGAATGTATATATATAATATGCGAGAAGAAGCTTTAAGCATGTTGCTAGAGGAGGTAAAATTGGTGCATGAGAACAGCTGTGAGAAACTGATGCTATGATAGGGAGAATGTTCATAATTAGGACTTTTTTTAGAAGTAGCATTTCTTAAGAATTACAGTTAATATTTGATGATGGCTTCATTCTGAAATCCCCCTCTGAACAGACTCTGACTCTGAATGTAAACACACAATAAGTGCTTTGGGGATTTAGGAGGCACAGGTTCAGTTATTCACATTTATTAAAGGTATTTTATCAATATAAATAAAGTTGTGAATATTGATACATTTATCAAATTGAATAAATAATAAACAAGACACCACTCTGGACTCCGGGACCAATAACTGAACTGTGGATACAGTCTCAAAGGGGTGTGTTCTCTTGAAATAGCAGATATTAATTGGCTGACCCATCATAACCAACTGTTATTACAACACATACACAAATAATCCATCTTTAAATATAATAATAAGGAGACACCAGTATATATATGCATCTGTGTGTGTGTGTGTGTGTGTGTGTGTGGTTAGTAAAAGGGAGAGAGATACACACAAGGCAAGGCAAAACCAACATGAGATTCAAACTTATGGCAGGAAAGTTTAGTTTAGTCAACAAAGAGCTCCTGTGTGTGTCACAAGAGTTCTGATCTTTTGCACGAAGAAAAAATAATTTATTAACCTTATCCAGAGTAGGATGTAACTAACACGTCCGAACGCCATGGGACTACACAAATAGTTCAGCGTATAAAGCATATAAACAAAGCAGCAAACACCGTGATTAAAGGACACAACATATAAATCTGGACGCAGATGTCCAATTCACATGTTTATATATAGTGACGATTCTCTCCGACCAATCAGTAGTCTGCAGGTTTTCACGTCACCTTTTGGTATCGCCTCAGCTCGCTTGGAACCTCGACGGAGGTGATACAAAAAAAGTACCTGTTGCCAGGTACCAGGTACTTTTTTTCATAATGGAAAACCAAAAAATGCGAGTAGGTACCATGTAATGGAAAAACGCCATTACACAGCAAAAGAGCTCATAAATAACGCACTAATTAATTATCTCTAATTAATTACTTGAGATCGCTTCCTGTAGCGATTTAGGTGTGCTTTAGATCGTCTAATTCTTCCGGTGGGTTTTCCGAGTTGAAGAAAGACGGGGCCGTATGTCGCTCCTCTGCGAGTTTAATGGAAAGCTGCTCCTTCTAGTGGCAGCAAAGGAAACAGCTAAGTCAACTTAATGAAGAAAAAGTGCCGGTCTTAGAAGTTATTCTCCTCTTTAGTGAACTAGACAGCGGTACTCTGTCCCTTCTGCAGGTTAGATGAAATGGCTGGTTGAACAGCGATTTCTCTGAATCCACAACATGTTAAACGAAAACGGTTGACTGTGCATCTCCTGAAGCAGCCCAAGTGGAAAGACAAGGGTGTGGTAACCTGAGTCTGTGTCCTGGGTGACACTGCAGGGAATCCCCAGTGTTTCCGTGAGTCTCGTCCAATGGGAAGCCAGGAACTGAATTCAAACCTAAAGGTAACACTTAGGTGAGACCTGCAACATCTGGAGTGTTTTGCCGCCTGTTGGCTTGTCCAGGCTGTGTCTCTGCAAGTAGGCCTTTCCTTTGTTAGGGCAGGCCATGTGTTTGATTAAAGCGTCCACATGGTTAGGTTCTAACACTGCACATCAGACATGGCTGAGGATTGACAGGCATGTGGCTCCCAGCTTCTTCTGACAGTCTTCCTCCTTCTTAAAGCGCCTGACAAGCCTCATTAAGGACTGTTCACGGAGGCTCCATTGACATGAAACATACCCAGAAAGGGTCATGTATAAAACATGAGTCACCCAATGTTATATAGCAGAGCCTATACATGGATCTAAAGCATTTTGTGCTGTAGATGTATGTGTGGTATTTACTTTCAGTCCCTGTATTACATGTTGGTGTCTGAGTTGTAAGAAATGACGGGCCTTGTTTTAACAGTGGGAATATTATCATTCAGTGCAGAGCGATTTAGCACTCACCTCTGTTTCAGTCTAACTTCAGAACCACGTTCACACCCTCTCCTTTACTCCTCTGTAATATTAATATAATGTAATAGGCTATTTGTATTAAATATTTAATTCTGTGTCATATTTGCATCTCATAAATGGCTAGTCAGTATTACTTAAGATTACCTTTGAAATTTAAAAACTTGCAGGACTAGGACAGAATGAGAATGGCAGAAGAGCAGAGGAGTGGAGCGTGTGAGCTGAGAATCGCTTTGGGAAGTTCACTGAAAAAAATGCTTCCTATGTCCTTTTGGTGGCTCCATTTTCCTCTTCTGCTTTTTCTTTTTCTAAACACAGCGCTCTCTTCTCCATCGCCCTCTGTCTATTACCCACTGTTTGCAGCAGCACTTTGTGTAATGTGCTCCAGACAGATTTGACAGGCTGGATGTGGACCATAAAATACCTCCTGTTAGAGTACTATCTACCAAGAGATCACAAGCCTAGGTATGTAGCGTCTGGGAGGTTTAGGTGGAAGAGTGAAAAAGAGTGGCAGGTGAAGCCTGGTTCATGAGGAAACCAGGATTTTTCACAATACATGTTTAAAAGTTTAATTAAACATTCCTAAGTTTAATTTTAAATACATGGGTTTCATTTAAATTAGATTAGTAATATTCCAGTAGAACATTAAAGTGCATTATTTTTGAGGTGTAAAGACACAAAACCAAACATACACAATCGTTTGATGCTCTGGTTTTAAGAAGTTTTGATATGTGTTGAGTGGTTATATTGGAGTGTATGACCATATTTATAGTGCTGACCTGAGGTTATTACTGTGTGCAGTGATAGGGAAGAAAAATCCATTGCGTGCAGTCATTGTCGTGCTGTTCCACTGGTTTGAGGCAGTACTGTTGGATGTTCTAAAATCAGGCTGTGCACTCGATGCTCCACCTGTTGGATGCTGCTTTGCAGTCTGAATTGGGAATGGAAACCTGCATGTCTGATTAAGCCACTCGTTGAACCACCTGCATAGGTTTCATTTACAGATGTGGCTCTCTGCTTTGTTCATTCTTTTTCTACAAAATATTTAGCCATGCAGCTGGACAGTAAGCGGTCATTTTAGCATGAAACGTAATTGGAAGAAATCTCTGTAGCGTATAATTGTATTCAGTCATAATACTGTGATAACTTAATTTCAAGGTCGTACTTAAGTATTTGCCAACAACAGTTGCATGGTAGTGTTAATGATCTTTGTTTTACTACATTCCAAAGTGTGCAAACATACACGCAGTCACATACATGCCTTAAATCTCAGATTCCTGCAGGCATTCTTCCTGATAATAGCAATTGGACTTTGGCAATCATTTCCTGGAAATGCTGGGATCTCAGGGCTGTGCGAGTGACTAACCATCTTTACTGAGGCTCTGTTTGCATTTAGAACCAAAAAGCATCTTATCTGATCACCAGTGAGCAGCTCTAAACACAGGTGTAATTGCACACACACAGCTTTGAGGCTCTTCTGGGATTGAATCGCTCAAACAGCATTCAGAGGGGGTCAGTGATGCATGTGACTGAATATTCAATGTAACGTGAAAGCAAGGGCCGTGGGGTCATCTTCAACTTTGTACATCATGCATACAGCACGACAAGTTGTTTGTGCAAAAAGCGTGGACAGTGTTATGAAGTCGATTCATGAGGGGAGGTACCAAACAGCATTTCTGT
The DNA here is from genome assembly GCF_010015445.1 of Perca fluviatilis. Lineage (NCBI taxonomy): Eukaryota > Metazoa > Chordata > Actinopteri > Perciformes > Percidae > Perca > Perca fluviatilis. Next base: position 18,680,299 of record NC_053119.1, on the reverse strand, counting down.
CTCTGTTCAGCAGCGGCCTTTATTGACAGGACAGCTGAAGACATGGAAGGGGAGAGAGAGGGAGAATGACATGCAGCAAAGAGCCACAGGTCAGAGTCAAACCCGGGCCCGCTGCGTCGAAGAGTAAAACTCTATATATGGGCGCCCGCTCTACCAACTGAGCTATCCGGGCGCCCATGTGGTCACTTTTAGATACATTCTGGAGCCAAGTGTGATTTGCAGCTTAATCTAGACACATTCTGGATACAGTTGGTCTGAACAGGTCTGAACAGGGCATGAAACACATGTGGAAGGGCTGTTCTCTGACAGGATTATGGGCCACCAGCCACAACAATAAGGCTAAGTAGGATTTGTCAGAATCATGGCCAACTGGAAAAGGGAGAAAAAATATGTAACATAAACACTGTTTGTTCTGATAAAACTATAACCCACTTGGCACGGTCCGCAACAAAGTGCAAAAAGATGCACAATTGTTTTAGGGGGGAAATTAGTGATATGAGTGATGAGTAAGCCTTGCCTTTTCCTTTTTGGCTTTGCAGTGGAAAGCAGGCTAATAAAAAGCTCTAAGCATCTGTAGACCTGCGTGCCCATGCTTGCTCTCTGTCTTCCTCCAGCCGCAGCCAGCCATACGCATGATCTCCTCCCCCCCTCCCCAGCCTCCAGCCCCCCAACAAGTACAGCCTCGAGGTAGGGCATGCTGGCAGTCCTCTGCGCTTGATTTTTTATTTCACGTACTCTGGACTAGTCCTATTTTGGGTGCTTTTTGAGCAAAGGTTTACACAATCTCTCCAGGCCAGATGCAGAAAGAAGTGACACTTCAGACCCCTTCCCCTACATATTATTACATCATCCATTTATGACCACTCAACAATACATCACGCAGGAACGCTGTGGAGGTGGCACTTGTCATTCCGCCTGCTTGCTGAAGACCAGGGGTCGAGGGTCCAAAAGGGAAGCATGCATTTTTGTACTGTTTGTATCCATTCTCCTTTCTGTTCCTTTTCGACCCCATTTCCCTCATCTCAGGTCCCGTTCTCCACGACTGTCAGCCTACACAGGAATCCTCCAGAACAGCCTGGTGAATCACCCTGCATCCACAGGCTAAGCACAGCACACGTTCTAACAATTACACAAATAGGCATGGACACATACCCCCCCACACACACATACTCCCCTCTGAACCTTACATTTCATCTGTGCATCAATTAGTGCTTTGAAATGTTATAGTGCTAGCCACTTTACACATACCCATTAGATAACTGGCAGTGATTTGGGTAAAACCAGTTCCATTAACTTGTGAATAGCCACTGATTTTCAAACAGAAGTCATGTGTTCAGTCCACAAAACACTTAAGTGCTTGATCTAATATTTATTCTAGTTTTCTGACTTAATTGCATTGTTTTTTTTATCTAAGAGTGCCTTTTGATTTTTTTTTAACTAAGAGTCTACAGCACATTAGCATAGCAGCAATGCTTTGAGCTAAATGCTAATGTCAGCACACTAACATGTCCACAGTGACAATGCTAACATTTGGATTGGTAGCAGGTATAATGTACACCATATTAATCTATAGTTTATGGCGTTAGCATGCTAACATTTTATAGTTATTAGCACTAAGTACAGCTGAGACTGATGGAAATCTCATTGTCTTTGTAAGTATTTGGATATAAACCAAAGTATTGAACAAATTCAAATTTTGATGGTGCAAGATGGGAAGGGATCACCAAAGTTCCTATAATTTAACCCGAGAAACAGGGGCGTAGCACAAAATTCTGGGCCCTGTAGAAAGGCATTTTCTATGGGCCCCTCCCGACATCCACAGCTATTCATTCTAGCATCTTTTTGGGCCCTCCTCACATGAGGGCCCTGGATCCTCAGTCCCCTTTCCACCCCTATTCTGACACCCCTGCCGAGGGGAACATGAACGTGTGGACCAAATTTCATGCCAATCCATTAAGTAGTTGTGAGATATATCAGTCCGAACCAAAGTGAGGAGCTAACTAGTCTCGCTTTGCCAGACCCTCCTCCAAAGTGCGCTGAAGGAGGGTCTGGCTACTCCAAATAGCATTCGGGGATGGGAGGAAAACATGCTCTGGTTTATTGGCATTTCTTTAAACCAATCACAATCGTCATGGGCGGCGCTAAACTCCATACAGAGCTGCTGCAAAATAGTTGTGCGAGAGAAAACTCAGATTGGACAGATGGTCTAGCTAGCTGTGTCAATTTACCATGCAGCGATCTGAGAAGCAGTCAATAATAGTCCTCATTAATCCACCAAATTTAAAATTCCAAAACAAAGAAAGCAGAAGGAAACGGAAAATACATGCATCCGGCGGAGCAATCCCGGAAGTTAAACGTCAAGGACATAGACTAGGAGCTAACTGACTGATGCTATGCAGCATGGCTAAAGATGACCTCTGAATTTTCTCACCAAACGGAACCCATCCTAATCAAACTACTGACATGATTTATTTACAAAAGAACCAGAAAAGATGAGCTGGAAAAACCTCTATTCAATCCAACCAAATCTTCTCTCCTGACCTAACAGGAACCGCTGTTTGTTCCTGGGTTAGCTTTGTGTTCTCAAGAACCCCTCAGTCGTCTTAAAGGTCAGGTTGCATACAAATCACACAATCACACAGTTATGGTCCTTTTAGCAATTTAACAGACCTCATAGAGACACAGGGCTGAGAGGCTGCCTCAACAGCATCCGTTATTCTTTGCGAGCTCCATCTGGCCGATTACACATGACAACAGTTATAGCTCTCTTCAAGAGAGTTAATAAATCACCCACGGATCAGGTTAGTTCTGCCTCTTCGTTTTTCATTCCAATCACAATAAATAATGCTCGTAATGCCAGTTAGATTATTTGTGACAACTTAGTTAGCATGTCCCCAGGTCAGGCGTCGCCCAGCTCTGAGCTCTCAAGAGGGCACCAAGTGAATTGAGAAAGTGATGGAAAACAAGGCTCCAACACGCCTTCCACAATTAATCGTATATTTGTAGTAGAAATACTGTGCCTTAAGGTGATTTCCAGTAATAACTTAAATCTCTTCTCTTTCTCACTCTCCAGCCTGAACTCACACTCCCTCTATTATTTCCCCACTCAGCTACGCCTGCAATAGTTAGCCAAATAACATCCTTGTCATGATGTAGGGGTGATAATGTCAAGTAGGTGTGAGAGCTGTGTGTGTGTGTGTCACTCTGCTTAATGGCAGCAGCCAAGCCTGCCATTTATTCTCTGCTGCCCTGCCAGCCAGATGGAAGACATCGCCCTATTGGTGGACGTGACAAACACTTACATCATGCACGGTGCTGCAGGTATTATTGCCACTCCTAAACTCCGAGATGATATTGACTGCAGCAGCTCATATCTCCACAAATGCTACTATTAATATGCTCGTGAGTAAGAATTAAGACAAGCTATTACAGTATGGAGCAAGGCTAAAATGGCCTCAGGTGCTGTGTAATTGGAAGGAAAATTACAGGCTGCTGCCCAGCAGAAGTGAAGGCCAGAAGGACCGGTAGTTGTGGAAAACTATATTTCCCATGAGCCCTTGACTGTATTCTGCTGCGAGCAAGCAGCTGCATGGCATCGTCAATATGTCTCATTCTGCTGGGTACTACCCAGCTGTAAATTGTTGACAGTTATACAAGAAAACACATCAATGGGCAGTCAAGCAACAGACATCAGTGCTGAAGGCCTGTCTAAAATGACCCTGTGCTTATGAAGAGCAAATTATGTTTATACAGAGCTGGCTGTCTGCAAAAAGTAAAACTTCATTCTGGGGAACATGACGCATATTAAATTGTATTATTAATTTTTAAATGTGTTTTTTGGAAGAAACTCACTTATGAGTCAGAAGAAGCAGATATATTAAAAGCTACAGTAGATTTAGAGTTATAGGATATATTTCATTACTTTAATTTGTCCTTCCTTTGACATTGGCTGATGCTAATGACAGTTATTTTCTTTGGTGTCTATCCAGCTGGAGTCTAAAAGCAGAGGGGGTATTTAAATCTCCTCCTGACATCGAGCCAATGTAGTGTCTTCCCTGGGGCCTCTGCTCAGGCCACATCACTGAAGAGGACAGGATCACTTCAACCATGGTGGAGCTTTACCTTTAATGCACAGCGGCTGACAAAGAAGGTCACCAGGGGGAGAGAGGTGCTCACTGGAGGGATGGGATTCTCATTTCCATCAGATGAGAGAAGCAGCCACTGAACAAATATACCACACCCTGTAGAAGAGTTACTCTCTGCTTTCCCTCTGCACTCCTATGTAAATTACAGTTCGGCAGCCAGATTATTACTTCTAAAAAGCAACCTTTCGGCATCCTTCACTTAGCTGTCGCGCACTTGTACATCCTCCCCTCGTCAGCACTCCTGAAACAGTTGTGAGAAGGTTGTGGTCACAGGTGAGGCAGAGTGATCAGGCATCAAACCAGCCGAGGGTACAAGTTAGTCAGTGTAAGGTTTTGACTCCAGGGAAAGTGAGTGCCATTTGCAGAAATAAAGGCAGACATACAGATGCAGAGACAGACACGCACGGATGGCGTCAGGTCACGTGAAGTCTATATTTTAGAGGCTTTTTTATGGAGTCTTAAGGGATACGACTTTGGCTGGGTTATGACCGAGTCAATACTATAACCTCTGGCTAGAGGCGAGGGTTTGCCAGGTCCTGTGTTTTTACTGCCTAGTCTGTCCAGACAGGTAATAAAGTCCTTTAACAAGCGGTCTTTAATTTAATGAAGAAGGCAAAGGTAAAGGCCTCCAGGTAGTCATGAATTTGAATTAATTCATTTATGACAAATGGAGTCCGTCTGGCTTTTTCCCAGATAGATGTGTGTCTGTATTGGTTGTGAATAATCATGTAAACGTCTTATGCTAAGCCCATTGTGTAGTTTCATGGTGTTTGATGAGATTTTATAAAACCGTAACGGAGATGCTGGGACTAGGCGGCTTCACTTTCATTTGACTGTCATCTACTGTAGCTGTCATTCAATTAAAGTTGCACTTGTCCTGCCAATACTTTAATTACACCCTCAATAATTGTTTTTTTTTCATTTTTTATGGAGTGAGAATATTAAGGCTGATATTTTTATATGAAGAGGGGCGCTGGAAATTGGACATGGATACAAAAGCGCACAAGTATCCACACACGTACACAAACACACATACCATGAACGCATGCGACTCTGCCCTGTATCCTTAGGCAAATACAATTGACTTTGACTTGGATTAGATTTTATACTGCCACCCACATACTACATCTGGAGCATCCGAGGCCTCTTTGTCTTGGTTGATGTCACCAGCAGTGAGCTGATGATGTGGGTAGATGGGGGACTGTATGCATATGCACAAGCTTCACAAATCGCTTCTCAATAGCATTACAGTTGGGTCCCTCTTCCCTCACTCCCACTCTGCTTTTTCCTGCACAGTTCTCTTTCCACTTTCTTGGTTCCTTCACATCCCTAAAGCGCATGTGTTCCCACTCATGTCACTGTGCTTAAGCTGTCTCAAGTGGAAGAGTATATGTTTTTTGCAATTTTGACCACATGATTGTACCCTTTTAAAAAAAAAAAAGCTTTATTTTTTTAGAATGGCATTAACTAAAACACAACTTTATTTGCAGATGGTGAAGGTGATACAGCAATAAATTAGAAGTGACTGTAAATTAGAGCACAGAGGACAAGAAGGTGAGAAAGTGAACATTGATGGGGTGTAGGAAGTCAAAGGAGCTATTACCATTCAGTGAGGAGCTGTTTTATTGCGAATCCTAAACCTTGCTCACAACAAATAAAATAGGCTATATATAGGCATTGTAATGCCCATGAACCTGGAATAATGTTAGTCATGGTTGACTTAGTTTAAAGCTCTCCAGCTCATTACTGAGATGGACACTAGTCTACCTCCAGAGTATCAACAGCCACCATGTGGACTTAAATCAATAAAGTCAAGGGCATCAGTGGGACTGGTGAGTAATAGGTTGTTTTTAAATGTGTGAGGAATCCACACCATATTAAAGCTCTGGGGCTACTAAACAGGAGAAGCTCATTTAGCTTGATCGGGTTTCTGAAACATACAAGTCCTTTGTCCCAGTGAGACACTCAGGACAGGAGGTAAAAGTGGGAAGAGTACTTAGAAAAGATGAGAAAGGTGAAGTTCAGGTGAAGCCAAGAGGTACAACATTATAAGAGGTAATCTGTTATCATATCATGTATTTCTGAATATTCTTCAATCCTGACAGATCTGAAACAATCAAAGTTACCTAAACATTTAATTAGCTGTTAAACTGCACTGACAAATGTGCACCACTAAAATAATATCCAAGAAGAAGTAGTGTTTTAGAATCATTCAGTGATATATGGCTGTAATCCATTATTAATGTATGTTTGATGCGAGGCAGGGGCACTTACAAATTGGAAAACAAGTGGGCCTGTGAGGAAGCGGCGGGAGAGTGTCCTTGTAAATGTGTTGAGTCCTTTCTTGTGGCTTACATATGAAAGTCATCCATTTCAATCTGACCAGTTAATTCAGTCTTTCTGAGGCAGAGCTGGGGGAGACACTGATAGATTACTGGATAAAGTCCTCATCAAACACATCAGGAGAATTAGATTTAACCAAAATGTTATCTATACCACTCATCAATAATTTAATTATAAGTAAATAATATTCATTTACCTCCCACTGAGATCATGCCTGTAAAGTAAATGAGCTCAACATGACTAGGGCTTCACAATTTTTACTAAAACATTCCAAATAGTAATAGTTTTATGAAGGGGCCAGCCTCTGACAAAAGGATAGTCTGAAGAACAATAGGTATTGTAAAGAAGTATAGAAGTCATTAAGCAGAGCTGATATTTGATATGCCTCTTTAAGAGTGCTGAAAAGAAAAATATTCAGGAATCACACCTTTATTATTTTTATTGCAGTATGTCATTTTGACTATTGAGTATTATACAGCCTGACTTGCACACAGAAGTTAAGCTATTCCTTGAGCATCCTACTGTGAGCAGGCTGCTGGTTGTTTTTCACAGACACTCCTGAGTATTTACCATTAGCATACAGTTGATAAGAAAACAGAATATTTAACGTATAAAACATTTTATTTATGTGGTTATTATATTTGTTGTCACGTAAATAATTTAAACATATAAAATGGTCTACGCCAAATGATATCTAAGCATTAGACTATCTGATAGCTAAGGACTCATAAATATACATTATGAAATGTAATGTTTGCCCAAGTCACATAAGAATATTAGTGTGCTGGTTAAAAATAGCATCTGTTCAGCATCAGTTGTATGGCAGAGTCATAGAAACAATAATTGTGTTCCCTTGTAACTATATTAAAACATTATCACAGCTTCAGTTCACTTATACCCCGAGTGTCCAGATCTTATTGGCTTTTATGGGTGATTCACCTATTCACTGTCAGAGGTGCTAATAAGATGATGGTGCCATTATAGGTGACAGCAGGCATGTGTCACATGACGTCTTGCTGGTCCGACTCCAGCCCGGCTTGTCACTGGACTGAGATGGATCTTATCCCTCATCTGAGAGCAGACAGAACGTGGGTGGCAGTCGTCTTACTCTCTCTGCGAAACAGCCTCTGTGACAGCACAGCAGTGCTGCAGCTGAGCCACAGGGAGCATATAGGGACAGAGGACAGCCAAAGCTCTCTGTAGCCTACAGGGGATGCAAGAGACACTCACTCTCACCACAGGTGCTCTCCACCTGTCAAAATTTCACTGGTTGCTCTACACATCCCTGTGATTTGCAGTACATGGGGCTCTAGTGTCCATTGTGGACTGGGGTTTCTAAGTGGTTAAAGGACCATACCAGAATTGTGTCCATCATTTTCCCATGTACTGCAAATTGCTGCAAATTGCATAAACTCAATATTATACCATCAATTTCCCGAAGCATGCCAGAGCTTTTTAGATGAATGGATGTTCGCCATACCTGCCAGATCAATTTGATTTTGAATTTTGCTGCCAACTTACTTTAGATAGTGAATCCATCACAGATCACATTATGTTGTCTATGTTGTTTCTCGTTGCGTGTTAATGTAACATTAAGGGGTGGTAGCAAGCACTGACATCCAAACATTTGTAAGAGTTCCCTGCCAAAATCCAATTCATGAATGTGATGTAAATAAAGTATTAGTATACATCTGTAAAACTGAATTGTCCACTGAGAATTTATTGAGCCCAAAAACATGATGACCAACCAGCAAACCATAGGAAAGGCTGAGAAAATGACCTTGCTTGACAATCCCTAAACCTTGTAAAAGAAATGAAGCACAATTCCACAACTTTATAATAGTTTAAAAGATATTTGACATTTTCAGAAAATTGCAGTGTTTTTTCCCCAAAATCCAAATACTAATGTCCAATGGTACATTCCTTCAAATAGCTGTGGGAAGGTTTCACAATGATGTCTGCATGGTGGAGAGAACAGTCAATCATCTGTCATGCATCCTACTTGACATGACGTTCTGTCTCAAGCAAATGCCTATTTAGTCTTGCCAGACTGGCTGGCTTTGCAACAACAGTAAATGGGCTAAAACATGCCAAAACAATAGCTCATCCTTTGAGCATGCCACAGCACTGGTAGCAACCACCTCTGAGCTCACTGTGTGAAATCTTATCTCATCAGTTTATTTGACAATGACGTTATTTAACTGGAACCACCATAATTGTTGTTAATAATTTTATTCATATCTGTGAATTTTACGCTCTTCCAACACAAATTATCTTGTGCGATTGAGCATGGGGGGAAATATTTAGATTGAACGATTCCAAATGCACATGCTGTTTACAACCACCCAGTATTTTGTCTTGAGAAATAACTCCAAAACAAAAGCAGTAAGCTGCAGCATAGAATTGAGCCAGAAGAGATGGAGATGGAAGCAATTTGAAACACTTAGTATCACAACATAACTGGAAGTAAGTAACAGTTTGCTGTTGCACACAGATTTTGCCTCAGAGGGTCAGATCTGTAAAGACATCTGAGTGACATCGGAGGATTACCCCAACAGCAGCTCAGTGGTTATAAAGCGGCCAGAACCCAGACTCCAGTACAAGGAGGGGGCACTTTGAAGTGGCGATTAGGCTGTGAGCTTTGCACCCAGAGCTTCTGAGGCACTGCCCTCTCCACCTCAGTCAGAGCATAAAGATGCGGTGTGGCAGCTTTGCTGACTGGACACTGCTCCAGTTCCGCCTGTCCAATTAGCAATTTCTTCTACCCCTGAGGACTGGTCCCTTACTGCTTGGCTTAGCTCACTGCATGTGGGCCAGATCACCGATGTGTACAGTCCCACTCTCCACAGTAATGCTTGTTGTACTCAATGCTGCTATGCACTAAGAGCACTCCATACTAAAGACTCCTTTCTACAAGTTCTGCTTCTGTGTCCACGTTTAACCTCAGCAGTACTTGGTCTTTGTTGTCTTCTTCAGGCAGAGGGTTTATTGCAAGCTCGTTTACACCATCACCGTTGCTACTTACCCCAGTGCATAGTGCCTTTTATTTTCTCTTTTTTGTGCATATAAAAGAGATAGCCACTGAAATCTAAAACAAACAGGCGACTTTCAAGTTCAAGAGTGCTCTGACTTCTTAAGGCTTCTGATCAAAGGGTTCAATGGCTTGTTCAGCTCACTTGTCAGTATTACCGAGTCCTGCCATTTTAGATGTGATTCATCGCTCTCCAGTATTTTTTATTCCTTACTTAACAGTACAGTATTTGAGTAAATGTACTTGGTTACATTCCACCACTGTCGTTTGAGTATTTCAAGCTGAAAGTTTTGTTTTGCTCAAAGGGAAAGATGAATTGAATTTCTTGAGTGCTGTGATAGCTGTGTGTAGTGCAGACTTCTCTTACTCTAATGATGCCTGTTTTTCTCAACAGCTATAGTGCTGAAGATTTGCATATCTCCCTAATACCTAAACACAGTCTATTTCCTTCTTTTTATTCCTCTGCACTGCCTGCACACTGCCTCTGTAGCTTTTAAAGAGGGAGTTATATTCCATGAAGTGGGAATCCAGCTGCCCATTTACTGAGTGCCGAAACATGGCCTCTGTGGATGCTGCATTTTATTTGGAGGCTTTTTACTCCATCAGCTCTCATGACAGACACAGATCATAAACCATACCACCCTTCACCCCTTCCCCCCGACCTTCAGGAAGAGCACAGGATGTGGGGCCCTACATCAGCTGCTGGCTTTCACATATCCACCTGACTCTCTAAGCCCTTTAGAAATCACAACATCCATCACCGAGCCACTAAGCACTGATGCTACCATAGATGCCCTTAGCTGGAGAACAGTTCCTTATTTAAGATCCATTGCTACCCTTGCTGATGTCGTGGTACCTAATGCACTCAACTTTATTGACCTCTCTATGAATATACAGTAGCAGAGGACATAAGCTGTGTCTATTTCTGTACATCTATGAATAGTTATATTCATCATTCATAAGCTGGCTATGTTTCATTGACCCTCTCAAGTTCAGGAGGGCATGGACGTGCCTTTTTGCCATTAGCAGTCTCTATGACAGTAGATAAATAATGGGAAGGTCACTTGTAACGACTATTACGCTGATGATAGCCATACCTTCACGATCAGAACAAGATCAGTCGAGTCGGATCGAGTGTTTTCCAGCCGGGAGCAGTCGCTGTTGTCAGGAGATAAACTCATATAGTGTGTGATGTTTAAGATGTTTAGGATTTTTATTTCTCAGGCAGTACAAGGCTGGTTGGAGGACCTACTTTGGAAGAGATGTTGTAGGGTCCCAACTCGATGAAGAATGTAAACCTTTACTGTAGTTGACTTATGTTTCTTATCCTATGCACCTCACACACACTTCTCTTGTAGATTAAAGCATAAAAGGTTACATTGTAGCTCAATGAAAACAAATGATTATTCAACAGATAATGCCATCCTTGATCTCTTTATTCCAAAAATCCACTAAGGTGCATAACGCAGTTAGAAAACTTTGTTGCTCCACTTTGTACCTGCAAGCAAAAATGTACTCAAAAAGGCAGGGAAGAAGAAAACTGCTAGCAATTAAACATGAATGTAAACAATGCAGGCTTCAAACTTTTTTTTAGAAAAACTAGCTTTGCAAATGTTTTCTGAGGAGGGAAATGCATTTGTTGAGCAAGCACTGAGTGTAAACAGAAACTCTGCTTATAATAAAACTCCACAGGGCATTAAAGATAATATATGAAAAGTGGAAGGGTTGTCACTGTGCTATTCTGGCTCAACGGGTGTACATTGCTGTCCCTCCTTTTCCGCTATCTATTTTGCAAGGGCAACGTTGCTGCATCTTGGGCTTAGCGCAGCCCAGGGTGCCATTTTGTCCCCTATCCCAGAATAAATAAGGGTGTAGTCAGACCATACTCCAGCACTGACACAGTGCTGTGGAGATTGGTCTGGCAATGCGAGACTACTGCTGTGTTAACATTCGAAAACAATAGAGGCAGCAGCGCCAACCGCTTGCTGTCTGAAACCAACTTAAGAGGGATAGCATGAACCGGCCATTGGCAGGTAAAAATTAGCAGTTGGTAAAACCATGTATATTGACAGCCATTTCCAGTTTTGCATGAGGATTATAAATACATTTCTTTGATGGTTATTATGTCTGACATTAGGACAATCAACATAAGAACAGAGTAAAATTATTTTACTGAAGACTCACCTCCAGCTCTCCCTAAAGTATACTGGTTACACTTTAGTTGAAGGTATCTACGTAAGAATGACGTGACAGTGTCATGAACGTGCAATAAACATTATAAACAAGTCATAAATGTTTATGACATAACGCTTCTTTTAGTAAGTGTCATTCGGTTTTTGTCATGACAAGTTATGTCTAGGGTTAGAGTTAGGGTTAGGGTTCATGTGTCATGACTGTGTCATGTGTTCATGACAGTGTCATGTCACTCTTATGTAGATACCTTCAAGTAAAGTGTTACCGTATACTGTACATTCTCGCATCCACAACCCAAGATTTTCCTGTTTTTTTCGTGCCATTTACATATACATTTCTGTGTAAATGCACTCACTAATTGGTTACAGTCACACTTAGATTTGTGTTCTCATAAGATTTTAAAGGACTGTCTAACAGTAGACAATCATTATCTACCTGTCATTAAGTTTGCTGTCCATGGTCTGTGCTGTTTTGTATGAACTTTCACTTTTCTGACTTCAAGTGGCCTCAGGTGTCCTGTCAACTTCAAAACAGTATGGAGGCTGACTGAAGGCTGTGGAATACAGTGCTGATCCTGTTCTTATTTTCAACATGAAACAAGTTTACCCACCACGGTTCCTCCTTTTGGAGCTAGTCTGTTCCCAGAGGACATGGCGAGATGGAGAATAAAGATGGAGGAGTGAGATGAAAAGGCCAGTTGTGACAAGCAAAGGAAGGCAAGGAGACAGCAATTGGGAAGAAGACAAACCATGTTATTGAAAGGAAAGCATGGATGTTTTTCAGTGTTTGTCACTCAGTGGTGTTAAAATGCATTCTGACACCCGTTTATCACTGTATATTTAGGAATCAGAATTGTTAGAAGGGAAATCACGAATTTGAATACATTAGCATCCTCTCGCTGTGCATATCAAAGCTCAATGAGGCTTTATATCCTTGTCCTCTAAAGTGAAGGCCATTGAATTGTTGAAAATGTGTGCAACTTGAAACACAAAGTGCTCACGAGTTTAGATCCACTTATTGTACCAGTATCATAACCAGCATGTAAACAGACGCAGGCGCACAGGTGCAGGTGTGAATTGTCTCTCTCTCTCACACACACACACACACACACACACACACACACACACACACACACACACACACACACACACACACACACACACACACACACACACACACACACACACACACACCTTCTCTCAGCAAAAGATGATGTTTTTTTATGACTCTCTTTCAGAGCCACCTCTCTCACTGGGCATCTACTGATACCCATTAATCATGAGCTCTCTTGTATTGTCAGCCCAGCCTTACTCCCCCTCCTCCCTTCACTTTCAGCCTGTCAGTTAACAAGCTCTGACACCATGACAGTGATGTGTGTGCAACTGAGTGATGCCTGGCTGCAGCCCTTATTGGAAAAGTATTGAAATGCTCCGGCATGAAAGGGGTAGTGATGAGATTGTATTTCTCAGCTCCTTATGACAGAATGTAAAAATGGCAGCTCTGCCTGGCTATTGAATTAGAAGTAGAGGGAGAGTTTTCTACCGTCTTTGACAACATGATTTACTGTGGCATACAATCAGCTCTGTTGCAAAAATTCCATGTGAAGAAAATGAAATGAAATGAAGAAAATGAAACCATGTATGCAAAAAAAAAGCATCACTCCTTGCATCATTCCTTGTATGTGTTTGTGTGCACAGGCTCAGTGTCCCTCAGTGTATTCCTGGTCTCCCTCGCAGTGACAGTGTGTGCTGTTTGGCTGGTGGCTCTTTGTGGCGTCTGTGGTTGGTGTCAACGCAAGATGGTGAGTTTACACACACACACACACACACACACACACACACACACACACACACACACACACACACACACACACACACACACACACACACACACAGACATACTGTAGCTTCCAGTCACATTAGTTTCCATCTTAACATGCTTTAATAATCAGAAAGCCTTCATAAAAATGTTCTACTGTGAGTGTACTTGAAAAAGACACTTTGGTGCATTAGAGAAACAACAATGTGATCAAATATTTAAAAAATATGTGCAAATATGTGCAGTCTTGTTGAACTGAGAATTTTCTGTTACACAACAGCTATTAATGAAGACATATTACCAGTAGTGCAAGAAGTATTCAGATCTTTTAATTGTGTAACAATACCAATACAGTGTGACAAGACTACATTACAAGTAAAAGTCCTTAATTCAAAATCCTACTCCAGTAAACGTACATAAATACAGGCAGCAAAATGAATATGGCTCTATTTGGAACAAGAGCTTTTCTTCCAAATATGGTTTGCTCATGAATATTCAGAATGAGCTACGTGCTGATTGGTTTGAGCAAACTACATAGAAACACACGGGAGACTCGACAGCAGGTCTCATATTTCAGACACTGCAAAGTTATACATTGTTTATTGGGCTATTTCGTTATTAAATTCACTTCTGAGACTTTTTTTTAGCGAGAAATCAACTATATAAAGCTCAAATATGGGCCGTTTTACGAAAATTAATGGCCAATTGCAAATTTGGTAAGACTGTGTCGGCATACCTGTCAAGTATCCCGTTTTTGGCCAGGAAAGTCACGTATTTTACCCTTCTTTCCCGCCGTCCTCCCATATTAGTATTTTCCCATAAATCTCCCGTATTTTAACCTGCGTTATTAAAAAATAATAATAGCCCGGGCAAAACAAAACATTCCCAATCTGAGCTCTGTCACTAGCCTCGCGATAACCTGCAGTAGGCAGTAGCCTACTACAGCATATATCTATGCCTACTACAGGTACTGTAGGTGGCAGTTGACGCGAGGTTAGTCGCTCACATACACGGGCCATTTAGCTAGCAGTAAGAGGGGAGTTGCAGGCCCTGGAGCTTTGTCAGAGCAGCAGCGTTTGGTTGTCCTTTAGCCCAACAGACAGTGACTTTGCGCGGGTATGGAGTGCTGTAGGCTGCCAGCTGTGACGGAGCTCCAAGTACCTCATAGCGGGCCGGGGTCTATGAAGGAAGGCAGGCCAGGCGGCGAGGCAACAACACAGGCGGCACCGGCGGCTGAACTCCGACACACAGTCGGAAAAAATTAGCAATTAGCCATCCATTTTCGTAAAGCGGCCCATATTTGAGCTTTACATGGTTGATTTCTCGCATAAAAAAGTTTCAGAAGTGAATTTTGTAATGGAATAGCAGAGATCTACGCGACCTAGATTCAGAAGTCTACCTGATCTCAGGTCAGTTGTGTAGCCTATGTAAATGTTGGGGCGTGACCGTTCTCTTAATACACCCATGGGCGTGACAAAGTTACAGGTCTTGGGAGGTTGACGTCAACTTCCAGCTTTGTTGAGATTCGCCCGTTTTCAGCGACAGTTTCAAAATAGGAGATTTTCATAGTAAAGGGGTGTCAATGGGATTTTGAGCTTCTATGTATGTCCTATTTACCCACCGAACTGTCGTTATTCAACTATGACAGGGTAAAATCAGTTTTGCATTCTATCACCCCTTTAATAGTTTGTGGATCTTGCAATGTTAAGTGTCTGGAGTGTGGGAAACAACAATGTGCATGCCCAAAGACGCCTTGTGGGGCTGATTGTATGCTGCAATCTGATTGGCTAATTACTAACTGCTAGCTTGACCGAGAAGACGTTGTTTTGCGTCCCGTCACCATATGTGTGTTATTCGGAGGAGGTAGGTGGGCAAGAACAGGCTTTCAAGATCTCAAGCATCGTTCTGAGAGGATTAACGTTACCAAACATGAAAGTAGCAAGACGACATGGTAAAATTGCTGAAACCAAGCTAACTGGTACCCAAATACACAGCACAGACACGCGGGGGAATTGAGCAGTTTAACGGCACGTTGAGGAGAACAGGTATGTTCTCTGTCGGATTATCACCTGTGTATAACTGTGTGGGACAATGTGAAATAGCGCATTATGTCAAATTATAAAGTTCTGTAATGTTCTTGTTTTGGATCTGCGCAAAGTAGCTAGGCTAGTTGTTGCCCCACCATTTTGTTCCACCTAAAACCTGCACCTGTGACATAGGTGTCACTACATAGTTGACCTGGAGCTTGTTTTACCTACTTTTTTTACAGTCCAAAATGAAAACGATGTTTGCTACATACATTTTCATTCAATCTTTGGACATTGAACTGAATATTTGCTTTTTTGTGAAATATTGGATAATTTTACCTCTTTGGGCCCCAAACTGTTACTTATGTAAAATCATGTGAGAAGTTAAGAGAGGAATTGTCTCTTTGGTGGAACTGCTAACAATTCATTGACATCTAAAACATAGGCTGCATCTCATGTCTCTTATTTGATAACTGGAAGTTGTTCTGCCCCTCCTCTGTGAACCATGACTGAGGAGCGAGCATCGAGGAGGGATCTTCGAGGAGCTATAGGTGAGGATACACGAGAGTAGCCTTCCCGGAAGCCATGCATATTACTGACAAATACAAGCGGCGCATCTCATAGCCCTTAAATTGCCTCCTCGAGTCATTCACTTGCCTTCCTTCCTCGCGTCTTAGTTGCATCCAAGGTGGCGCGCGACATCGTGACGTCAAAATGATGTAATATCCAGCCGGCGCGTCCGATTTAGCCGAGGTCGCACACGGCTCTTTTTTTTTTCCAGCGGCGCGCGACAAAGCGGAAACAGGAGACCTGATGAGTTCGCCGACAACCGGATGCCAGGACTCTCAGAGTGACTGCAAGTCTCTCTGGTAAACTTACTGGGTTAAGATGAGCTCTTTTATGGTGAATGAAAGGCTTGATCCGATGAAGTAGGCCATTGAATCAAATCGAAGCATTCACTTGAATGCTGCTGCCAGTTTTGCCGTTGTTTACCTTTTTCTTCTTCTTCTAGCCAGTAGAAAGAGCAACGTCAGTAGCCTTTGCTCATTAGCGCCACCGGTGTTCAGGAGAAGACTGCAACTAGTGTCGCGACCACCAGCGCAGGTATGAATTGATTTCATGACGTCAAATATGCACGCGCCAGCTCGGCTGCGGTTAGTGTAAAACACGCTTTAGTGTCCACTCTCGCTGTAAAATGCAGGGCAGCTTCAGGTTTATGGACGCGCTCAGCTGTGGACATGCTGCGGCAGATGTGTTGTGTTTGTGCTCCGTGTATTTCTGCAGCAGTAGTTTCGGTTTTCCACCTCCGATGTAGAGCAGCGTACAGCCACTTCCCTAGCTAAACTATTTGTCTCATTCAGAGACCAGAGACCCAAACGGGGCTCTGTGGCTGTCAGAAGGTCTGTGATCTACCTTATCAGCAGAGCAATCACTTAATGCACAGCAGACTATGATGCAGGTAGATTATTTTCTGAAATATAGTGACTTTATTCTTGGAATAGCCTTTTATAACTTTATTTTTCTCAAAATATCACGACTCCTCCAAATCTCAGAGAACACAGATGTATTTTGAATGTGCACAAAGTTTTGGACATGAGCAGAAATTTTGTTCAAACATCCAGGGGTTTATTAATAAGTAAGAGTGTTCGCCCCATGTTGGCTGAGTCCTGCAGTGGCGCGGGTTTGAATCCAACCTGCTGCCCTTTGCTGCATGTCATCCCCCATCTCTCTCTCTCTCACTTTAAGCACATGGGATTTTCTGAGGAAAGCTAGGTCAACCCGGTCTCACGGCAGTTCGTGTAAATGTCAACGTTATTCTTAATCTATTGATACGTGTTCACAGAGATGTTTTTCTCGTTTTTTACGTGTAAATATCACGTTATTTTCTCGGGGAAAGGATGCTGGGAGGCGGCCGAAAAGGAAGCTCCATAAGCCGGGAGCCGCCCACGAGGCGGCCCGCTGGGGACGCACCACAATAACGGGATGACGGAGGTTGGGTTTAGGAAAAACCTTACGGGGAAAGGGCGCCTTAAATGCTGGGAGACGCGCCACAGTAACACGCGGGACAAAACGCCACATGCAGGGACACCATCCCCGGGAAACAAAGCACCACACGCGGGACGCGATCCCCGCTCGCCCGGGTGAAAGTCCTGTGTTGTTTGACCATTCCACCACCCCGACCAATCTCCCAACACTGATTTTCGGCTTTTTATATTACTCCCTACCATTTTCGTGCTGTGGCCACAAAATGTGCTTCCCATTGAAATACATTACTTCACATTTTCGTGTTGTCCGCCACGTAAAAACCGACAAAAACGTCTCCGTGAACACGTATCAATAGATTAAAATAACGTCACATTTACACGAACTGCCATGAGACCGGGCTGGAGATTTTAATACAGCAAGAGAGAAGACATTGATGATTTCAACATGCTAAATAAACGATGGATGTATTTAGACAACCAAGGAAATGTAATCATTATGTCGTGCTACTAGCTAGATACTAGCTAGCGCTAGCTACTAAGGTTAGCCTGCAGTTTCGTGAACAGAGCTTCTCTTAATACATCCATTCATCTCTCGTCTCCATGTTACAGGCTTTACAGCACACAGCCCTCGGATGTATCATAAGATAATACCATGGATGTACTAATAGAACACATGGTGAATTACAACCGTTAGCTATATCCATTATTACAGCTACAGGACCTATGAGTATGAGACCTATGGTCATATGAGCAAGCACAGTGCATGACGGGTCTGCTCGCGTTCATCATGCTCGTTCATCATGCCTAGTTTAATAACTCTGGATTCGGCTACTAGCGAAAGTTAAAAATGTTAAAAAACGTGACGTTTTAAACAAGGACCCTTTAAGCGTTCGGGCTGGTAAATTGATGTACCCCAAAAAAATGTATCCATGGAAATATAGTTTTTTTCGCCATGCAAAGTCAATGGGAAAAGTCTTTTTGGGCCAGATGGGTGCAATTCCACCGTTGGCTGCTAAGCCCATGGTTGCTTTAAGACATGGCGCTGTTCCTGGGGACTCGGTCTGAGGTCACATACGGGCACAAGGCTACATTGCGCATGCCATGAACTGTCGAACCGTGCGACGCACACACGCTCCGAACGGAGACAAGCAAACCGAACGGTTCAGATGTGTTTTCATGAACTGTGCCACCCCTAATGCTCTTAATAATCTCAATAAACCCTCTTACTTAAGTAAGACTTTGAATGCAGGACCTCGCTTGTACGATGTGTAGTATTTTTATTTCACACTGTGATGTTACTTTTGTGAAGTACAGTACATCAAAATTGTCCTTAACCACAGAACCTATTTACTTTCCACGAGTGCATATTACTGTAGAGAAACAATGTTTCACAGTTGCATCAGTGTCCATATGACCACAACAGTGCAGACTCAAACTAATTAATCTGTCAGACAGACACAGCAACAAGAATAGTAAACTGTGCTGATACAGCGTCAGTACCAGTCCACTCATTGGGGAGAAACAGAACACAGATCAAGCAGACTGACCTCTAATAGAGGGCATGTCATTGTGATTATGTGGTATGAAATTTGATTGATTAAAGTGAGGCAACTACTCATTAGGCAGACAGAGCTGTACGGCAGAGTGCCACTTCACTTGACTGATTTCTTTTAGATTTGCATGCCTTTAAAGTTAATTGATTTCTGATTCATCCTGTGCTTGTACAACCCACAAGCACAGGTCACCTATTTCAAGTTTAATGTTGGATCAAACTTGTTTCAGCTCACCATTGCACTGCTGTGAAACTTATTGGTCCACAGCTGGCAGGATTTGGCATTGCAGCAGGCTCCGCTCTACATTGTGTCATTTGCATTGCTTGAATCCCCAGAAGGTGACTGTAACCTGTAACCAGGGAGGAAATGGTCCGTGCTAAAATGGGACAGTGGTACAGCACAGTTTTGGTATTGTTTGCTTTGCTGGAACGTTGTGTTATATTTGATATTCCACTTCAAAGTAAATGGAGCAGCGAATGACTTCTAGGTTCCAGCTGCGGATGGAGGTAGTTCTGCTCCCAGCACCTTGGAAAGTGCCCTAGGTCCCCTCCGGAGCAATGTTGTAAATGTAACTCATTTCCATCCTGTGACAGTGTCGCGCAGCAGCCACAGAGCAGCCTGCTTGGGATAGGATGGCAATCTTTCGAGCTTGCAAAAGCCCCTATCAACCACATCCTCACATACAAGATGATGTGTTTTTATCTCAGTGGAAATGCTGTTTGTGCATGTCCTATTTTTCTTTCTTATCAGTGCATCTTACCTTGGTTACTTGCAGGGTGTGTGGTGGTGGTGGGGTAACACATAGTGGCATTAGGATTTTAATTAAGCCCTTTGTAGTCTTCGGACCACTTCCAAAAATGTCAGCCGCCCACTGGTGTGAAAATATATTAAACACAGCTGCTTAACGTACAAAATAATAAAGTGTGACTGAGATAAACGGCAGTCATTTCTATGACGACAAACGTGTTATTAATGATGCACAACACGTTGACAAAGCATATATACTAGTAATCTTGTTAAAATCATTTTCTCACAATAATATCTTTAAGGTGTGATGTTGTCTTTATGTGACTAACAACATGAAGGCGCGGCAGTTATACAATCTGTTTGTGTTACAGAAACTGTCTCCTCTTCCTCACTTCCCTTGATCTCTTGATGTTATTTTCCATGGTAGCACTATATTCCCTGAACACATGATTAAAATGTATATGATTTGCATAAACACGGTTACCTTCAACTGAAACCCATTATAGATGCATACTGTATTTAGTATACTTTAAATTCATGCAGGCCTATTTTCTATGCACAAATATTGTCCTATTTGGTAAAAAAATGCTCTGTGGTTAATGCTCATTTTACATAAAGCTACCACAAGCCAGGCCATGTCTAAAACCTTCATTTATGATATTTTCAAGTGTACTCTTTGACAGTGTCAGCTTTCATAAGAACAAATGTTTGCCTCAAGCTTCACGTGTCAGTTGTGAGTGGGCCCATGCCAGTTTTGGATATGATTCATAGGTTAATAGACAAGACATTTTAGGCGAGTGTTGCTTTCGGTGTTTTAGCTTTGGCAACCAGTGTGATGGGTTTTATTTAAAAAGTCCTCATGTGCAGTCATCCTGAAGCCTCCCTCCTGCTTGTCTTTCTGTTATCTAAGCCCCCTGGAAAAAAACTGTGCATTGAATGCTATCGTCCCCTTCTGCTGCCTGCTAAGTCTGTTTGCTTTTTGCTGTTTATAGATGCATCAGCGTGACATTTTTAGAATATGTGCTGAGCCAATATACTTATTCTGTAAGCAACTTAACATTTTTTACTCAGGTTTCACAGTAAGTATTCTTCTGTATTGATTGATTATGTTTGTTTTTATGTCGGCCTTTATAATATTTTTTGTAATCAGAGGCATAGGCGTTAACCACAATAACAAAACAAATGGTAACATGGTTAGTAAGCTGCTGCATTGTGGGGATGATGATTGTCAGCAGGGGCTCATGTTGTAGGTGTTGGGTGGGATTTTCGGATATCAGAGGTGGTGCAGCTAACATCTGTTTGAGCAGCAGTGGCTGTTTGGCATTCAGAAACCTTCTGCTTGCTCCTGTGAGCCCTGTGCCGTTTGATCCGTGACATAGTTGTGAGTTGAGATTGGACCTGACCAGATTCACAGCTTGATTTAATCCCTGTTGGGCTTGTATCAACAACCTTCAGTATTTTGGTTGCATTAACTGAGAGGTAGGAGTTCACAGTTGTTGGGAGGATCATAGTAATTATTCCAATCAGAGGACAGAGAAGATGTGATAATCAATAATTATAACATGTCAAACAACCATTGAGAATATTAGAATAAGAGCACACTACGTGGATCCAAAGCCTTGACCTGTCACGTTTAAGTGACTGATAGTGTTGGCGGTGTTCCTTGTGATATGTAAACTTGATGTCTCTGCGATTACATGCTTTTTTGATGTAAGAGAATTCGACACAAGAACACAGGTATGAAAAATATTGTTTCGACAGATGCTGAAAACGAATGATCGCCTGATGATAGCAGCGGACGACCATTTTAATAGTGCACTCCTCTCTAATTATGGTGTGATGTGGGTAATATTGAGCGAGCATGTAGACTCTTGCTGCCTGCTAATTCACAGCAAACAAACACAGCTGGGTGTTGGAAGGCAGTGCACTGCCAACTGAGACAGAGAGAGTGGTAGTTTCACTCCGTCTCCTCATCTCTGGATTCTTCAAGAAAACCCTCAGCATCACCCTAGGCAGCCCAAAGCCAAGTCTTTTCTCACTCATCTGCAATCCTGTAGCAAAAAAAACTGGGCCCCGTACATATGTAGCCTCAGTGGGCCCCCTTCCCCTTTGCATACATCAATTTGGACACCTGTACAATCAGCAAGTAAACACATTAATCTGTAGCGATTATTAGGGTAATAATTACTAATCAGTGATTAAGTGTTTATAACTCATTAAAGATATCATATTTCATCCCTCTTTTGTCAACAAACTGTATTTACTGTGTGAAGCTTTCACTATAATTTTTTTTTACTTTATCTTTACTTTTTGGACAGTCTCCTGAGAAAGGATCATTGTATTACTGTATTCACTGGAATTATGTTTTTATTTGCATCAAGGCAAATCAGTTTCCAACTTGCCCAGTTTGATGCAACACACAGGTAGCAAAATAAAACTTCAGTAAGCAAAAGGCACAATCCATATATACAAAAAAGATAGCGCCGTGTTATATCTGAAAACACAGGATTTGATCCTGCTATTGACTGGTCTTAATACAGGAAGTACGATTAAATAACAACTTAGTCTAAATTATTAAACTTCTCTGATGCTGCTCAAGATTTAATTTCATCAGTAATTTTTGTAAACACAATAGTAAAACTGATCAAGATGCCTGAAAGGCTATAATAGAGGCTCTATATTTATCTGGCCAACAGTAATAGTTTACTTATAATGCTAATAACTAACTAATATTAAAAAAATTGCTGATAAAAACAAGCTTCATTTCTAGGCTTTTTGAGCACCCTCCCTATGTAAGGGCCCCCCACTACAACGCACCTGCTCATTTATTGCACTATACCTCAGTAATGTCATTTAAAACACTCTCTGTTGGGGTTTAATTATTAAAAAGTGTTAGTGGATTGTTGTTTTTTTTTCGGTCCAAGTTGAGACTTGCTGCGATTTATCTCATAATTGGTTCATCTTATCAGTTGGAGCTATTTCGAACTCGTGGCTCAGAGCCAGACAGCACTGAAAACTTTAATTGTGTGAAACCCTTAGTCGCTTAACAAAAAGACAGCTGGTTTAAATTAGACGTAAGTATTTTCAAGGGTATTTGAGCAGAGGATGAAGGGGGCAATTGCTCACTCCTTCATTGGTATGCTTTAACCCTTATTTGGGGTATTGAGCAGATGTGTGTGTGTGTGTGTGTTTGTTCGTGTGTGTGTGTTCATGTGTGTGTGTTCGTGTTCATTGGAACGAATGCCGAAAGTCGAATACTAAAAAATCAATACTATTCAAATGCTGAAATTACTCGAATGTGACTTTTTTATAAATATGTTGGCTAACATTAGCTAATCTCCCTCTTCTTAGTACAGGGAGTGACAGGCTGCGGCTGGAAATCGGAAGGACGGGAAATAGTTTTAACATGACTTTAAAATTGACATCCACCGAGCCAAAGCGCTTATGTTAACATTAGTGTTGCGAGTTATAGTAACGTTAGCTTAGCTGGGAGCTTCATGGAGACAGCTATAGTTTGTTTGCTGCCATACAGCTGTCAGTTAGCTTCAACTTCATATATAACCTTCTAACAGCTGTATTCTCAGTAACGTGACAATCTGCAAGAAACAGGTTGCTTATTAATCACTAAAATAGTAGTGACAGGCTGTCATTGACAGCACCGTTTGGCTTAGTTATTAATGTCGTTAGCATCGTGGCTAACACTACTGTTACTTAGTTTATGACAAATCGTTTCGGCTGTGCTTTCTAACATGATGTCATTGTGCTAACCGAGCAACGTTAGCCAACTAGCTTCACTACACTTGTTTTATTACAGAGTTCTCTGTTGATTTGTGTTTGTCACTGTGTGCTCGTGGTGGAAAATGAATGTTAACAAAGTTGCGTGCAATGTGCTATGACGTAGGTCCCCTTCAAGGCCAGGCTAATGAAGTCCCTCTAGTGGACAGAATGTGTAACAACAACCACATGCCTTTATAGTGGCATTGACAATGCATAAACTTGAGCAGTGTAGTACATTAATAACATGCATTTGAGCATTAAATATTCAAATATAATTTGAATTTAAAAAAAATGAAATTCAAATGGTATTATTGAGGAAGTGTGTGTGTCTCTGTGTGTGTGTGTGTGTGTGTGTGTGTGTGTGTGTGTGTGTGTGTGTGTGTGTGTGTGTCCATTTCTTGTTTTCACATCCATCCCACTCAGGACTTCCTGCCACTTATTGTTTCTCTCAGTTCACTTTTCACACCTGTCTTTCCTCCCATGTCTTTGTTTCACATACCATCCTGCACTGTCCTTGTTATCCTCTCCTTCTGCCTGCCTGCCTGTTATTTATTTTATTTTTTTAAGAATTTGATTTCTATTTTCAGCTCTTTCTGTACTGGACTCTCACTCATCTTGTGTTTCTTCCCACCTTCCTAAAACTTTTACGATAGCATTGAATGATACATGAGTTTCCTTTTGATAGTTTATCCTCGTCTGACAGAGATTCAGACAGTTTTGCCTTTCCAGAAATTCCTGTACAAGAATACAGTATTTAATGTGCTGTGCTTATGTGAAATCTTTTTTTTTAGGGGGAAGAGTCTACCTCCTGGGCATGCAGATGTTTTGAAGCTTTAATGGTGGATTGTATGCATCTTCGTGTTTTCAAAACGGTGAACAAAATTATGAGCTAATTTTAATGTACTCACCAGCATGCCAATGATAACCACTATTAAATGCCTAAAGCTTTATAAAAGATCGTGAATGGTCTCTATAATGTTGGTTGAGAACATGTGTTCAGTAGACTTTCATGTCTATGATAGTTTATAAAGAGACTGTTAATCTAGTGTGTTCAGTGTTTGAATTACAAACAAACCTCTTGTTTGCAGCTGTTTAACTAGTCGTTCCTGTCACATCAATGTTTATTCAATTGTTGACCTTTCTATTTTAGGTTGGTGCTGATTATACAATAGATGAGCAGTTTTGTTTCCGTGTGTGATGGATATCACTTTTGCACAGTAGTGCCATTGTGGGCTTTATCATTTTTGCTCAGCAGTGCTATTGTCAACTCTGGCTTTGTAACAAGTCCAACAATATCCAAAGCCATAATATCCAAGGTGTGGACCGTAGTTTGAAATGATATCTGTGGTCTCTGGACATTATGGAGTCTACATCAATCCGCCTGTTAGGTTCTGAAGCTCGGTTTATAAACTGTGGCACTATTTGCATTTCCATACACTTTTGATATGTATGAGCATTGCATGCATCATACATATATATAAGTCAATTCATTCTCTGTCAGAAACTCATACATAATCTCTGGATATGCTGCCCAGCCTTAAAGAAAACGGTCTATTTAGAAAGAACCGAAAGAACAAGATCCAGGGTACAAGCGGCCAAAATATGTGGCTCCCTTAGAGATAGGGTGAGAAGCACAGTCATCCGTGAGGCTCTCGGAGTAGAGCCGCTGCTCCTTTGCGTCGAAAGAAACCAGTTGAGGTGGTTTGGGCATCTGGTAAGGATGCCCCCTGGGCGCCTCCCTAGGGAGGTGTTCCAGGCACGTCCAGCTGGGAGGAGGCCTCGGGGATTACCCAGGACTAGGTGGAGGGATTATATCTCCAACCTGGCCTGGGAACGCCTCGGGATCCCCCAGTCGGAGCTGGTTAATGTGGCTCGGGAAAGGGACGTTTGGGGTCCCCTGCTGGAGCTGCTGCCCCCGCAACCCAACCCCGGATAAGTGGATGAAGATGGATGGATAGGTGGTCAGAAAGATTTTTGCAGACAGCTCTTGGTGACACAAGGTGCTGATCTGGCTGCCACTGGAGGGAAAGGTATATTTTACTGCCTACCGACTAATGGTGCTCATTGTTCAGGTCTAGAATTCTGACCAAGTCTAATCGGTTCCTTCGAGTTAATACATGTAAATGCACCGATTGCAAATTCGTCAGCTGATAATTTTCATTTGGCTGATGTTGATAAAGATGCCAATGTTTGTTGTTTCCTTTTGCGCCAGGTAAACAAATAAATCTCATTATAAAAAATGTTTTTTAACCATCTTCATCACGCTAACTGCAATTGAGAATTTCCCAACCAACCATTATCAGTGGCCCAATGGTTAGCGCTTTGGCCTCACAGCAAGAAGGTACCGGTTTTGAACTCAGGTCGTCCCACGTGAGGTCTAGCAAGGCTTATCACTAAGGCTCAATACAAGAGTAAAGTGGAAGCAGGGATGTTGCCTAGTCCAATATCTTCATTCCAGGCCCCTAGGAAGTACGCCAGGCTTTGAAGCAAATTGAACATAGCGGCCAAATGGTGGAATTGCAATGTCACGTGAAGCCATCTGGCCCAAAAAGACTTTTCCCATAGACTTACATGGCGAAAGAGATGTCTGGAAATCAGTGGATACATTTTTGTGCGTTACAACCCCCGCAAAATGACTCTTTTCATTATCCAAATTTGATCCATTCGGTTTGATAACATTTGGAAAGTCTAGAAGAGCTGCACGATTAAATCATTGAATCCCCATTCAAGGTAGTGGAGCGCTAAACCGGAAGTAGCCAGCTCTATGGGCCGCGTAATGCAGAAGCAGAGCAGAAGATCCTGGCATTTTTGGGCTCCATGATGGCTCCATGCACCACTGAGCAACTCTCATAGGAATAAATGGGGCTCCACCTCGAATGCTGTATCCAGGTCTCATAATACATCCATGCTCAAGTCTCAGGCTCAGTGCTCAATCCCCAACAAGCAAACCACAGGAAATTGCCCTTTAACTTAAGATCCAATTGTCCAAGCCAACACACGGTGGCAGCTCAGTGTGTTTTCCTCCCACTCATTTTATGGACTGGAGAATCCTCGCCTATCCTTGATGTGTATCGGAGCAACGCTTTCAGGGAAGCATGCATGGTATTTGGGGGTGAAGGACAGCTTTAGACTGATACCCTTCCTGTCCAACTTGTAGCAAAGTGTCAATAGAGATTACTTGCATTGTGACACATGTGAAACACCTTTAACTGTAATGAGCTTTTCAAGTAGAATGCGCCCAGCAGACCTCACTTTTCGAAGCCTTTAAATTGCCATTATTTCCATGGTTACAGCAGGTCATGCTCTAGCTATTTGAAATCAGGCTGGTGCAGGACTTTTCTAGCAGCTTCTTTCCAGTACCCAGCGGATTACCTCAAAGAGGCAATTGCCATGTAAATTTCAGGGTGGTGCAAATGACAATCATAGTCAGAAATGGCTCTCCACATCCGATTTGATTTGACTTTGATGAGTGTAATCAGGAGACCATCAGGTAAAGGACTGATGGCACAGTGTTCCTGAGATAATGGGAGAGGCATTTACACTTGAAATTAGTATAGCGAAAACATGGCTTCAAAGGAAAAATCTAAGCTAACCTTTTGTTTCTCTGCTCTCTGTCATGTCAAGGGGAAGAGGAATAAGCCAGGAGTAGAAACGGCAGACACTCCAGACTCGGCACGTGGGCGAGGGGAGAAGAAAGCCATCAAGTAAGTGCCCGGTAACTGGTTGGGGTAGAATAATCTGGTGATAATGTACTCCATTTGGTTCAGCTTTGAGGCTCATAATCTACACCACACAAACCAGGCAGAAAATGAGGCCTGTTGTTTTATCTTGAAGAGCACAATCTCCACAAGAGCATGTTAGGTTAGACATTAAATGAAAGGTTAGTAATTTAATTAGTATAGATTAAATCTGCATTATTTTACCTGTGAAGCTTTTGGCTGGACGAGCCTGCTCCTGCACTTATCTTATGGGTTGTAAGTTAGGTATCCCTTAAGTGCAGGCCTTTAGCCACGCCTTTGCATTGCTTAAAATGGTGCAGGTTTGAGTAAACAGAGGGGGGCTTGAGCGCTCTTTGTGAAATCGTTCATCAGAGTATAAATATTTGGGAGGATTTTTTACAGGGCTCAAACTACGATTACGGTATTTTCTGTTCTTGATGAAACAAGGCTATAGGTCAGTACCAGAAAATGTCAGCTTTGTAATGCTAAGTACAATACTTTATTCCACAAAATGCCTCAATTAACCTGCGCATCACAACTTCTCTTTTAAAGCCTGCTGCCGTCTCAGCTATTTTTACTGTCTTGTGTTTACTTTTTATTTTCTGTTTTGTTTTACAAGCACTTAAGATGCACTATGTGAATGTATTCTAACTTAAGTCCCTCAGTCTCTTAATTTTTGCATTTTCTTTCTCACTTGCTCCAGCAGCATTGGTGTGCTCAGTTGGTCATTTCAGCTTCAAACTTCTTCTCTTTGTGCACTGCCTTTCTCTCCTGCTCTGTCCCTGTGCTTACAGCTCTGACCGCTGCTGTGTGACTTGTATGACATCAGTGATTCTGCTCACCTTTTCCTCCTCTACTTTGACTGTCTGAGATTTATCTCTCTGCCTTGTGTCTCATGCGTTCATGTGTTCTCACCGCTCACGCCGAGGATGTGGGCCTGACTTCTTAATGTTTACTCAAATGTGTTTCATCAGTGGTGCTGTGCTAGATGAACAAAATGTAATCACATGCTGTATGTATTCATTAGATTATGACTTCCTCTTTTCTTGCTTCTTCTTCTTTATCTCTCTGTCTTTGCTACAGCACATTGCTTTATGAAAAGCTTTTTGTGAATGCCTTTTTCCCCCAGGCTGCCCCTTTTTTATTTTTAAAATCAAACCACTATGGTGATTTGTCAACTTAAGGTGGAAAAATAATGATACATTAATATGGGCCTGTTTGTTTTAAACTCCCATTCAGTGAAGGTGTAAGACCAACGATCTTCCTCAAACCAAGCCATCGTAAAAAAGCCGCAGCAAAGCAGGAGCGACTGTTGCAAATGGTTGGTTGGTGCCAAGGCTGTCCATAGTTGTGTTGCTCTGACCTGTCTCTCTCTTTGGCCACAGTGATCTAGACAGAGACTTTTGGAATAACAATGACAGCAGCACAGTGCAGCAGAGGTGGAGCTCCTATCCGCCCAAGGAGTTCGTACTAAACATTTCTCCCTATGCCCCATATGGAGATCCTCGCCTCACACTCAAGTGAGTCTTGGTCCAAGGTTGGTAAGAGACTTCCCCCTGAGCAGGGCTGTAACGAGGCAGGGGCAGTGCCACACTCCCCTTTGCCTTCTCTCTTTCCTTTCCTTTCCTTTAGTCCCTTCCCTTCCTTGCATTCCTCTCCTCTCCCCTTCTCACACATCCCCTTTTCTAGTTGTGCAGTCATCACCACAGGCCTCAAATTGAACCATCAGATGTAGATGTTATAATGCCTGACAGCTTATTAAATCCACTAAGTTTCTTTATTTTCCTGAGGACAAAATTTTTTCATGAGTAACCGGGGATATTTAGCCAAAGGCCTTTAGAAAAAGCCCTATCTATAAATGTCATAGTGTTGCAATCTATGCACAATGCACATGTCTAGACTTATTATTGTTGTATAATGCGATTTTCATCAAAAACAGTAATAACGACAACAGTAACAACCCACCCAATGTTAGAACACTGGAGGGCACAAATGGTTATTAATGATTAGTCATACTCTGCTTTGCAAAATAAGCGTGTAGAAAATGTCATATACGCACATTACAGCATCCCCGCGACAACCATTTGACTATTACTTCAGCGTCAAAGCAGCACAGCCCTGTAACCGCCCCGGGCTAATTTCTGCCACTACTCCTCACATCGATGCGCATGTTCAGATGCCCCTCTACTCCCTACAGCCCTGCCGGTCCCACTAACTCCTGACCTCTAACCTCTCACCTCTTTCCCATGGGGCTGTAACCATGGAGACGGACAACCCTCGTACCTTTTCTCTCCAAAAGGCGTGTATACTTTAACCCACCTCTGTAATCTGTGTATCTCCCTGTCCTTTGCTTGTGTGAACTAAAATGGTTGTTGTTGTCGTTGTTGTTGTTGTTGTTGTGGAGGGTTGACCGTTAAACCAGGTTGCAGTGTGGTGCCAGTGTTCACCTGTGGTTTACATCCATCTGTGGCTTCTCTCTGATCCCCATCAACCTAATCTCTAATGTGTACTGCACTAACATTGTAGCACTTGAACTGTGTCTACTGTCTGTCACATTGGGAGATAAGGCAACAGTGTTTTAACTTGATGCAATAAATGCATTTTTCACTCACTAGGCACTTGAATCCAATAAAGCAGTAGCAAGGTCATACCTATCTCCCTCCGGGCACCGTGAAGGCTCTAAGCTTAGACATCCTGCTACCAGGCATCTGTCTGATAAACTGTCTAATAACTGGTCATCTTTAATAGACCTAGCTGTTGAGGACTGTGTGTTAAATTGCCTGGAGAAAGGAGGCAGCAGTGTGCTTATGAACGCGATGGATATATGGATTGCTGTCTGAAAACTCTGCCTGAAGATGATGGCTGCTGATCTCAGGAAACCAGCTTTAGACCCGAGTGCTTGTTTTTGAGAAGTTCATTTATTTTTTTTAAACCCTCAAGGTTGTCATTCATTGTCCAAAAAACTATCCTGTCTCTCTAGCGGGAAAAAATAAATGAACTTTTCACTGCAGTAATGTTAAAATGCACTGTTTTATCAGTAGTGTGTGAGCCAGTAAAAACACAGACATTCAATTAAAATAAGAAAACATGAAGATATTTTTGCGACCTCCTGACTCCAACCAATAATATGCCACTAAAGCCAACAGACATCTAGGAATTACTTCCTGTTTGAGATTCTCTCGAGATCAGCCGCTTTCAATCTCTGTAATAACACTGGGCCTCATTTATCAAGCAGGTTACCTTCCCTGCACGATCGTTCTCCATGTTAAAGGATTAATTGGATTGGAGGTTCAATACTATCATTTTTCAATATTGAACTTGTTATACATATGATGTCAGCAACAGTCATGATACAATTTGTGGTGAATTGACATAAACCATTTTTAAAAATTTACCCATCAAGTATATTATACCTTATTTGATCAATCTGACAGCTATGAGATGAAAAACTGTCAAGAGATTTTCTTTTTTAAATCGCTACTCGACTGTCAGTAAAGTCTGTCAGAAACAGGATTGATATCTGAATGCTATATCCCTGTAAATACAAGTGATGCATGGTCCCATTTATTTATGTGTTCCTACCTTTAATAAAGAGTAAAGACGTTCACCTTGTGCTCGATAAATCAGGCCCTCGTCTCTTGTGTTGACCGTTGCTTCAACGGTGTCATCCATACTGTTGTGATTGATGACTTATCCGCATGCACCGTCAGGTCAGTTGGTCAAAATTAAATGTGAAAGGTGACCTTCAAAGGGACATGATGCAAGTGTAGCATCCCCCGCCCCGACCCCATGCTTACACACCAGACGACTTGTCTTCTGTGCCTCATAATTTGTGTCTCCTGGAGCAGGAGCACCATGCATATTAATAAAATGTAGTCATGTCACCAGAGGGCACTACTGTGCTTTATTTTTTGATCATCACTGCTTTTAGAGTAGATATGACATTTTAAATGTAAAACCAGTTTTAGGAGGAAATCTGAGTCAGCAAGTGCTCTTAAGTATGAACACCAATTAGATTGCCCTTATGATCCTTTCTACTGTGTGGTGCAGGTATTTCACGACTTCCTGTTTACTGTTATTGATGCTAAGTGGTGATCAGATGACATGCAGATCTTTAAAAATTAAATATTATACATTAAGATCTAAAAATACGGTGTAATTGATGTTGTACAGCAACAAATGCACTTGTATTTAAGCGAATGTCACTTTGGATGACTTCCCAAATGAGTTGATTATTTGCTCATGAGGCACTTCAGTACAAGCCATCCTCCAGTTGCTCTAAGTTGCTATTGAATTGCCTTGTATAGTAGCACTTCTCAAGCCCCAAATTCCTAAATGAATGAGAGAATGAGACTTAAATAACCAGCGTCCACACACTGTTGCCACTAGTGAATGCTGGCAGCTGTAGTATTGGTCCTCCAGGCTCAAAGAAGTGACTTCTTGCTGGTTTTCCATCCTCCACAGGCTCCCTGTAAATTCTCCTCTTCCTCCCTGCTCTCCTTTCCCCTATCCCTCTCTTTCTCCCCCATCCCTCTCTTTCTCCACACTGGATTCCACACAGACCTTTTCATCCTCCTGCCTCTCACTTGGCCTGGAAAACTAGAAATGCCCCCTCACACACTCTACTGATCTGTCTCACCCCCTTAGCCATATGGTTACTCAATCTATTTTCAGTTGTGAGTGTGTTTTTGTCTGTCTTTCTTACACTCTTTGGTCTTTTTCTCCTCTGCCTGTTGTTATTCTCCCTCTTCTATACATTCTGTCTGCTGTGGGACCTCTGCACCCTGTCTCTCTCTCTTAGTGGGACAGTGTCAGGGGGTCAGAAGGGGGCAGCAACTGGGCATGGGGATGATGGGGGGGGTCCTTATCGCAGTGACAGCGTGAAGAGCATGGTGACAGAGGGAGTGAAGGCCGGGAGGTGGCAGACCGTCCAGGGCCACATGAAGTCCGGAGGATTGAGACCCAGCGAGTGAGTTCAGAACCGGGTAGAAAAAAAGCAAACATTTCAATCTCGGCGCAGAAGAATAAACACACATTACAATGCAAATGTTATTCTTAGAAATGTTATTCTTGCAGCAGCTATGATTAGATGAATGAATCAGTTCTGAGTAGAAACATGGAGAGTCAGGTCAAGTTCAGCAGGGGGAAAAGTGCAGCTCAGGTGTCAAGGTGAGCGTGTGGGCACAGATCAAGGTGTGAGCACTGGGGAAATGTGAACTCTCGTCATCATGAGAAGATAACAATAGTTGCTCGAGCCGCCTCGCACTGACTCAAACCTTCAGCTGACACAGTCGGCCCAGCTGCACAATGTAGCCTCGTGTATGAATCTGCAGGAGAATATGATTTATTCATGTGAGGAACCGCACTGCCTGTGTGTACTTTCAAAAATGCAATACGGAAATAGTCTCATTTTTTTCACACTGACTGAAATAATGGCTCATACCTTGCCATCCCGCCTTTTAATTAAGATTTAGGCTGGAATGTGAACCGCATGTTGGTCACTAACTATATGTATCCCACAGGCATGACGTATGACATAAGTTATAATCTATATTCAGCATGTTGTAAATGAGGCAGTTCATTTTCAGTTCTCCGTGATTTTTTGCACCGTCCTTTGGCACGTCGTGCCTGTGATATTTTTCCTCCACATCACATTTACACTCATCACTACCTCACTCTTCATTCCCTCCTTCTCTCATCTTTCTTTTTGCCCCCTGTCTATAATTGGATTCTATTTTCAGGCTGCTATAAGTGTCTGTGTCTCTTGTGTTTGTGTTTCACACCCCATTTTCTGTCTCTCCTCCATCGTCACCCTCTGCTCTCATTGTTCCCATTGCTCTCTCCATCTCTCTGTCGCTGTGTAAAGCCACCCCTCTCATTCTCCTTTTCTTATGTTTTGCCCACAAACTGTTTTATTTCCGCAAAACCTTTCATTACACTTTTTATCCTTTTATTCGTGACTGTTAAATATGATGGACACTAAAAGCCTTGTGCAAAATTATGTTAGGTGAAGTAATGCAGAGCGGAGTAAACTACATCTAACTGATGTGAATAGCTCTCTCATGACCTAATTCTGGTAGTCTGGGTTACACAGCGATCTGACAGAGGAGGATAAATTTGGTGAGTAGAAAATATCTAAAAAAGATGATACAGGATACTGTAGAGCCCACAAAACACAGGAATTATGTATGTGTAAGTAAGTGATGACATCTAAATAAAATGTGTCACACCTTCATGTCGATGTGACTACTGAAACATTTGTAAGAAAGGCAATGAGCCAATTTAACAGCATTTATAAAGAGGAGGAGTGGAAAATGAGAGGCTGACAGAGGGAGGGAGTCATAATGTAGGACTTGGTTGGCTGTTGGGATGTCTCTAGAGGTGCAGCATGTATTTAAAAGACGAAAAAGACTTAGAGACAGGAAGAGAGGCTATCAGAGATGGAAAAAATTGACTGACGAGTAGAAGATATGGGGATCTCTCATCAGACCAAAACACCCTCATCAAGAAGGCCTGGAACCTGCAAAAGCACAACCCACGCTCCTCGACTCAGTCATGTGGCACAGAATCGCGCCACACTCGTGCGGACAGTGCACATCCGACCACTGCCCACGCGAAACACACCCTCACGCAAACAGCATGCTCAGGCCGCGCAGACACGCAAGGTGCACACACATCTGACGCAGACGCACAGGGCGAGCTCACAGTCTGTACATTGCTGCCTGACGCAGCCCTATGAGCAGTACACGGCACACAGCGATCATTCAGGCTGCACCTTCTACTGCTATTTCTGCTACTGCTGTTACTGCTGCTGCCTCACGTTGCTCTCTTTCTCTCTCCTCCTCCTCCTGTCTCCACCTCCCAACGCTCCTCCCTCTGCCTTCTCCACATTGTCATCATATATCACTCTTCCTCATTCCTCCTCCTCCCCCTCACAATCATCAACTTCCTGTTTGGATGAACTTTCTTGTATCCATCCTGACGTCAACCTGACTTCTTCTGCTGTGTCTCCCTACTGCCCTGTGCCACCTTGTCTCATCTCTGATGATTCTTTCCCTCTCTTCTACGTCTCATCTCCTGACCTCACCACTTCTGACCAACTCACCTCCTGTTGCCATGCCTCCTCTCCTAAATCTACTTCTTCATCTTCCTCTTCCGTGGCCTCTGACTCCTTCCTCCATCCTCATCATCCTATCCTCTGTCGGCCGTGGCCTTATTCGCGCTCTCTTTCCTCCCTGCTCCTCTGCCCTCCCAGCTTTGGGGATCCAGTCTTATCGTATGCGTCCACTTTGGAGCACATCCCCTCCCGGCCTCGGACACTACTGCGCCAGCAGAGTCTTCAGCAGCCTCTCATCCACCCACCAGGCAGTGGTCTTAGCCATCCTCCCACCACATCCCAGAGTTTGGGACAATTACACACTGCACCTGGACAGCCTGGGGGAGGCGGGGGTGCTGGGAGAGGAGAGGGAGGTGGCAGCAGTGGTGAGGGTGGGGGTGCAGGTACACGAGGCGGCCCCAGGGGTGTACGGGGCAGCCCATCAGGATCAGGGGCCTCTCGCAATAGGGGAGGTGGAGCAGCAGGGCGCTCACGTGGCAATCCTGGCAGCTGGGATTTCATGATGGACCAGGTGCGGAATCGCGGCCTGGACGCAAAGTCCTTCCTGTGAGTCTCTGCAACTCTTCCTTCATATCTTTATGTAGTGTTTTGTATGTCATATCTTTATGTAGTTCTTTGTAGTATCACCTGCTTAGGCTTTAAGGTAATTCTTTGCTTTAGTATGCAACGCTGAATGAATCAAATAGTTCATGTATGTTGTAATGTATCTATGTTTAAGTACTAACTAACCTGCATTTACCTTTTACCTTTGTGTTCTGTGCTTCTTCTTTTGGGTTTTTATTTTCAGTTTGCATCTGATATACAGGGAAGGATATTACTCCTGCCAGTCAAAATATGTACTACTGTGCTTGTGTGCATACATGTATAAATGTGTATTATGTATCATGTAGGGGTGGGTTTTTGTGGTTCATGGCTTTACACAGGGGTTGGACTGGGGGTGGAAAGGAGACTGAGTACCCAGGGCCCTCAAGTGAGGAGGGCCCAAAAAGATGCTAGAATGAATAGCTGTGGATGTGGGGAGGGGCCGATAGAGAATGCCTTTCTACAGGGCCCAGAATTTTGTGCTACACCCCTGGCTTTACATCAGGGGTCTTCAACGTTTTTTAAGCCACAGACCCCTTAACTGAGAGAGACGGATCAGGGACCCCCTACTACATACAGTATATTGTATAAAATGAACTTGCATATTATACATTATACCATAATTTTGTAACTTTGAGGACCCCCTGTTGAAGATCTCTGCTTTACATGATTATGTATTTGGAGCATGTGCAGGATGTTCTTGCACAAAGTTTAGTCATTCCTTTCACTGTAACACTTTTTTTTAAATATACATTTTTATATACATTCAAAAAGGAAATTTAGTTCATGTTAAAGCTAATCATGTTAGTGTAGGATGATGAAGGTGAACGTAGATGAGAAGGCCAGAGGTTGGCCTATTTGAAAAAGCTATTATAGATGTTAATAAGGGTAGAGCTAATAAGGGTAAGCTATTGTCTTTTAGCTCTAAGCCCTGTGGTTGTGTAAGAGATGGATCAACAACTCATTTTATTAGGACTTTATAGATCACACACTGATATAAACAACGATACATTATGTTTATTAGATTGTATTCTTAGAGGGGAAGTTCATGTGGGGGTTACTTGATGTTTTATGATCCTTTCAAATGTCAACTGAAGTTAATGCATCCTTTTTTTAAATTTGTTCATATGAATGCAGAGTGCTATCTCAGTTAAAATTAATTAAAAAGCTTCTTATTGAGAAATCTGTTAAATAATTTTTTCCTAATTGTAGAATGAATAATGTGCCTGAAAAATGGCAAGGCAGTTTTGACATCTTGTGGGCTATTTCTATCCCATTCTGTGAAAAATTGTTTGTTTACACTGTATGCTCTGCTAAACAGTAACATCTGTTTGGATGGCATTCAGCCTGTATGCTGCAATTGTCTTTATAGGACGTGGTGCTAGTTCATAAAATGTATGAGTTTGCATCATTAAAAAGTCACATTTTATATTCACACCGTCCCACTCAATTACATGATGTTATTTTTGAGCCATCCTTTGGAATGACTGTTAAATATCCTGCTAAGGAGGCACACCAGTAGGTCTAATCCATATTTCATGAGAATTTGCAACTGAAATGGCACCTCTTTTTCTGGTACCACTGGTAACTTTTATGCTAATAGAAAATCTTAGTCTGCTGGTTGTGCTGTTTGACGTGGGTCAGCATGTGTACATCACACAGTCCACATGTCACTGTGCATCAGTAAAAGAACAAGCGTTAAGCAGCTGTGTGTAGATTTGTGTTAACCCTGAAGCATTGATCTTATGTCACCGGCACCATTACTTCCACAACATATTGTTACTTCAGGCCAGAAGTGGAGGGAGGGCAGATGAGGGAGAGAGGGGGGTGATGAAGGGTTGAGGAAGGACAATGCCAAGGTACAACATGTGTTTAATGTCCCTTTGCACTGAATCAATTTTACAGTAGCTTTTCACCATTTGTATTTCCTTTTTATTTGTGTTAAAGCTTCTCTGGGCATTTGAGTACTGTATGTCCCAGCTGAGCGAATGTCACCGGCTAAATGAGCATTAGCAATGTAGCACATGCCACCACCAAGGTCATTGAGCATATCGCCTATATTCAACTACACTAGTCAACTCATCATTGTAAATGTGAGATTGAGGTCATATTTGATGATGTATTGCTTTCTCTGCAACAGCAACACCTCCGATGATTGATAACAGAGCGCTCAGTAATAGACATGACCCATTGTTCAAGCCAGTTAATTTCAATCTTGGCCAGATTCCCTATCTGGGTGAATCATAGCTCAATGAATGTTTATGTGATTGACACGGATATCTAGCCTTTGTAGCCATTTGACCAAATGGGTCTCTTGGGTGATTGGTCTTCATGCTTTGTGGCTTAAAACCAATAACTTATCCTGTTCCCTGTCTCGCCTCTGCTTTCTTAATGTTTGGTGCATTAGTTGTTAAACAAATATGAAGTGTAAATTCTCATTGAGTACTTAAAAGGCGGTGGGAGAAGAGGGATCCAATAACCATTAACCAATAACCTATACTTATAGTATCATTAAAAGCACCATGCCATTATATGTATTATAGACCAGTCCATCCAGGCTCCACTTATATCCAATATTTACTTTGGTGACTAGGGGATGAAATAATAGGTCCTAATCTGTGTTCACGTTCACTTCTGCCTCTGGTCTCCTAAAGAGGCGTGGCAGTGGTGAAACCCACGTGACACAGATAGAGGAAATTACTAGGAGTTGGATTGCATCGATACTAAAATGTTTCTGGTCGCAGTTCAAATAGTTAGCTAAAAGTAATGGATAAACAGTATAATTAGTTTGTTGTGTTTAAACTGTTTAAATAGTGAGCTAAGGATAAAAGGTTGAAATATTTAGCTAAAAGTAATGGATGAACGGTTGGAAATAGTGAGCAATGGATAATGGTCTTAATGAAAGGGGTCCTTAAATTAATCTGAAAGTGGTTGTGGGGGTAGGTCAGACATAAAAGGTTGGGAACCACTGGTATAGACATAACAGAGATTATTAAACAAGGCTTTATGGTGCTGCAAAAAAAAGCAAAAAAGCCTTTGACGACATGTAAGAAAAATGAAATTGTGAGCTTTGAGGTGATAACTTTCCACAGCTTGGCAGCACTGCATTTTCTTAGCAGAGATATTGTAACGCAGTCAGAGGCTTAGGCTATAGAACTGTGTGTGGGTGACAGGAAGTAGGGAAGGAGGCAGAGAATTAAGAGTGGAGGATAGCGATGAGGGGGAAAGGGGATTTGGAGAGCAAGTGTAGTGTAATAGAGAAGATGAAATGAGAAGAGAGCAACACGGATAGTGAGAGAGCAGTGACCCAGAAAGCAATGACATACACCAACCTTCTCAAGATACTGTGTCACTCAAATAGAAACAATTAGTCCAGATCTTCTTAATGAGGCTTAATTAAATCTCAACTCTGGAAAAAGACGACATGTTCGATGGGAAAGGTGAGTCTCTATGGAAAGCAAAAGGCAGGTTAAATAACTAAATGAATTACTATGAGTGTGGTGTGCGAGTGTGTGTGTTTGTGTGTGTGCATACAGGCCTGTACATACCTTTTACATGTGTGGAAGCTGATGTGCAAGCTGCTGAATATCACATCCATTAACAATCATTAACTAATCACCAACAGTTCCCTTAATTATTTGTTGTCTGTACAATGTGAACACAGCCTGCACCTGTTGTCAGCACCACTTCATTAAAATCATTATACATTATTATTAATTTGGCCTTTTTAGTTTAAGGTTGTTTCTTAATATCCTTCCCTGGATAAAGTGCTTACTGCTGGGGTTTTATGTGGCTTTGCAGATTTCCCTGATGAACATTTTCTTTGTTACTGCTTCCTCTGTTTAATGTCATATATTCTCTTATTGTCCTACCGCCTCTTTGCTAACTGTCCTCGCTGTCACCTGAAATGACCTCTCTTTTCTTCTCTCCCCCTGCACCACACCTTTATGTCCGAATTCTCTATCCTTTACATCTTTTCTCGCCTCTCGTTCCATCTCTGTTTCTATCTCTTTATTGTATTTTTAAATGGGAGCCAGTGAAGGGAAGCTGGTGGTCCTGGCTTTGGCCATTGGTGTGGCTGAGCAAGATGACTTTGCCAATATCCCTGACCTGCAGGAAACAGCGCAGGCACCACCATCATCCAATCAGGAGCCCCCTCCTGAGAAGAGGTACCAGATAATGTATGAGAGTGCTTGTTGTATGTGAGAGAATGGTGAGTTGCAAATGAAAGGATGTGAAGGATATATCTAGGCAAGGAGAGTAGTTTTGTTTTGTAGTGTCTTCGGTGAGTCACTGCACTTAAGTGCATTGTGCCACAGACCTGCACCTGAAATAGCACCAGAGCTTGACACTGTTACAGAAATAAAAATGAGAGCTGACTATGAAACCAAATGTAGAAAAAATGCCTGTAATGCTGAGATGAGTAAAGAGATAAAGCAATTTGGACGTTAGCTGTAAAGCAGTAATGAGCTCATAAATCACAGCAGTGAGATGCTCACTGGTACTGCAGTCCTTTTCACTGCTTTTAGTGGGGAAATTTCAGTCAATCAAATAAAAACAGCGTTTTCTCATGCCAGTGGTCTTTTTTTTCCTGACCATAATCATCTCTCCCATCGCAATAACATTCTCCACCATTTCATCTCTATTTGCTTTTCTTTTCGCTCCAGCCTTACAGAGACCTCCCATTGGTAATTGTCGTATTTCCTTTGTATTTTCATGTTTTTTTTATCCCAGTCCTTTCTACTCCTGTGTTCATTTTTTTCCCTCCTGCTCATTAGCTTCCTTCAATCACCCTCTGCTGCTCTGAAAGTCCCGTCTCTGTAGCTCCACCGAGGGCCTAGAGAGCCTCCTCATTATTCCAAAACATGTTAGTCACTTACATAAACGCGCTTCTAAAAATAAACCTTTTCCTTGCCAGCCACCTTACACACTAGAAGTCAAAATATTTCTACTCATCTTTAAGGATGCACCACTCTCGCTCGCATCTCCCTGTTTCCCAAAAATAATTAGTTTTGCATTTTGTTTAGGAATTGGACCATTTTTTTGTGGAACAGTTTAAGACTCACAAATAAGTACAGTGGCTGTGTCATGTGAAACAACAAGCTAAAACCGCACTGTGCTTGTTTTGTTCCTTTTTTCGGCCATGGATGGTGGTTTTGATTATTTGTGCCAGCGTGTAACACCGTAGAGCCAGAGTGAAATCCTGCGTTTGGTCCAGCCCTAGGCAGATGCGACACACTTGATTTCCTCTGCAGTCCAATTAGGTTGTTTTAACCTCACTTTGATTCTGTGACAAATTGGAGACAATTGGGAGATGCATAATATGGCACACACCTTAAAACAAAATGGCAGGGGAGGGTGAAGAAATTCTGATTTACTCGTCACACCCATTCACAAGTGTTTCATCAATTTGACACGTGATTTAAAACTAAGGCTCTATTACAATACAGATGGTAACTGTTTTCATATCTAGACTGCACAGCTGCCGTATGAAACTGCACATGTGGGCTGTGCAACTGGAGACAGTTGCAGGGTCTCTTGTGTCTTTAGCATAATAGCAATTGTCTTCCCTGAACTAATAAGCACTTTTTATTTATCTTTAAAATGTAGCCTTTAGATCTACGCAACTAGTGAAAGATATTTGTGTCTCATGTTAGTTCATTTGTGGCTTGTGTTAGTCTCTTGCCCCAAAGCAGCCTTTGGCCTTTTCCTAAAGTCAACACAGTGCTGCAAGGAGTTAGCCTGGATGCCAGCCGAATTTAGCCCCGCCCACAAGATTCGATTTGAGGTCACATTCTGACTAGAATCTGACTATGACAACGTCAGGCTAGCAAGGAGTTACAAACAAGCATGAAAATATTCTTTCAGTAACAATGTCGCTTCTGAGAACATCAAAACTATCTGCATTGTTCAGGATTAAACCCGTAGAGCCACAGAGGAGTACAATTTGCTGTGTAATTTGCTGTGCACATTACATCTGGCTTTCCCAGCTTTTGTATTCACCTGGAAACCTCCTTAAATGGGTTGTGAAATCCACTAATAGACTAAACAGCACGCAGGAACTGCGGGCTGCTCGGTCCAGCTCTTGGCCTGCAGGACTCATCTCGATTTAACGGTGATTGAGTGCATTGTGGTATTTTCTAGATTAACCTGAGGTTCATTTAATTTCTTTCACTCGAAACAGAATGACTGGCAGCTTCTAGTCTGTGAACGATGGAGAAAAAGAGATCTGAATATAATGAATGCTTCAAATGTCTTGGCCCTTTAGCAAACTCCTGTGTATCCCTCTCCTGAGCTGTAAACTAATTCCACTTGAGCCACTCATTGTTTTGTTTGTTTCATGATAGATTACAAATTTAAATGTATAATAAATGATTTAGCCACACTTTAATTGGATGCTAAATTTAGAGGCTCAATTAAATGTCACAAGTCCACAGTATATTAGAAATGCAAGGTATAAGCTTGCTGGGACTATATCATTCCCTGTGGTGTTAGTGCTGACTTCACAGATGTCTGGCCATGATTTAATCAATCATGGTCTTGGCATATTGCTCATTCTGAATGGGGCTCTCGAGCCGGAGACAAAGCTGCGCTTTCATTCGTCTCCCGCTCTCCACACCCCTTGTTTATCCATATCATCGCAGTCTGTGCATTTACATCAAACATGTCCTTCATGTGCCCATCCCTCATCTCCATACTTGCATCACTCATGTTATACCCCATGGATTTCAACTAAATGGATCATCTGGACAACATGTGACTGGCAAATTATAAAGCCTCTGAAGTTAATGTGAATAGTTGACTCTCAAACATTAGCATCATCAATTCTAACATAAAAGGGAAGTCTGGAACTGTTGATGAATATTCTGCACAATTGATATGTGATGCCCTACATTACTGAAACAACCAGTGGTGGAAAGTAACTGTTACTCGACTACATTTCTTTAAAAGCTATAGTTATTAGTTACAGTACAGATTCAGATTTGACATAATAAAACACAGAATAACTTATAAAATATGCATAGATAGATAATGCATAATTAAAGATTAAACTAGTGGTTTGTGACTTAGTAGGGATGGACATGAGTAATCGATTGCTCGATTACTCACCATTATGAGGGGTTAATGAAGAAACACCAGCTCTTAGCTTTTTTAGTCTGATAAATAAACTAAATAAGCAACTCAGCCAACTCTGGTCGAAATAAACCTGTGCAGTATATGAAGTAGGCCTACAAACTCCGCGTGTCAGAGTTTTACTGGCATGTACTGCCCGCACTGCAGTGACACACAGCTACTTAAAAATCCCTTAATTAACAGAGTTAGATGATAGAATATAATGGCTACATGCTGTTTTCCCCCACTGTCTCTCTCTGCTGTTGTCAAGTGAGAGCGGGCAGTGGCTCAGCGCAGCTCGTTCTTCGGAGGCAGACCATTACATCAGAATTTGAATGTTAACGTTCTGAATAAAGCTCTGAACTATTCGGTACAGCTCCAAAACTATTTGGTACAGCCCTAACTTTACATAATTTTTTTAATTACAGTTTTTTTCCGACTCAAACTACAGTCTGCACTACCAACAGTCACCTGAGCTAAACAGTTCACATCACCTGCAAAACTCATTCAAAGCAACACAACTCTTAACACACGTCTCAAAACAGGCTCGGTGCAGCCAAACACTATGCACAGGCCTCACTGAGATAACACACACTGTCTCTCAGAACACACTGAGGGTAAAAACACTAGCGTCAAACACCAATACAGAAATTACAAACTTTTTCATCTTTACTGTTTGAACAATTTGAGTCACTTGACACTACTCAACAGTTTATTTAAGGAAAAAATATAGATTGTAT
The DNA here is from genome assembly GCF_010015445.1 of Perca fluviatilis. Lineage (NCBI taxonomy): Eukaryota > Metazoa > Chordata > Actinopteri > Perciformes > Percidae > Perca > Perca fluviatilis. The sequence continues at coordinate 18,637,409 of NC_053119.1, read as the reverse complement.
AGCATATCAATTTTTACATAAGGTAAACAAGAAGGAATGAAAATCAGCAGTTTTCTTCAATAAAGTATTTTGTCTCTAGTAATTTATGGAATTACTGGGGGAAAAAAACTAAAGGTACATACGTAACAGTACCAAAGAATAGTGTGACTAATCCTGCCTCTCTCCAGCATCATGTGGCAAGTTTTCTTCATCACATTGGATGTTTTCATCATCTCTAAATACAAATGAATGTGGTGTTTCTATTGCTTTCACCTCCATTACTTTCTGAAAAACAGAACGCAGTTTTACTATTGTAAAGATATAGTGTTTTTCACTTTTTTTATAGCTGTGTATATAACCTCAGATATCTTACCTGGACATATTGGTATCTCTGCTCTTTTACCTGTTTCTCTCAAACGGTAAAGGGTATAATTGTTTCATTCATATTTGGTGTTTGTATACAAAAAAAGGCTTTATGAGCTTTCTCTGTATAAATACCGTATGTGTTCACTAACTAGTCTAAAAGAAGACACTTGCTTAGGTTTTCAGCTAAAATTGCAATCAGCAGTGTTTGATAGGCACCAGACTGAAATCTATTCTGTTTTGAATGTGTGGTTAACAGTTTTGACAGCAGTGTGTTAGCATTTGAACAAAGCGCTGTAAATCTACAGTGTTGTGCACGTTGTGGTTAAAGTCATGGGATAAGTGTGTAGAGTTTTGAAAACTGTGTTCAAGCAATGAAAAATGAACTAGAGTTTGGTCCACATGAACTGCTGCTGTGCAGACTGTAGTTAGAGTTTTGCACATGTGACTCCAGTTGTGCCCACTGTCGTTTAGCAATCGAAAAAAACTGTAAAATAAACATTATGCATCACATATACGCATATTGCTGTGTATTGTTATTGCTGCTGCCATGCTCTTTAAGATGCATTCTAAAAATAGATTTCCCTCCACAAGGAATCAATCCCTACATGTACATACATTACAGTCAGTACAAGCAAAATAAAATTATATATCTATTGAAGCAAACTGCTGATTTTCATTCCTTTTTTGTTTCCTACAAAAACTGGTATGTTATAAAATAAAAATGTTCATTTCACTCTTTTCTTTAAAGAAACTCACTTAAATCATTCAAACTGTAAAGATGACAAGTTTGTAATTTGTGTATTGGTGTTTGATGCTAGTGTTTTTACTCTCAGTGTGTTCTTAGTGACAGTGCGTGTTATCTACATGAGTATTGTTCATAGTGTTTGGCTGCACTGAGCCTGTTTTGAGACGTGTGTGAAGAGTTGTGTTGCTTGGAATGAGTTTTGCTGGTGATGTGAACTGTTTAGTTCAGGTCACTGTTGGTAGTGCAGACTGTAGTTAGAGTTTTGTACATGTGACTTCAGCTGTGACCACTGTCATTTAGCTGTCGAAAAAAACTGTAATTGTGCCGATCCCGTGGTGTAGTTTCAGCCTCTTGTCACGTTTCAGACATTTCCACTCTAAATATCTCACATGGTTTAATTTAAAACGCCCAAAGAGGTCAAATTATCAAATATTTTACAAAAAAAACAAAGATTGGAGAATATTTAATATATATATATATATATATATATATATATATACAAATTTGTGTAGCAGACCTTTTTCTTCTTTCCTCCTCCATTAATCACGACCCCTCAGATTTATTGTGTGGGGGCCTGACCCCTAGGTTGGAACCACTGGACTACCTAACAGTAAAACATTTAGCCCGACCTCAAGCAGCTTCAGCAGTCAAAAGTCAAATATCTTAATAGATTTTTCTGCTGAATGATTACTTCTATTTAGTACTTTAAATTTATTTTGCTGATAAAACGTCTGTACTTTAACTTAAGTAGGAGTTTAAATGCAGGACTTTTTCTTAAAGTGGAGTATTTTTTTTACATCATTGTATTGTTACTCTGAGTGCTTCTTCCACCATTGGAAACTTTGGAGTTTTGGTGTTTGCATGTTCTCCCCGTGCTTGCGTGGGTTTCCTCTGGGTGCTCCAGTTTCTTCCCACCACAAAGACATGTGTGCTAGGTAACTAGGACTACAGTTGAAAATTAGCCGACTGGCTAACACTGGCGCATTTAAAGAAATGTTGATTAATGTGCATTGTACCACAATTAGCCAAATAATCCTGCTAATGGGAACATGTATGTGAAGTACTTAAGGCCCAAATAACAACAGAGGGACCTTTTGTTGACCCTTCAGCCGTGTGTTAACGCTTCATTGTTGCCTGGCCATAGTTTGCGCACTGTTATTCCCAGAGGCCATGAGAAGGTGTTATAGTGCGTGTTATTCAATACGCTCCTTCACTGACCTTGTGTGTGCAATCGCTGGATGAAAGTATTCTGCATAGCCATTTGTTTATGAAGTGAGGCAGGAGCTGACTGACAGTTTGAACTGCACCAGAGTTGGTGGTACTGATTGAGACTTTCAAACCAAGGTTACACAATTTTAGGGGACAGAGCGGGAGGGATGTTGCACGATAAAATAGCAGAGGAACTCGGTTGGATTACAAAGATTGTGTGTTGCTTTGATTCTGGGGCCACACATGCTGAGATGTTTATATCCCAGGCACCTATAGGTTGTGAATCTTAGAAAGCTTAATTACGATGTTCGAGTGGCTCAGTAATGCCTCAATGGTCTTCACTCATACAATTCTGTTGCGATTCAGTGAACCTCTACTGTAGGTTCTTTTACCCGTGTTGCTATAAAGAGAAGCCACAATCCCCAAGAGCCTTGAATCTAGATCTCTCTCTGAGCAGCCAGCTAACGGCCCAATCAGGATGCAGGTTCAGAACAGAAGAGGCGGGATATATCCTCGTGCTACATTAACATTCAATCCACTTGCCTGTGGTCTTTCAATTATTCATCCATGCATGTTACATAATGTTGTGTAAGCAAGTGGAGTTTTTTCATTTTTCAGAATACATCTTGCAGATATTGAAAAACGTATATATATATATATATATAGATTTATACTCTGCCTCAAAGACATGATGCACTCAGTGAGATTCTCTGAGTGTCTGTTAATTGTCAAGTGGGCTATATAATGTTGCTTCATATATTATAAACTAATTAAATTGTTTAACTTGACATGAAAGGCAAATACAATGACTATAACCTTTAACATAAATCAATATAAATGTGTGTTTATTTAAAGTCATGACTGTGTGTTTGAGTTCAAACCACATTATTCTGAGTAGGAGGAGTTTAAGCTTTATGTGGTGGTGGATGTGTGTTAGGCTAATGTAATGTTAGGTTATTCTGAGGTCAGATACATGTGCAGAGTAGCATTTTAAGGTGGTAATTTCGGGCCTTGTTTTCTTAGATAAAATTAAAAAAAACTGCTGTTTTATGCTTCCAGATGATATAATCTGTCTGTACATAAACATGTAAATTGATTATGCTATGCCCTGCTAGTCGGCTCCTCCTTTGACAGGGTCTTTATGGGCCCGGCTAATCAGCAGCGACCTCAGGGGCTCTGCTTAAGACTGTCCCTGGGGCTTTGGCTCACTGTGGCCGCCATGCTCATCCACACATCATAGAGGGAATGTTGAGATGCATTCAGTTACATGCTGAAAGAAGGGGGAAAGTAGATAGCACTAAGGCGGAAAAAAAGGAGTCACAAAGAGAAGAGGCAGAGGTTAATGCATCCATCCATCCATCCATCCATCCATCCATACAGTATGTCAGGGGAGGATGAGGGTATATTCAGGGCGCAAATCAATCTTCTTTCCATGAGCAGGAGGAGGGAGTACTTATTGTACTCTGCACATCCATGCGTTATGCGGGGCTGAAGGCAGCACTTTAGCCAGCAGGTACATGCTGATACACATGCTCATCTCATACATACAGATAGAGGGATGGCAGTTGGGGAGATGAGCTATTTGGAGCATTAGCCTGGGACCCTTGTGTCCTGCCTCAGAACAGGTGGCACATGTGCAGCAGCCTCCACCTCTGAGGCAATCTTTGTATCTAATCGTGATTTAAAACATTTCGTAAACTCGAATTTTAATGGACTTTAAAAAAAATGTTTGGATGATTTCATGTTGCTGAAATTCCCCTGAACGATAGGTTAGTTTGTTTTAATTAAACTCGGAGACATCATGAATGTTAAATTGCAGAGAGTATTGGGAGGCTATAAAGGGAAGTGGGGACTGAACTGTTATAGATGGGGTGGACACTAAGCTCATCTTTGGATTCAAAAGTTATGTTTGCAATGCTGTATCGTATGTATAGTCAAAAGGGCAATTGCTGGCCAGTTAAAAGTAGTACGTCTGAAATACGGCTTTTAATCAAATGAAAATAGACATTAAACAGTGCAACCTTTGGCACCCACTGAATTGACTGACTTGTTTTTTTATTTCCATTTTAAGAAGCAGAAACAGAAGGCAGCATTTAGCACTGCCCATGTTGATTCTTTCTGAAAAGGGATTATAGTAAGTAATTTCCAGTTCCAACATGCGGGAAGTAATTAGTTAACAGTGAAAGCATCCATATTCATATGTCGCAGCAGAATTTTTGGTCGTAGACTTTATGTAGTGAAGCAGCAGGAATGACTGGCTGACTTTAGTGTGAATGTACATGTGTTTCATGTGGATGATGAGTTATGTAAGCAGCGCCATGCTTCAGTGCTGTGGTTTTGACTGTGTATGATCCTGGGATGCTGTGGCCCCTGAAGAATGATAGAATGATAGATCTAGTGGGCGGCTATGAAATTGAGCATAGACACTGAGAATACATCACTTCATGGTCTCAGGCAAGCGTGTTTGGTTGAGTGTGACATGTTTGCAAAGGGGTGGGGAAAAAAACAAAAAAAGGGGGGCTGGGTTGGGCTTTCTTTCTCGCGTCTCTCTCCAGACTAGACGTGGAGTGTCTTTCCCCCCTCCCCCTCTCTTCGAGCTGCTGGCCCTCGGTCAGGTAACAAAAAAGGATAGTATCACAGGACGGTGAAACCCAAAGTGGCCCTGCCTGCCTCCATATGTCTGCTCATGTGTGTGTGTCTGCGAGGTTCTCACCCGTACCTGTCATATATCCTATACCTTATCTTCTTTGTTCTCAGTGTGTTTGCCTGTTTGCTGCACCCCTCCAAACACACCCTTCCCCTGCGCCCAGTCCCAACAACCTCTTGGCACACACACACCCTAAACCCCCAAATGTATGGTCTGTGTTTCTAGAGCCGTTGCTATGCCAACAGCCCACTTTCTGTGCCTTAGCTGTGGGAGAATCTGATCTGAACTCGAGTCCACTCTGCCTCCCACTGGATACTGTAGACAACTGCAGGCTTTAAAGCATCAATTTCCATATCAACCCCCAAGGGGTCAGACAGAAAAAGCATTGACACCAAATATAGCAGTTGTAGTTTTACCATCTTCCACAGTTGATATGGCTTTTTAGAAATTAAATAAACTGAAACCAGTCTTTATTTTTGATTCCTACTGCATGATCTGGAGGAAGTATGTTATTTCAACAAATCCGCAGCTCCAGCCGCTTTGTTTAAACGGCGCTGGAGCAGAGGACCTCCTCATGTGCTGTGGAGCGGGGCTGGTAGAAAGGCCATTCCTCTGGCTGTACTAGCTCTTACCTGAGAATGCTCTGAACCCCTGAATGAAGCATGAAGGAGAATGAATAATTGAAGACATTCACTCCCCCATCGATAGTTGGGAGGTGGAGGAGGAGGGAGGTGCCTTGCTTTACTTCAAAACGCAAAGTCTCTCTCCGTGCTTTAGAGCCCCTTTGAGCTGATCCTCAGATCTTAGTTTAGTGTTTTACCCAGCCTTTTCCTCGCCTCTCAAAGTCATTGCCTGCAGTTCAGAGTCTGTGGAAAAAATAAACATGCCCCTGGAAATGCAATTACCTCCCTTGGCAACTAATACAACTAACACCAATTGATGAATAGTCCCTTCCCTTCTCTAAATGGTTAACATCCCTCCTCCCCATCCCCTCGTCTCGCTCTGATTCCTTTGCTGGTTGAAGTGATTGTTGGATTGTCTGTTTGCTTGTCTTATTTGCTTGCTTTTCTGTCTGTCTATTTGTCAGTATATTTTACCCCGGTTCTGTCCTTGTCTTCAGCAAAAATGTACACATTATTGCATTCAACATCAATTATCATCCAAATTAGAGCGCCCAACAAAAAAAGTACATTCTCTCAGTGAAAACTCGACAGAGATTGCTGGCCAGACAGACAGACTTTCTATGGGCTCCTTGTTTTCTGCCTGTCATAGGCATTGCCTTCACTCTGTGAGTGACAACTACTTGCATATATGATATATGCACATGTAGCCAATGCCAGTTTGTGCTTTGGCCCTTGTGTCCCCAGTCCACACTTTTAGAGTGTTGCTAAATGGTTGGAAAATCAGGTTAGATGTAAAGTTATCATTTTTAGTTATTACTTCATTACTACCAGCGCCCTGTTTTGTGACACTCTAAATGTGCATTACCTATGTTCTACTACTATTTGTCCCTTTTTGTGTTTTCAATGATATAATATTTTTGTATGGTATATTTACGCCTTATTTCTCTTTCATACTATATCTCATCTATCGTTTATTTTGAGCTCTCCATGTAAAGAACGATGGTTCTTGATCTCCTTTGTGATCAATTGTATTTATTGTCTTTTTCTTTTCTTCTGTGCTCTTTTTCTCCCTTTAGCATGTTCGTCCCTTTGTCTCCTGTTAGAGATATTGTGTGTGCATAGCTCTTTATTTTTGTCTCTTATTCTTTGAAACTTATCAGACTGACCAAACTAAGCCTCTCTTGTGTTTCCAGGCTTTCCTTCCTTCATTCCCTATCCTTTCTTGCAGCTCTGTTTTTTCTCTCTAATGTGCTGGTGTTTGTAACAATCTCACTCTCTGTTTGGTTTTGGTTTTCGTAACCTCACTGTTCATGCTATTAATATGTTCTATCTCTTCTAATACAGATTTTTTTTTTTTAATTCAGCTTGCTTTTCTATTTCTTTCATTCCTTGTGGATCATTCTATCTTATCTACAGACTTTATAATTTTTGTCCAGTGTGTGTGTGTGTGTGTGTGTGTGTGTGTGTGTGTGTGCAACTTCAGCATTCTTTCTGCATCTGCTCATGTCTTTTCTCTTTCTGTGTGTGTGTGTGTGTGTGTGTGTGTGTGTGTGTTTGTTTTTTTCTTCTGTGTTAAATGTTTGTTTATTACCTAACAGTGTTTCAGTGTTCAGCCTCTCCATGTGCCTTGACCAGTCATCTATGGAGTGCTGTGTGTCCAATGTGTCACATTACATTGGCCAGGACTTTTGCATTTGGCTCTTTCTTGTTCTATCTTTTCTCATTCTTTCTTTAATCTCATAATATTCTCTTTTAATTTATCTTCTTTTGCTGATTTTTTGTTTTCTTTACACTTTGTGATTCTTCTTGTTTTCATGATGTATGAACATAGAGGTTTTTCTCCCAGAATGTTTCTCCCACTTTAACGCTATGTTTTCAACCATCCTCGTGTGAGGGAACTAAACTTAACGTCTATTAACATTTGTACCTAAGTACCAGCTGTGCCATGGGAGATCTCTGTTCTCTCTTTTATGTTTTTATTCATATTCTGTGTTGTTGATGCATATTGTTAATAACAGAGATTCAAAGAAATACACTTCACACAACACTTTACAAAACTGTTCAACATCTGTCCTGTTAAACGTCTGGTCCTCTACATGTTGCTATACATGTCTGTCTCTTGTATATATAGTAACATCATGTTGCTGTACATGTCATTATACATGTGTGTGTGTCTCGTTGATGTCTGTAGAGGGAGATAATGATTACATTTAGTGGTTTTTGTTTTGTGTTCTGTCTGAAAATGTGTTTACTTTGTGGAGGTAACTTTCTTGTTCGAGACATGGATGTTTGCCACACTGGACATATGTATTGTCATCTCAGATTCCAAGTTTCATCAAACACAACTCACCGCATCAAATGTCCTCAGTTCTAGCGCCCGCTGTTAATCTGTGGAATTTTTGGCAGATTTCATTTGGCTTCGCTCATGATAGCTAGACAAAGCACAATCTACTTTGAAAGGACATCTATCCAAAGCAAACTTGGATTCAATTGGTCGTTTTAGATAGGCAGTTTACAAGCGCCAAACAGGTGGAGGTTGGGCTCCTTGCGTGCTCAGACACTCTCTCTCTTTCTGGAGATGAGTAAGCTTCTCAGCTCATGTGCTCACCATTTTCCCTCTGGGTCAAACTGTGTTTCTGCTTACAGGGGCAACAAGCCAGCAAACAGCCCCAAGGGCCAACCCCCTGATGCTGACGGCCACTCCTCCGTAACTGACCTGGCCAACTCTCTCACTGGAGATATGGTGATGGTAAGACCCTTCATCCCACCACACATCCACCCTACATATTCGGAGTGTAAGGTGGCTGTTATTCTATATCACTGTATTGTCAACATGTCCCTTTAAAAACCAAAAACCACACACTGGTAGCTCACCTGGTTGAGCGTGCGCCCCATATACTAAGGCTCAGTCCTTACCGCAGTGGCCCAGGTTCGAGTCCGACCTGCGGCCCTTTGCTGCATGTCGTCCCCCCTCTCTCTCACCTTTCCTGTCTTCAGCTATTCTATCAAATAAAGACCAAACAAGTCCCCCCAAAAAAACCTAAACATTGGGATAATCTGTGCCACAAGCATTGATTCCTACTGAACATGTGAGCCTTTCAAAAAGTAATAATACAGCTGGGCTCTGTACATCGTAGCAAGTATGAGTCAAATGGGAGTAAATATTAATATCTATTTTAAAAAAAAGTCACCCAGTGCAAGAATGTGTCTCATTTATGTGTAATTTAATTGTTTTTACAATGGAGCTCTATGGCAAAGAGGAAAAAGCTATATGAGGCTTTAGCTACACAGACACACGTAGGATAAATTCATTGCTCGTTTTTGGCTTTTCATGGCATTTGTTAATGGTATGAAACATATAGAATTTCACTAGACATATAGATGAAGGGAAATCTTAAAAAGGCACTTCAGTAATTTAATATTGCACTTCCAAAAATGGGGGACTCACATGATGAGTCACGGATTAAAAATAAATTGAAGCAAAAGAGGCCAATATATTCAGATTTTCAGTCCAGTTTCAAAAAAGCTATATCCTAGATCCTAAATGCTTGTGTATTTTAAGTTCCATGCCCCCTAGTTTTTAAAGCAGGCTTTAAAGTTGTAGTCTCCAACCCTGGACATTGGACAATCATTGTCTAAGATTTTAAAAAGCCCTGTCCAGAGCTACAGACATATACAGCTGTTTTCACTGGCTGCATAGTACTGCTCATGGTGAGTAAACTGACCTTGAAATGACAATTCCAGTTTGATGTGGAAGAACTTGACTAGCCTGCCAACCCCTTGTCACATGTTTGGTGATGAATCAGAACGCTAACTGTGAGCCAGGCTTTATCGGCCAAAATCATTGCCCAGCATCATTAATGCTCTTGTGGCTAAATCCCTCCAACTAGCTTCATAACCAGAAGAGTGGTGGAATCATATTGATGCCCATCATGGTTTTGGATGGAAATGTTTAGTGATCACAAGTGTGTAATATGCGGCTGTCCACATGCTTTTGACCATGTACTACATGAGGTAACTCCATAGACATAGAATGTACATTTTATTTTTATGAGTAACTCTTAGTCAGGAGGTAGGACTAGTGTTGCTGAGTCATTCTCCATGCTTGAGCCAGATTGATTTAAAGCTGCACATTGTTAGAAGAGAGCCATAATAGGAAGAAAACACACCGGCAGTTCCTACACGGACAAGCCATCCAAGGTGACTGACACTGTTAGATTAATTAAACTTGGAATATTTCACACATGCTCTGCCTGTCAGTTCTAAAACCCATATGTACAAAAGCTGAGTGAGTAAGTCTTTTCCACTTTGAAATTGAAGCTCTGACCTAAAGCATGGAAACCAACAGTTTCAGGTAAACCAGACAACCAGGCTGATCTTTTTTTCAAAGTATCAGTGGAGGCACTTGAACAAAGTGGTCTTATGAACTGCTAGGTGTCTTCTCTCCCTCGATGTCCTCAAACGCTTCATTCCATCAGTGCTATTGTTGCAGAGAGAGAGAGAGAGAGAGAGAGAGAGAGAAATTAAGGACAAAGACAGAAGGTGGAGCCAAAGAAGTGACCACAAAGACGGCTGCAAGTGCAGAATGCCAACCTTGAGCTGTGCTTTTGTTTTCTTCGTGCCTCTCATGCAATGCCCTCTCTCTCTCTCTCTCTCTCTCTCTCTCTCTTCCACGCTTTCTGTTTGTCTCTCGCTCTCTCTTTTCCTCTCTCTGTCCGCTGCCTTCTATCAGATAGTGGCCTTTTAGTGCACAGCAGTGATAAAGCAGTCAGAGTGGCTGTGAGAGAGAATGGGTGGTCTAAAGCTCCTCTATCTTCAATCTGAGCACCTCCTGCCTCTTAAGAACATTAGAAAGGAAATTAAACTCTCTCAGTCTTGTTAATGCCAGACCAATCTCTGCCTTTAAGCAGCTGCTTGAGTACGCCATGATAGAAATGCAGCTCTAAAGTCTCCTCCCCTCACAGCTTCTCTCTGTCACGGTCTGTGTGCACGTGCTTGTGTCAAGTGTGTGCCCTTGGACTGAACTTTTCATGTCAGTGGCTTCTGTTGCTGCATGTACATGTATTTATCTTTATTTAATTGCATTTGTGGCCCCCACAGCTGTCTCCAGGTTCAGAGGATGATGAAGGGCCTGTCAGTGAGAAGCTGGGCCGGATCCAGTTCAGCATAGGGTACAGCTTCCAGAACACGACCCTTACCGTCAAAGTTCTCAGGGGCCAGGAGCTCCCGGCCAAGGACTTCTCCGGCACCTCCGATCCCTTTGTCAAAATCTACCTTCTGCCCGACAAAAAGCACAAGCTGGAGACCAAGGTCAAGAGGAAGAACCTCAACCCCCACTGGAACGAAACCTTCCTGTTTGAGGGTCTGTGTTGTTTTCACTAAGCTACTTATCAAAGAACTGCTGCATTTGTTATTGTTGTTATTACATATTTCCATTTTAACTCTTCAAATTCAAAGTTCACATTAAAGTAAAATAAATATATTTAGTAATTATTTATTAACAGTTGAACACTGAAAACTCTCATGTGAAATAACCAAACTCTTCAAACTTTGGCAGATCATTTTGTGTTCATATACGACCACATTACTCCTTATAAGGGGCTGATAGTTAGACATTTTGTGAAATGCACATATTTGCTTTCTTGCTGAGAGTAAGATGAGATGATTGATACCGTTACATGAACGCTAAATATGAAGCTACAGCCAGGAGCTGTTTCTCTTAGCAACAGCTAAAGCCCACCAACACAACTTTATCAACATCATGTTATCTTGTTTATTTAATCTTGTGTAAAAGTGTAAAAATGTAGGGCCAGGCTAGCTATTTCTTTCTCTTTATGTTGAGCTAAACTAACATCTGGCTTTACTGTAGAGTTACATTTAACAGACAAATATGAGAGTGGCATCGATCTTCTTCTTTAAGAATAAACTCAAGTGTCGCCAAAATGAATTCTGAACGCTCACTCACAAACCTAAGCTTGTGCCATCGTTTCATTCATCGTTGTTTCAAGTTTTTATGACAATGACAAAGAGTGGTTTCTTAACGCAGAAAGAGCATTGTGGGAGTTGTGTTAAAATTCACAAAGTGTGAAATTAGAAAAATAAATTTGCATTTATAAAACCTTCATCTCAAAAAACTACAGACAGGTTTGATTAAAAAAATTATATTCTTGAGCACTGCATGCTACAGATGTTTAGTAGCAGCCATGCAGAGAGCAGTGAAGTGTCTCACCTCTCTATGATCTGATGTTGGATCTGAAGTTGTCTAATTATGACCATTGTGCTTGGATGACAGCGCAATGGTAGAATAGTCAAAATAATGTTAAAGAGCCTCCAAAATTAGAACAATAGCCAGTGGTCTTGAAACATGAATGAGATAGTTCTTTGTGACTATACTATACTACTATTTTGTGAGTATAATGATCTTTCTCAGTCATTTGAGAGAGCGCTGGCTGGTCCTGCAGTTTTTGAAATGCACTTTGGCCTTTGCCAAATTCATCCCTGTTAGCGTGGTGCAGATTACACTGCCCTTTCTGTACTGTCAAGAATATGTATTTCACTCTGTAACTTAGCTCTCCCATTAGTGTTTCTGAAGTTTCTGTCTCTGTTTTAGGCTTCCCTTACGAGAAGGTGAGAGAGCGCACTCTATACCTTCAGGTGTTGGACTACGACCGCTTCAGCAGGAATGACCCCATTGGAGAGGTGTCAATCCCCCTTAACAAGGTGGAACTGGGCCAGATAAAGACCTTCTGGAAGGAGCTCAAGCCCTGCAGTGATGGCAGTGTAAGAGAGGCCGAATGATGACGAATCCAGTGTTTTCATTCAGATGTTGTAATTACAGTTTTATTAAAAGTGTGATGCCATTTGTTGACTGCTCTCAACATGTGAGCTTGATTGACGTAATTGAATGGTGAGCTCAGCTAAGCCAGCCTTGTCACTGGACCATCTGTGTTTGGCACAAGGGGTTAGAGTAGTGATGTAAGATTACACAGCGAGCTAGTGAGTAATCTGGAGTTTGATTTTCCCTGATGAATGATGAAATCTGATATTAGACTGGGGGATTCATATGCCATTATGTTCCTGTGTGTTCCTCAGGGGAGACGAGGAGACCTCCTGTTGTCTCTCTGCTATAATCCCACTGCCAACACCATCACTGTGAACATCATCAAAGCGCGCAATCTTAAAGCCATGGATATCGGGGGCACCTCAGGTAAGTTTGTTTAGTCTTTTCTCTTTCTAACCCTTGTTCACCCATCTGAAGTCCTTCTCATGACATTAGGAGCTCCATCTCTGTGTTCAAACATTCAAACAAGCAGAAGACGGTTACCGTCTGGCTCTTCCCGGGTTGCATTGTAGATAGCTGCTGCAGCAAGGTGACATTACAGCAAGCATCTCTCCATGCCCTCTATCTTTCCTTCTCTCTCTCTCTCTCTCTCTCTCTCTCTCTCTCTCTCTACATATCTATGAGGATCTTCAGCCTCCCAGAGAAAAAACTGTGTCAGCTCAGTGTGGTGCTAGTTTTTAAAGTACCAGTTCTCACTGTGCATTGCTTTCTGTTGCATATTTTTGTAAAATGATTGCTTCCTGCAATAGTACGAGCGGTGTCCGTTTGTATTACAGAATACGATAATGCTCCAGAATTGGTAGTACAAATCCCAGGCCCTATTTCCATAAATACTTCCTCATTTGTATGTTTCCTAGCTCATGGGATAAGTTGACCTTGAGCTCAAACTAGGTATCTGTCTCCCTGCTGCCTTCCATGACTTTAAAAGGGTAATTGCAAACCTGACTCTAAAATTCACCTTTCATGGGCATCTTCATCCTCACTCTCATGGAAACTGCTGTTCTCTGCATCCACATTGCAGATCCGTATGTTAAGGTGTGGCTGATGCACAAGGACAAGCGTGTAGAGAAGAAGAAGACAGTGACGATGAAGCGCTGTCTGAACCCCATCTTCAACGAGTCCTTCCCCTTCGACGTGCCCGCCCATGTGCTGAGGGAGACCACCATCATCATCACTGTCATGGACAAAGACAGGCTCAGCCGTAACGACGTTATCGGCAAGGTAACACATGAGTGAGGTGAAACGTCCCGAAGCAACAGTAGTTTTAAAGTTTGATTATCTGATCAGCGGCCAATACATTTAGCAATTAGCAAAACATACTGTATTAATCTTATCATAGTACTAACCTTTTCCTTTATGTTAAAGCAATAATTTGCCATTTTAGAAAATACACATATTTGCTTTCTGGCAGAGTTAGATGAGAAGATTGATACAACTTTCATGTCTAGCAATTAAATAAAGGTTACAGCCAGCGGACAGTTAGCTTAGCTTAGCATAAAGATTGAACGCAGGGGGAAATGGCTAGCATGGCTCTGGTCTGGCTCTAGCAGTTGCCAGGCAACCAGCACACACTCCAGGGAGTTACAGCCAAGAAATGGGCTTCATTGATTAAGGCTTCAACGTCAAAATATGTTTAAAAATCTATAAGTGATGCAGCCTGTGAGAGAACAGAGACCAATCTTCTTCCTTCATTTCATTACCTTTCAACTCATCACTGCTCTCTGGCAGTGCCGTTGCTTCCTCTCACGTACCACATGCCAAATATTGCGCAAACATCGTGGATCTTTCCAAAAAGCTCAAATCATGTCTGAATAAAGGCAAACAGTAACGTAATTGACATGTCTGAATGACAAAAAGCCATTACTTTAACGGAGAGATAAAGCCAGCAATGTTACGTAATCTTATTATTTATAGTCTACATTATCATCCCTTCTCTCCCTCACTCAGATCTACCTATCGTGGAAGAGTGGACCAGCGGAGGTGAAGCACTGGAAAGACATGCTCGCTCGGCCGCGTACTAACGTCGCCCAGTGGCACGCTCTCAAGGCCTGATCGCACTGCCCAGTTTCCTCCATGGCCCCCTCCCGTCTCCTACTCCCCCTCCTCCCTCCCCTCCTCCCATTCCCGTCCTTATGCACAAGACTGACTTGCTGCCAGGCTGCGAAACACGGGTACAATTAGCCATCTGCTCTCTTATACCTTTAAACTCTTTTCTTTCAAAATCTGTATTCCTCTCCGACTCTTTTCGCTTCTTCTGTTCCCTCTTCTTCATACAGCCGTGTCTTAGTTTCTGTATTTCACCACTTTGCCAATGGTCCCCCTGTTTCTGACTGTCTGTATGTCTGTCTGTCCTTATGCACTTTGCCTGTGGAAGTCCGATATTCCGTTTTTTTGTCGACCCCTTGGTTCTGAACTGCACTGCAGCCCCTGACCCATTTAAGGTGCCAGTCCCGTGGGATCACAGAGAATCTTAAGTAACGGTTTAATTTCATATAATCCTATTACATGACTATTCCAGGTACACAATACAGTATGTACAATATGTACATATACCTATTACTATATTAGGAGAATAGATTGGCAGAACTCCCCCTATACACACGACTAATATACGGTATGTTATCCATAGCCTGTCTAATGTTTCTCGTCTCCTGCTCTTCATTTGTCTTGTCATTTGTCTCAAGTGTACAATATCCTCTCCCTATTTCAGTCCTTTTACTCAAAAGCGGTTTAATGTTCATCTGAAGTTGTGGAAAGCAATCAATACTGAGTTTTTGATGAAACCTGAACTCAAGATGGAATTGCTGATACTGCTGTCTCCTTTCTCCTCTTTTTTCCTCTCTATGCTCTTCTTTATCTCTTTTGTCCTTATTGTTCCCTCTTTCTCTTACTCTGGCACAATATTAGTGTATCCAACCCTTTCTGGACCCCCCACCCCTTGTCGTCTGTGTGCTGTGGGTGCTGTGCTGTAGCTCCAACAAAAATAGAGATTAAAAATAAAAAAAATAAACGGAACTTTCCGAAACTGGGAAAGCGGGAACACAATAAACTTATAAAATGGATCGCTCCTGATTTTTCCAGACAAAAAGCCCTGACATGGAGAGAGAAAAAAGAAGATGGAAAAAAACAAATCCCCCAATGATACGATGATGTCATTTTTCACAGCATCACCAACTGAGGAAACCAATTGAAAATCTTCCAAGTTTAAGATAAAAACAGAAGCAAAAAGTTTGCACTGTTTGTGCACAAGCAGTCGGTTGTGCGTGCACACTTCTGTCTGTTTATTGATGCTATGAATTCTTTGTGCTGCCCTGTGCTGTTGTGTTGTGCTGATGGGGGTCGATCTCCACCAGTTTTGACCTGATGGTGTGCTGCGTTAATGTGTGTGTGTGTGTGTGGTGTGCGCGTGTGCGTGTGCGTGTGTGCGTGTGCGTGTGCGTGTGAGTTCACAGGAGCAACACAATTTAGACAGCAGAAATCTTCTTCTCTTTTCTCTTTCTCCTCTTGCGCTCTTCTTGCTCTTCTTACTGCCATTGTTTCCCCCATCCTCCTTTACTGCCCTGCCTTCTGAACGAGGGCACAGGGAAATTCTATCTGCACTTTTTGAAAATGTAATAACAATAATAATGACAGTTTTGATGATGATTATAGTACTGGTGAAAATTAAGGGAGAAGTATCTGAAAGGGTGAGCAGCAGTTGGGGAGAGGAGACGTCTGCTCTGTGATTTCAGGGTTTGGAGATGAAGTGGAGGAGACAGAGGATGGATGTAGGGCTCTCATCCTCCTTTTTGTTCCTCTGTTTTCCTCAGTGTAGCTGTGTGTGTGTGTGTGTGTGTGTTTGTGTGTGTAAGTCACCTACCAGACTCCTGGTGGCAGGCTGCTAGTGTCTGAAATGTCGGGCGAGAATTGAGAGATCAAGCTCGTCTGCTTGTCACACGGTGGTGGCCAACAACAGTGCTATTACACAGTGTGTTGATCAACAGCGAAAGCAGGGTCAGAGCTCTAACCAAGAGTCTGGATTCTCCTGCGTGAGTCCTTGATGCTGCACAATCTGTGCATATCTGGAAACAGTGAGACAGATGTACATTTTGGTTTTAACGCTGAAAGACAAATAAGATAACAAGGCCTTCTCTGAGTTTTTGTTGTTGTTCACAGAAACTACAAACGGCCGTGTATCACAGATGGCGGGTGTGATATTAGATGATGGTCTGATCTGCCGCTGTGAGATACCGTAGAAGCAGATTAGACATTATCTCTTCCCTGAGTGCTTGAGAGCACCACAGAGTGTACTGGTAGCTGCCCTGCTTGTCAGGCACATTCAGCTCAGCTCGATATCTCTGTAACGTAAATAAAACCGTCACAAAGCTGCAACATGGATACTGCCAGCCATTAAGAGCTGCTCACACAGACATCTACTCTTTATTAGTGTACACTCTACTGTAACTGTTCTGTGTTTTCACATTCTTAAAGTCCTGTGAAGCATAATCCTGTCAGCTATTCAGGATTAGTTTTTTTTTTACTGGAGCAACGTTTTTATGTCTAATTGAGCATCCACTTTTCAAACATCTCATGTTTGACTGACTTAGCTAGTGTTAACTTTTGGTTTATTTCACGTCATTACCTTTATCTAACGTCATTCATGTCATGACCGTAATGTCATGTCATGACATTTGTGTTATCTCATGTCCTAGAACATATTGGATACAGGGGGGGAGTGCTTACTGGAATAGATAAACATGAGAAGGACAACTGACCATATTTGGACATGTTTTTAGCCTTGTTGCAAGGACAACCAGATGACCACACGATGAGCTGAGGTAATGCCTGGGTATAAGGCACTATGCTTGTAGTAAGAATTTTCAGAAGTTCTCTGCAGGGACTTCTCAGATCTTTGTGGAAATAAAGATCTTATTATTGCACCGTCTCCCTGAAGATTCTTTGATTCAACAAATCGGCCTCAGAAAATCAACAACACAAGCAAATATAATCAGTTTGTTTTTTATTTGAAGCATCACTGCTTCTGTTAATGCAGCTTATGTAGTTCCTGCTAACTCTGGCCGCTTAAAATCCAATGCCTAAAATACTGAGGGCCCTGCATTGGATTTTATTTCCTCTTATCATGCGATAACGTGATAGCATCTTTTACTTTTGGGCTTGTTTTGATTTATGATAATGATAACCTGATCACCACAAGAAAGATTGTGTAATTGTAGTCTAATCTGCACCAGGTTAGTCCTCGTCTCTCTATAAGCCGGTCTGGGCAGCACACTGTGTGCTGTGAGTGTGTTCGAGGCAGTGTGTTTTCGTGTGAGACTCGTTGCTGGCTGCTGTGATGCACTGATCCAGTCCAGCACCCTTCAGAACAATTGGCCTGCCGTGGAACATGGCCCACTGTTTTGACAGCCACTGCCTGCAGTGTCACAGCATATTACTATCCCATTAGGTGGTCAGAAAGGAGCAATATCTGCTTTCTTGGACCTAACTCGCTATTTGCAGAGGTAATACTCGCTAAGAATAAAACAAAACTATTGGGCGCTCCTATTAGTAAGCATGAAGATGATGGACAGGGATATAGGCTCGTCTGACGAAATGAGGAAAATAATCAGCAGGCGTTGGCTGTGTAAAGCTGCAAAAACCAAACATAGTTTAATGTGCAGGTGATGAGTCAACACAATACCTCTGACATTTCCTTTCACCAAGATTACATGTAGCTCCAGGAGTGATAAATTGCGATTCTACGAGGGTTTACAAAGCTTAGTCATCAGTGACCCTGTAAAATGGGGAATATGGCTTTATTTTTAGTAACATGAGGCACAGTGTGATGTCGCTTATCCTCGAAGGTAGGCTGGAGGGCTGCAGGATTTTAAAACTTCCTGAGTGCTTTTGAATACAGACTTCTTAAATGTGAATCCAATGCACAACAACTTAAATGGGACGGTCATCAAATAATTAGCCATTGACACTAAGGCAAAGGCAGGATGTTACTGGAATAAATGGAATAGTGAAATGCTTTTTTATGTTGTTTTATTACCCATTGTGTTTAGTTAGCATTGGCTCTACTTCCTCAATGCTGTGTATGTAAAAAAGAAAAATAAATTATTTTATGTTTTTTAATAGAGACCAAAAACAGAGTTAAAAGGAGTGAATATTGGACTTTTATTAATCAGGTTGACAGAAACACAACTCCAAATGAATGATAATGTTGCTCCGAAACTGCAGGATGTGCAAAATAAGCAACTGTTCGCTAACAAGTTTATCATATCAACATAAAATGGGATATGTCACTGTTAGTTATTGCAGTTTAAAATCATTTTCTTTTCTCTTTTTCGCTTTGCTATAAACTGCATATAAACCGCCTTTGAACGTAACGTCATCTCAGAGATTATTCCTTCACAGCGCTGTGCAATGCAAGAAAATCTCAGAGCTGAACCGGGCAGACACAGCAGTTTTCATCAGGGTCGGGTTAATTAAGTCTACTGCTAATTTACAACACTAATACCCCCGCGAATCAAATACATACTTCACCGTTAACTGTCAAGCCACTAAACCTGTTTGAAAATTAACACCTCTGCTGAAGTGTTAAATTTGTTAACGATCATACTTCACGGGACGTCTCTCTCTCTCTCTCTCTCTCTCTCTCTCTCTCTCTCATACACACAAACAACCGGTTCTGGTGGTTTATTAACACAGCTCTCATAACGGGCCGGGTGGTTAGCGCACTGCCATGAGTCTATGAGGCCAATGTCTGATTACTCCACATTTTCATTGTGATATTTTGTGCTTACATTCTGAATCTGCAACGTTTTTTGTCAGGTAAATATAGTAGTACAATGTCTTCCTCTGATGTAGACGTAGCCTACACAGTAAGTCAGTAGTATACAGTGGAGTTGCATTTGAAGTGGTTTGGGGTCCTTCTTTAAGTACTTTTGGGGTACAATTTGGTTTTGAAGAATTCTACAAGCAGCAATATCACAGGCCAAGCAATCGGCCCGTTCCAAACGGGCACATTTTCAACGGGCTCTGTACTTGTTTGCATAAGATCAGGAAATGTCATGAGGTTTGTATCAAGATGATAAAACAATGTGAAGTATGTTTTTTGAGCTGTTGAAAAGCACATCTACATATGCAACTATTCATTCAGCGGGAATCTTATAATTTATCTTAATGTATCTACATTAAAAGAGGTTAAGTGACTATTGATGCTTATGGTCACAAAGTTAACTATTACGTCTAAGAACGGCAAGAACAAAATACTCAAATGTGATTGTAATATTGCTCTTACTTTCATAAGCTTTAGTTTTAAAAGTTATGTACTTTTGGAAACAGTGTATCACAGAGTATCTAGAAAAGTTGCACTTTTCACAAAATAACAAGGAGTCGCAAACATTATGTTTATGTTCTCTCATCGCTTGCAGTCAAACAGCACCATTAAAATGAATGGTGAGCTCAGAGCCAAACAGTATAAAGGAGGAAGCAATTTCCAAATCCCAGTTTTATTATACTGCCACCTGTCTCACACCTCTAAACATATTGCGTTTTGTTGGCACCAACATTGTCAGCAATAACCTTCAACAATCCTGAGCTCATGAATACAGCATGGCACTGTTGCAGATGCTTCCAGTCAAGACTTTTTTCAGACTAACTCCACTCAATGTACTGGCTCTCCTTGTGTTCAGCCTCAGCTCTGTCTTCCATCAGGGTTTCATTCCCTTACAAGGCCAACTGGTCGCTGGAGCAGGTGTGGATAATTAGGGTTTGATTACTGAGGTTTAATTTAAGAAGACAGACACAGCCAACACTGCCCACAACTTTGCCACTGAATTAAGGCTCTTAAAACTGACTTTTTAGTTATGTAAATTACATTTTTACCCAGTTTATTAGATGTCTCTCTATTTAGCATTTAATCTGGAGGGTGTTGGAACGCTTACATTTTTGTTTGTAGTTTTCTGCAAATTTAAGCACTGCCAATTTGTCATTTAGCTTCAAAACCTTGCTGTACAGAGCTGCTAGCTGTCTACAGCAGCTGGATATAGTGATTCATCTCCTGAACTTTCATCTTCTCTACGATGTTTATTTAGAGGATGGGTGTGTCCACCCCAAATTTATCATTGGCACCTGCAGCTTTCCCTTCTCTGTTTACTTTCTAAATAACTGAAAGCTTTATTGGCTGAAGGGGTCACACCTGTTTGCCAAGGGATTAGAAAGATATTCTTCAGAGTCTGATGATATTGTTTGTCCTTGTCATACTCTCAGCCAATTCCTTATTCTGCGACGCTAGTTTTCCCTGATGTACATGGCTTTCTTAAGATGAGCGTCAATGACTCACTCTGTTGGAAAGGTGCCTGCTTTGCTGTAGTTTGTGCAATATTAAATTAAAGGTACACTGTGCTTTATCTCTTGGTGTGTGTGTGTGTGTGTGTGTGTGTTAAAATCAGGATGTAGTAATCTCATCCTAGAGGGACTGGAGTTGATGTTTATTTCTGCTGAATCATATTATGACGGCTGAGTCAGCCCAGAAGTCGTCTGGGTCACCTTTGTCTTATGTCCAGTCAGTCAGTGTGTGAGTCTCGCCCTGCGCAGACAGACCTCGCTTCCCCTAACTCACCCTTTCAATTGTTTTAAGCATCTGGTGAAAACCAATGTGACTTCTCCCAATCAGGGTTCAAGTAAGCATTATTTAAATGGTAACAAAATGAATATGAAAAACAATGAGTAATAATATCCTTTTTTCTTTTTGTTCACGTTTGACTGTTGGTCAGTGTGTATGTATGTGTGTGCTCGTGTTCTTGTGTTGGATTTATTTCTTTATAAAAACGTGATAAGAAAATCCTTCTGTTTTTGGAAACTGTATGTAAATATCGTTGATGGAATATGACATTTGTTGTATGCTGGGTTTTTATTTGTCACGTGAAACGATTAGGGGAAAACGATGATATTGATGAATAACAGTGGTGATGTTGATGATGCTGAAGCTGATTATACCTGCCCTTCTTGAATAAGGGCTTTTGATGTCCACTGTATTTTTGTTGGAAGTGTCGTGAGGTCGGGGCAAGAGAAACAAAGGGATGGAGTGATACCCAACACATCCCAGGCCCGCTGTAGCAACACTGCCACATACCTTTTACCCCCGTACACATTTCAGGAAATAGACTGAGCGATATGTGGCACAAATTGTAGCCTGTGTTATGTATGCCATTAAACATTTTATTACAAAAATCAAGCACTCCTTGGCTATGTAAGACTGTTCACCTCCCTGTGGAGTCAGTCTGCCCTGGTCGCTTGGCATCACATCTCACCCTGTCTGCTTATAGGCTTGGGGATTTACTGTAATGCCATTGTGTTAGACGGGATTGGCCCTGTACTGACACTGATGATGCCTTCCTCATTGAATTTGGCGTCATTATTTCTCAGCTGGAGGCCATATATGGGGTTAGACATGTATGGAGGAGGGAGTAAATTCCAAGTGAAGGACGTACATCATTCCTCTGACCCTTTTTAAAGACAATTTTCATGCTTGTGATTCAGCCTCTTATTGTGGGGTTAGACTCATGATTAAGCACAACTGACTGCCATGAATTTGCCACATAATATGCTCGTCTCCTGCTTAGTCAGATATTTGTGAGAACTCTCAAACTCCAGCAAGAATAACCGGGATTAGTGCTATAAAACGCCATATGGCAGATATAGTGGGAATAAGTGAGGGAGAATAAGATCGATATTTCCAGATGTCCAAAATGTGCCCTGTGCCTTCTCAACATACATATATTCAGCCCACTGCTGCATCCAAAATAATTGCACAGGGCTGTAGTTGTTTTCACTGCAGGTGTGTGTACGCCCACTTCCCTATTTTCCATATGCCACAGCCTTATGTATCTGGCAGGGCCTGTGTACAGTGCAGGGACAGAGCTTATCAGTTTCGTATTACTTTTAGGACTGTCTCTGCCACAGACATGATATAGTACAGCCGATACTCCCAGCAGCTGTCTGCAGGAAGGACAGTGGATACAACCCTGCCTTCATCTGTAATACCATCCTTTAGAGGGAGTCCACGGGGAGTCTGAAAATACACACACACAATTTGTCGTTTCTTGATGCACTGAAAATAAATTCTGACTATTTTCCCTAAATCCAGATCCCTCAGAATACGATTGTTTTTCTTTCCTCGCTGGTTGTAAATAGACTTTGTGATTCGGTTAGAGCTGCCTCTAACCCCTGCCATAATGTGGACATTTTTAATCAGGTAGGTAATAAGCAATACACGTAATTAATCAAACGCCATACACTGAATTATTACTTACCGAGTGCGATGGTCACTCCTTTGCGTTACGGGATGTCCAGGGTAACACTCCTGTTTCTTCACCTCCTTTCTCAACTTGCCATGGCCCACCTCTTCAACAAAGAGTGCTCTGACTTAAAACACACAATTGTGATGTGTACAATCTAATTTAATGTATTTATTTATGTATTTTTGCCAACTTTGTATAGTGTATAAATATCTATAAATATATGAAAATGACAGTACTGTATAGATTTTAGCTGCCTGGTAAGGTTAATAGTATATACTTGGTAGACTAAAAGAAAAAGCATAGAGCTATTCAAAAGCCAGTCATTGAGAAAATGCTTTCTGTAAAACCCAGTGCCACTGGCTCTTTTTATATCCTAGGTTTGGTTTCTGGTTTATTTTTTTATTATTGCCAGTGGGATCCAAAGTGTGTGTTGTTTATTCTTTACGTCTGTTTGTTTGTTGATCAGTTCGTTTGTTGTTTTTCTTGATGAGACACAGCGAGGTTCTGGCAGCCAGGAGAGTGCAGTGGAACGCAGACTGGGACCCTGTGCAGTAGTGTGTGTGTGTGTGTGTGTGTGTGAGTGTGTGGGTGTGTTTGTGTGTGTGTGTGTGTGTGTGTGTGTATGGTAGTTGTGTGTCCGTCCATGATAGTGCTAGTGCTCTCTGTGCAGTGCCTCCCTCCTCCCTCCTCCCTCCCTCTCTGATGTAGTTTGTCATGTGAAGCAGTGTGTTAAGGTGCAGGATGACTGTTGGCTGAAGCTGGCAGATGCTCTCTCTCTCTCTCTCTCTCTCTCTCTCTCTCCTCATGTCCACTCTGTTTTTTATTACAACGCTTCATCTTATTCCTCCACCAAGTATAGATTTCCACTTCCTCTGCTCAATTGCTCATTTACTCTCCCATTCAGCTGGCCATGCATACACCACCACAGGCTAATTTCCCAGTAATCCATGCTTCCTCATCTATCTGTGATTCTTTGTCCATTAGCGGCTCTCATCCGTCACCCTCCACATTACGTTGTCTTTCCTACAGAGCTCTGTGGACCAGAGAATGATTTAGCACAAAAAAGAGCATCCTCATCCCTGGTCATACCTTCATGTTGCTTTCTTAAGTGTTGTTCTTTTCGCCTCCTCTCTATACAATCTCTGAGGAGAAGGGCAGCTGCCAGCCCAGCATGCAGAAACACAAAGCAGCCATATTCCGATTAAGCACAGACCTGTGACTCAAATCTATGTTCCCCATTTGTAGCAAGAGAAAGAATAGCCTTAAAGATTGGACCGACTACACAAAAAAGTAGTGGGATATGTGCATTTGTAGTGAACTATTATTACCTTCCCTTTCCCACTCCAGATTTATTACTCAGTATTCTGATGTGTTGCTTGGTCGCTCTGTACATATCTGTGTAGTACTTCTGTTGATGTCCCTGTGTTAGGATAGTAACGGGTTCTTACTGGGCGGCCTCCGCAGACATCCTCTCCCTCCAATCTCGTCTCATTTCCTCAAAAACTTCAAACATTCCATCCAAATCTAAAGTGAGCAACATTTGATGATCATGATTAGATTACGTAGGCTGGGAGTAAAATGCAGAGGGACTGAACCACAGACATTTCCACTGGAGCCATGATAATAACCAAGACGTCTTGTCTGTGTTCACGTCCCTTTGAGAACTGACAGCTCACTCAGCATAAAAACCGTCACACTCGCCTCTCTGCTCCTCCAAAACACGCCTTCACGCTGACCTCACCGGGCTGGGAGAGGTCAGCGGGTCATCGACTGGTTTGAGGAGCCACTGACCTCCAGGGTGGGGGGTGAGAGGGTGAGGTAGGTGAGGAGGTGGGAGAGCCCTGGGATGCGGCAGAGAGGCCTGTCCCTGTGGTCACATCCTGGGTCAGGATGGACGGGAGCAAGAGCGTCTCGAGGTCAAACCCAGTAGCACTTTGGTTTTGCGTTCCATGATTTTTTTTAGCCTCTCCTGTTTTTTGGCCGAGTGGACTGTGATCTTACTGGTTGTTTTTCTCGTTCTCCTCCGCCCATCAGTGTTACAGATTGTGTTGGGTGGACGGAGCCATGGAGCTGAGCTCTGATTTTGTTCCATATTAAAGAATCATTTTTACTACACCTGTGTACACAGATTAAATGGTCTTTCTTTCTGTGTTTTGTTTTCTTTTAAGGTTATTTGAAGAGCTACACTAAGATACACTAAATGGACAAAAGTGGACACTCAAATATTACACCTGTATGCATCTCATTCTAAAATCATGGGTGTTAACATGCTGCTATAGCTGAGTCCTTCTTAGCCATGTTAGTGGCGTGGCTCTAGGGATGGTACCACTTTGGTCCAAACGGAAGTATCTCAACAACTATGGATTGCAATGAACTTTTATACATACATTCATGGTCCCCAGAGGATGAGTCTTACTGACTTTGGTGATCCCCTGACTTTTTCTTTAGTTTCACCATGAGGTTGACATTTTTGGTTTTGAATGAAATGGGTGGATTGCCATGACATTTGCTACAGATATTCAAGGTCCCTAGAGGATAAATTCAAATAACTTTGGTGATCCATTAACTTAGCCTCACAGAGCTGCTAGCCTGGCTGTAGTCTTGTTAAAGAAAAACTTTATTGGTTCCAGCTTCCTAAATGTGACTATTCCCTGTTTTTTAGTCCTCTGTGTTAGTAAACGGAGTGTCTTTGGGTTTTGAGCTGTTGGTCGAACAAAAAATACTTAAGATTTAAATAGGTCTGGGCGGCCTCTAGCCTACCTGGTAGAGCGCGCTCAGTCTTTGCCAGCGGCCTGGGTTTGAATCCGACCTGAGGCCCTTCACTGCATGTCATCCTACCTCTCTCTCCCCCGCTTACTGTCTCTCTTCAGCTGTTCTAAGTAAAGAAAAAAAAAAAGATTTAAATAGGCCAACTTGGATGCACACTAAGGTTGATGTAAAATACCTTTTATATGTTGTAACATAAAAATTTCCCTTAGTTGGAAGTAAGGCTTCAAGCCCAAAAATGAAAGGAAAAAAACAACCCCAAATCAAAATGTGGACCGGGGTGTCCACATACTTGTGGCCATGTGGTGTATTTTCTGCTGCTTTCAATCATCTCGGACACACATGGACATATAGTGTAATTACACTGCAATATAAATAATTATTACTGTAATGACATCATTCCAATTGAACATGTTCTACCATTTGCTGATAGAGGTAGCAATTTGCAAAGGTTGTTTGCCTTTGAGTGCAATTAAAAATGTATAGTGGAAAGCTTCTGCTCTGAGAATCACATTAGTCAGCATGAAGGTAAATTAATCTCCCAGCTACATGCTACACTCTTTTATCCCATTCACAGGATGATGACAGATTTTCTCATTAATTAGCTCTTGCTATGTTTGTACGGTTTGTTTCACTTCTGACATCAACAGCTGTGTGTTTCAGCTTCAATCCATCAGACAGCATAAACATTCAAAGGCATATCTTGCAACTTCAACATGATAGTGAAATTGGTTTTCTTTAATTTGATCTCATTTCATCGAGTTACAGAATAGTCTGTCTTGTACACGTCAGGAAATGTACATGTTTTGACTTACAATGTCTCACATTATTTATGCCTGAATCCATCACAGCCTGCCTCTTTGGCATTGCATGCACCAAAGCTGACTAAAAATCAAAATGGAAAAAAATGACAATGCAATTTACTCCAAACCGTCCGTGCCAGATTTGCCTATTAAGTACAGAAGTCAAAAAGGAAGCATGGAGGAGATAAGACCCAGAACAGTGAGGCGGTGAAGCAGAGAGAGCACCTCTGAGAACTGACACACAAAGAAGGGTCTTAGCGCCTGAGCTGTCTCTTTATGTCTCTCTAAATATTAATTCCATGCTATCCCATGGCAGACATAGAAACAGGTTATTGAACAGACAGAGAAATCGTCGAGATTCTCCTGGTGCAGCAGAGTATCAGAGTTGGGCAGGAAACGCAGACGAGCACCGAGCCAGCTTCCTGCAGACAGGGGCCGAGGTTTCGTCCCTCCCAGAACTACAACAGACGGCTGCAGGCGAGCCAAGCGCATCAGCTCGACGGGAGACCCATGCTTGCATCACCTCCATCTATTTTTAGAACCACTGCACCCACTTTTTTCCCCCTCTTTTAAGCTCACTCTCTATTCTAAATGGTATCTGAAGTGTAAACTGTTGCAGAAGGTGCAGCATTTCTTACTTTTTCTTTTTTCTCCAGTATTGTCAATTTGATCAAGAATCTGACCTATAACTGAGCCTGGCTACAGCTCATTCATATTATATGTGAATTATGCAGAACAAACAGATTGCTTTACTGAAGAGATGAACAATCACGTTTCCATTTCAAACAGTACAGCAGGTGCTGCCACTGATCAGTTCATCCTCTCTGACTCTCAGGCTGAAGTTGTTCTAATAAGTGAAATCATCTGGCGTAATCTTTGAATGAAATGAAAATAGGCGCCTGGTCTATTCCTGCTGTATGGATCCCTGAGTTTGTAATTAGAAATGCCAATAATGTGCACATTGTGTTTAAGAGAAAAGAAGCAGGAAATGAGACTGTCAGTTTCAATGATGCAGGCGTTTCCCTGTAGTTATTTTTTTGGAGAAGATAATAAACAGTTCCAGACTTGGCACGACAGCACGTCAAGCAAGAAAGACTGTGGAACGGCAATACAAGCAACAGCTTGGTAAAGATAGGCTCCTCCGACTGCCAGCGTTGGACAGATGGAGGGGAGCAAGAAGTGACAGAGGTGAAGATGCAGTGTGAGTCCAAGGAAATGAGATGGAAAGAGAAGGAATAGGATTGAGAATGAAAGGCAATGTGTGGAGATGATGTGACGATGATGCATTGTCAGATTTAGTGATCAACAGGGGTGGCAGGTTGTCATGGAAAAACCCCAGTTCGATTTTATACTGTAATTCTCATAATAAACAGGGAAGAAAATCACACTTTGAAGTTCATACTGTGTGTTTGGAGAGCATATGGGATATCTGATATAAAGTAGAGGTTGTTTAAAAATACCACACTCTTTTACCTCTTTAATAGAAATATCCTCCTGTCGGTGGTTAATTAGTAAGAATATGTATATATATCTGCATCTGGAAAAATGACACTGAGACTGTTTTTTTTAATATAGATGGCCTAAATACAACAGGAGGTGGATATGCTCCAGATTAAATTGAGATACTCATGTAGATGAAGCCTATATGTATAGATGGTATACCAACATTTTCTTCTCTTAACAGCGGTGGATGATAACTCTCTGTCTCGGATGGACATTTTTATCAAGATGTCATGCAAATTTCAAGCCATCCATCATTTTTTACATAACCTTACATCTTTTCTGGGCTAGACTGAAGTCAGAGCCACTGTGGCATCACACTGCCATCCAATGGACAGATGGAGAAACTCTTCAGTCTGCTGAGGATGTTATACTCCAAAAAGCTGCACAGCTAAAATTTAATGTAAGTCCATTTTATTTATACATCACAAATTTGCTTCAACAGCTTTACAATCTGTAAAGCCTACGACACCCAGTATCCTTAAAACAGATTATGAAAATACATAAGGAAATATCTGAATTAAATAAATTAAACATGTATATACACTCACCTAAAGGATTATTAGGAACACCTGTAAGATTTCTCATTAATGCAATAATCTAATCAACCAATCACATGCCAGCAGCTTCAATGCATTTAGGGGTGTGGTCCAGGTCTAGACAATCTCCTGAACTCCAAACTGAATGTCAGAATGGGAAAGAAAGGTGACATAAGCAACTTTGAGCGTGGCATGGTTGTTGGTGTCAGACAGGCTGGTTTGAGTATTTCCCAATCTGCTCAGTTACTGGGATTTTCACACACAACCATTTCTAGGTTTTACAAAGAATGGTCTGAAAAAGAAAAAACATCCAGTATGCTGCAGTCCTGTGGGCGAAAATGCCTTGTTGATGTTAGAGGTCAGAGGAGAATGGGCCGACTGATAGAAGATCAACTTTGACACAAATACCCACTCATCACAACCGAGGTATGCAGCAAAGCATTTGTGAAGCCACAACACGAACAACCTTGAGGCGCATGGGCTACACCAGCAGAAGACCCCACCGGATACCCCTCATCGCCACTAAAAATAGGAAAATGAGGCTACAATTTGCACAAGCTCACCAAAATTCGACAGTTGAAGACTGAAAAAATGTTGCCTGGACTGATGAGTCTCAATTTCTGTTGCGACATTCAGATGGTAGAGTCAGAATTTGGCGTAAACAGAATGAGAACATGGATCAGTCATGCCTTGTTACCACTGGGCAGGCTGGTGGTGGTGGTGTAATGGTGTGGGGGATGTTTTCTTGGCACACTTTAGGCCCCTTAGAACCAATTGGGCATCGGTTAAATGCCACAGCCTACCTGAGCATTGTTTCTGACCATGTCCATCCCTTAATGACCACCATGTACCCATCCTCTAATGGCTACTTCCAGCAGGATGATGCACCATGTCACAAAGCTCGAATCATTTCAAATTGGTTTCTTGAACGTGACAATGAGTTCACTGTACTAAAATGGCCCCCACAGTCACCAGATCTCAACCCAATAGAACATCTTTGGGATGTGGTGGAACGGGAGCTTCGTCCCCTGGATGTGCATCCCACAAATCTCCATCAACTGCAAGATGCTATCCTATCAATATGAGCCAACATTTCTAAAGAATGCTTCCAGCACCTTGTTGAATCAATGCAACAAAGAATTAAGGCAGTTCTGAAGGCGAAAGGGGGTCAAACACGGTATTAGTAGGGTGTTCCTAATAATACTTTAGGTGAGTGTACATTTGTGCAAAATATATGTGCAGGAATAATCTTATTAAGGTAGTACAGTGACTTATTAGAGTAATGCTGAATCAAAAACAGGCTGCTATGGTGTGCGTACTGTTACCAATATAAACTGGGTTACAAGGTTTTAAATAAGAATAATAAATTAAACATATGAAGGCATTTTGTTTTTATATATGTGCAATATACTGTATGTACACTACACCATAACGGTAACTTAAAAACTAAACTTTACTTTAACCCCTATATAGCATTTATAAGCATTAAATTATACATTTACTAAATGTACATAACACAGTAAAATGTAGCTGTAAGCAGATTATATCTTTTGAATTATTTAATGATGTATTGTCAACAAATTAAACTTCTCATTTAAAGCATCCATAACTGGATTCTGGTAAATGAACAGATAATGAATGAGAATATGACATACAATTAAAATACTGTACATTATCACTTAAAAGTTACCTGGGGGTATGTGTCATAATTATGGAGCAAATTAGCAAAAAATATATAATATATTTATGTAAAAAAAAAAAAATTCACATATTTGTGTTTCGGACTAAAACAAACACACACATAGATGAGAAATTAGTTCTTTGGTATATTTATTATTACAATAACCAACTAACTACCAGCTATGATACAGTAGGCAAACTGCATAGGACACCCCCTGACACCTGAACACAACCTGCTGCTTTTAAGAATGTCTGACAACTCGAAAAGTGAGAAACTGCTGTGCTGGGTGCCCTGGTAGCTCACCTGGTTGAGCATGCGCCCCATAATGCTAAAGCTCAGTCCTTACCCCGGGTTCAAGTCCGACCTGCGGCCCTTTTCTGCATGTCCTCCCCCTTCTCTCTCCTCCTCTTCAGCTATCCTATCTAATAAAGGCCAACAAATAATCATAATAATAAGTGCTAATCAATGGTTCAAATGTCCAGCTTCTGCAACTCCAAATGGTGGTTCTACGAATACAAAGACCCTACTGAACAAAACAAAAAAGCCTTGACATTCCAGGATTTCTGTGTCTTGTATGAAAAACATTGTGACATACGTTTGTGCCAGAGGCTGCAATCTTATTTTGTAATGATCAAATAATTTGCATAGGACAGATGTATAAGAAATAAAGCGTTGAGTTGATATACAGTACAAACACTATCTGATGTTAACTGTACATATTAGCAGCCAACCCTTCACTCTGGAGCATAGACTGTAAATATGCTCTGGAGTCACTCTTAAGCTGTACTGATGCTGAATCTCCTAGCAACAGAGACCTGTTTACCTACAAAACCACCACAACACAGAAAGGTGAAGAACAACCTGGAGTTGCAGGTACGTCTGGGGAGTTAGTGAAACTTTCCTTTTTTTCGTTAATATCTGTTGTGATACGTATATCTGTAGCTGTACTGCAGTGCTGCTGAATGTTTCTCCTCACTCAAACAGCATTTGATAAAAGGGAGCACTTACTGCATCATTTGCTACAGACTCTGTAATCATTTCTTCAGAAAGCTTTGAGTTCTGTTGGATTCTGTCAAACCTAAAAAAAAAAAAAAAAAAGGAGTTACATGATATTTGCTTTTGTTTATGGTTACAGCACTGTGCACATGCCCAGAGGACTTTTGCCATCCATCACTGTCAGTGAAGGTTTCCATTACAGCAGTCACAGATGGCTGAGCAGGGGAAGATAGTCATGCCGACTGTTGGAGCAACAGGTAGCAGGGGACGACTGACCGGCAACACTGTCAAACTCTACAACACTTTTCATGGTGAGAGAGTGCATGATGAGGGGGAAAACTAAAGGACATAGTCAAAAGATCTGAGCATAAACATAAATAACTTCTGTCTGACTGTGTCAGACCCGGGCAGGGTGAACTTCACTTCTTATTTCGGACATCTCAGTGGGACAGGCTTCACTTCAAACCAGAGACCAGCCATATATTACAGGCCCAGTTTGGACCGCATTGACAACCCCCAGTTTGGGTAAGTGTCAGGGCAGGTGAGGCGTATAAACATTACCTGTTGCTAGTTGATCTCTAGAGCAGCCTTAAAGGCCCACAGGGGTTTTCAATCACCCTGGAGCTAAAATGAGTATCAGACAATCGCAAGTGAAAACACCTTTGTTGGTAGACTCTGTGTGTGTGTGTGTGTGTGTGTGTGTGTGTGTGTGTGTGTGTGTGTGTGTGTGTGTGTGTGTGTGTGTGTGTGTGTGTGTGTGTGTGTGTGTGTGTGTGTGTGTGTGTGTGTGTGTGAGAGAGATGGCTGAATTCCATTTAGCTGATTCAGATTCAGTTTCTGGCTCACTGCCACATTGTTATACCTTACTGGGGCACTTAAATAGAACAAAGCCATGTTATTAGCAACATGTATGCTTTTCCCACAATGGAAAGTCAATGTGACTGCCGTGAAAAAAAGAGAAGCCTAGAGGTGATATTTGTTGAGCTATTAGGTGCAACAAAGCTAACAGGAGAGTTCAATATAATGTCAATCAAGCAGTGTCTGTACTCGCTAACACAGTCTTGATAATAGAGAATTTACCATTGGTGTGCAGGGCTTTTAAGATATATATCTAGGGAATAGAAGTTCATCTGTGGTGCTCATTTTATTGAAAAATGTGATTAAGCAGAAACAATGTCCCTATTTAATAATTAATGATGTACAGATTATAATACTTAATACTTTGCATAGTAGCTACTTTCTACCAAAGAAATAGTAGCTAATATATACAGTAGAGTAGTTACTGTTACTATTGTTTCTCTTTGTTAAATAAAATTTTCAATGCAATGAGGACCACACCACTCCCCTCTGTTCGGGTGGAGGCCGAAATCTAAAAGAGGGCTATCTTTAAAGCTATCGGCATGGCGCAAAACCACTAGAGACAAGAAAACAAGTATGTTTTTTGTCATTTTGCTTAACTGACACTTTAAGCCTCTCATTCAGGAGAATTCATAAGATACAAGAACATTTTTGATAGCAAAGTTCTTCTGTGTTTGCATTCTTGTAAACCAACTTCCTGAACTGATTCTATTGACTGTTCAAGGCCCAACTGTGAGAAATAAAACAACCTTCCTCTTTAGCTTCAAACAGCCTGTTTCCTCAACAAAGGTGTGATGCTTTTTTTTTCCTGCAGACTCTCGTTATCGGACAGTTTCATGTCTCAAACCAAACAACACTACCAGCCTCACATCTGGTCTGATTGTTCGGGGCCTTTGCCAAACCTCATTAATAAACCCAGTGACAGCGGCTTCTATCAGCTGAGGACTCGTCCGAGAACAGTGACTGTAGAGGAAAAGGTAGGACAGAAAGATAACAACACTTGGCTTGTACATTTCTCATTATCTGTCCTCATGAATATTTCTCTTCAGACAGAATACCAAAGATTGTTTGTGCCACATCGTCTCACACCGACAGGTAAAATTATAAAGTTGATGTGAATTTAAAGTTTAAAGACACAAAAAACAGGAATAGATGATGGAGGGGAGAAAAAAAAACAAGAATTATATTCTGGGCTGCTGTAGTTGCCATGTTTAAGAGAATGAGGACTCCTTGTGGCCTGTTGCCATTTGTAAATGTTGCACTTGCTTTAGTTTCCCAGAACCATGCTACCGTGCATCCAAGAGGACAAAGTGGTTTCACAGAGGGAACAGACCTTCAACTAAACACATTTCAGGAGAAAAAAAGCATGGTAAGTTTTGTAAATAATCATTCTTGTGAAATAAATCAGTATTACTAGACTATATTTACATCTGTACTCACACAGTAGGTACACCAGTTATATGTGTGGTCTGTCTTCCCCCGAGCACCGTCTACTTTCATTCTTTTGTCTTGTACAGGTTGAACCTCTCCAGACTCACAGTTCAGTGATGAAAAATGACTTCATGCCACCGTCATTTCTGCAGGTTAGATCCACAGAACATATCCACTCTGACTGACTATCTTTTGAAAGGATGCAGTTTGTACTGTTATTTTTCATAATCTGTAACAGCATCTTTCTGTGCTTGTGTTTGAGGGCAATGAGGCGAGACCGAGCCTGTGCAGCAGCCGTTTTACTCGAGAAACAGGATTCACGCGAGGTGCCATCGCTCCCTTGGCCTGCCCAGTAAGTATTGATTCCCGTCCATTCAGCTGTAGAAGATTTTAATGATATCACTTTAACTTTAACATCCTTCCATCTGCTCTTCTAGACCTCCCTTCTGCCATCACCCCAGACTAAACGTAATGCACCAACTGAGAAGACCATTGGAAAAAAGGTTATATATTTTTATCTTTTAGTTTTTTCCTTTAATCAATAGTACCTGTGTTTAAAGATGTTACATATGTTGTTTTTAGCCTGCTGTTGTGTTTTGTAGGAGCCCACAGGGTTTCTTCTCAATGCTCCAAACAACCAGGCTTTCCCTAGCACACCTTTTGATGGTTCACACTTCAGCACACATTATAAAAGAATGTAAGTGTGTGTAATACTTTCAGTTTTATACTGTTTGGTTGTGAAATATCCAGCTAAAAAAAAGTGTTTATTTTCCAGGTTTTGTCATGATGCCGATTATGAAAAGTTGAAATCTGGCCACACTGGTGCAGGAATCATCAGTGCAAAAACAGACAGCGGCTACAATCGTCGAGATATGGACAGGTACACGAACAAGCCGCGCACGTAAAGTCCCATCATGCGTACGTTTCCTTTGTCTCACATGACCTACTTTAATTTCACAGGTTCATCTTAAGAGGCTAGACCTTCACACACCTGATATGGAACCTGCACGACTAAAAATAAAATGTTTCTTGACACATTACTGTGGTTGATTTGTGCAGACTGGATGTGTGAGTAAGAACTGTTGCAGTATTACATATCCTTATAATCAAATACTGAAAACCTTCATCACTCCCCCTTCGGTTGTTTTACAATAGTCCTGTCAAAAAAAACAGGCTCATGTTCATCTCTTTATGAAGTCTTTTTGTGTGAGCTGAAAAGCTGCCAGTCATAGTGAGTGTGAAGTGAGTCGTGTGAAAGCCAAAGAGGGAGTGAAGGAAATGATGCACTGAGTGCCTCGCTGTCACTGACCTACAGAGAATGAGAGGAGTGTAAACTAATGAGCAAAATAATTATACCCGCTAAAATTATGGCACATACCCATCGATGTCTGCGTTGTGTCAAACTGTTTTGCCACCCACCGTTGTGGAACGAGCAGCAGAGCACAGACCGAGAAGAAGCGTTGAGTTTCCAAAAGCGTCACATTTGTATCATGTGTCATTATAGCTCCATACTGTACACCTACTGTGGGCCAACTGTCAGAAGCTGCAGTGGTTTTACATTTTCAACACAAGTCAAATAAACACGGGATTGCTGTGTCAAAACAAGAGATACATAAAACCACACAGTGTCTGCAAATAAGCGTTGGTGTCAGCAAAATATAGACAGCAGATCATGTTTAATTAGCTGCCATCTTCCTGAAGTGAACAGTGAAATAATATGCTTTTAATTTTAACCATGCTAGCAGCTCTAGGGATAGCAATGTCAGCTGGTCCACCATTTTGGTCCAGACTGAAATATCTCAACAACTTAGGTGTATGGTCATGACATTTTTCAGACAGATTGTCCAGACATTACTGACTTTTTCCCTAGCACCACCATCCAACAACTATTGGATGGATTGCCTTGTCATTCGGTACACACATTTATGTCGCCCCCTCTGGATGAATTGTAATTACTTTGGGGATGCTCTAGTGCCATCATCAGGCCAACATTTCATTTTGTCTAATTAAACTAACTGCATTACTATCAGCATTCGCTGTACTTTGTGTTTAGTGCTAATTAGCAAATGTTAGCAACTGAGATGGTAAACATTACACCTGTAAACACTAGCACATTAGTTTTGTCACTGAACATGTTGTCAAAGCTGCAAGCGTGGCTGTAAACTTTTCCTTTTGTTCAAGCAAAAATGCCACATATTCTCTGGTTCCAGCTCCTCCAGTTCAAGGACTTTCTGCTTATTTTTGTCTTAAATGATAATTACAGTATTAAAGTTATCTTTGGGTTTTGGTCAGACAAAACAAGACATTTGAAGATGTCACATTGGACTTCGGAAGCTGTGATCAGCATTATTCCGCTGTTTTCTTTTATAGACAAAACGATTTATAACAATTAGTCAAGAAAATTGTTGACAAATTAATTATTAATGAAAATAATCATTAGTTGCAGCTCTGCAGTAACTTTGGCAACACATTTGAAAATTTATTGTTTTTTAAGCAAAAATTGACTGGTTCCTGCTTTTCAAATGTGAAGATTTGCTGTTTTTTGGGAACTCAGTATCTTCAGTTTTTTAGACTGTTGGTCAAACAAAACAAGCTGTTTGAAGACATCAACTTTGAAGGGTGATTTTTCACTATTTTCTGATATTCAATGGATCAATCCATTAATTAATCAAGAAAATTAATCAGCAAATTAATTAGATAATAAAAATAATCAGTTACAGCCCTAGATATAACACAAATACCCTTACATACATGTAAAATATATGGTTTTATATGTTAACATTTAAGAATATAGGAAAAGCAAACATGAGTTTGAGTCTGTTCTCCAAATGTTGAAAGCAGGAGTCGAGACACGCTTCCACAGGAGAACGAGCATAAATATTTTAGCGTTGCGATAAATATTTCACTCTTTCAATGAGATGGGAGAAAAAGATACGTGGAGGGAGAGAGGATTGGATTACATACGAGCCCCCCCATGAATAATGAGTGCAGAGATGAGAGGAGAACAAGGGCCGGACCTGCTTCATGTTAGAGACGGAGGTAGTAAAGGTGCAGTCACTGACGGACCCGAGTCTCTGACCTGCACGGGGCTTCAGCTTGTTTTATTTGAATAAAAAAAAAAAAAACTGCTTGATATTTTTGAATCTATTTCATGTTTGCAGCTTCCCTATGGACTTACCTTTTATGGTGAGACTCCCCAGCTATTCCCATCAGCCATCCCTTTAATAATCCTGCTCGTTTCCCTCTCTTTCTTGGCACCGACACTCACAGGATTGCTTACACAACACTGACAAGGGTTGGGGGCTTGTGTTTAGCATGTCATAAATATTTTCTAGATCCAAATCCAATACACACATTTACATGTCTTGGTTTATAAAAACAGCAATAAGTCGAGCCGAGCTGCACTGGCACATAAAACAGACACTGACCATGATGTGTGGAAATACTACAGAGTGTCGGTGAAGTAAACAGTAGCTGGTGCGTTCACTGGTTTCCAATTAAGACATATTTACCCATAAATGATTGACACTGAATTCATCAGCTGATAATATTTAATAAGGGAAGACTTGGTCTCATGTGTACACACAGAAAACAACCCTAATATGTCACACACACACAGACACACACACAGACACACACACACACACACACACACACACACACACACACACACACACACACACACACACACACACACACACACACACACACACACACACACACACACACACACACACACACACACACACACACACACACACACACACACACACACAGAGCCCTGCTCTGATTTGGTCATTTGCAGCTGATTGAGATGTCACAGGTGCTGTCGGTTTACAGTTTTATAATGCCTCAATGCTAATTCATTTTCACAGTTAACGATAGATTAGCAGCACAGCTAATTTGTGTCAGCTTCATTTCTGTCATTCACCTCCAC
Organism: Perca fluviatilis; assembly: GCF_010015445.1. NCBI lineage: Eukaryota > Metazoa > Chordata > Actinopteri > Perciformes > Percidae > Perca > Perca fluviatilis. Next base: position 18,600,202 of record NC_053119.1, on the reverse strand, counting down.
CTGCCTGCAGATCATCTTAGTCTTAATGGATGAGGGGTATTTCATGCCCCTTCATCTTGTCTCCCTGTGTCCTCCAGCTCCTCATACTCATAGTCCATCTGAGCCCTTTCGTACTGCAGCTCGTCCCCCTCATATTCAAACCCGTCTCCCTCACATATCAGCTCCTCCGTCTCATATTCAACCCCCTCTTCGTCATATTCAAGCTCTGCTCCATCGTACTCAGTGACAGGCACCTCCACATCCTCCTCCTCCTCCTCCTCCTCCTCCCTTGCCTCTTCCTCTTTAATGTCTGCGTCCCCTACAGTCACCACAGCTTGTTTTGAGTTGCTGCTGCTGTTCTTCAGGATGCCGTGAATCACCGGCTCCTCTCCTGCTAGAGCCAACTCTTCGGCCTCTTGCTCTGCGGCCTTTCGTCGTCTCTCGTTTCTGGCCTCACGCTTCTCCAAGAACTCTGCAGCACCTTCTCCAACCACGAGAACCTCCTCGCCCACTTTAGGCGGGCTGTCCACTGGGTTGTGGTCGTAGGAGAAGAGGCGCAGGGCGTGGAGGCGCTTCAGGCTGGGAAACTCTGATATCTTGTTGCGGTCCAGGTCCAGTATCTCCAAACCCTCCATGCGCAGCAGGACTTTGGGGAAAGTTTCAAAGCGGTTCCCGTAGAGCCATAATCCCCTCAAAGCCTCCATACGCCAGAGGTCAGGAGGCAGCCTCTTCAGCCGGTTGTCCCCAATCTGAAGGGACTTGAGGTTGGGCAGGTCATAGAGCTCCAGTGGAAACATCTGGAAGTAGTTGCTCTCCATCCACAGGCAGCGCAGACTCTGCAGGTTCCTCACCTCGGGCGGGAGTGACATGAGCCGGTTGCTGCCCAGGTAGAGGCGAGTGAGGTTAGTGAGCTGGCAGACGGCTGCGGGAACGTCCTCCATCTTGTTGAAGTCTAGGGCAAGGATCCGCAGACCTTGCAGCTGGGAGATGCTGTCGGGCAAAGTGCGCAGGCTGTTTCCACAAACATACAGCTTTTCCAGATGCATTAGTCCACTAACACGCGAAGGCAACCGCTTAAATTTACGGTAGCTCAAGTCCAGCACGGGATCTCCACTCTCAAACAACTCTTCCACCCCCATTGGAAGCTCTTGCTCCACCTCCTCCTCCTCTTCTTTCTTCTTCTCTATGATTTCTGCCTCCTCGCCACCCTTCGCCCCCTCCTCTTCCTCTTCTCCCTCTCCCTTTCTGGAGGAGTTGCCCATGCTGTGGCCTGCAGCCCCTGGCTCCTATGTGAGTCAGGACAGAGTCATTTGATGAGGTAGTGTCTGTGACAAGTTAACCCTCCTCGTGGGAGCTGCTGTTGTTTTGTTGTTAAACCCACCGGCTGCAAACGGCATCACGCTGCAGGCCAATCAACACTCCTGCAGCCATATGCCTCAGCAGTTTGTCAGGTGTCTCCTGATCCCTTCATCTACCCCTTGATCAGAAAACACCAGTAGAAAATATCTAACAAACTGTGGCGTAATAGTAATGATAGTAGTAATCTTCTTTTACAGTCCATGGTAGTAATAGTAATAGTGCTGCTGGTAGTTGAGCTCAACAAAGTAAAGCAGAATTTAGAGCTGAAATTGAATTCTTGCAGTCCCTTACCCGTTCTCTTCTCTTCAACTTCCTCGAGGCTTTTCAGAGAAAGATAACGCGCAGCTTTAAGGTCACCTGTCCCCGTGATCCGGTCTCTCTATCAGAACAGGAAAAAACGTGCCACATTAGTAAATAGTCGCTCTTCCTGTCACAGTGCGTGCTCAGCTCGGTGACCTGGCCGGCGGCAAAGAAAAACTGTTAATGGAAGTCTGTCCACTAGTTAATGCAGCTGCTCCCCATTAGAGGCCGAGGGCTCGCGGAGTTTTAATCCGAGCTGGAGAAACAAATTGAACATTTTGGGTAAATTGCAGCGCTGGTTGAGTGAGGGACTCTGATCCTGATGTTCGCCCCTTCTTTCCATCAGTGTGAAGGTTTACATTGAACTGCTGCCTCCTCCCTCCCTCCCTCTGTAACCGGAACAGGGGGCATTCACATCACATGGGCAGTCTGTGCGTGTGCGTGTGTGTGTGTGTGTGTGTGTATGTGTATAAAGTAGTAGCCTAGGAAAAAAAAAACTTTCTCTCCTATCACTCGCATTTTTACCATGTGTTTTAAACGATGTTTAAGAAAACTACATCACTTTCAGGGTTAAACATACTTATTAGACGTGTTTGTAGATTTTGATTTTAATTGATGTATTTATTGTTCCCTTTTGCTTACACACAGCCCTTTTTCCTGAGTTTTTATTTGTATCTCTATTAGTATTTTTATTATAGGCTACAGCTGTCTAATATACTGGTCTAGATTTATATATCTCATACAGTCATTTTCCTCGTTTGTCTAGCTCGTTTACTTCGTTTGTTTTGTTGGAATGCCAACTATAGGTCTAGCATTGTACGTTGTAGCCTATATGTAAACCTTTTATCCTATTGTCTGTCTTTTTTCTTTTTATCTGTTATTGCTGTCACAGTAACCATATACTGTAATGTCTGCACTAATATAAAAAAGAAAAAGTTTTAAGCCTCACTACTCCAATAAGAAAGACAATAATTTTGCAAAGTAGTGCATCTACTCAAGTACTGTACTTAGGTACAATTTTGAGATACTTTACTCGAATAATTCCATGTTATGCGACTTCATACAGTACTTACAAAATATTGTACTTCTTACTCCACATCTATTTGATAATTACGAGTAACTTTGCAGATTAAGTTTTAATATACAAAACATAAATTGAGTTGGATTAAACTGTATCAGCAGCCCCACACCAGAATCCACTGGAAGATATAAAGGCTAATCATACCAACCTCCAATGCTAACATAATTAATAACAGTGGAAAAGAAGCCTATACTTGCTGTACTAAAGATCCCTATTTTTTATCTTATTTTGGCACTTGCGTTCCACACCTACTTCACTTCCTGTACCTCACTTCCTTTCCTCCCCTTTAATCACCACTGATTGGTTTTTGTTTCCACCCTAATTACCTGATTGAGTTCACCTGTTCACTCCTTATTTAAGACTGCACTCAGGCAGTCAGTCTCTTTTACACCTTTACATGGGGTGGCAGCTGGTAAGATGAGTTTTACTTTGCACCTTATTTCTTGATGTCTGATATTTGAACGACCGCTTTATGTATCTAGTTACTTTGAACATGTAAGAATATTGACTTTGTTAAGTTCTAATTTCTTTTTTGTTTCTTCCTAGATTCTCCAACCCATATGTGTCTGTTCTATTATATTATCCATTATCATTTACCTCATCCCCTTTTGTTAAATAAATCTTCGTTGAATGAATTGAACTTCTCTGTGGCTCACTCATGCCTTCTGACCGATGCCCCATGACGATGGCAATCAACCTCTAAAACTGAACCCTCCTTTACACTTGCCAAAGTATTTAAACTGTCTATTTGGAGTATGCTAACATTTACTTTTTTATTGCAGATACTGTAGATAAACCCAAAGTTTGGTCATTTATTGTATTGTATATGTTTGTACGCCTTGTAACAGTGGTCTAGAGTCAATACAATTCTGAATTTGAAAATATTGATCTGGACCAGCTACAACGATAAAATACTGCATAAACCTAGAGATCAATAAAAGAATATCCAATAACACTGACAGGAGCCATTATTCGGCATAATGAGAACTTTGATTTTGAAGTATATTTGCTGATGATACTTTTACTAAAGTAACATTTTGAATGCAGGACTTTTACTTGTAGGCCTAACTACAGAAGTGTAGTGCTGACATGCCTGGAAAAAGAAAAACCTATCAGTATCACATTATGTGGAAAGTTTATTGTAATAACAAGATGTTTTTCATGTTATAACAAGATATTTTTTTCACTTTTTAACAAGATATTTTCCCATTATTACAACATACAAACTTATTACAAAATCAAGTTATAATAAGAACATTTTCCTGTTATTACAATATAGCTACTATTATGTCATACCATGAAAGGTTTTGTGTTATAAGAATAAATTATCATGTTATGTGAAACTTTTCACGTTATAACGTGATACTTATTAGAACATGAAACTCCTGTTTGAAGACACGATGTGCGCACGGCTAATCTACTAAATATTATCACGTGACAAGTTTCATGTAATAACGTGATCATTTATTATAATGTGAGAGTTTTCACGTTATAATGTGATAAATAGTATATTGTAATAACAAGAACATTTTCTTATAACTAATTAAAACATGAAAAACATTGCTCCATTATTACAATAACATTTTCACGTGATACTGATACGTTTCTTTTTGTCAGGCATGGCAGCACTACGCTTCCGTATGTAACAGAGTATTTTTTTATTGTTGTAATGTTACTCCAACTAAAGGATCTAAATACTTGTTTCACAGGTGTAAATACATAATTATACATAACGCAGTAAAAAACAAAAAACCCCGTAATCATTACACAGTCTCCTGGATTGCCACAGTTGGTAACTTTAGTGCTGGTTTGTATCAAACACTCCAAACTTCAGCTACAGCAGGTTTTTAATAGACCAATTAAAAAGCTGTGACGATAATCCCCATGAGACTTTCTGCTGACACAAAAGAGACACAAAAATAACCTGTAAACTGCTGCCAACCTTCAGTGTTCAGTCTGAGAACCAATGGTAACCAACCGATAAACAGTGTGGAGTAGAAGTCTCACCAAATGCCTATAACAAAGTAAAACATTTCTTATAGATCTACAGAATTGAATGACTCACCACCTCAGATAAATAACAAAACCTACTAAAATGCAGTTCAGATAGTCAGGAATGTGACACGACTAAAATGTATTCATACACTGTGGCTCAAAATAGCTCCACAATTTGGATGAGCCCAGAGCAAGTTTTAAATAAAAAGAGCAACAGCAGTTGCAGCACAAGCTAACTTTATCCGGTGGAGGAATATTAACATCCTTTTCTAGTTAAAACTGTGTAAAAATACTCTATTACAACTGCATACTAAGAGTATCCTACAACTAAGTACATTTACTCAAGTACTATACTAAAGTACAATTTTGAGGTACTTGTACTTTACTTGGGGATTTCCATTTTTCTTCTTCAGTAATTTTACTTAAATTCCACTACATTTCAGAGGGACATATTGTACTTTTTACTCCACTGCATTTATTTAGTTTTAGTAACTAGCTATTTTGCAGATTCACATTTTATGGACAAAATACACAATGCATTAATATAGATTACATTACAATGCTGCTTACAAAGTAATACATCAGTAAAATTAAAAATGCAGTAAAATATATATATTAATAATACAACAATAATATAGCACTGACAGTGGCCATTCTGCTGCCTAATGAGTACTTCTGCTGCTTAAGTGCATGTGTGCATTTCAGTGCTATTTAATTAAAACTATTAAAACTACTATTGTAGCATTACTTAAGTGACATCTTTCTGTAGTAAAACTACTTCAGTTCTACTTCTGAGTGCGGTACGGTCTACTTGTGATGCAGTATTTTTACATTGTGAATATTGCTATTTAGCAAAAGATCTGAATATTTCTTCCAGCACTATGGTACTGGCAGCAATATGTATGTACATAATTGGTCAAAGTGTGCATTGTAAATAGCATCTCTTTTACGCATTTGCATTAACGTGTTAATAGTATTATTGATTCAGGTGTAGGTGGTGCATAGACTGAAACTACTTCATGTACTGTTTAATCTGCAAGTCCTTACATGTTTTGAATGTAAAATATTAATCTTAAAAAGCAACTATATATAAAATTTCAGCCATGAGATAAATCTAGTGCAGTAAAAGTTCAATAAGTCGATTTAAAATGCAGAAGAGTAGAAATTCTCCCAAAATAGAAATACTCAGTACCAAGTAAAAGTACCAACACATGAAAATTGTACTAAATATAGGCCCACTTATTTACTTTATTGAATCTTTGACAATAGCAGAAATGTTTTCTGATTGGCAGCCTGTTTTGTTGGTTGTAATACTGAAGAAAAGCCTAGAAAAGCTGCTGGGGTCGGATGTGCAGTGCTTCTGTCACCCTGATGAGCTGTGGCAGAAGAAGCGGACAAACAGGGAGACAGGCCGCACGCTGCTTGAGGATAATCCTGTCTGATATGCTGAGGACCAAAAGAGCTGATTTGCAAATTTCTGCATCGCATTCAAATGACCCTGAAATGACACAATGGACTGTAAGCAGCAGACAGACAGACAGAAACCCCGGGCGGTGAGTGGATGTGACTGCTGAGGTGAATGTGTTGAATGCGGATGCAGAAGCTCTGCATGACCCCAACCAGCATGGGAAACATACTGTAAGACAACAAAACAATAAAAACACTCAAACAAATGTAAACTTGAATGGTTGCTTTCCATCATCCAAGAGCAAATCCTTAATAATCAAACATATTTGGGTTGTAGTACACGGTTGCATGTATTTCTGGATGATGACAGACACAACACTGTAATGATACCTGCTGTTGCATCCTCGGGATTAAATGAGGAGAAGGAAGGTGTCTGATTACAGGCAACACATCTGCAGCATCTGCTGGTGAAAGAGAGAACTGCAACACCTTTATTTCATAATATGTTAACAATTACGTAATAATAATATATCACACTAAACTTACCAGTCTCCTTTTGTCAGGATGTAAAAAAACATGAGTTCAAGACATGGCAACCGCCATGTGCTTAAATACAGTTATATTACTGCTGACTGTGCTGGCTCTGTTAACTGGTCACTATAGTCCTGTTGGAGTCAAACATTTTAAGAAGATGATGAATGCTCTGACACAAGAAAATGCATTAAAGATTCTTATTAATATATAAAAGTATGTTGTCCCCACTAATATGCTGGAATTGGCCAATATTTGTCGTTTTCGTGCTAAGTTTTTGCATAGGTTTAGCAGTTAAATGTGGGGAACGCAAAACGTAAATTAACACTTATTTGCACATTTAGCAACTGCTCATGTTCATGTTTTACAACCAGGGGCGTCCGTCGGACTCGGGGGAGAACGGGGGACTGAGTCAGGGCCCACAAAATACTAGAATGAATGACCGTGGATGCGGGGAGGGGCTCATTGAGAATGCCTACTGAACAGGGTCCAGAATTGTGTGCTAAGCCTAGGTGCTTATACATCAAAGTAAGAAAAGTAGTCACCTGCTTTGCAACATTTGCAAAATAAATAAATAAAAGATTAATCTTCCACCATAGATAGATAGATAGAATATTGTAACACAATGCATTATAATGTAAAAAGATATAGGCTAGTCTAATGGAGGATTCTGTAGAGGTGACTGTTTCTGTGTGAGTGCACAGAGACTGTGTGATATTCAGACGAGCTGCTTGTTGAGCCTATTGCACATCAGCCAGCGGTCCAGGATATACTGTACACCGATTGGCCCAGAAACCCTCGAATGATCGGCTCGGAATTTGTACTGAATGAGTGGGTGAATGAGTCCGTGAACATTTTAGGCAAGACAAAAGGATGATTTTTTGGGATGATTACTATTTAAAATGGGTCTAAACGGAACGAGAGCAAATAAAGTGAGCCGGCGTGTTAATGTGACTGAAACCCGGGGAGAGTAGCCAAAATCTGGATACTGTAAGTGTGAACTATTTTTAATCTTCCTAGTGGGCCTATAGGATACTGCCTGCCGCCCGCTATCTAGGCTACGATTTTTGTCCAACTAATCAATATACAGGCGATTAACGTTGATGATAGACGGTCTGTGGTGTGATGTGTCTGTTTTATGTCCTATTTTACACAATAACCGCATGAACTGCGACGTAGGTATTGCTTATGTGCTGCTGTAAAAAAATCGTCGCACAAAACGCACTTGCAAGCTAAATATAGATGCTTTCCATCATCGAAGGTGTATGTCGATACAGACAAATGATGCTCACATGTGGAAATCTGCCCTGCTTCACCAACAGCCACCTTGTTGTCGGATCATCAATTATTAGTGAAGATGTTGCTCTGCTCTTTGTCTGACTTCACTTGTGTTACAAAAATCAGTCAGTAGGAATGCTGCTCCCTCTGCACAGTCTGTGACTGCACACTGTTAGAGAGGCATTGACCACACCTTCTTTTTGCTTTTACATCCAGGTGTCAAAGTTTGTAGCTGACTGGCCCTTTAGTGTGCAGGTGGACCCAGGCCAGAGACAGCAGTGAGGATGGGAGGTGGAGGCCAGCTAACGGAGCCAGAAGAGCCGATCAGCGGGCGAGCTGCTGGTGTCTACACCTGGGAGGAGGTGCAAAGCCACTGCAACCGGAATGACCAGTGGCTGGTGATAGATCGAAAGGTTTACAACATCACACAGTGGGCCAAAAGACACCCAGGAGGGATTCGAGTCATCAGCCACTATGCTGGAGAGGATGCCACGGTATTGTTTTAATTATTATTATTTTCTTGAATAATGTTGCAATATAACTTCTGAGGTAGGCCTACTTTACTTGAGTATTTCCATTTCATGTATACTTGATACTTCTACTCCACCCTATTTCCGAGGAACATGTTGTACTGAAACCCTACTACATTTATCTGACAGCCAGGGTTGTTATTGATTAGATTCAGATTTTACAAGTTTAGTTTAGTTTATCTGTTTCACAGAACATAAAACAAAATACATTGAAGAAATACAAAAATACATGTGAGGGTGTGGTAGAAACCTGTAGCGGCTTATATAAAAACCACAACCAAAGTACATACGCAAATGTAGACGTACAAAATCAAAAGTACACTTAAGTGTTAGTGTGCAAAAAAGATCATAAAGATGTAATAAAAAAAACATGTAGAGAAATAGAAATAATTGTCATGTTTATAATAAAAATAGCAGTTCATTAAGAGTTATCTTTTTTCCAAAATCACATGGTTTACACAGCAGGGCATTTCTAAGGCTATTTTTATACCTAGATAATGACAGAGGAATCCATTAAATGTGAATTTTCATTCCACAAAATAACTCCAAGAAATTTGATAGAGAACTATCTCTGGGATTTTTGTACAAGGGAAGATGAAGATTCTCAGCTTGTCTAGTTGGATAATAATAGAAATGTGAATTGTTTGCAACATAATATCTAAAACTATAAGGTAAATCTGTTTATATATATATATATATATATATATATATATATATATATATATATATATATATATATATATATATTTCACTTTAAACACAAATATACAGGTTTGAAAAATGTTAAAGTCAAAAATAGTCAATAACTGCAACTTAAAAAAGAGTACACTTGGTGTAACAGCTTTGGAGAAGGTTGCTAATCTAATGAACTTTTTATGTAGCAACAATGTTTTGGACAGATATGTATTAAAGGTACCTGCCCACACAATATAAGGATAAATTAAGCTATAATATAATGTTAAGAAACATTGTTTGTGTACAAAATCTCAAAACCAACCTGTTCTCTCCAAGATAATTTATCATCAATCAGAATACCAAGAAAGCAAGTTGATGAAACTTTGGTTATTTCTTTATTAATAATATGGAGTTTAACTTTTTCACTGTTCATTTTTTTACTTCCTGCAAATAACATGAAATTAGACTTTTGGACATTTAGTGACAACTGTTTTGATTGAAACTATTTTGAATAATTTTGAAGATCCCGATTTAGCTCTCTAATGAGAGTTGTCAAATCTCTATTTGAGACAAAAAGGAACATATGCTACGCTTTTAAAATCCAACAAATTTTAAATATTAAGCCAGTGGTTTCCAGCCCTTTTGGCTTGTGACTCATTTAAAAGAAAGCAGTGTTCAGTTGGGCCTACTTCTCACATTTACTATACTATACATGTGATTTAGCTGACACTTTCATCCAAAGAGACTTTGCTATATATTAGAAGTTGCACACCTCTGGAGAAATTAGAGGTTAAGTGTTTTTCTCAGGGACACACTGGTTGATGTATCACAGTGGGAATTGAACCCAGATCTCCCACACCAAATGCTTGTGTCATACCCACTGCGCCATTACCACCACATTTTAGATGTCTGAGTTTGTTTGTTTGTTTGTTTATTTAGGATCCTCATTAGCTCCTGCATTGCAGTCGCTATTCTTAATTCATTTTCCATCTAAACTCTTTAAAGGGTTTCATTTAAATAACATTTTGAGCCTCAAAAAGGTCAAATTATCCAATATTTTACAAAAGAAAATCATCAATCATATATTTGAGAAAAGTCTGAAATCGAATACAAATCTGTGAAGCAGATTTTTTTCTTCTGCTGTGTCCCAGCAATCATCTCACAACCCCTCAGATTGATCTTGTGACCCTTTGAAGGGGCCTGGGCCCTAGGTTGGGAACCACTGAACTAAACTACAAATAGTATATGAAGTAGTAAAGACAGCTTCACCTCAACCAGCATTAAAATGCTGCATACACGCTGATGCATCAGTATCAAAAACCTGATAATATATCATTCACAGGAGCCATATTTCTGCATAAACAGTACTTTTACTTATGACACTTGTGAGTACTTTTTGTTATAATACTTCTGTACTTTCACTTAAGTAAAGTGGTTGAGTGGTCCTTCCACATCTGATAAATGTTTATTATTTTTTAATTTACTGCGTCACTGACAGGATCCTTCATTTCTGTTTTACAGGAGGCATTCACTGCTTTTCATCCAGATTTAAAGTTTGTGCAAAAGTTTCTGAAGCCGCTGCAGATTGGAGAGCTGGCAGCGACAGAGCCCAGCCAGGACCGAAACAAAAATGTGAGCTCCGTCTCAGACTCCTCAAATAAAAATCAGTTAATCTTATTAATCGTGTAGCAGCTTTAGTGTCAAGTGGGACAACATGGCAGGATGGATCCCATGTACAGAAACACCTGAGGAAAAGGAGTAGGTCAGACCATTTACAGATCTGTTATTCATGAGTCTTACAGTGTTCAGGCGCATCTGAGATTCTGGACACTCATGTTTCTTTAGCTGTTAAATGCTGTTAAATAACTCAAACTTCCTTAATGCCTTGTTTTTTTCTGATTCTTTTGAGCTTTATAGGACGTGTCTATGTCTTCTTCTCTGCTCTCAGGCAACCATCATACAGGATTTCCATACTTTACGTGCTCAGGTGGAGAGCGAGGGTCTGTTTCGAGCTCGGCCTTTGTTCTTCTGCCTCCACCTGGGTCACATCCTTCTGCTGGAGGCCCTCGCCTGGCTGATCATCTGGGTCTGGGGAACTAGCTGGACTCTGACCTTTCTGAGCGCCGTCATATTAGCAACCACTCAGGTGATTCGAACATCATTATCTGTTATTGTTGTTGACGAACTGTAAGTCAATGCCGGTTTCTCTTCATCTTCTGTAGTTGCAGGCTGGATGGCTGCAGCATGACTTTGGCCACCTGTCTGTCTTCAAGAAGTCCAGCTGGAATCACTTGTTGCACAAGTTTGTCATTGGTCATTTGAAGGTAATTGGTATTCTCAATCGTATCATAATCATATTTATTTCTGAAATTTTGCACAGACATTAAAGGTTGTTTTTTCAGGGAGCGTCTGCCAACTGGTGGAATCACCGGCATTTCCAGCATCACGCTAAACCCAACATCTTCAGTAAGGACCCTGATGTCAACATGTTGCACGTCTTTGTAGTTGGAGAAACTCAACCAGTGGAGGCAAGTAACTGATTTCCGAAAACGGCTCTTAAACATCCAGTATTAAATCTTTCACCAGCTGCTAATTCTAACTCTGTATTTCTCTCTGTTGCAGTATGGCATAAAAAAGATCAAATATATGCCTTATCACCACCAACACAAGTACTTCTTTCTCGGTATGTTTCTTGGAGTCATTTAAAAGAGTGAAACTATGAAAACTTCACAGGAATAATTGTTTTCTTTTCCCTCTTTTAGTTGGCCCACCGCTTCTCATTCCAGTTTACTTCCACATTCAAATAATACACACCATGATTTCCCGCCGCGACTGGGTGGTAAGATGCCATCTTCTGAGTGTTACATTGCAGATTATATTAAGATTTGTCAGGTCACATGTAGACTAAGTAAAAATATAAGATAATAAGATGAGTGTCAGGGAGTAATATTATCCTTCCTTTCTTGTGAAGGATCTGGCTTGGTCTTTGTCTTACTACCTGCGCTACCTGTGCTGTTCTATACCCATGTTTGGCCTGTTTGGCTCAGTGGTGTTTATCAGCTTCATCAGGTAACAACCCTGACACACACTTATAGTATAATGGTATACTGTCCAACACACACACACACACACACACACACACACACACATATCGCTATCTCACACAAGGATACACAGTCATTATCACTACAACTTACAGTAAAGAGCTGAATAGAAAAAGTTATGATGGAGAGGGATTAACATCAGTGAATCTGGCAATCTAAAAGTTCAATCATAAATTACTTACATACTAATTTAAATAACCGCATTAGTTTCAATGTACAAACCCTTTATAAAGATCAAGGTGTTGTGTTGTCATGAATGACAGGTTTTTGGAGAGTCACGGGTTTGTGTGGGTGACTCAGATGAGTCATCTGCCCATGGACATCGACCACGAGAAGAACCAGGACTGGCTGTCCATGCAGGTACCTGGTTTATTAGGAAACAGTCCACAGTCAGCCACTGTGCTGCTCATGTGTAACCTCATCTTTTGTCTTGTCCTCTACTTTAGTTACAAGCCACCTGTAACATAAAGCAGTCCCTCTTCAACGACTGGTTCAGCGGACACCTCAACTTTCAAATCGAACACCAGTGAGTGAATGGTTGAGTCTAAGGAGAACATGTTTTCACCAGTTCAAAAGTTTGTAGGAAAAAACAGACACAAAGCTCCTGAAATTAATATGAGAAATAATTATTCTGTAGATACAAAAGGCAGTAAAAGTCTCTGAAATGTTTAATTCCAGTGGGGATCCAAACATTTTCAATGATACCGGTCCGTATACATTTTTGAGAAATGTGTGAAAAATATTTCAATATTTTACTCAGCACAGTGTTCGAGTCACCAACTGTTGAGTTGGAGTTAAAGGTGCAATATGTAATACTGACAGATAGTGTTTAAAATAGTAGTGCAGTAGTAAAATGCAGTACAAATTCAAAATACTGGAGAGAGTCGCTCCCCCTCCTCCCCCAGACTCGTAGTTCACAGAGGTTGCCAGGTTGACACTGCAGCATCCACAACAATGTTGCTGGACACTTGTCTCACATAGCCAGACATTACTTCACAGCACAGCGGAGTAGCTAACGTTAGATGCTGGCTATATTAAAAAAGCCTATGCTCACGCGGAGCTCTGTACCCAACTGACACTTTTTTGGCTTAGAATTAAGGTAGGAAACTGCTAAAAACACAACAACCTTGTTGTCCTCTCCACCTGACGGACAGACACACTTCCTTGGCTTAGAATTACTGTAGGAACCGCTAAAAACACAACAACCTCGCTGTCCTCTCCACCCGATGGACAGACACACTTTCTTGGCTTAGAATTACTGTAGGAACCGCTTAAAATAACACTACCTTGCCGTCCTCTCCACCCGAACACACTTTATTGGCTTAGCATCAACAATCACTAAACACACTGCAAACTCACGGTCCCCTCTTCCCGATTTACAGCCCCCCTCTCTTGGCTTAAAATGACTCACCGTTGTCGGCTATGGCCGCTGAAAAGGCTACACGTTGTAAACAGCCGTGGCCCGCTTGCCTGGTCCTCCGGTAACGTTAGCAGTTAGCAGGGTTAGCGTGGCGGCATTAGCCAGGACCAGTCGGGTTCACTTTACTGGCTGCGTATCACGTAGACTACACCACTGGTCTCTGGTCACGCAACTGTTAGAAACATGCTGTTTTTTTTTAGGTCGGGTAGAATCTGTCTCCGTTGATCCTGTTTGTTTGTTTACTGCTTTCATGGCTGTACTACCTAACTACTAGCTAACGGTTTACGTTTTTACAGGTATATCTGGCTGTCAAACTAGGCAGTTGATAACAACACACAGGCCAAAACACAAATAGAAATTCCGTCATAGAACGGAAGTTTTAAAAGGAGAAAATACTGGCATTAGCATTGTTGTCACTGAAGATAGTATTTCAACTTAGCATGTTATCTTAATATCTGATGACGCATTGGGGTCATTTTGGGATTTATTAAGTAAATATAAGTAAATATATTACATATTCGACCTTTAAGTCTCGAGTCCCCAGTGTTCAAGCCTGATGAGTCACCACTGCCTGAGTTTGAGTCGAGTTACAAATCCAGAGGATAGCAACTCAAATCGGACTTAAGTCCAGGACTCAACTTCAACTTTCAACTTTATTTGAAAAACAACATAGTCATACAAAAAAGGAGATGGGGTCAAGGGACAAAGTCTACCACCTGTCCCTTGATGATACTACTCTCAGGGGTTGATGGCTTGGGCCTAAAATCAATGCTGATGTCCTTAGTTTTTGTTACATTCAGTTGAAGTAATGCACTGTCACACCACTGTATGAACTCATCAACAACAGACCCATGGCTGTTTTCACCAGCATGAAGAAGACTGACTATGGCAGAGTCGTCTGCGAACTTTAAAATGAATCTGATGTCGCAACAGCTGCGGCAGTCATTAGTATAGAGAATATAGAGTAGCGGAGAAAGGACGCAGCCCTGAGGGGATCCTGTAGATGAGCTTAATTCTCCTGAAATGCATCCATTCACCCTCACTCTCTGAGTTCTGTCACTTAAAAAATCAAGGATCCAGCTTGTACTCCATCACTGCCTATAGACACATAAAAGTAGTCAGAAACTTCATCAAACTTCCGAGTCCTATTTTTTTAATGCTCAAGTCCGATTTCATAAATCCTTGAGTCAGAGTATAAGTCCAAGTTATTAGCACGTGAGTCCAAGTCGAGTAAGTCCAGAGAGTAGCGACTCAAGACTCAGCATGAACATCATACAGTATAGAAGATGATTTTAACAACCTTGGTTTCAAATTTTCCATTACATTCGAAATGTATGCAGGACAAAGTGTGGATCAATCCAAATGTTTTGGAAAAAATAGTTATTATTTATTAAGAGTCTAACACTCATTCATCAATCAAATCTGCTTCACCTGGACAAATACAGAAAATCTAAATAAAATAGTTCTCACTTAAAGGTACACTGTGTAGGAATTTCTCCCATCTAGCGGTGAAATTGTATTTTGCATTCAAACGAATAGTGCTCTCTAGCGCCTTGCTTTTTCAAATGCGTGTTGCATCTACTGTAGCCATTAGCTATAATTCAATTTTTTTCTTTTTTGGCGACGAGGATTCCTTCTCCTGTGGCTCGGCATAAGTATGATCCTCAATTATGAACTAAAGTGCAGTGCAGGCTTTCAAATTTCCCGGGGCAGTGACAAGCGCCTCTCACTGATCTCCTTCTCCGTTTCAGCTGGTTTCCGTCACGTGGCGCTGGCTCTGAACGAAAACGCGTTGTGGATTAGGTAGACAGGTAGGCTAGGGCTTTATGTCCCTCTCAACGATTATAGTTATATATTATTATATATATTCAAAATGGCGGAACAACATGGAAGCCTCCTTGGACTTGCCCGTCCAATGTAAATACAGATTAGAAAGAAAGAAATTCTTCACTTCATTGGCAGAAGTAAGTACACTACACAGTGTACCTTTAAGAAAATAGTGTGTTCATGACACCTTCACTCATAGTAAGAAGGGGATTGAGAAAATTGGTTCTCAGAGCCTTCAATAAATAACAATTATTTATATTTATAGGGCCAGACTTTTTTATGTTTTAAACTGATGTAAATTCTGATTTTCATTCAGTTGTTAACTGTGAGCATGAATTCAATAAACTCAAACTCAAACTTTAAAGGGAAGACTAAACAGGAAAAAGATATAATTGTATTTGTTTGTAAAACATTTCTTTTTATTTCCAGTGAAATGAAAGTGGTGTGATTGAATTGCCATTTCTGTGTTGTTGTAAAAAGTCTTTTAAAAAAAAATACAGCAAACAATCTGTATTTTTTTTTTGGTGAAACATGCTTCACTGTACTGAACAGTATTTTCTTTGAATTGTTATTATTTATTTTAATTTTAAAAACACAATTGTTGAGACATGTTTTATGCTGATGGACCCCTTCTGTTCCTTTTGTCTCTGGAGTTTGTTTCCAACAATGCCGCGCCACAACTACCACCTGGTGGCCCCGCTGGTCCGCGCACTGTGTGAGAAACATGGGATTCCTTACCAGGTGAAAACATTGTGGCAGGGCTTCGCTGATGTTTTCAGGTAAGTCCAAAAATAATAGTAGTATTTTTATAGTATTATTTACTGCCAGGATTAGACAAGGTGAGGTTGTCGAAAAAAATAAGACATTATTCAGTCTGACAAAACAAAGGAATGAACCTGAGGTGACAATTTAATATAAATCCCTTGCAGAACAAGATTAATAATGAACCGCTTGCCTGATATATGTATGTATTTTTGTTCTTATTTTCTTTTTAGGTCACTGAAACACTCAGGCGACCTCTGGCTTGATGCATATCTGCATAAATGACAACTTTTATTCTTTGCACAGTACCTACAAGGACTGATGTGTTTTCCTCTCATCTGCATTATACATTGATTGTATCTGTTTGGTTTTATAATCCAGTTAATAGTGTGGGATTTATCTTTTCCTAGTGTTGGTGTTATAGTTCAGTTTTTTCAGATTCTGTGCCAGATTTTTAGTGCTCACAGGATTTCTCTGATTTGCCTTACGGTGTCTTGAACAACAGTAGTATGGCGTTATATATACAATTGTGAAAAGTGATTGTCAGATATTTAAAGTGATGTTTTTTCATTATCAATCATGTGATACAGTTTGAACAATAAAATATGACAATTACGTGGACAAGTGACAAATCCAGTGTAATTGAGGATTATTTAAAGTTACTGTACTTAATTTACAATAAAATCTGCAGTTACCAACCAGCATGAGACTACTTCTGACATAGAGCATGTTTTATTATTTATTTTACTTGTAAACAGCTAAATGAAAAAATTGGCAAGATAGCCTATCAGAAAATGTGTCAAACATCCTGGCACATATTTAGTTATGCAATAGCTAAGATCTACTTATTTAAGTCATTCCGTAAACAGCTGCAATATTGACAATGAGCATAAACATTAACCACACTGCTCGTACAAATATCTACATTACATGCATGTTGTGTGTATACAACCGTTCCTTATGTTCTACTGCAGGTCATAATAAACAATAGATTGATTGAAGAAGCTGCTGCAGTAAGTTAGCAAAGCTATCAGAGTCGATCCTCTCCTGGCGCCGCTTCATGATCTCCTGCCGTTCTGAGTCTCCGTCGGTCTTCTGTAAAGCAAACACAAGATTCTACTTTTTCAAAAATATTGTCCAAGCATTCCCCTATTACAAAGCATAGAATACAAAGAGACAAAGGCCATTAGCTGGAAAAGAAGCCACCTCGGACCTTTCAATAACTGCACTGTTTAGACATAAAGTTGAAAAAGCAATGGCAACAGACTTTTCTTATCCAAGTCTACACACAAGTCTAATACAAATGTACTCCAAAAAACGATTTGTGTTAATATATTTAGCTTATGAATAAATAAGTCAACAAGTCTCTAGATGGATAATGAATTGACATGAAAATAATGAATAAAAAACAACAAAAACAATAAGGAAGAGTTGGCAGAAACTTGTCACTTTAAAGGTGAGGAGAAAACCAGGAGGGAGAGATGACGAGAAGCATAAAAAAAAAAAAAAAATACTGAACTCTACCCAGGCTGAAATAATCTTTGACTGAGAGATCCAAAATGTTTCTCTTTGTGGCACTTTTTCTGTCCCCTTCATATTTCTTTAAACCACTCTGCAGAGTCAGGAGTCATTGCATGAATCCTACTGTATTTGTACTGTGTGTACTATGTACTGTGTTTCTGTTTGCTTTAAACCCTCAAAAAACAGCCTCATAGACAAAGTCAATTATACATTTGATAAATAATATCACAGGTAATGAATTATTTTACAGTTTAAGATCTGAGTTTATAACATTATTCTCATAGATAGGTGTGTCACCAAGTTTATATTTACATCATTGTAGTGTAAGGACATTCATCTGCTGTATATCGTCGCGATTCTTTGGTCTGAACTTGCTACTGCACATACAGTGAGTGATACAGAGTGAAATTGTAAGTTGTTATAAATGACTTTTACTTGACTAACTTTAGCTATGTTTAACTGAGGTAAACCTCTCCGGGAAACATCACCTTGTCGTGGTGGAGAGGTTTGTGTGTCCCTATGAACCTGAGGGCTGTGTTGTCTGGAGCTGTGTGCTCCTGGTAGGGTCTCCCAAGGCAAAGTGGTCTCAGGTGAGGGGCCAGACAAAGAATGGTTCAAAAACCCTATGAGCCAACGAGGAAGAGGTGAAGTTACCCTGCCCGGAGGAAAGGTGCTGGAAAGGTGGCCGGGTTTGCCACGGAGCCCGGTCGGGCACAGCCCGAAGAAGCAACGTGGCAACTCCCTCTCCATCCCATGGGCCCACCACCTGTGGGAGGAACCGCTGGGGTCGGGTGCGCTGCCACATGGGTAGCAGTGAAGGTCAGGGGCCTCGACCGACCAGACCCGGGCAGTAGACGCTGGCTCTGGGGACGTGGAATGTCACCTCTCTGTGGGGGAAAGAGCTGGAGCTTGTGCGGGAGGTGGAGTGCTACCGGTTAGATCTGGTGTGGCTTACCTCTACGCACAGTCTCGGTTCTGGAACCATACTCCTGGATAGGGGTTGGACTCTTTTCTTCTCCGGAGTTGCCCAGGGTGTGAGGCGCCGGGCGGGTGTGGGGATACTCACAAGCCCCCGGCTGAGCGCCGCTATGTTGGAGTTTACCCCAGTGGACGAGAGGGTCGCCTCCCTACGCCTGCGGGTTGTGGGGGGGAAAACTCTGACTGTTGTTTGTGCATATGCACCAAAAAAGAGTTCAGAGTATTCTGCCTTCTTGGAGACCTTGAGTGAAGTCCTGTATGGGGCTCCAGTGGGGGACTCCATAGTTCTGCTGGGGGACTTCAACGCACACGTGGGCAATGATGGAGACACATGGAGAGGCTTGATTGGGAGGAACAGCCTCCCTGATCTAAACCAGAGTGGTTATTTGTTGTTGGACTTCTGTGCTAGTCATGGATTGTCTATAATGAACACCATGTTCAAACATAGGGATGCTCATAAGTGTACTTGGTACCAGAGCACCCTAGGCCAAAGATCAATGATCGTTTTTATAATCATTTCATCTGATCTGAAGCCGTGTGTTTTGGACACTCAGGTGAAGAGAGGGGCGGAGCTGTCAACTGATCACCATCTGGTGGTGAGTTGGGTCAGGGGGTGGGGGAAGACTCTGGACAGACCTGGTAAGCCCAAACGGGTAGTGCGGGTAAATTGGGAACGTCTGGAGGAGGCCCCTTTCCATTGCTGAAGCCGCGGCTAGGAGCTGTGGTCTTAGGGTCTTAGGTGCTTCAAGGGGCGGTAACCCATGAACACCGTGGTGGACACCGGTGGTCAGGGAAGCTGTCCGACTGAAGGAGTCTTTTCGGGATATGTTATCCCAGAGGACTCCGGAGGCAGTTGCAAGGTACCGAGGGGCCCGAAGGGCTGCAGCCTCTGCCGTGAAAGAGGCAAAGCAGCGGGTGTGGGAGAAGTTCGGAGAAGACATGGAGAAGGACTTTCGGTCGGCACCAAGGTGCTTCTGGAAAACCGTTCGCCACCTCAGGAGGGAGAAGCGGGGAACCATCCAAGCTGTGTACAGTAAGGATGGGACGCTGTTGACCTCAACTGAGGAGGTAATAGGGCGGTGGAAGGAGCACTTTGAGGAACTCCTAAATCCGACTAATACGCCCTCTATGGTAGAGGCAGAGCTGGAGGATGATGGGGGATTGTCATCAATTTCCCTGGTGGAAGTTGCTGAGGTAGTTAAACAACTACACAGTGGCAAAGCCCCAGGGATTGATGAGATCCGTCCAGAAATGCTTAAAGCTCTGGGTGTAGAGGGGTTGTCTTGGTTGACACGCCTCTTCAACATTGCGTGGAAGTCTGGGACGGTGCCTAAGGAGTGGCAGACCGGGGTGGTCGTTCCCCTTTTCAAAAAGGGGGACCAGAGGGTGTGTGCCAATTACAGGGGTATCACACTTCTCAGCCTCCCCAGTAAAGTCTACTCCAAGGTGCTGGAAAGGAGGGTTCGGTCGATAGTCAAAGCTCAGGTTGAGGAGGAACAATGCGGATTCCGTCCTGGTCGTGGAACAACGGACCAGATCTTTACTCTCGCAAGAATCCTGGAGGGAGCCTGGGAGTATGCACAACCAGTCTACATGTGTTTTGTGGATCTGGAGAACTGTATGACCAGGTCCCCTGGGAGATACTGTGGGAGGTGCTGCGGGAGTATGGGGTGAGGGGGTCCCTTCTCAGGGCCATCCAATCTCTGTACAACCAAAGCGAGAGCTGTGTCCGGGTTCTCGGCAGTAAGTCGGAATCGTTTCAGGTGAGGGTTGGTCTCCACCAGGGCTGCGCTTTGTCACCAATCCTGTTTGTAGTATTTATGGACAGGATATCGAGGCGTAGTCGGGGTGGAGAGGGGTTGCAGTTCGGTGGGCTGGGGATCTCATCGCTGCTTTTTGCAGATGATGTGGTCCTGATGGCATCATCGACCTGTGACCTTCAGCACTCACTGGATCGGTTCGTAGCCGAGTGTGAAGCAGCTGGGATGAGGATCAGCACCTCTAAATCGGAGGCCATGGTTCTCAGCAGGAAACCGATGGAGTGCCTTCTCTAGGTAGGGAATGAGTCCTTACCCCAAGTGAAGGAGTTCAAGTACCTTGGTGTCTTGTTCGCGAGTGAGGGGACAATGGAGCGGGAGATTGGAGATCGGCGCAGTGGGTGCGGTATTACATTCAATTTATCGCACCGTTGTGACGAAAAGAGAGCTGAGCCAGAAGGCAAAGCTCTCAATCTACTGGTCAGTTTTCGTTCCTACCCTCACCTATGGTCATGAAGGCTGGGTCATGACCGAAAGAACAAGATCCAGGGTACAAGCGGCCGAAATGGGTTTCCTCAGGAGGGTGGCTGGCGTCTCCCTTAGAGATAGGGTGAGAAGCTCTGTCATCCGTGAAGAGCTCGGAGTAGAGCCGCTGCTCCTTCGCGTCGAAAGGAGCCAGTTGAGGTGGTTCGGGCAACTGGTAAGGATGCCCCCTGGGCGCCTCCCTAGGGAGGTGTTTCAGGCACGTCCAGCTGGGAGGAGGCCTCGGGGAAGACCCAGGACTAGGTGGAGGGATTATATCTCCAACCTGGCCTGGGAACGCCTTGGGATCCCCCAGTCGGAGCTGGTTAATGTGGCTCGGGAAAGGGAAGTTTGGGGTCCCCTGCTGGAGCTGCTACCCCCGCGACCCGATACCGGATAAGCGGACGAAGATGGATGGATGGATGGATAACTGAGGTAAAGATAAAGGGATATTTTAGTTGGCTATGGAAAACAATAGTCTAGCTAGAGAAAACGAGTGAAATACAAGAAATAGCTAACCTAGTTAACTATCCGAAGTGCTCTATTCTTTGCCATTAATATAGCCTCACTGTAGTATTAAAAACAATATCAGTCCCCACTAGGGATGGGCATGATTACTCGACGATCGATAATTGATTATTAAGAATTTCGTCGATCATGTTAATTTGTTATTGATTAAACTAATGCTGGTTGCGTTGCGTAGTGTAGTGTTGACGAATTGACCGAAGAGCCGGTTAATTAACCCGTCACGTGTCACTGAACCGGGAGACTCGAGTGCCATACGTCAATGAACCGACTCACTCCTGTTATTTTTCTTTTACTTCATTCGTGCCGTTGTGTGTAGCTGGTGTTCTTCTGCTACTGTGTGTGTAGTAATATAGCTCATTAGCGTCTCCACTGGAGTGGTGGTGGTAAAATCAATATACTGTCTATGCCTAGACCGCGCACCAGGCTACTGAACGAGTCCAAATGCAACCGTGCAACCGGCCGGCTCGCTCGAGTCTAATGTAACCGTGCAACCGGCCGGCCCGCTCGAGTCTAATGTAATCAAGCGGTGTCTTGGTTCTCGGCAAGTTTGAGTTATTAACCAAGCCTTGTTTCTGGTGCATCTTAGAGGATTGTGTTCATGGCAATTCACACATTATCGATGGGGAAGTACAGTACATCACATACAAATACACGTCATGTTATTTTGGTAGTTATGTTAAATTAAATGTTAGAGAAGTGAATGTTGCTACGTGGTAGGTAGGCTGTCACGAGGAGACCGCGCACCAGGCTACTGAACGAGACCGTAAAGAGGGTAACTGAGGGTACTGCATGAGTCTATATTCAAACGGGTGTTTAGGTTCTCGGCAAGTTTGAGTTATCAACCGATCCCAGAAGCCTTTATTTCTCGTGCATCTTAGATGATTGTGTACATACAAATTCATAGACTACATTATCGATTGATATCACATACAAATGCACGTCATGTTATCTTAGTAGTTATGTTAAGTTAAATGTTTATTACGTGATAGGTAGGCTGTCGCCAGGAGACCGTGCACCAGGCTACTGAAAGAGTCCGTAACCGTGCCTAATGCATGAGTCTATGTAATCACGGGTGTATAAGGTTCTCGGCAAGTTTGAGTTACCGAAGCCTTTATGTCTCATGCATTTTAGAATTGTGTTCAT
Organism: Perca fluviatilis; assembly: GCF_010015445.1. Classification (NCBI taxonomy): domain Eukaryota; kingdom Metazoa; phylum Chordata; class Actinopteri; order Perciformes; family Percidae; genus Perca; species Perca fluviatilis. Next base: position 18,577,505 of record NC_053119.1, on the reverse strand, counting down.
GGAAATTCATAGGCTACATTACCAAGGGGAAAGTATTATATCACATACAAATACACGTAATGTTATCTTGGTAGTTATGTTAAGTTAAATGTTAAAAGGGAATGTTGCTACATGGTAGTTAGACTGTTATGAGGAGACCGCCCACCAGGGTACCGAATGTAACCGTGGCCAGTGCATGAGTCTAGTGTCAGTCAGTATGAGTGTGTAAATAATATGTCGAGACCGAATGTAACCGCAACCGCTCGAGTCTTCCGCGGTGTCTTGGTTCCTGGCGGGGGAACACCCCCCCACCCGCCGAGGGCACGCGAACCGGTGACTGAATCTATTAACTCGGTAGGCCAACCAACGATCGTCCGGTTGAACCGACTCACGTAAAAGAGTCGGTTGTCCCATCACTATCGTAGTGTGAGTCTTGAAGCAATGAAATTAATTTCACAGTGTAGCAGCAATTAAACATTTTACCACCCGGGGGCAATATTTGACTCCATACTCGGTTACCTGGCTGCGAATTTCCGTTTCGATTTCAAAAGTAATCATGAAGAGGACACGGTGAAGTGTGGCCTGGGACCATTTTGATTTAAAAAAACGACTTAGTTCACTGCAAACACTGAGATGCCTTCTATAAGTACAACACGGCCACAACTCAAATGATGTAGCCTACCACTAAACAAAGTGCATCCGACCCTGGTTATGTCGGTGGCGGCTGCGGTGCATCCTGCTCTGTCTCAACCATTGACATATATAAAAGGTCTCAACCTAGCATAAACTCGGTGTTAGCACGGAGGAGCTGCGATGCACAACAAGCAGAGAAAATTACCCAAGGGATCTGCAAGTTCATTGAGATGGATATTGGAACCAGCATATCACATTTCATCACGACGTACCATCACCAGACTGGTAGAAACCATAGAAACTCACTACGAAGAACGGAATAAGGTTCCCCGGGCTGGCCAAGTTGGCGCGGCGTGCATCCCGGCAACGCGGGTGTTTTGGGTGGCTGGACTGACGGTCACCAGGTAGCGGTCGCGTCTGACCCCAGATCATCAACAATCTTATCTTTCTCCACACAAATCAGTAGACTGGTGCAGAAGTTGTATGTGAGTTAGCCTACTGGTTATTTTTTATTAGGCTTTGTCCGTGCCTTGGATAGTTTTGAGTTACATTTTGACAAAACCTGTCAGATCTAAGTATTATTATGTTTTTGGTTAAGTTATTATTTAACATGATTCTTTTTATTATTCCATTATTTATTATTTTGGAACAAACAAGGGTCTCTGTTTAAGAACGGCGGCTCGCAGCTGCAGGTTCTGCTGCTTCAGAGCACCGCACTGCAGCGCATATATCTATAATATATATATATATATATATAACCTCCAGTTTAACTGCCACAAGTTGTTCTTCTTGTAATTAAGATCTCATCAAGGAAAAACACGCTGTATGTTTGTATTTTCATTGTATTTTTAATTTATAAAAAGTTAAATAAATAATTAATTTTAATATAAAAAAATTAATGATTAATCAATTGTTAATTCTCCCGATGATCGACTAGGAAAATTTAGCTTTTCTTAGACATAAGTAGGGGGGGCGCCAAGGTTGGGAACCACTGGTCTACAAGGCTAAAGAATTGTGGTGTTTGGTTTTCTTCTAACAACAGGCATATGTTGGCAGGTCTAGACACTAATGCATAGCCTAAACAAAATTATTTCATGATATTTATTATGCTATATCCTGACCAACTTAACTTTCTTCATTCATTTGCTGTAATAGCCTAAATTAAACAAGTATGTAGATGTTGCCTAAATAAAGGCTAGGCTATACATGAGCATACATACATACATACATAAACTTAAAACAAAAAGTAAGGAAATTTGTGTTTGGTGGATTATTTCTCTGTGGTAACAATGCTTTTTGGCAATAAATCTTATACCGTCGGAAAGCCTGTTTAGTTCCCTTTCAAATGGTGTCCCACTTGTAAGGAACATGCATTTGTGGGATGAGCAGTAGCGCTGAGTATGTGGGTTGCGCCCATGAAAAATTTGCCAAATCTTCTCAGCCAATGCCAAACAGCTTATTCTGCCATTGACTCATTTGGTGGATTGGATGATTGAAGTTTGAAGAAACAAGACATATTGATTAAAAATCAACATTTTGACTATTTTATTGCAACAATTCCTGATTTTGCACTGCCCCCTAGGAGCCAAATATGGTTTCCCGTTTAATGTGTCACCTGATTTACATAGTAATAAAGCTCCTCACCTTTCCAAGGATGCCCAACATGTCCATATCTACTGTGGAATTATCATTGACATATATATAATGGAACAATAGACCCTGTTGCTCTGGACGGAGACCAGTGAAGGCTATAAGAAGCACTTTTCCGGTGATCACTTGCTTTACTGCGCAGCCTCCAACTGACAGAGACAACGTAAATGTGGCCAAGAGAAATCTCAATCATTCCCAATCTTGCAGAGACGGCGAGTGTAGGTATATGTAAGGAGATAACATGGGCACAGGCTAATTATTGATCACTAACATGCTAGTTAACATTAATAATTAAACCTAAACAGCTAACGTAAGTCGAAACTGCCTGCGAGCTTCTCCTGTACTATACGGTAATTCCTCTACTGTGCGACAGTAAGTCACTTGGTTATGACACAATCGTTAGCCTATTTTTTACAAAAACGTCTGCTACGGAGCCATAACGTGAGGTACAAGGTAATGGAGCCTTTTATACATTGTCATGTTTCTTTAGAAATAAACAATGGACAAATAGAGTATTTAAACGGTTCAGATGTAAAGTTATTCGCTGTCAAAGTGACGTCAAAATGAATGGCAGTCAATGGGATGCTAACGGGAGGTGATCACTTATTAGCATCAAAATGGTACCATAGGAGCAACGCATTCCAGACGCTCGCTTACCCCCTTGGGAATTATGGAGAAAATCCATCTCAAAAATCAACATTTTGTTCACCATGGCAACAATATTTGTTTTCAAACTTTTTTTGTGTTTAATCGCGTACCCGCCGGTGTAGAGCTGTAGGCACAAACTACATTAATTTCCGTCGTCATATGGCCAAAATAACCACTATTGCTGCTTAGTACCTGGCGTGGAAGCCGATACACCGAGAAATTAAACGGCGTCATGTCTGGATCAATAATCACCTGGCGGAGCAAAACGCACGATAATGTGTACTGCCTTCTCCAGGAAGGAAACGTTATGTCTGATGTCTGCCACTTCCAGTGCGACTTAAAGTAGAGATTGTGCTGTTTTTTAATTGCATTTTAATTGCATTTTAATTGCACAGATTAAAAAGTATGCCGAAATAACATCATGATGCCGATTTGTAAAAAGTCTGAAATTCTACAGTGGCCGACAGGGGCAAACGCACTGCAATTAATTAATAATGAAACACACGCAAATAGAAAAAACACAAGCAAATTAAGAAAACATCTTCATAAATTTGACAACACATGCGCAGCATTTAGCAAACACGCTGAAAATACACACAACACAACCAAATAGACAAACGCGCTGCAAATACACAGAGGTGCGGAAAGATATTTTCGGCTGGGCATGCTGGGGTGCTGGGGGTGTCCACGGTCCATGTAGAGTCTAAAGATACTATGTTACACAGGCTCTGTATTCTCCAGATCCCGAGTTTACGGACACGTCTCTGCTGATTGAGTATCACCTGTGACCTGCGCCAATAAATTAGAGACACCAAACGAGAGAAAATATATCTTGTAGAAGGTAGGCAGGACTGGATCTTTTTTTGTTTGTTTTTTAAGCCACTGCAGTGTTTACATTGTCACATGTAACTACATGCTAACGGCAGTAAAATATATCATCTTGAGTGCCAGTGTCGTTAAATTCTCCCCAATTCCGGGTCAAATTACTCCTGAAACATTTTCTGTTTATAGTATTTGGTTTAAAAGCCTTTATTTGCTGAAATAGAAATTGCTGCGATATTCTATTAGTGTCCACTACTAACTATAGTACAGTTAGCTACATAGCTAATGGCAGTAAACAATGTCATCTGGGCTGCCAATGTTGTTAAATTCTACCAAATTTCGGTGTCCAATTGGGTAGTGTTTGGTTCAGAAGCCTTTATCTGCGATTTTTTACAGTAGAAAGTGCTGCTTCGTTCCACTACAATCTAATGTTAGCATACTGCTAACTATTAAGCAGCTACATGCTTACGTGACACAGTGGTAATCTTGGCCAATGATGGTCATTTCTCCTCAAATTCTGGTCACTTTACTGCTGGGACATGTCCGGTTGTGTAATATTTGGTTTAGAAGTCTTCATCGGTGATTACTCCGTTGCAGTAGCTCCAGCTTCAACTAGAAACATAAAGTGGTGGTGGAGGCATGGATGTATTAAGAGAACTGGATACAGTGTTCGGCGGGAAGCCCCATACGTTCCAATGAGAGTGCTCAAAAGCGCATAAAGCAAACATGGAGCTCGGCTCTTCCGCATTGTTGGCCCATGACGTCACAATGGACACGCGCACTAGCAACAATTTGTTTGTGTTGTCTTAACAACCAGTAGCAACATGCTCGTTCATGAGCTTCTCTTGTGTCTCTTACAAGTGGCGAACTCATGAACTCGCCGTTTTCATTGTCTAAAATATTCACTAACGTTAAACATTGTGTTTTCGTTGTTCCCGATCGTTTACATGCTTAGCTAAATAAACGATAGATGTATTTAGCTAGACAACCAAGGAGATTTAATAATTATGTCGTGCTACTAGCTAGCTAGCTAGCAGTTAGCCTTCAGTTTCGTTTACAAAGCTCATCCATGGCTTCATCCGTCATACACGTTACAAGCTTGACAGCATACAGCCCTTGGATGTATCATAAGAGAGAACCAAGGCAATGTAATCACTATGTCTGTAGTAACGTTATGTAGGCATATAGCTAGCTAATACAGCCATGCTAGCTACCCCTGATGTTAGCAACTAGCTAGCTAGCCGATAATCCCGCCAGTTTGGGAAACGCTAATGATGTTACATCCACATAACAGGCTTTACAGCATACATACATCCCTTGGATGTATCATAACTTCATAAGATAATACCATGGACGTATTAATAGAACACATGGTGAATTACAACCATTAGCTATATCCATTATTATAGCTAGCTACGTGAGCTCGGAGAACAGTCATGTGAGCGGACGGGCGCAGTCCCGTGGGTCTGCTCGCGTCCATTATGCGCGTTCATCATGCCAAATTTAATAATTCTGGATTCGCTTCTAGTGAATGTTAAAATGGGTAAAACGTGACGTTTTAAACAAGGACCCTTTGAGTGTTCAGGCTGGTAAGTTGATATACCCCAAAACAAATTATCCGCTGAAATATAGACGTTTCTTTCGCCATGCAAAGTCTATGTGAAAAGTCTTTCTTGGGTGCAGTACCACCGTTATCCGCCAAGTCCATGGTGGCTTTTAGACATGGCGCTCTTCCTGGGGGCTTGGGTGGAGGCTCCAGAGTTCCAGGATGCATGCTGTCCAATCAGAGCATACTGGGCTTTTTCGGAGAAAAACAGACGGTGAATAAAGGTGCAGCAGAGAAAAAGGCAGTATGAGAAAAATCAAAGGTTTTTTTTAAACATTAAAGCATGTAAACATGTTCTAGTACAAACACAAATGCAAGTATAATCCTCAAAATGCTATATAATAGTTGCCCTTTAAACCACAGACTTACCACGAAACATTACATTTATCTACTCTAATCATTAACGTGACTGTTGTTTAGCTCCAAATCGAAATGACTGTCTGCTTGTAACACTGTGAAGAATACTCTTTACATGAAGCTGTTTTTTAGCTTGGATAAAACAAGGTTTTTCCACACTCTCCAGCCAAATGTTTCTTCTTCTCCCAGTGTGGTGTGTCTCTCTCTAAACACATATTTTAGGCTGTTTTACTCCCTGTGTTCTGTACATGGAGAATAACACAGATGTTTGTACAGATGAACCTGTTCTTCCCAGCCAACCGCGTTGGGCGCATAGTTACAAAAATTCAGAACACGACCAAGCGCCACGAGGGCTTTCGCGCTGGAAACGACAGCCGTGGGACGTCATTTTATGGCATTTAAGATTCTTATTTATATCTGTAAAAGTATATTGTCCCCCCAAATATATATTTGTCTTTTTCTTGCAAAGTTTATGCAAATGTTTAGCAGTTAAATGTGAGAAACCCAAAACATTATGAACCATAAATTAGCACTTATTTGCACATTTAGCAACTGCTCATGTTCATGTTTTACAACCAGGGGCGTCCGTCAGACTCGGGGGAAGAAGGGGGGACTGAGTCAAGGCCCACAAAATAATAGAATGAATGACCGTGGATGCGGGGAGGGGCTCATTGAGAATGCCTAATGAACAGTGTCCAGAATTGTGTGCTACGCCCGTGCTCATTGGCAATTTTAGACCCTTTATAGCGGGGCTCAAGCCCCCTCTAAATTTCATGTCAGCCCCCTAGAAATTATGATAATAAAAAACTAACAATGAAATGAATTTTAGTGCTTCAAGTTCGAGTTTGCGAACTTGTCTGTTAGTAACAGAGGATAAACAATTACAGGTTCAAAGGGCTTGAAACAAGTTTAATATCCCGTGTGGCTATCGCCGATGTTATGCACCTGTAACCCAGTAGTAGTAGTATGTTCCCTGTGTACAGCAGTAGTAACCCAGTCAAGGAAAGGGTTAACATAAAACGTAGTTTTGGCCATTCGGAGGTGGTTGTGCCTTTGGCCGAGTCTCGCTCTGTCAGAGGGAGAGCAGGAGTGCGGTTCTAGTCCCCAGAGAAGAAGTTGGTAATTTCATGGCACAGATTAGAACCAAAAATTTAAACATAAGCAACTAAAACTGCTGAATGTTAGAACATTGTGTCAAATTGGTCATTATTACTGTGACCTATGAAGTGTCAGGTTTAGTGTGTGTGTGTGTGTGTGTGTGTGTGTGTGTGTGTGTGTGTGTGTGTGTGTGTGTGTGTGTGTGTGTGTGTGTGTGTGGGCTGAGCCCCCCTAAAGGTCTGATCCTAGAATCGCCTCTGCCCATGCTTACATCAAAGTAGAGAAAAGTAGCCTAGTCACCTACTTTGCAACATTTGTAAAATAGCTAGATAAAAGATTAAACTTCCACCATAGATAGATAGATATATATATATATATATATATATATATATATATATATATATATATATATATATATATATATATATATAGATAGATAGATAGATAGATAGATAGATAGATAGATAGAATATTGTAACACACGGTGCATTATAATGTAAAAAGATATAGGCTAGTCTAATGGAGGATTCTGTAGAGGTGACTGTTTCTGTGTGAGTGCACAGAGACTGTGTGATATTCAGACGAGCTGCTTGTTGAGCCTATTGCACATCAGCCAGCGGTCCAGGATATACTGTACACCGATTGGCCCAGAAACCCTCGAATGATCGGCTCGGAATTTGTACTGAATGACTGGGTGAATGAGTCCGTGAACATTTTAAGGAAGACAATTGGATGATTTTTTGGGATGATTACTATATAACAAGGGTCTGAACGGAACGAGAGCAAATAAAGTGAGCCGGCGTGTTAATGTGACTGAAACCCGGGGAGAGTAGCCAAAATCTGGATACTGTAAGTGTGAACTATTTTTAATCTTCCTAGTGGGCCTATAGGATACTGCCTGCCGCCCGCTATCTGCGATTTTTGTCCAACTAATCAATATACAGGCGATTAAGGCGATTAAGGTTTGATGTGTCTGTTTTATGTCCTATTTTACACAATAACCGCATGAACTGCGACGTATTGAACAGAGACAGCAGTGAGGATGGGAGGTGGAGGCCAGCTAACGGATGCAGAAGAGCCGATCAGCGGGCGGGCTGCTGGTGTCTACACCTGGGAGGAGGTGCAAAGCCACTGCAACCAGAATGACCAGTGGCTGGTGATAGATCGAAAGGTTTACAACATCACACAGTGGACCAAAAGACACCCAGGAGGGATTCGAGTCATCAGCCATTATGCTGGAGAGAATGCCACGGTATATTGTTTTAATTATTTTAATTATTATCTTGAATATAAATATAACCTTTGAGGTAGGCCTACTTTACTTGAGTATTTCCATTTCATGTTTACTTGCTACTTCTACTCCACCACATTTCTGAGGAACATGTACTTTTACCCTACTACATTTATCTGACAGCTAGGGTTGTTATTGATTAGATTCAGATTTTAGATAAGAAACATGCTATGCTTTAAAGTCCAACGCATTGTTAAATATTAAGCCAGTGGTTTCCAGCCCCGTTGGCCTGTGACACATTAAAAAAGAAGCAGTGTTTAGCTAGTCCTACTTGTTACATTTCAGATGTCCCTGAGTTGTTGTTTCATTTTCCATCTAAACTTCAAATGGTTTCATTTAAATAACTGTTTGAGTCCCAAAGAGGTCAAAATATCCAATATTTTACAAAAGAAAGTAAAATATTAGAGAAAAGTCTGAAATCAAATACAAATCTGTGTAGCAGAACTTTGTTTTTTTTCTTCTTCTGTGTCCCAGCAACCATCTCACGACCCCTCAGATTGATCTTGTGACCCTTTGAAGGGGCCTGGCCCCTAGGTTGGGAACCACTGAACTAAACTACAAATATTATATGAAGTAGTAAAGACAGCTTTACCTCAACCAGCAAAAATCTAATGATATATCATTCACAGGAGCCATATTTCTGCAGAAACAATACTTTTACTTTTGACACTTAGGTATTTTTTGTAATAATACTTCTGTACTTTTAAACACAGAAGAAAGCAAGAAGGTTGAGTGGTCCTTCCACATCTGATCAATTTTTATTACTTTTTAATTTACTGCGTCACTGACAGGATCCTTAATTTCTGTTTTACAGGAGGCATTCACTGCTTTTCATCCAGATTTAAAGTTTGTGAAAAAGTTTCTGAAGCCGCTGCAGATTGGAGAGCTGGCAGCGACGGAGCCCAGCCAGGACCGAAACAAAAATGTGAGCTCCGTCTAAATAAAAATCAGTTAATCTTATTAATCGTGTAGCAGCTTTAGTGTCAAGTGGGACAACATGGCAGGATGGATCCCATGTACAGAAACACCTGAGGAAAAGGAGTAGGTCAGACCATTTACAGATCTGTTATTCATGAGTCTTACAGTGTTCAGGCGCATCTGAGATTCTGGACACTCATGTTTCTTTAGCTGTTAAATGCTGTTAAATAACTCAAACTTCCTTAATGCCTTGTTTTTTTCTGATTCTTTTGAGCTTTATAGGACGTGTCTATGTCTTCTTCTCTGCTCTCAGGCAACCATCATACAGGATTTCCATACTTTACGTGCTCAGGTGGAGAGCGAGGGTCTGTTTCGAGCTCGGCCTTTGTTCTTCTGCCTCCACCTGGGTCACATCCTTCTGCTGGAGGCCCTCGCCTGGCTGATCATCTGGGTCTGGGGAACTAGCTGGACTCTGACCTTTCTGAGCGCCATCATGCTAGCAACCGCTCAGGTGATTCGAACATCATTATCTGTTATTGTTGTTGACGAACTGTAAGTCAATGCCGGTTTCTCTTCATCTTCTGTAGTTGCAGGCTGGATGGCTGCAGCATGACTTTGGCCACCTGTCTGTCTTCAAGAAGTCCAGCTGGAATCACTTGTTGCACAAGTTTGTCATTGGTCATTTGAAGGTAATTGGTATTCTCAATCGTATCATAATCATATTTATTTCTGAAATTTTGCACAGACATTAAAGGTTGTTTTTTCAGGGAGCGTCTGCCAACTGGTGGAATCACCGGCATTTCCAGCATCACGCTAAACCCAACATCTTCAGTAAGGACCCTGATGTCAACATGTTGCACATCTTCGTAGTTGGAGAAACTCAACCAGTGGAGGCAAGTAACTGATTTCCGAAAACAGCTCTTAAACATACAGTATTAAATCTTTCACCAGCTGCTAATTCTAACTCTGTATTTCTCTCTGTTGCAGTATGGCATAAAAAAGATCAAATATATGCCTTATCACCACCAACACAAGTACTTCTTTCTCGGTATGTTTCTTGGAGTCATTTAAAAGAGTGAAACTATGAAAACTTCACAGGAATAATTGTTTTCTTTTCCCTCTTTTAGTTGGACCACCGCTTCTCATTCCAGTTTTCTTCAACATTCAAATAATGCAAACCATGATTTCCCGCCGTCAGTGGGTGGTAAGATGCCATCTTCTGAGTGTAACAGATTATTATTGCAGATTATATTAAAGGGGTGATAGAATGCAAAATCGAGTTTACCTTGTCATAGTTGAATTATGACAGTTCGGTGGGTAAAATAGGCATACATAGAACCTCAAAGTCCCATTGACACCTCTTTCCTCTGCAAATCTCACAATTTGAAACTGCCGCTGAAAACGGGCGAATCTCCACAAAGCCAGTAGTTGACGCCAACTCAGGTGACTGTACCTTATTTGGCTTTAGTCTGTACCTTTGTCACGCCCCAAAATGTACATACAAACCACTGGTCTGAGACCAGCTGGTCTTCTGAATGTTGGTTGCGCAGATCTTAGACACTTTATACATTGGTCGTCTGCTATTTCATTACTAAATTCACTTCTGAGACTTTTTTATGCGAGAAATCAACTATGTAGAGCTAAAAAATGGGCCGTTTTACGAAAGATTATGGCTTATTGCAAATTTGGTTCAACTGTGTCAGAGTTCAGATGCTCCACAGTCTGACGTGACAGCCGGCGGGTGCCTGCCGGGGTCAATGGCTTGCCGCCCGACCTGTCCACCTTCACAGACCCCGCTGTGAGCTGGCTGGAGCTCTATCAGGAGACTCGCGGATAAGAGGCATTTATTTCCCCGATTGTTTGTTTAAATAACTCAACACACATATCCAAGATAAGATTAACTGGAACCTGTGGTTTTTCGAAGTTATAATGCTCCACAAGAGATTGCGGGCGTAACAAGCTCGCTGACTCGCTGTCTCCCTGTGGGGGGGAATAAATTTCAAGACGTGACATGACCTGTCCTCTGGAGGACATAGCCACACCACCCCCGCTCCAATGGATTGTTGTCGGGATGATTATCACAGAAGCCTGGCTGAACACACTCACCGGACAGCAGCTAGCAGCTAGCAGCTACCGGCAGGATCGAGACAGGGACCAGGTTAGGTGAATTTACACCATGTCTGTTGACATGAGTTGAGTTGAAAACGCATGTTGTTGTCACGTAAGGGCCCTTACGTTCATGTTGCACAGACATTTTAATTGCATTTTAAGAGGCACAAAGGCACTCTAAAACTTGCCCCGACAACTGCCGTTTTAGCTCAGTGGAAGCTCATACACGTAGCTGCAGCTACTCCGTGTTGCCTGCACCGATTCGGGTCAGGTTAGTACACGCATATTTATAGCGATCAAGATTAACGTAAAAATTGGCCGGAATTCTCCTTTAAGAGAATCCAGTTATTTAGCTATTGCAATTACAACAGGAAACACTTTTTAAGTTGCACAACCTCCACCTCCAACATTTTCAAAAGACAATGAACACAATTCTGCAAAAAAATATGACAGTATAAGTTATCAGAACTTAAAATAAATATACACTATAATGTAGTAATTCTGCAATTTCTTTTCTCATTTTTTTTTTCTTTTTCGCCCTGGGTGTAATTCAATGTAGAACCGCCACTGCCTTTGCGTGCTCGGCGGACAATACTAGTGTCTTTTCTACAAAAAGTTGCCAGATTTGTTGCTAGTCGCTTTTTTGAAAAAAAGTCTAAGGGGGTCTGAAAAGTCGCTAAATCTAGTGACAAAGTCGCTAAGTTGGCAACACTGTAGCCTCTGCAGCTTCGCTCAGCTCGTTGTAAAGAGGGGTGGGGCTGTCTGTGTGTGTGTGTGTCTGTGTGTGTGTGTGTGTGTGTGTGTGTGTGTGTGTGTGTGTGTGTGTGTGTGTGTGTGTGTGTGTGTGTGTGTGTGTGTGTGTGTGTGTGTGTGTGTGTGTGTGTGTGTGTGTCGCTCGTTTGTAAAACCAACCAATCAGCGTGCAGCTCATCTAAATATTCATGAGCATCCCATTTAAGGGAGAAAACCTCTCGTTTCAATCCAGGGCTATTTCACAGGGTTGCATTAGGGCGCATAGAACAGCACCCGGGCCATTTTCAGCCCAACCAATGTTACATACCCTATTTGGAGACCTTAAGGAACAGTGTGAAATACCCTATATAATCATTCTATCACCCCTTTAAGATTTAACAGGTCACATGTAGGGAAAATAAAAATAAGAGATGAGTTTCAGGGAGTCATATTATCCTTCCTTTCATTTAAAGGATCTGGCTTGGGCTTTGTCTTACTACCTGCGCTACCTGTGCTGTTCTATACCCATGTTTGGCCTGTTTGGCTCAGTGGTGTTCATCAGCTTCATCAGGTAACAACTATGACACACACTTACAGTACCATAATTAGAGGTGTGAATCTTCACTGATCTTCCGATTCGATTCGATTACGATTATCATGTCAGTGACTCAATTCGATTCGATATCTCGATGCATCATGATGCGTCAAATACATTTTTCTATTAAAGCTATGTAGGACATTTCATTCATAGCTTTTCAAGCTTCAAAAACAAAACATTCTGCAGTGCTCTAATACTAAATAAATTGGATACATAAAACTACAGCACTGAGCACATGGCACTTCCTGAATGTGCAAAACATAACAGAATATGTAAACAGAAATGTTGTTAGGCCTACATTAAATTGTAAACAGAAATAATCGATTATGAGCCTGCCGATTATCAATGCAGCATCGTCCATGTCCACGATTCGATGCATTGATTATTTGATTAATTTCAACACCTCTAACCATAATGGTATACTGCCATCAAACCACACACACACACACACACACACACACACACACACTTTCACATATCGCACTCTCACACAAGGATACGCAGTCATTATCACTACAACTTACAGTAAAGAGCTGAATAGAAAAAGTTATGATGTAGAGGGATTAACATCAGTGAATCTGGCAATCTAAAAGTTCAATCATAAATTACTTACATACTAATTTAAATAATCCCATTAGTTTCAATGTACAAACCCTTTATAAAAATCAAGGTGTTGTGTTGTTATGAATGACAGGATTTTGGAGAGTCACGGGTTTGTCTGGGTGACTCAGATGAGTCATCTGCCCATGGACATCGACCACGAGAAGAACCAGGACTGGCTGTCCATGCAGGTACCTGGTTTATTAGGAAACAGTCCACAGTCAGCCACTGTGCTGCTCATGTGTAACCTCATCTTTTGTCTTGTCCTCTACTTTAGTTACAAGCCACCTGTAACATAAAGCAGTCCCTCTTCAACGACTGGTTCAGCGGACACCTCAACTTTCAAATCGAACACCAGTGAGTGAATGGTTGAGTCTGCATACATTCGAAATGTATGCAGGACAAAGTGTGGATCAATCCAATTTTTTACAACATTGTTTAGTTATAATTTATTAAGAGTCTAACACTCAAAAACGCATCAATCAAATCTGCTTCATCTGGACAAATACAGAAAATTGCTCATGTGAAAATCTAAATAAAATAGTTCTCACTTTGGCAGAAAATAGTGTGTTCATGTCAGACACCTTCACTCATAGTAAGAAGGTGATTGAGAAAATTGGTTCTCAGAGCCTTCAATAAATAACATTTATTTATATTTATAGGGCCAGACTTTTTTTATGTTTTAAACTGATGTAAATTCTGCTTTTCATCCAGTTAACTGTGAGCATGAATTCAATAAACTCAAACTCAAACTTTAAAGGGAAGACTAAACAGGAAAAAGATACAGCTGTTCTGTAGTTTGTGAAACATGCTTCACTGTGCTGAACAGTATTTTCTTCGAATTATTATTAATATTTATTTAAATTTAAAACACAATTGTTGAGACATGTTTTATGCTGATGGACCCCTTCTGTTCCTTTTGTCTCTGGAGTTTGTTTCCAACAATGCCGCGCCACAACTACCACCTGGTGGCCCCGCTGGTCCGTGCACTGTGTGAGAAACATGGGATTCCTTACCAGGTGAAAACATTGTGGCAGGGCTTCGCTGATGTTTTCAGGTAAGTCCAAAAATAATAGTAGTATTTTTATAGTATTATTTACTGCCAGGATTAGACAAGGTGGGGTTGTTGAAAACAATAAGACATTATTCAGTCTGACAAAACAAAGGAATGAACCTGAATTGCAACTGACTGAATAATGAATACAAAATGAGGAGACAATTTAATATGAATCCCTTGAAGAACAAGATTAATAATAAACTGCTTGCCTGATATATGTGTGTCTTTTTGTTCTTATTTTCTTTTTAGGTCACTGAAACACTCAGGCGACCTCTGGCTTGATGCATATCTGCATAAATGACAACTTTTATTCTTTGCACAGTACCTACAAGGACTGCTGTCTCTTCTGCATCATACATTGATTATATCTGTTTGGTTTTATAATTCAGTTAATGGTGTGGGATTTATCTTTTCTTGGTGTTGGTGTCATAGTTCAGTTTTTTTCAGATTCTGTGCCAGATTTTTAGTGCTCACAGGATTTCTCTGATTTTCCTTACAGTGTCTTGAACAGTAGTATGGTGTCAGGGACGTCACTAGGATTTAAAGACAGGGGGTGCTTAGCCCCCAGGGTATTTGTAACTTGTGTTTGCAAAATCTTTGCACTCACATCTTTTGTTACTGTATTAGAGCTACACTTATGTCAACAACCAGTCAAGAAACCAAGATGTTAATAATAATAATAAAAAGTGACAGACATATCCTCTTCTCTGTTCAACAAAAGTTACTGTAAGCTGTTAGCTTTTAGACACATCAAAGCTGCATGGGGGAATTTACTTAGGCCAGACTTTGCTCCTGATGAGTTCTTCTGTAACCAATGACTTAAAGGGATACACCACATTATATACATTATATACATTATACATAATACATTGGCCCACCTATCTACAGCCAGGGTAGACCGTGATAAGCCCTATTTCAACAAACGGTGGCGTATTCCTTTAAATGCTACCTTACTGCTCATGTAAATGTATGATAAAGTAATAGCATACTATATCTAATTCCTCTCTCTATAAGATACGTTGTCCAAAGAATGCTATTTAATTACACAAATTACTGTAACTGCGCTGTAGATTGGTTCAATCAGTGTCATTACACTGTGTAGTTTGGCTTGCATACAGTAAGAACCAGAATTTTAAACACACACACATACATATACATATATACATATATATATATGACAATGTATGACTTAAATCAACAATTATTGATATTTAAAAAGCTATTGATAAGGATCCTATTTAAAGTGGCTACTGTCTTAATATAATAACCTGATGGCGGAAGAAATAAAAGATTTGGAGTAACGAATAGTGTATGTAGGATTGCTTTCATTTTATTTTCACATGTGTATCTGTGGGCATATGCTCATGTTTAGCCTAGCCTACATTTAGGTAACATCTACATATTTATTTAATTTATCAGAGCCAATGAATGCAGAAAGTTAAGTTGGTCAGAATATAGCTAGCATATATAATAAATACAATTAAATTATTTAGTTTAGGCTATGCCTCAGTGCCTAGACCTACCAACAAATGCTTATTGTTGGAAGAAAACAAAACACCCCACATTTCCTTAGACTTGTAGACCACTACTGACCTCAATCACGCCGGCTCCCTCAGAATCAGCTGCCCAGCCAATCTCCTGCTTCTCTTTCTCTCTGCTAAAATATCCTCAAATATCCATCTGCTCAAATAATTGAATTGATACCGGTAGGCTACGTGCAGTAGCAAGTTCAGACCAAAGAGTAGCGACAAGATGAATCCTCCAGTTACTTGCAACGCTCCGGTCTGCATCAAATTATCACATTTCAAATTATCAAATCAAATTATTATTGCTGTTCTTATTATTATTTAGGGGGGCTTAGGAACATTTTAGGGTAGCTTCAGCAACCATAAAATAGGCCTAACGACGTCCCTGTGATTCTCGGGTATTTAAAGTGTTGTTTTTTCATTATCAATCATGTGATACAGTTTGAACAATAAAATATGAAAATTACGCGGACAAGTGACAAATCCAGTGTAATTGAGGATTATTTAAAGTTACTGTACTTAATTTAACTTCCTTTTACACTTGCAACTCTTATTCTGATTTTACAGTATGAAATAAAGGAACTGTATTGACTGTTTCTATACCTCTGGTACTTTAATCCAGTGACAAGAATTATGTACAAAAAGAAGTGATATCAAATATTTACCAAGTTTATTTTTTGATTGCTTTTTTTTTAAAACAGTGTGTCCCATAATATTTATAACCCCTTGAATGTTGTGTCTACATCTTCTTTTAATTATTTATATTAGAACAACATAGTCTCATATATTACTTATTATTCTTGTGTGTCTGTGCCGCTTGCACTGCAAAATATCATGCTGCATAGATCAGTCTCATATGCATTAATGACAGCATCTCACAATAACTTCATGCAGGATTATTAACAGTTTCTCTTGTCAGAATGTCTGAATTCTAATTATAAACAGCAACATTATTTATATTAATACCGACTGCTGATCTGCAGTTTCCAACCAGCATGAGACTACTTCTGACATAGAGCATGTTATTTATTTTACTTGTAAACAGCGATATGAAAAACATTGGCTAATATATATGTATATATATATAGATAGATAGATATGGAATAGCTAAGATCTACTTATTTAAGTCATTCAGTAAACAGCTGCAATATTGACAATGAGCATAAACATTAACCACACTGCTCGTACAAATATCTATGTTACATGCATGTTGTGCTTACATGCTCCCTCACACACACACACACACACACACACACAAAAAAAAACTGTACATCGATTCATATGTTCCTCTTTTCATACGACAACAAAATTTAATGAGACCATGAAAGCAACATAATTACATAAGAAAACACTGATATACATACACATTGGGTGATATAAAATAAATATACAATTAAATATGTATACAACCGTTCCTTATGTTCTACTGCAGGTCATAATTAACAATAGATTGATTGAAGAAGCTGCTGCAGTGAGTTAGCAAAAGCGTCTTGGTGGGTCGTGCTGGACGGCAGGTTCAGTCTTTGCTACCAGAGTCGATCCTCTCCTGCCGCCGCTTCATGATCTCCTGCAGTTCTGAGTCTCCGTCTGTCTTCTGTAAAGCAAACACAAGAAGATTGCGCTTTTTCAAACATTTTGTCCAAGGATTCCCCTATTACAAAGCGTAGAATACAAAGAGACAAAGGCCATAAGCAGGAAAAGAAGCCACCTCAGACCTTTCAACAACTGCACTGTTTGGACATAAAGTTGCAAAAGCAATGGCAACAGACTTTCAGTAAAAAATCCTGTCAGCTGTCGTGGAAATAATCATAATTAATACAAATTTACTCCAAAAACGTTGCATGTTTTGTGTTAATATAATTAGCTCATGAATAAATAGGTTAATACGTCTCTACATGGATTATAGATTGACATAAAATTAATGAAAATAAAACAACAACAAAAAACAATAATAAGGAAGAGTTGGCAGAAACTTGTCACCTTAAAGGTGAGGAGAAAACCAGGAGGGAGAGATGACGAGAAGCATCATCAAAACTAAATATTTTTTTATATATATGGGAAAGACTCTGAACTCTATCCAGGCCAAAATAATCTTTGACTGAGAGATCCAAAATGTTTCTCTTTGTGGCACTTTTATTGTCCCCTTCATATTTCTCTAAACCACTCTGCTGAGTCAGGAGTCATTGCATGAATGCTGTATTTATACTTTTTCTGTTTGCTTTAGACCCTCTCCACAAAAAACAGCCTCATAGACAAAGTCAATTATACATTTGATGAATAATATCACATGTTTTGTGTCTTTATTTATCCTGCATAACTGCTTGTTATTATGTTATTATCCTTGTTGTTAAATTGTCTGACAATCCTGCCTAGTTAGTTCTGACCTGATTACACTATTACTTTTGCACTGCACTTGTATTTATTATAATAGAGGATGACTGTAATAGTCTGACAGCTCACACCAGCTTTTATATAAGTGTATTGATTTGTCTTAACATGCCCAGATAGAGACTGAAAGCTGAGATAGGTGGGTATTATTCATTTGTGGGTTTTGTACTTTTTTGTCGTAACAGGTGTGTGAGCAGTTTACATGCATGCTTAAACAAGTGTGTGACTTACCTCCAGCTGTTCTTTCTGCACGGTGATCTGAGAGTAGACACGACTGCCTTCTTCTTTGCACACCTTCTTCAGTTCATCTTTGTTGAGGGAAAACAGTTGGGCTCCAGTCAGGATCCCCAAACATTCAACAGTCCTACAGACAATTAATTTTCTTATTATTAGATACAGTATAAATGTACTGTATTTATTAATTTGTACACAGTATCCAGTAGTGAGTACACCATCCAAAAAGACAGCAGTTTGACATGCAATAGCAGGATAAGCACAGGTGTAATCAATAACCTTAATCACAACCGGACTCCTCTGGGTTGTGTCTGTTCTAGCATCCTGGTATTGTGCATGCTGGCTTGCTGGGACATTTAATGGAACTGAGCTATCATTAATGTTATTAATTAGACCGGTTCTTCCCAAATCATCCTGAGGGGGGCATCAATGTCCAATTGTATTGCAATCCATCCAATATTTGTTTAGACATTATATGTCAATATCACAAATGTCAACCTTATGATGGCTCAAGAGGAAAAGTCAGGTGGCCATCAAAGTCAGTAGGATTCACCTGCCAGAAACCAGGAATGTCTGTACAAAATACTAAAGTACTAAAAATCTATTACTGACAGTGCGTTAATGGTGAATAAATACAATGCAGCTTGTAATACTTTCTAACATTTCAGTCAGAACTTTAAGTTGTGGGACGGTACTTTGATTTTCTGGATTGATGAGCATTGTGGGTGACTTACAGTTTGGAGAATTTTTTTGCTCTGAGCCATGCGGTCACTTGCTCTGGGTTTGAGTCAAAGTTGAGCGGTACTTGGCTGGATGGTCGCTCCACACGGAACTTCGGTGGCTTTTTGTTAGCAGTGATCATAGTTAATAGCTCATTGTTGACCTGATCCATCACTGCAGCACAGAAACAGGACGGCAGCAGATGTCAGAACAAGAGCAACTATTACATATCTGTGATTCCTAGATCTTTTTTGTGTTCACTCACTTTTGTCTTTTTTTGGTCTACCGTTGTTGAAGCTCTCTCCATGGCTCAGAGAACCAGGAGGTGAAGTCCTGTAGCCCTTCTGCACACACAGGCACAAACAGTTCATGAGAAAACAACTATTATTACAAAAACGGGTTTGTCTTTTATCTCACTGGTGGTTGATACATTTTTGCCCAGGAGCCAAAAGAGAAAATATGTGTGTGGAAATATTTTACACCAGAAAGAGAAGCTGCATGCAGCACCTGCAGCAGGGCGTAGGTGAACCTGTGTGCAGCATGAATACGAGCATAGGAATGTAGGCTTTTGGTGAGGGTGGAAACATTGCTGCACAATGTGTCGGGTCACAACAAGTGATTAGTGTTTGTACACAAAGCTGCACTGACCTAGGACCAGTGTTCAGATGATACGACTGTAAACATTCCTAGCTTTTATCTGTGATGTTCAATGAATTATCCTGTGAACTTTAAAAATTAAAACGATCATTTTGTACATACTACACATTGTTTGTCATGTATCTAGGTTTTGTATTCATCCGATTACTTTTTTTTTTTCCTCTGGAAAATCTTACAAACTCATTCACTTTGTAGCAAATGTGTTATCTGTTCGTGTCCTACTCATCTTTTGTACTTTTAATTCTAGCTGCAAAATAAATGTATCCACAAGCAGTGATAAAGAAACCTTGACCCCTCTCATTACCTTATACTTTAGTAACTGATTGCCTACATTTACCAGAAATTATTGTGACACCTCTTGCCAACACGCCTCAGGTTGTGCAGCTGAGATAAGGATAATGACAGTAGGCGAAGTAAGTGAAAGTGACACTGATACATGGTACAAAAAGCTGAAAAAAACATGTCATGTGGCTGCATTGTATCCTGGTCTACTGAAGCAGACAAACTCAAAACTTAATACTGCAGCTAAACTTAGAGTTAATGTTTTATGTTCAGCTGCTGGAAACATTGCCTGTGGGAATGCTAAAAATACACCACAGTCACAAAATATCCTCAGAAATGTCGTGTGAGTTTTTCACAATGCTATCAGAAAAAAGGTGTTTAAGTGAATATTTTCCTTTTAAGAGCTCATACATACACTGCCAAAGTTTTTGGGTGTTTATCAAAGAATGTAATGTTAATGCACTGCATGTATAGTACAGCAGATCACCTGGTTGTAGACGGCTTCTGGCTCCTCGATCTTTACAACATCCAGGATGTTAAACGGAACGTAGCCGGCCTGACCGCTGCGATTCCGCAGTTTCCACCACTGATTGTCATCCTCTATCACCTGCAAGCAGCAGGCACAAACATATTTAGCAAAGTTGAGATGTTTAACTTCACAGAAGGTCAATTTACGTTTCCCTAGCCTTAGGTTTGCATCTTCTCTGCCGTTTGCTACAATGTACATCTGCATTTGGTTTAAATTCAAAATTGCATGTCAATCTTCACATCAAAGGCAACATATTTGACCTAGTTTTTACCTCGAGGATTTCGTCCTGCAGCACTGACAGCTCGTTGACATTCTGTGCTACAAAGTGGTAGCGAATTTTGGCATATTTACGGGTGGAGGCCATCCCATTGTGAGACCTGTTAAGACACATGGTATCCTGTCATCACAGTTTGACATGTTTTTTGTGAGTAAAAGAGACAGCAAAGTGTAAAGTGTGTGAGGAACTTCATTACTTACCCATTTGACGAGTTTGAGGAATGAGTTCCATAATACTAAAAAAAGCATACAGATTGTTACATTTTCAAGATTGGGACCTGCAATGGTTGGCACATTCACAGGCTAACAAACAAAATCCTTACGTCTTCAGTTGAGTGTTTTCTGTAATCGGGGCTGATGGGAGACCCCGGTGGCCCAGTGGGTCCCTCTGTTTCCCATGGGGCCGTCCTGAAGAACTCCGCCGGCGGCTCCCAGCCGTTCCGAAACTTTGGGTGATAAGGAGGAGCACACTGATCCCTGGGCCACTCCGCTCTGCAGGAGGAAGAGGAGGGACAGGATGGTCAAAAGGTGACCTTTAAGCTGCACATGTGTACAGACACAGCCAGCATGAATAATGCACCCATGTCTAAGTGTCCTTGGACAAATTACTGAACCCCTCATTGCTCCCGATGGTCAGGACAGCACCTTGCATGGCAGCTCAGACTGTGTGTGTGAATGAGCAAATTGTAAAGTGCTTCGGATAAAAGTGTTCTATAAATGCAGTCATATATGTACCTGGGTTTGGTCCATCCATCCCCCAGCAGCTCAAAGATGGTCATCTCTTTGGGGGTGAGGTGTCCCCGCAGGAAGTCGACAGTGTCTTTGGAAAGGTGAGGAGAGATTACTGAACGCACCAGTTCAGGACTCCCACAGCTCTGCAGCACCTGTGGACGCAATCACAAGTTTACTGATCGACTGCTTCTTTTTTTAAATACCTTGGTTCAAAAAATATTTAAAATGTTTTTCTACAAAACCTTTTTTTCATTCATGAAAGTATGCCAAAAGTCTAAATGCATTGGTGTTAATGTTGTCTAAACACAAGCAGCAGCTCAAGAACTTTGCCTAAACTATATCAAACAAGGTGAATCAGGACTATGGAGGCTCATGCTTCAATATGTTTTGGACAGGTGCGTAGGAGGAAATGCCCATAGGTGACAAAAAAGAAAAAACCCACACACTATTTACTTGCAATATACTTGTATTTAGAAATACAACTTGTCAGTTGATGTTACACTGAGAGCTACCGTTAGCCTGATAATATTATTATTTTGGATATTATTTTGACTTTAGCTGTATTGTTTGGTGTTTGTATATATACTGATATGGTTGCTGTCCATTCTATATAGTGAAATGTCCATTTGTTCATGGTGTGAAGTGCCTTCTAATGGGCTAAGTGCACACTGGCTGTGGAACGGGCAGTTCAGGGTCACTAATCGGCCTCACTGTAGGAGGCATTGTCTATATCTGTTTGGAATGCTCCCATTTTCATTCTCTGTTTTACCTGATGAAGATCTAATGACCGAAACATATTTCTTAATTATAGTTTATTGCAAGTAAATAGAACAGTGTAAAGATCTGGCCAAACATTCAGGGGCCAATTCTGATACTTAAAAGTTTTCCATACTCAATGCTTGGGACACATTTTGGCCAATCCTCAATATTGAGGTTTGATATCCAGCCCTAGTATTTACTGAAGAAATTTAAGTAAACAATACGTTTTTGCTGTTTTATCTTAAGGTGCTTTGTTGCTTTCAGAAGGCATAGTGGCAGCCACACTTTGAATATTACTGCTCCGGCTTTATCTTGACCTTATCAAGCAAATCCAACGTGTCCAGAGGTTATTGCACAACATTATCTGGCAGAGCCTAATCACAGCTCTGTGTTTCTATCCAGCAGTATCGAAGGTGTGGCTGAACACTGCAGCTTGGCAAACCGACATTGTGTAAGTGTGGCTGCACCTTAGAGCACCTAGAGTCAGAGCTGAAAGCCATGTCGCTCCAGTCAGGTGACATTTTAGCAGAGTAGCAGTGGGTGTGGTGCCAGAAAAAATAAAAACAATAAGAGGAATGTCTGACGGCGACAATGCAAACTCTAAACTGCTTTGATTCTGTGCATTTTTAAAAGCTCAGAGCATTTTTGTCAGATATGCCTGTGGGCTCAGTCGACATTGAGGGTGTCCAATGACATGGAGAACTTATTTGGCATGAATTTATACAGTTGACATTCAGAAAAATCAGCATGTGTTCAGGATGATCATCTATATAAACCTATTTGACATCAGACACACACAGAACAGATTTTTAGCTCTTACCAGCTCCAGAGGGCCGAAGAGGAAATGAACCAGCTCAGACGCACTTGGATTCTGTATGTGCTTCTTCAGTTTGGCCTGCAGGGGGCGCCATGAAAGATACACCGTGAGAAGGTAATGAAGAGAGGACAACTGATGAATGTGATGAAGGAGGAGAGGTTAGCAGCTGTGATATCTCACCAAGAGGTTGAGGGCCAGCTTCAGTTTCTGCAGGCTATCGATGAACTCTGCTTCAGAGGGGGGCTTGGCCCGCAGGGTCAGCATGCCCTCTGTAAACAACCAGAGCAACAATGACCACACACAGACTCCAGAGTTACCAGCTCTCCATACAGACATACTACAGGCAGGATGCAGGTTTCACTTTCTGGCCACGGTTCAAAGAAATTAATTTTTTTCCCAGTGAAAAAAAGGTTAGGAGTACAATAATGGTTAGTTAATAAACAGCTTTGACCAGAGAGTAAAAGCCCATAAAGAATGTGCTACATCAGGGTTTCTCAACTTGTGACCCAAAAGGTCCCAAAATTCTCACAACCCCACAGAGCAGAGTCATATTACGTACATTTGACTGTAGTGTCCTTTTAAATTGTATTTTAAGGGGTATGGAAGTTCCAAATTACATAAAGGTTATGATATCAGACCTACTGATTTAATTTTTAACTTCGTACAGTGAAGGGTTCGTATAGCTTTTTATTATATCATTTCCAGGCTCTTGAAGAATGTATCATTACATCTAAATTATTACTATAAATACAATTGTGAAAAATAAAGTTAACCGAATTCCTTTACCCACAGCAATCAATGTTAATTTTACCAGCTGTTCGTATTAACCTTGATTGTACATTTAGGTTGGTATGAGACGCCAGAAAACAAGAAGCAAATATGATGACGAGATTGTTTAATTTCAAATCTTAAAAGATTTTTGGTTCACATAAGTGATTGTGTAGATGAAACAGATTATCATATTATGTTGAAAATCCATCATATTCCTAACCTTGAAAACATAAAATTAAGCATTTTCCAAACGTTTAAGACTTTGTATGAACCCATACAAGATATATTTTTAAAACATAGCAATCAATACACCAGTCTTACCAACCTTTTGATCAGCATATGACCCTACATTTAGGATTCTGACGCAAAAGTTGAGAAACTGATTCTCTAGACAGAGAATACATCATTTTCAGCACATCTGTATGTGTAGTCAAGGACAACACATATGCATTACTTATTACCAAATGATGTGTGGAAAAGTAACACGTTCTATATGTGTCTGCACCTGACCACACTGCAGAAGGAACGAGGGGTGTTGATGTAAAAACACAGCATCACACCACTGCCAGTATTGGGTGGTAAAACATTATTCAGCCACATTTTACAGTAATATTATTACTTTTCACTAGGGGAACCAGCTGCTATTACACTTTCAGTCCATAAATAAGATGACACTTTTGCTTTCAAATCCAGCAAAGCTTCAAATTGTTTTGATTCATCTAATCTGCCTCTCATGTCAGTCTTCATTCAACATTTAAATGAATTTTGCTTCCTTTTGGTATTGCCAATATTTTGACTTTGTCAGGCAATAACATAACAATAACATTCTAATTCAGACAGAAGCACACTTATAATAATGCATTAAAATCACCAACATGCCAGAAATACACCAGATCAGCACTCACAGGGAGTGATTAAGAAGTAATAATATTATCTCAGTTATGATAACTGAGTAATGTATCACATACTTAACAGAACCCTGAACTGACCACTGCTACCACACATGCATCACTGGATGACAGTCCCGGGCCAGAGGACACAAAAAGACATAAGCATGGCGATGTGAGCAATATGAACATATTGTCACTGCATTCGTGCCACCACATCAGAAGAAAGGGAGACAGACCTGCTGGTCCTTTCTTCTTATTCTTCTTACTCTTGTTGCGCTGGTTGAGCTGAGAAAAGGCCTCTGCTGCTTTTTGCAGCCGCGCCACAAAGATCTCTATGTCATCCAAGGCACAATTGAGGATTTGCTGAGGGAGACAAATCCTGGGGTTTAGCATGAAGAATATATATATAGCATTAAGAGACTGTGTAATGTGATGACAGGTGTTATAGTGTGGATAAAATCACTCACTACATCCTTCTCAATGCGCTGGGCCAGCTTTTCATGTGACTCAGTGTCATTTTGTCCGGAGGCTCGTGGATCTAACGCAAAAAAACGTAAAAATGTAAATGCAACTATTGAATCAAATGTGAGCTTTGCATGTGACAAGGGCTTTCTTTTGAGTGCATGAGCAGTATGTGTATTCTCACCCTGAGTGTTCGTGGCTGCTACACGTCCCTTTGCAGCAGGTGAGGAGCCCTTAGAGGCTGAGGGAGGGAGAATGGTTTCTCTGTGACGCTTCATTTTCTCCTGATTCACCCTGGAGGAAGCAGAGGAGGCATCAAGACCTTCAGCACCCTAACATCAAGTTAGCTAACTTCTAATCAGAGGTCAGTGTCGCCTCCTTCAATGTGTATTTGACTGCAAGAATATGTGTGTGTGTGTGTGTGTGTGTGTGTGTGTGTGTGTGTGTGTGTGTGTGTGTGTAGCAGAATTGTTCTCACTTCAGAGTCTGAAGCCTCATTTTCTTTCCATGCTTGTTGTCTCCAATGGCACTGTCTATATCTGCATGAATCATCTCAGCCTAAAGATAGTAAGGAGAAACACACAAAATCAAACTAAATATATACACCATGTATATGTGCAGTTTTAAGGCTGACAGCAGTTTCACTGGCAGCCATAGTAAAAGATACAGGGCCTAGATCATATTGCAATATTGCCATGTCAATGTCAAATTGAATGCTTAAAGCTTATTTCTCATTGCAAACTGACAATAATATCTAATTCATGATGGGTTCAACATTTTCTAAACAGGTCAAAGTGATCAATTAAATACGATATTTAGGAATGCTATTGGCATGCATGGTGAGAATTGTATTTCCTGTTTCTGATATGCTGTCATCTGGATTTCAAATCTACAACCAAAGGCAATGGAGTTACCTTTACAGACATTAGAGAGGTCAGCAGTGCACCTACAAACTTGCATTGACATTATGTTGTTTTAGTGCGTAGTTTGTCCATTTGTTTGTTTATAATGACTTGTGATGCAAACTGTGATGCTCATTCTACAAAAGTGCGAAATAAATTAATTTAACTGACTTACTATATGTACATATTTACATACAGCTAAAAGGTGATGACATTAAATACATCAGTGTATTGCATAACATTTTAGCTTTTCTCCAAAAACATATTTAGAATTTTGAAGATGCTTTCTTATTCTTTCTTCAGATTACATCACAGAAGCGTCAGAGTTTCGATAGATAAGAAACTCCACTTTCTTTTATATTCTTTCAAAGAAGACAAAAGTATATTTGTGATAATCCAAAAGTTGTTATATTCACCCAGGTCAGTGTTTATGAGCCCAATATGATGATTAACAGCTTCCGTCAACCAAGTATTTCTTTTAACTTTTCACATTTCTGATCTGCTGCTACACTATGACCCACCCAGACCTCTCAGGTCGTCTGGGACAGGACTGCTTGTTGTCCCCAGAGTCAGAACTAAACAGGGGGAAGCAGCATTCAGTTTTTATGCTCCACATATCTGGAACAAACTCCCGGAAACTTCAGGTCCGCTACAACTCTCAGTTCTTTTAAATCAAGGCTGAAGACCTATCTTTTTGATGTTGCCTTTCTTTAAATAACTGTTCATTTGTTATACTGAAGTTACATTGTTGAAACTGTATGACAATCTATATAAGCATATAAAGAGAAATTCCTATTTTATCTGCTTTTATATGTTTAACTGTTTTAACTGCTGTTTCATTTTTTATACTGCACTGTAACTTTTATTCTCGTATTTTATCTGTTTTTAATTTTTTTTGTATCTGTTTTTATGTAAAGCACTTTGAATTGCCCTGTTGCTGAAATGTGCTATACAAATAAAGCTGCCTTGCCTTGCTTTAACTTACTAGAAGTGATTCTGAACTATAAAGAGGTATTGTCTTTGCAGTGAGTTATAATATTACATAATTTCAGGGATAGATCATTCTTTGAGCAAATATCTCTGAACGAGGCTGTAAAAAATTTAAAAGGATACACACAAGCACACTGCCACCAACGGCACTGAAATCTGACCTGGCGCTCCAACAAAAGCAGCTTGGATTTACAAATGACATAAAACACAAAGCAAGCCAATCATGCACGGACGATAAAAGATGCAAACTGGGCCAAGCCTGCAACATTCAAACTGAGACTCACATCCACCTCGTCACAGTGGAAGAAGTGTATGTCGGGTTTGTGTTGCTCCTTGTCCTGACACACCAGCAGCAGCACGGAGGGATAACGTGTCTGATTCAGGACCGACTGACTCATGTGGATCGTGGGAAGAGGGAAGTTCTCCAACTCTTCCTGCAGAAGCACAACAGATGAATAGTTAGAGGGGAAGAGGTGGAGAGAAAGAGCAAGATACTATCTGAGTAGGCAAATTCCTCAGTAAGATAAAACAGTAGGCCTACTACAAATAGTCTTCTAAAAGTGACGCGAGATGAGAACATGAATACCACTCATATCTGCACAGCAAATATGAAGCTACCACATGCAGCTGGTTAACTTATCTTAGCACAAAGACTGGAAACAGTAACAAATGCTCCAAGCACCTAAAACTCAATAATTAACACTAATTATATATTGTTTGTTTGATTCTCACAAAAGCCAAAGTGTCAAAATGAAAATGTGTTGTTTTACGTGGAGTTTTGTGTGATTTTGTTATCTTCAGACAAAGTCACACCAGCTGTTTGCTTCTAGTTGTTATGCTAAGCTAAGCTTACCATCTGCTAGCTCAAGATTCATATTGAACATGAGAGTGGTATCAGTCTTCTCATCTAACTTTCAACAAAAAAGCAAATTTCCCAAAATGTCAAACTATTCCTTTCAAAGGCTGTTCAATGTGTGATGGACACAATAATTCATTGCACTGTACGACATTTAATTAAAACCTAAAAAGGCACCTTAGAGACAGACAGAAAAAAAGAATGGTCAATATCGATGCACAGAAGACCAATATGTCCTGACTTTTAGCTCCAAAAACACTGAATCCAACAATTCCCATGATGAATCTTCATAGCATCTTTAATCAGACACTCACTGCCTAGTTAAATGCTCACGTCTTTCAAACTTCATGCCCCCACTCTCTAAGGTTTTCTGCAGTTTGTGATGCTGTTAATCACAAATGCAAATCAGTGACTGTAAATGTGACACTTATTGCATGTTAACATAATCCGATGATGCGCATGATGTGTGGAAAGATGTCGAGCAGTACCTGTGTGTCACAGTCCAGCAGCCTGACCGCCTTGTCGGTGACCTGCAGGAGCATCTCCTGGGTCCAGATTTTGTCTTTTGAATCCAGAAGGGCCAATTTCCGGATGGCATCGTCCACTGTCGTGATGGACTCTGTCTTGTCCATAATGAATGTGGAGAGATGCTGAGGAGAAAACAGTGAGTTTGTAAATGACGGATACGATTTTTGGCTGTGAGGGGACTACGTATAACCTGGTGTGAACTGAAAGCAATGGCTGTTTGGAAGGTAGGAAAGGTATGCTTTGGAAAGTTGAAGGACGTAATTTGAAATACACATTATTTCTAGTTAACTGGCTCTGTTAAAGTAATACTTTGACATTTTGGGAAATGTACTTGTCCGCTTTCTTGCAAAGAGTTAGATATGAACAATGATACCAAGCCAGTTAGCTTAACTTAGCATAATGACTGAAAACTGGGGGAAACAGCTAGCCTGGCTCTGTCCAAAGCTTCTCAGCTCTCAGCAAGAAAGCAAATATATATATATAATATAAATAATGATATTTCCAAAAACAGTTTCTTAAACTGTTATTGTTAACTGTATATTTTACGTTACTTTACATGTCATTTTAGGAATGTTTTCTTACAGTTAATTGACTTAAATGTTTCTCACAATGCTGACAGAGTTACTTAGCTGTGTAATTTACTTGTTTAATCTAATATCAAAACTGTGATATTACTACTTCCACGGCTCTCTCTACATGCAGCTGCTGCCAGTGTGGCAGTTATCTGTGATTACCTGCCCATGTGTGATAATGGGGAGGCACTTAGAGAAATCCTATCTGAAAGGACAAAGGACATAGTTCAACACCATCCCTGACCTAAAGCACATCTCTGACTCAAGCTTCCCAACACCAGCTCCTAAATGCTGTAATCCTGATTGCTTTATTATTAAAAAGTCCTGTAAATGACACGCAATCAAGAGATTGTGTCAGGTTTTATCTCTTGCTAATAGAACAATTCATCATGACATTTAGAGTTACTTTTATCTTGTTTCCCCATGAGCTGAGGTTGAGTGACCATTTTTAAATTATAAATCTGTACATTTGTTGACCTCATTTGAGAGTTTCTTTCCTTTTTTAAGCCTTAAGAAATTCAACCTGCCTAAGACAATGATGGTGCACTTCTACACCCCATACTCACCTCCTTTATCACCCTCTGGTACGCTGCTGCCACCGCCAAGGACCCGCCAAAACCTCATGTTACAAAAACAGTTTCTTCCCGACTGCAGTCGGTCTCATTAACAAGGCCTAGACTGCTACTGACAGACTCTGACTGACTCTTAACCCCCCCAACTAACACATATCCTGGACTTTTATCCCTGACCATTGTGCATATTATATATAGTGTGAACTTTTGCACATCCAGATTCATATTTTTGTACACCCTGCACAAAACCGTACAGCTTTCTTTTCCTTTCTAAAACAGTTATATTGTATATATTTGTTATATTGTCTTTTATATCATTTTTATTGCCATATTTCTATTCTATATTTATGTTTTGACTGTTGCAGTACTTTGCGCCATGTTTATTGTTTTTTTCCATTTTCATATGTTTATAGTATATACAGTATGCATCAAACACGCCAAGGCAAATTCCATGCAAGTGAAAACTTAATTTAGGAATAAATCTTATTCTGATTCTGATTTTTGTATTTTGGGCAGTTTACAGTAAAGGAGACAGGAAACGTTGAGGAAATGAGAGAGGAATGACTTGGAACAAACGTCCTCAGACAGATTTAATCTGGAGACGCAATGTACATGGGGTTTAAAACTACTGGGTTACCAATCTGAGTTGCTACATTTTATACCTTTTTTTTTTAGTTAATTTTATGTTTTCTCCGATGTCAGGTGAGCAGGTACCAAATGCACTAGCAACAACAATAATAATAATAATAATAATAATAATATAATAATAATAATAATAGAGTACATTATATGAAAAAGTGAATAAAACATTTAAATAATACAGAATGATCATACACAGTGCAAGGTTTAGGAAACTGCAAATGTCCAGGATCACTTATAGTCAGATTTGTCTATTAATAAAACAAAAAACTTTTTTCTTTTTTTTTTTACTTTAATGAGTACTAAAATGATTTTAAACTTTTATAATAACGTTATAACACCATTGAATAAATATGTAGTGGTTGAGTTTCAAATCTTTTGCCAAGTTTTGTATTTCTAAAACATATTTTTAAATACAGGAATGGTCAAAATGATAACACACAACTTAATTTTTTTTAGAGCAACACAAATAGAGCAGATCTTACCTCAACATGATACTGTGACGTCTCATGCATGATATAATTGGAGTTGGAGTATTTTTTCCTCTGTTCTGTTGATAAAAAAACAAAGATAGTAGAAGTGAAAAACTGACAATCCACCAAGTCCTGCCCTCGATCTTACTGTATATACAGCTATGTAAACAGCCTGCAGTGTCACTGAGCTAAACTCCACATGTTGCACGTTTCAGACGTTTCAGCAGAGTGAACAGATGAAACAAAACACTAGTGTGCTAGCTAAAAAGACCAGCAGAGCAATAAGGAAGTGACAAGAAAACATTTGTTTTTATGGTTCAACTGTGGACTTCACAGTCAACAATACTGTTAGATATTCACATAAATATTGTATGGATAATAAGGTGATAGTTTTAGACACGACAGCATCATTCACAGTATAATTTACAATAGTGCCGCAAAAACCACAGCGGCTTGTGATATTACATCTTTTAACACAATTGTGTGTCCAAAACTGTCCTGCCAGAAGGCAAGTAAAATAAAAACACCTATCTGAGAAGTTAATTATTAAATCTTGTATCAAAGAGTTGTGTTACTTGAGTTCTTCAACCTTTATAGTATGTTGGCCAGGTTGGCATCTTGCTTTATCAGGGGCACCAATTAGAATCACAGATTTACTGTAGGGTCAAAGATCAGTGATCAACTTCTCGACAGCACCATGATCACTTCCTCATCAGTGGCACAGTATAATTGTAAATTGTCATGCATAACCTTCTAGTTGGTAAAAATGCTATGAAGTTGAAATGCTTTAATTTTTTTAGAACAAACCTGTTGAGTAAAGCAGGTGAGAGTACTGTAAATAGCGACATGTGGTATGTAAATTATTTTTTTGTCAGTGCTACCAGTGAGATTAAAACGTCACGTCACCACGCAAATCCACACAATAAAGATCCACTCCAGACATGTTTTAAGACATGACATACTCTGCTCTGAATAACAATTTGTGTCTGGTCACAAACACCAATTAAATAAACTATTTACACACTCTAAAAAGCAAATCTACTCTTTCTCCCTCATTTAAACATCATGAATAATATATAAAACATTTATACATCATCACCTATTAAGTTGATATGGCGAATCTGTTTGCAAACAGCTTCTTATTTACACATCTGGCAGTTACAGAGCAACATTATCATTCATTTGGAGTTGTGATTCCGTCCACCTGACGAATGTCCAATATTCACTCTCTTTTAGCTCTGTTTTTTTTTTTCGTGAGGTAAATATTTGGCTCTTTAGCTTCTAAATGCTTCACTGTCTTCACCAGCTAGTCTCTAACTGTGTCTGTCTGCTGTTTGGAGCTGAACAGATAATGCACAGTGTTTTTTCAGAGCTTTTTCACTATAAACAGCTGCCTGCTGCAGCTGAAAACGCTATGAGAGCGGTGAGAGTTAAACAATGAGATGAAACTCACTTAAAGATCTGTAAAGCTAAGTGGCGCTGCAGATTAAGGTGATAATTCTTTGTAGGTTCATCACTATAAGTGACCTCTTTAACATTGTAACATTGTTTTCACAGTCATTTGATGCACTGCTATACACATTATTGATTAAAGCTGCTTTAAAGTTTGAGGTAGATTGAAAAAAGCATCAAATGAACTGACATTTTTGAAAACCAATACAAGATATCAAAAATCAGATTTAGTCAATGAAGTTCAAATGTAGTGACCTGTTCAAAGTTTGAATGCCATTTGTAAACCCTGGAGCTCACTCAATTTCTTTTCAAGACATCATTGTTCACAGCACTGTATGTACTGTTGGCTGGGACCATTGTCTTTATACAGGCCAATGTTAAATGAGTGAGCCAGTGTGCTCATTGACCTCTTTACCAGGTGAATAGCCTGCAGGTAACAATTACGGTTAAATGAGAGTATGTTCCTATCGACTCCACTGCCAGATCTCATATCAGGTCTCTTTCTGTCCCCAACCCAATAGAGTCAACATTTTGATGCCATGGTTTTCTCTCCATGCAGACGTTCAGCCACTTTTTGCTTTATGTGCTTTATGGTGACTATGACACAAAAGCTCTGCTGTTTGTATAACACTTAAAATGTGTGTCAAGCCCCTTAAGTACATTCCAATGTTTTATATCCATTTATTGATGATTCACTGTGACGTAAACATGCTTGATAGAGCTTAGACTCTTCCAAGTTCTCAGCACCTCTTTATCCATGCAACCGCTGTCCCTGTCCAAATAATGCAAGAATGTTTTTGCCATTTTGTCTCAGCTGATTTCTTCCTGGTTGGCTCCCCACAGGTGAAACACAAGCGTCAGGTGTCGCACTGAAAGTCGAGCTCGTCCCATGTCTTATTAATGGCCTGACATTTGTGTCAATCAATTCACGCAACAGCTTGCAATAAGAGCCACTTAGCAGGCAGATGGGCAGATCCTCAGAGCTCTCCAGAGTCAATGACCAGTGATAAACATGGCTGCTTGGCAGATTATCAAACCAATACATGGCCCAGAACAATCCGATTTAACATGACTGAACCCAAAACCAAGACAGTACATTTGTATGATGCAATGTCATAAAATTGTATTGTATTATTAAAATCCTGTATTGCAACATCTAAAGGCTGAATCAATTCAAACAATAAGCAATATGGAAGTGTGCTGCTGTGTCCAAAAAATATTTGTCCAAATGTCACCAGAGTATTACATCAACACACCTCACAGCCTGATACTGTACACAACAGAGTTGTCCTCTCAAAGTAATGTAAAACTAATACAGATTTACATCGCATATTGTTCATAGAGAGTAAAAGACCAAACACGTACCATTATATTTTTTTAAATACAGCCACTGATAACTCTGCTTTAACAAGATTAATTTAAATGACACTAGAAGAAGTGGATCTATCACAGACATTCAGCTGACTTTCATACATACGCAGACATGAAAGAAAAACAGCGGTACAGGACGGGATCGAAGTTTGAATTTCCACCTGTTAATTCAGTCTCTCAGCCCAAACACATTTTACCTGACAAAGACATGCCACAGAGTGAGAAACTCAAGAAAGCTGCCAGATGGTCTGAAGTCCAGGGAGGATGACTCTGATGTGGCATCTCTCTGCTTTACCCCAAAGCTGCTGATAACGGATCAGGTGGGAGGACCTGTGCATCATTTGCATCAGTTGTGTGCTGCTCTGCACAGTGTGAATGACGGGGAGTTTTGCATATGGGAGATTGAGCTGGGACTTTTGCTGTCGTTCCTCTACATGTTTATTCACCAGCAGACCTATATCTATCCAAATATCTCTCACTGTTATGGATGGTGCACAGTATTGTGGAGGACAGGCATGCTGCTGTCATACTGCAGTGAGAAGGTAGTGGTGACCATCTGCCACACGAGATGACACTAGCCAATAAAAAACAGCACAGCCTTGTCACACATACACTGGGATATTTCACAGAGCTCACAGGAGTTGATGCGTCCTGTGGATATTTGGATGACTTATGCCACAAAAATATTTCACAGACAACGAGGTGCACAGTCAGATGCTTTGGGAACATCTTGCACCCCTACAATACCCTCATCTGTCATTGAAGGCCAGACCATTCTATATTTGGAACAGTGTATCCATGCACGACAGCAGGTTGTCCTGACATACCTTAGTTTAGGTTTCTATCTTGGCCTATGATATGCTGCACAATGTCCCTCTATGTCCACAGTGTGGAGGAGGTGCTGGCAGGAGCCAGTGAGCTAATGTCTGAGGGACGCGCAGGGAGGACCAGAGGTGAGTCCGCCTCTTACTTTCCACTTTTCAATGCGTCTTTTATTCACCTGCAAAACATGGGCTTACCCACCCTGTTCCAACCGCACATTAAAAACAGGCACACCCTGCACTCCCTCTTACTGTAACATAGCACATTTCAGTGTCCAACACACACACACACACACACACACACACACACACACACACACACACACACACACACCACACACACCCTAGCACCCACACGCCCAAGTTTGCAACAGCTAAAATAAAATGTAGTGTCATGCCATACTGAGTTTCACCACAGTCAGTAATGGATCCTGACAATGTAGATGTAAATGGAGTCCTACAATACCACAAACATATCCTTCAATTCAAAGTATGCACAAAAGATTGAAAGTCAGACAACATTAATATACATGTGCACACAACGTGACTACAAAAGTGCAGACAAACCAAAAGCCTGATGCATTTGACAACAAATCCCAGCATGCTGTGCAGGCCTGGCACAGAGCTGGAAACTCATGTCCCCTTCAGGAGCCCTGCCTCCCTCCCATGTCCCTCAGTGTCTGACAGAGATGTCAGCAGCCTGAGCACAACAGGGCCCCTCAGCAGGACCTTGGCCCCCTCTTATCACTGTGTGTGTGTTCTGGGGAGAGGACTGTGATAGTCCTGTGAGGCTGCATCACTGTGCTGCAGAGTCAGGGTGCACGATTTCCTGACAGTCATTTGCATAGCAAATTGAATATTGTTGTGATTTGAATCAATTACAGGGCTGATCCACACAGCTTGACTATTGACAGTTTGGAAAGGTATCAAAGGATATATCTAACACAGATGCATTTAAAGATGAGTCTCAAATATACTATAGCTTTATTTAAAATACAATAAAAACAAAATATTACTCCAACAGAAGTAAAACATTTATTTGTCGGGGACTATTTTCAGATGCGGATTAATAAACATTCAGTGCACTAGAGATTATTTACAGTAGTAGGATGGTGTCTGTGGGATTGACTCAAAATAAACTACAGTGCCCATGTTCATTGTAATGAAGTAACATCTCAGTGGTCAAGCTCCTAAATTATAAACTGTAAACAGTCTGTAGTGACTCATGCCACATAAATAAGGCCAGGTGTAATTACAGGTGAAGGGCATGTAAAGGCAAAGTCTTTAAAATAAATAGGCTTTCTGCAGTCACTTACCGTATAGGGCCTTGGCACTGATCTTGCTGTCCGATCTGGCCACTCCACTGCAATAACAAGAAGAGGAGACAGGGTTACGCTGCATGCTCTTCATCTGGTCCCCGGCACCTGTGGATGTCAGTGTCACAAACCCTCTGAAACTCCCACACTGTCACTTCTCATGAACGCAAGCCCACAAAATAGAAGTGATATACGGCGAGCAGTCAGCCAGCACTGGATGAGATTAGCCTGAGATTCTGAACATATGGACCAGCCAGGGAGAGAGAGGGAGAGTGGAAAAGGGAGAGAGGGGGGAGGGAAAGAGGAGGTGTGGGGGACATGGGTAGAGGCTAGAGTCAGCAACCCAGGCAAAGCAAACAATTCTCAATAGTGACGCTCTGTGCCCGAAGTCCCTGACCCACACCACCTTCTGCATACTGGGTTAGTGAGTCTCTCACGCCTGCGTGACAGTAACTCAGCATAACACACAGAAAGGTAAATATGTGAGGGGAAGCAGGAATGTGTGTGACACTCACTTGGCTTGCCTCGACTGAGGTCCCAGGACACTCATGATTTAAGGCATCCACCTGAAGAAGGAAACAGAGAAAGAAAGAGAGTGGGTGTTAATGAAAGACTAAGAGAGAGGGAGGTGGCTGGTGGCGGAGGGCAAACATTTTACACCAAAACAAACATGCATTATTTATCCTTTTAAATGCCTGTTGCATCATTTTTATTTTTACCTCATTAAAGTAGTAGGTATGCAAAGTTAAGGCATACTGTACCAACAGCCTGTTCTTCCCCGGGGGAGAGCCAGGTGCTGGGCATGTAATGCTGGTAGTCAGGGGACTGATCTGGGACAATGGCAAACAGCAGGCTGATATGCACTGTGTAATTAGATCCACTATGTTGATCACTATATCTGCGTAGTTGCAATTAATTTATTTGGTTGTTTTACACTATTTGATAATTAGCATGGTGTGCTACATCTAAATCCCGTTAACGGGAGCAGGAAATGAGAGTCTGAAACTCTTGCACACCTTTCCCTCTGGGCCTGGAGACTCTGACTTGTCTGTCAAGGCATGTACTGACAAGGTTATGTCAAATATATCAGGTTTACAGTTCACTCTATAGCTAAACACCCACTGTAGCTAACAGTAGTCTCGCTTTGCCAGACACTCCTCCAAAGCACGCTGAAGGAGAGTCTGGCTACTCCACATAGCATTGGGGGATGGGAGGATAACATGCTCTGGTTTAATGGCATTTCTTTAAACCAATCAGAATCGTAATGGGCGGTGTTAAACTCCTCACAGAGCCGCAGCAAAATAGTTGTGTGAGAGAAAACTTAGACTGGACAGATAGTCTAGCTAGCTGTCTCAATTTACCCTGCAGAGATCTGAGGAGCAGTCAACCATAGTCCTCATAAATCCACTGAATTTAAAATTCCAACACAAAGAAAGCGGAAGGAAGTGGAAAATACATGGATCCGGCGGAATTTCCTGCAGCACCAGAGCAATACCAGAAGTGGAACGCAAAGGATATAGACTAGCCTTACTGTGGACCCTAATAAGCTGTTACACAACGAGGAGTGCTCTGCTTGGTTTACTTTACAAAAATTTATAATCAGTCAAATGTAGGAAGGCTTTTTGCACACCTCTTTTGTCAGGCAGGTGCGTTGGATATGACCAAAGGTCAAAATCTGAATTTATCTGATGAAGGTCTAAGACCGAAACGTTGTATTTTCTAAATAAATAACTGCTTGCGAAATGCTCAGTGTGCTGGATTCTTTCTAAGCTCACAATAATTTATACTGAAATAAATATAACCACTGATAAGTGTTCTTACATTAATGGCTAAAGTAAATTGTATTTACCACTGGAGATAATAATCACCTTTTAACGTTTGTGACTTTTAGACTCCAAGAAGCCATGTATCACTTTAGACAACCCATTCAGTTTGTATGATTAATTGGTGGCGAGAGGTTTGGATCCTGTGTCACCAGCAAGTATTTTAAGTGTTTTGCGAGAATCCAACCTGTAAGATACTGACCCTGTGTCAGTTCGTGACACTGGCCGTGCTTACCACAATTAGCTGTACATATTTCAGTATAATTTTCTAACCTGTTACCAGTTGTACATGACAGTGTTTTGAGACAGCCATTTCCTCATGACATGCCTTACCTCCTTTCTGAAGTATAGTAGAACTGTTTTTGCATAATTAGCAGCGGTAAACTACATGAGGTAAATACTGTGTATAACAGTTTACAGGCGCGGTCACTCAAGCTTATCTCGCAGCAGATCATAAACATAATCGCCCTCAACAGATATTCTAATCTGCTCATATCTGCTGAAGCAAAGTGAGGGCAAATCACAACAACAGCTCTAAGATATTAACCAAAGTCACTGTGTTCCTGCAGACGATGTATGATTTTATTCAGATAGACACATGTAGCTCCATTGCGACCAGTTTAAAGGATTCATCTATAACAAAAGCTTACTGAGAAATGCAAATGAGCAAAGAAAACTAATCCTATTTACTTTAGTAAGCCTGCACAAAAGGTAGACTTCCTCTTTGTGTCCTTATCTCTCTGGTCATCATCCCTCTGCACTATTGTTCCCAGCTCTGGCCTGCCGCCAGGTTTCAGGAGGGAGGTGAAGCTGGAGCAGGACAGGCTGGGTGTCATGTGTTGTCAACCTCATGGCAAGAGGCCCTCGGCACACCTCTCCTGCACTCAGCCTAAGGTGCTTATTGTTCAATACTGACAACCCTTTATTCATTTGTAATTGCACGGTATTATAACAATAATTGCACAAAAATGAGTGTGCAGGACGTTTATCTTAAAGGCTTACTCGTAAAGGCAAGTATGTCTTATTCAATTCTGCCCTTTACAAAATTATAATATATTTTGATTTCCATATTCAATTGGAATGTGGTTAAAGTGTTTTCATATTAACAAATCATTTGAGAGCTAAGAGTAACAGTGCTTACTTCAGAGTTCTCGTTCAGCCCTTCTTAACATAGTCTCATATTTTAAACTTCTGGAATCAGTCCTGTGGTCTGTGTTGTTTATGTTTTCACATATGAAATCTAATTTTGGGTTGAAACTCATCTCATCAACTCATCATTTTATCATCTAACATGTTGACAGTTTCAAAAACACACACATAGAAACAGACCATGAATACCAGGCTTAAGTTACTACAATATAATTGGCTAATGCAAACATATGTTACCCCAGCGAAGTTACTTAAGTTTAATCGGGTAAACCCAGATCTATGCTACAAGTGGAATCACTCCAAAGGGACTCTGTTTCATTGTTTGTGGGACTGTAATCAAATTAAAGACTTCTGGAAAGAGGTAGCACAAATGATATTTCAAATAGTGTCTGTTAAGCTGCCTCTCCATCCCAAAGTATTTATCCTGGGGTTGTACCCATCTGACCCTAACTTAAAAAAGAGATAAAAGTACTTATGTGTTTACTGCAAGCCAAACGATTTCTTTTGCTTGGAAAGATGTGAAAAGGCCTAGTATTGGGCGGTGGCTTAGAGAAATGTCTTCTTGCCTAACAATGGAAAGAATAACATATATGGTTAAGGATAGACAAGATACTTTCAAACAGGTTTGGGGACCATTCTTGGACTTTGTTGAACAAAA
This sequence comes from Perca fluviatilis, assembly GCF_010015445.1. NCBI lineage: Eukaryota > Metazoa > Chordata > Actinopteri > Perciformes > Percidae > Perca > Perca fluviatilis. The sequence goes on along the minus strand of NC_053119.1, from coordinate 18,538,242 downwards.
TGATGTGGGTGATAGTCTGGCAAATGAGGGGAATTCTGAGTAATCTAGTATTTTTCATGTGGGAGAGAGATGTTTATATTGGCTTGTGACACTGTTTGATTGGTTAGATTAGATGCTCCAGATATATCCTACAAGAAAGGATCAGACCAAGGTTGAAAGGTCATTTTGTCTGTATTTACTCTTTATAATTTGTTTTTATTTTATTTTATATAAGTTTTTTTATACACTCAATAAACACATTGTTTAAAAACACACACACACACACACATACACACAAGAAGCCCTGAAATCCTCATAAACAGGTGACATGCATGTCTAGCGTATCATAGTTATTTACTGCAACTTTCGACCTTCAAGTTTAGAAACTGACAAAACCAAAGCAGCATTATAACGTGCATCTTTCTTACTGGACATGGGATTCTGCAGTAAGAGTTTATGCTCTGAGGATGTCATGAGCTAATGTGCCAAGTGTAAACAAAAACAAAACAACTTAAAAAAAACTTCAACAAGAAGCTTAAGTCTGAAACACATGTAATGCCACAAAATTATAACTCTGTTAGTGAAAAGCAGCACAACTAGACATTTAACACAGTAACAACTACAAAAAAGATGAGCCTACATTGATATGAGCAATCTGGACTTTGCTCCATGCTCTTGAGTAAGCATTTTGTAAGACATAACAGTTGTCTGATTTTATGTATTTCAAGCCATGGAGCCATCTGGCTGAATCACAGCCTACTGTTGATGATGTTAAGGGTTTATTTAGTGTATACAGGTCTCTGAATCAGGGCACAGAGAACCAGCACAAGACTAAATCAGGTCATATTTCACAGATTCTATCCCTATCTGTTCACGTAACATTCATATAACCTTTCTAACACACAGAGAACAAATAATCATGTTCCAGGACAAAAAAAATGGGTTTTCTCATTTGGTTGTTAATGTGTAGTCATGATGAGGTTATTCCTAAACTTGTTGAACCCAAATGAAAGCACATTTCTCTCACCACAGAGCTAAATGCTGCAATTAAGGCTGAGGGTGACATCAAATTTAAATGTATGGTAGCAACATGTAGTTGTCAGCTCTCCTGCAGCAAGCAGAACCAATACCAAACAGTACACTGTGCTGCATGAGAGTGTGTTGAGAGTATGTGTTGAGAGATGCTTATTTTCTGTGATTTGTGTTGTTCTTGTAAAGCTGCGGAATGGACAGAGTCCATAACAAATTTCCCTTCGGGGACAATAAAGTATATCTTATATCTTATACAGTATGTGTATTACTTCATAGATGAATCCAAGGGCATAACTTTGGGTTCAACATTGGGGGTGTTCATATCTCCACTTTTTAATAATTGAAATTTTGAGCATATCAAACACTTAATTTCCTGCATTGTGGTGAATTTTTCTGCAACAATTTGTGCCTTTTCTGCATCAAGTTAGGGTGAAAATGTCTTTATTTATGTAAAGGAAATTATAATAGCTATTTTGGGTGGGTTGCACTGGCCAGTTTTGATTATGGGTGGGGGGTTGAAACCCCTGTAAATTATGCCTATGGATGAATCACTGTACAGTTTAAGTGTATCAATATCATGTCAAACCTGCAGCCTCGATCACAAAACATTAATAATGTGCTGACAATTAGTATACACGTTTCCTAATATCACAATAAATCATTAATAATACATCATCTCTATAAACAACCAATCTCAACTTTTAAACCAACATGAAGTCATAAAAAAGAGATTGGACAAATATAATTATGAAGTTGAACAGTAATTAGTCAACTTCACCTGCTGAGGAAGATCATTGAAAGCTCCAGAACAGTCACTGAGTGGACTTTTTTTGTGGTGAGATTTATCAAGTGGGAGCCATGTTTATAAGAAAGAAAGAAAGAAAAGAAAGAAAGAAAGAAAGAAAGAAAAAAGAAAGAAAGAAAGAAAGAAAGAAAGAAAGAAAGAAAGAAGTAGCCTATCTTAGGAACTCACAGTGGTGGTGTTTTCAAGACGGGATGCTCAGGGTGAGAAACTTTCGCGAGACAACGTCTGAAGCATCAGCCTGACATCACAGCCCGATCAGGACAGAAACTCTGCAGGAAATTGTCGATATTTGTAACCGCTTGTTTTAAAGTAGAACCGTTAAAATCCCAGCCTGTTAACTATACAGTTGCCGTCCAACACAGAGCGCAGACGTTTGTTGCCGGTTCCCCGCAGTAACACAGTCGCTGAGGAGACAAGGCGGGTGCAGGTGAGTGATATGTGATTCTGCAGGTAACTCAATCTGAGAGGGGAGGAGCTCCACGGACACTTTACTGGGGGTGGGCCGCTCGGTCACTGTGAGCTTTTCTCACTCAAATTGCATGCTGGTGATACAAATCACTCATCTGTTTTATTATCCTGCAATACATAAAACAACCCACACTGAGCAGCTTTATTTGGAAACAGAGTGAATTTTTCTGGTGTCTAATTACCGCATGGTATCTAATGTACTGTAAATCTTATTAAAAAGTGAAGCAGTGGTTCCAAACCTTATGGTTTGTGGCCTTAAAATAAAGCTACTATATCTACTAGTCCCATCACAAGATATGGCCTAAGTGTGGACTACAACCAAAGTGTGATTTTTCCTCTTCAGATAGTTTGATTTAAAGGATTTCTGATCGTTTTAGTATTTCACAAGAATACAAAGGCAAAAATTACAGAAGAGTAAGAATAAAAACATTACTTTGTAACAAATTACTTTTTTCATTCTTTAATCATCTCTTGATTTATCTTGGGACGCTTTGTGGATCCCAGCCCCAAGGTTGCCAATGCTGTAAAGCATGAGTGCCCCAAGACCTTATATGCGATGACCTGCGTGACATTTACAACATTTATATGGCAATAAAGAACAGATATAAAAAATGCTGTTTATGATTTACAATGCATAAGTGCAATTCCATTTTATATGCAAGCTCTTCAGTTTTGCGATCATTCCATTTCCGCAGGTTTCCTTTGTGCAGTAAAGTAGTGACTGGTCTAAACTAGTTGGATTTAACAGGGTGACAGAAAGGAGCAACAGTGTGGAACACTGCCCAGGTTTCAATGTCACTGGCTGGTAAGAATGACCACTCTTTGTCCAGCTGCAGTAAGCTGTCCCTGCAAAGAAAATCATTAAGATAATGCAGTTGACCTCTTCTGGGTATATTACTGTATTTGAACAACTACTTGAATTATTGTGTTTTAACAAAAATGCAAAGAATTGAACATTCCCCATGAAACCAGCAGTCAGATGCGATTAAAAGGGGGAAATATAAATGCTTGCACACACACACAGTGGCTTGACCTACAGTCACTGCCATGCACAAGTGTTTGTCTGTGCTCGGCTGTTGCTCAAGCGCAGACACTCTGAAATGTGATTTGTTTTGAAACTGGTTACTTTGGAAACCATGCCATTGGGTTTGATCATTAACTTAAGCTGTCAGTAAAAGAAATCACCTGTTTGAGGAATGTGGGGGAGGAAATGACTAATAGTTACAACAATCTGACATCAAATATGTGCAGTTAAAGGTTTAAGGAGCCAAACTAAAACATTCATTCTCAACCTAGAATATGTTTTTACAGGTGCCCTTTGAGTCAGTGTCAGGTATACTCTAAAGAGATTGAAGCACAACTAAAAGCATGTTATAGTTCGTTACAGATGAATAGGAATATTGGAAGGTTATTTGCATGTATAGTCGAGTGTGAACACACTCCAGTTGACCTGAGTTTTAAAAATGGAAGTCATGGGATAAGTAAATGTTCCTTTTTTTAGTAATAAAATCAGTGTTGTCACTATTCAAATCTAAATCAAAACAGTTCTGCCCTCTACTGGTGATGAAATAACATGAGACTTATTATTGTTGTATGTTTAATATAAATAATCAATAGTAACACAAATACATATATTTATCTTCAACATGCGTAAAAAAAAAATTTAAAAAAAGAGCATAGAGAAATGAAAGAAAAATCTGTTACTATGTCTCTATGGCAAACAGGCCTGACTGGACCAAAGTTAAATCCCTGAGAGATCCTGCTAGCACAGATGAACCAATACGTAGTATTCTACAAATTAAGTTATAAAAATAACAGTCCAAACAAACAGTCTTCACCTTATAAATATTGAAACTGTCTTAAAGACAAAGTTACTTTGATTTCTGGTCGTACCAAAGAAGTGCAGACAGGCTGTGAGTTCAGCTATAACACACAACATGAAGATGAAGAGAAGGCGTCTTCATGAATAAACACTAAAAGACACAAAGAAGAGCAAAAACCAATCAGTTATTACTGTATATTCAACTGTACCTGAACAAACTTAAAGCACATGAGACACAAAAAAGTGTATGAAACAATGTGTAATTATCCAAAATTAATCTTGCAAATGACTGCAGGTTTAGTTTGGTTTTTCACAAGTCTTCATCCATGTTGATGTATGAATGTATTTCGGCCATCAGCCACCTGAATACAACAATATCCATCCAGAATAAGAGATTGTATTATTGTCCTGGGATCTATCTTGAGAGGAAAATTTGTGGATGTGACGACATTGTACAAGGTATACAGTATCACTTGAATGAATGCCACCCATATCAATAATTCAAACTAGTCCTAAAGGGAACCAGGGCTTATTTCAATCATGGACCTAAGCATGAACAAAAGGAAAGCTCAGTGCAGTCAGGTATTTCAAAACATACGTATGAGATGCTAATTATGTCGAAATATCTTGTCAATCAAAATAAATGGAGACTATGATGTAGGCCAGTCTTTTCATGTGATAATGAAGTACAGTATGTAGTCTATGTATGACACCAGATATTGCAATTTACCGACCCGTCTATCATTTATGCTGACGTGCAACTGTCAAAAAAAGATTTGTGATCTCACATGTCCAAAAATCCAATAAAGCCATCTATCATAGCTGGTGTAGTCTTGCATTGCCAGACATTGCCAGGGTGGGACTAAGCCCCAATAGCGGAGATAGTGAGAGGCATCAGGCACGTGATGTCAGGCTCAATCCCAGCAATGTACATCCATTGAGCCAGTCTATGGCCAATGAGGTTTAATATATACTGTCTGTGATGAAAACTAATGAGAGTGGGACTGACCTGGCCAGTCGGGCTAGAGTGCTGAGAGCCAGGACTCCATCTAAGCCGTAGGCAACGAGTAAGACACTGCTAATGATT